>NC_141135.1:139071978-140271978 GCF_053477565.2 Lygodium microphyllum | reverse complement strand
CTTGCTAGTCCTTGTGAAAACGGGCATGCTAGCAGTGCGAAAGCAACCAACACTTCCCTATTGAAAAATCCACTTGTCCTTTTTCAAATGCACCAACCAATAGGGCAAATAACGAGTGACAACAGGCTTTTAAGGGCTACTATCTTACACATAGATCTACTGATGAGGGGATTGGAGGGCCACAAGTTTAGTGGGGAATGGTTAGGACTTGCTAACCCCACTAGAGCTGGCGCGAGACCTAGCTCTAAGGTTAGTGCCAAGTCCAACATGGCCTTAGCCCTAAAATGTATCTATCAATGGGCAGGTGGACACGTGGAGATATGGGTGACGTGTGAAGGGGACACGCGGAGCTAAAGGGACGTGAGGGTGTCATTGTCGGGAGGGGAGGCGTGAGGGAAAAAAGGGGAAGAGAGGAAAGCTGGGATGTTCTGGGTCATCGTCCTCGTCATCATCCTCATGATTCATGATTCAATTCTTGTCATGTCATCAATGAGCGCCCAATTCATCTGTCAATGTAATAATATAAGCCACAGCTCCTCTGCAATCATAAGCTACCCCCTTCATCTCCGCTCTACTGGTTTGACGCCCCCTTCCTAGCCTCTCTCTCTCTCTCTCTGCTTCCTTCCAGCTTCTTTCATTAGCCCTACCCTAGGAGGGCCCTTGAGGCTTGGACTGCCTCCACGCGGATAAGTAACCGCCCAGTATTTCAACCCGCAACAATATTATAGCTCTAGACGTATTGCCCATAACCGAAAAAACCTCAACCTCTCTCTCTCTCTCTCTCTATCTCTCCCTCTCAACCAACACCAGCGCCCTTCCTATCCAGCTCTCACACACAAGTAATCCATCTCTCTTACTCCCTCTTTCACGCACATGCTTACAAGACACAATCCATCTATTTGTTTAATCTTATCACAATTTCAAATCGCCTTATAAGAATTGCCTTCCCCAATTATTATAATTATCATACATTCTGCTCCAAACAGTAGCAATCTCTCTTTCTTTCCCTGGTTCCCATACACAGTCCGTCTAATTGCTTAACCTTTATCACTATCTCAATTCACCTTATAAGAATCGCCTCCCCAATTATTAAATTGGCCACAAAACAGTACAGAACTACTAGTCCCATCTAATTGCTGAGATCCCATCACAATTTCACTTTACTAACAAACATTGCCTCCCCAATTATTTATCTAATTGCCGAATCCCATCACAATCTTACTTCACCAACAATTAGAATTGGCTCCCCAAGTATCTACCTGATTGCTGAATCCCATCACAATCTGACTTTCCCCAACAATTAGAATTGCCTCTCCAATCATTCTATTAGACACAGGACACACTCAGGCCATCTAATTGTTGAATCCCATCACAATTTGAACAGCACCAATAAGGATTGCCCTCCTCCCCCACTTATTCTCAGGAGTTTGCTCCACATAAGAGGAATTCGCCTGCTTAATTCTGAATTTGAGTGATATTCAAAGGAGTGGTCATGGTTATGCATGTCCCAAGGAGAGGGCCCGAAGGTGGTCAGCTGCAATTGCCCCCTGGATTCCGATTCTACCCTTCGGACGAAGAGCTAGTCGTCCATTACCTGTGCAGGAAGGCCGCTTCGCAGCCCTTCGCAGTGCCCATCATCGCAGAAGTGGACCTCTATAAGTTCGATCCATGGAATCTGCCAGGTATTACTACTGATCATGTACAGCTGCTTGTTCAACCTTCACATGCTTGCAGAAGTCTCTCAGTTGATCATATATGTGTCGATTCATCACAGAATCAATGTGATGTATGCGTAGATTCATCACAGAATCAATGTGATGTATGTGTAGATTCATCACAGAATCAATGTGTTGTCTCAGATAAACAAATGGCACCAATCTCACGAAGTTTTAGACAAAACCCCACTGTTGAGGTTTTTGGGAGGGCAGGTGCCAGCCCTCTATAGGGACAACCAAGTTAATTTTCTATTACCTCAATATTAAACCTCAATTCAAGCATGTATGAATGGTACCATTTCATCATATTGGCACAGATTGTTATTTACCCTATCTATGATGAGATGAAAAGTAACAAAGGGAATTGGAGCTTCCTATTTGTGACAGTTTTAATTGTTCAACACAGAAGGGGAGTTCACAGGAAGGCTGCTGTAACTGAGATTAATCTTCTTTCAATTCTTGCAGAAAAAGCTTTGTTTGGAGAAAAAGAATGGTACTTCTTCAGCCCAAGGGATAGGAAGTATCCAAATGGTTCGCGGCCCAATCGAGCTGCAGGATCTGGGTATTGGAAGGCTACTGGAACTGACAAGCCCATCAGCATTCATGGGGGCCAACAGAAGGTGGGTGTCAAGAAGGCACTGGTCTTTTATATCGGCAAGGCACCCAAAGGTGAGAAGACCAACTGGATCATGCACGAATATCGTCTTGCGGACAGTGCCAGCAGAGCAGCAAGAAGAAAGGGGAGCCTGAGGGTACAGTGCATCTTCACTACTTATTTCTTTCTGTTTTCTGAAACCGCTTCTCTGATCAGTCATGCCTATGTTTACTGAGTTGGGAGAGATGAAGGAAGCATGTAGGGTCATTTCATCTAATGGCATGTATAGACTTGATGCCTCACCATGTAGGAGAAGGTCCATTTGGCTCACATCAAGCATGATTGGAGACTGTGGCCAGCTGCATTTATGTGCTTGTGCATATTGTAATTTGTTCATAGATGCAGATAAATTGTGAGTATAACCCTCACTTATTCAGGTAATGGACTGAGTTTGGCTTGTTGGTGGTAGCTAATTGTCATAGTGGGAGCCCATCTAATTTGTGACTATCTTAAGTTTCTATATGACGGCTTTTCATGTGTTTCCTACTGCCACTTTGTGGTATTGAATCACCGCCTCTAGTATGCCCATAGATGGCGTGTACATGTTACATGCATAATGAAAAATGCATGATTTAATAGAGTATGAGATAGCATTACTGGGATCATGAAGGAACATTAAGGGAGGACGCATGTGTGTGCTGTACATTTGCTGTGCAAAGTTCTGACATGAGAATTTTGCAAATGAACTACAGTTGGATGACTGGGTACTATGCCGAATATATGAGAAGATCCCAAGTGCCTTAAGGCAACAAGGAGTGGCATCTATGAGTACTACTCCAACCACGACCTCGAACAGCAATACCACAAGGTTGGGCAGTCCAAGTGATCATGAGCAAGAGGAGGAAGGAGGAGGAGAAGAAGCAGCAACAACAAGAACAGCAACCATGACAACTGGGGCTGCACGAACAGGGTTTGATGATGTGCTGGCATCCCTTCCTGAGGTAGATGACAAGAAGCTCATCCGATTACCAACATTGAATGGCAGCTCAGTGTATAGCAACCAGCAATATCCTGTGGATGCCAGCAGCTTCAATGGTGGTAGGGGTTACAACATGTTTGATGCCAATCAATCTCACCAACTGATACAAGGGCAGGCCCAATCCCAACAAATGAATGAACTGGATCACGTCCTGATGCAAAGGCAGGCACAAGCACAGTCCAGTGAATCTGACCGGATGGTGCAGATTAGGCAGGCGCAGTTAGCACAAATCTCTGGAATGATGCAAAGGCAGGAACAACAGTATGGCCAGGATCATCAATACCATCATCAACAACATTACAGAAAAGGGAATGGATCCAGTTCAGGTTCCATGGCCATGATAAATCCAACGCCAGTCCTTGGTGGTCAATCTCATCACGTTGCTCCATCGACACCATCCATCTCTTCCAGGCCCCAGCCCCAGATCGATGTCACAATTAACAACAGGGACAACCAGCTTGATTTTTTCAATTTTGATTACGGCCTATCCAGTCCTCTTAGCCTCAATTTCCCCACTTTAGTCTAGTAGATGTGATATACCTTAAGCTCTTAAACATTATGAACTTATGTCTACTCAATCTGCTTTGTATATTCACTTGTCACTAGCCTTGAGCTCTAACTCGGGCCTTATGACATTGTGGGCCACCACCACAACATGGCCTTGAACATTTAATTGGGTCTTCAGTCTCCTGGTAAGTATCCCCACCAAAACTCCTCTTCACGAATCTAGTGAACATAATTTCTAGCATGTATCCTTCTATGATGGCAACTTAATACCTCTAACATTATCTAGGCCTTCTCATCTCGGGGAGCATGTGTTCTAGTTTTGCTCTCAAAGATTAGTCCACATGAGTTGGTCAGACATTCCCATAATAATTGCTCAAACTCATATTTGAATGAGGAAAATTGATGGTATTTACACTTTCATTTTGTATCAACACTTTTCTTTACTGCCAAGCAGGGCCTTTTGTTTGTGTTAACTACTAAGCATGGTATTTGTTAGATTGAACACGCTTTGTCAGATCTTTGATTGATTGTTCATGTTAACAAAAGATGTTACAATTGCATAGAAAGAAACCATGGGGGCATCATTTAAGGGAAGGCAACCAAGAAATAAAATGAACTTGGGGTCTTCAATTTACTTTGCTCCCACGACCAATTGCTCTAACATGCTCCATCTACATGGATTTAGACATAGGAGACTTCCTAACAAAATGTAAGTATTAAAAAGGAAGCACCTACCTCAACCAGGGTCCTTAGAGGCTGTATAAATTCCAATATCATAATCCATTTTAATCTTATGATAAGTTCATCTTTTTATTCACAAATAAAGAGGAACTGCTAGGCGCAATTAAAACTAACTATCAATGAATGATTCATTGATTAATTTTAAGACCGTACCCCTTCATGAATGGAGACTTGATTTAAGCCCTCTAGAACCTAAGCCTATTATTGTCTTAGATTGGGTCAAGTTTCCCTTCTTCTAGTGAAGTTCATCTTGATGATTTTTGAATAAATATGAAAATATCTAGGCTAGCAAAAAAAAAAGAAAGATTGAAAAAGGGTATATGTTGTTCCAGTTAGTTGCGAACTTTAGTGGACATTGTAAAAGGAACTAGTTGTTTATTTGTCAAGGGTATTAAGTGTCCCTTGACAACAAGCCCATGATGTAGGCATCAAATACTTCGTTGATACAAACCATCATTTAAAAAATGTTCTCCATAAGCAATACCTATTATCAATTACAAACACATTCGCCAAAATACTTGATTAGTAGAAACTATAACTTCACAATGTTCTCCAAGAGAGTAGTACATAAAGTAATTACAAGTGCAATCACCAAAATGCCTAGTTACTACAATACTATAAATTCACAAATATTATCCAAGGTAATAATTCACTTGGATTGATCGTACATAATTAATGTAAAACCCAAAGAATCCCTGCCCTAGTGCAGCGGAGCCAATAAGGTCACTCCCTTGAGAACAATTGCAGTCCACCCTCAAGGCAATTACAAATTTGAAGGAAAATCAATGGCCTAGATTTAATATTCTCTTCGTTTAATGGATGGGATCAATCCTCATCTCTCTATGAACTGCAACCTTATTGGTCCTTATGTGCAATCCATTTTCGTAACACTACAATGTTTATGTTTGATTCATTCCGTCTTGCAAATTCTTTTCAAGGAGTGTCCTTTTTAATGACACTCTTTTGGCTCATTACCTTAGTTGGTTTCAAGCAAACCTTGCTCTTGATAAGATCAAGCAAAAATAGACTTGCAAGGCAAATTGGTAGATATCATAAAGGTGCTCAACAATGGAAGGTTACTTGATAGATCTCGTAAATGTGCTAAATAATGGAAGCAAACAAACATAAGAAAGCTAGGCATGCAAGGAAAATAGTGTATCAGACCAAGAAGATTAATTATACAACAACTCACAAAGTAGGGAGGGAAAGTAGTCAAAACACTTACCAACATACTTTAAGTTGGGTGCTAAAAGCCAAGACCTGCTAGTTCAAGTGATAGTGAGATGGTATGTTAAACCCAAAGTCAAGGCACTACAAGGGAATGGGCAAATAGTGACGATCGCTTGCAATGGTAAATAGCGGTGTTGCTATTAGCATCGCTAGTCAAGAGAGAGCGAGAGAGATAGTGGCCTTGAGAGGTAGAGGGAGAGGAAGAGGGAAAGAGAGAGAAGGAGAGCTTCTCATTGTTGCCATCGCCGTCGCTGCCACCATACACGAAGAAGAGGGAGAAGTGCACGAGGGAGAAAGAAGGGACGTCGCAAAGAGGAGACGAAGAATCCATCCTCAGGCCTTTGTGGTAGGTATTGTCTCTTCTTGCTTTGTTTCTTTTTCTTCTTTTCTTTTGTTTTTTTTTCTTTATAATGAGATGCATTGAGAGAGAGAGAAAGAAAGAGAGGAAATGAGAGAGGGAGAAGAAGGAAGGAAGAGGAAGAGAGAACGCGAGAGAGAAAAAAGAGGAAATATAACAAAGAAAGATAGAAAGAGAAAGAGAAAGGGAGGGAGAGAGGAGAAGAAGTGAGAGAAACAATGAGGGGGGGGAGAGAAACAAAGAGAGAGGGAACAAAGAAAGAGAAAGAGAATGAAAGAGAGGGGGGAGAGAAAAAGAAATAGAGAGTGAAGGGAGAGGTGGATAAAAGGGTGAGGTAAAGAGAGAAAGGAGAGTGAAAAAAAAGAGAGGCTAGAAAGAGAAGGGGAGAAAAAGGGATGGAAAGAGGGAGAAAAAGAGAGAGAGCTAAAACAACAAATAGAGAGCAAGAGAGAAGGAGAGAGAAAAATGGAAACAATAAGAGAATTAGAGAGAACGGAATGATAGCAAAATAAAGGGAAAGGGGGAAGAGATACACGAAGAGGGGTGGGGAGAGAGGGTCTTTCAATGTCTTGTTTTGTGAGTTTTTTATTTTCTATCTTTGATTTTAATTGTATAAAGATGTATCGAGTGCGAGTGGAGAGGAAAAGAGAGAAAGGCATAGAGAAAATAAGAAAGGGAAAGGAAAAGAGAGAAGAAGTCAGAGTGGGAAGGGAAGATGGGGGAGAGAAAGAAACATTGAGAGAGAGAGGGAGAGAGAGAAAAAAAGAAGGATAAAGGGAGGCAAATAAAAAAAGAGAAAGAGAGAGAGAATTCGAAAGGTGTAAAGATAAATAAATGAGGAAGGGAGGCAAATAAAAAAAGGGAAGAGAGAGAGAGAGAGAGAAAGAGAAATGGGGAGAGAAATAAAAAAGGGTATAGATAAAGAAAGAGAGACATAGAGAGAAAATGAACGGATAAAAAGAGATGGAGGGAGGCAAACAAATAAAGGGAAAGGGAGAGAAAGAGGAGTAGAGATTAAAACGAAGGAAGATCATCAAATGAGGGGAACAAAAACTTGTTGTTTGCCATAACATAGACCAAATGGAAAATGATGATGGTTGTAATGTCCAAGATCGCGAGGCATGTCTTAATCATCATGTCCTGTGTCCTTGGTCTCAATGCAAGCTGGCAATTGGACGAAAGCGTCGCTTGTCTATAGAACACGTATGGCAGTTTGGTGAGTTTCAATTGGAGATCATTGATTAGACGATCTCAAACTTTGAGTGAACGGTAAGAAAAGTGTGTATCCATCATGCTTTACATTCACAACGTAATTGCATATCATATAAAAAAACATTAGATATGCTCGTAAAATTTATACAGGGAGGTTATACCTCATTCCAAGAAATGCACCTATTGTGGACTAGTTAGAAGAGTTTGTGGGTGTGCGATGGATGGAGTGCCTAAGCCAATACACCAATTGGAAGGCATGATTTAGTCTACACCCTCGATACCAAAAGAGTCAGTCAGCCTTTCAAACCTTTCTCTAAACTTGGAGCCTGAGGTGGAGGCAATGATAGATGCATTGATGTCTATGGATGTCGAGTCATTTGATCCACTGAGAGAGGAAGTGTCCATACCATTATATGATGGGTGTCGAGTATCTCACCTGAAGATGCTGCTTGCACTCCTAAGTGTGCAAGCAAAGTATAGGTGGAGCGATGCGAGTGTGACCGACTTGTTTAGGTACATTCTATGCTCCGTTGATTTTTTTGACTTCATTATAAAAAACATTTGTTGTGCTTTTTCAAGGTGTCTTCTGATTTTTTTAAAGGTTACTAAAGTATCATATATTACCACCTAAAAACATGATACATGAGTCTCGTGATAATGCGTGATTGATATTATATAGGCTTGGCTTGGACTACAACAACATCCATACATGTGTGAATGATTGCGTGTTGTTTCGAGGAGACTACATGACTATGGAGACATGTCCAAAGTGTTGTGCTCACAGGTATCGATAAGACTTACAAGGGAAAACCATCCCTCAGAAAGTTCTTAGAAACTTTCCACTTATACAACATATGCGTCACATGTTTCGTACATTGGGCATGGCGAGCTTGACAACATGGCATACACAGAATAGATCCACAGATGGAGTCCAACGAATATCAGCAAATTCATGTGCATGGAGCCACATTGACTCCACCTTTCCATGCTTTGCACAAGAGCCAAGGAATCTTCCTCTTGATCTTGCTTGGGATGGTGTAAATTCATTTGGTCCCTGCTCATAACTTCTTACAGTGTGTGGCCTATAGCCCTTGTTAACTACAACATCCCATCATGGCTTTCTACAAAGAAAAGACACCTGATCCTTAGCTTGCTTATTCTTGGGTGCTACAAAGTCAAGAATTTGGACATCTACCTCAGTCCATTAGTTGATGAGCTCAAGATTTTGTTGGAGGAGGGGGTTGCTATGGAAGACATGAGCAAGCGTGATGATCGACAGTCCGCCACCAATATACGAGCCATTCTCATGTGGACCATGCATGACTTTTCACAATTCAGAGAGTGCTCAAGTAAGTAAGCTTCCGTTCTCATTGGTGATATCTAACATATCTCGTTCAAGTTTGTGTTAACTAAATAGGGGTGTTGGGATAGGTTTGGTTACCTCAAGTTATCATGCATGTCCATTGTGTGGGCCACAGTTAGACTCCCAAAGGTCACCAACCATGAAGAAGATGGTATATCCAGGGGACACGCCGCTTTCTTGCTGAAGGGTCATGAACTGAGGGAAGGTTTTCTTGGACGACCTCCAGCATGAATGAATGCCCAAAGAGTTGGTATGAGTTGAAAATGGTCCACACGGAGTCACATCCAAATGGAATGTGACGGTTCTTGGTTTTCTACAAGTTGCTATATTGGACCCACTTATAGATCCTCCTATGCATATGTTTAAGAATGTGGGTAGCTTATTATGGAACCACATCACAGGAAAGAGAGACACTACAGGGGCATGATTGGATTTAAAGGAGGTAGGCAAGATGGAGGTGCTTTGGCCATAGTCGAGTTGCACTGATGGCTGCTTGCAATTATCTCGCGCACCTTGGGTCGTCTTGTCCACTAAAGAAGAGTGCATTCTGAAGAAAATTATCAGGTCTATTTGTACTCCGACGGGTATGATGCATTCCCTCAGGTCTTCTTTCTCTAAAGAAGACCAACTATCAGAGATAGAATCCCATGATTGGCATAAGATATGTCAGGTTTGTCTTGACCTTGATTGCAAGTAGCCTTAATATTTTTCTATTTAGTGTCTACTCGATGTTCGTAATGCTTCTTCATTTGTGGAATTTTATACTACCGATCGCAATCGCGGGATACCTCACTCTAGAAATATGTGAGGTGATTTACAGGTTGTCAAATTTAGTGCAATGGATCTCATAGAAGGAGATCAAGACATCCTCTATTGAATGTGCAAGGCGGGGAGTGGTGGAGACAATCTGTCTCTTTGAGAAGTACCTACCCATCAGTATGCTCACAATACAAACTCACCTCTTGGTGCATCTTGTAGACGAAGTGGAGATTGTAGGACCCGACAATACACAAAGGATATTCTCCTTGGAGTGCTTTATGAAAACCCTGAAGGGCTTTGTGCGACAACTAGCTTGGCCAAAAGGTAGCATGGTTGAAGGTTGGCTGGTATCGGAGGTGTTACTACATATTTCATAGTGGCTACCATCGATGAATTCAGACAATAGTATGCTATGGTCATTGAAGGACAAGAATAGACTAATCGGAGATGTGGTGGTTGGAAATAGGATAGAAAAAAGGATGGATGCTACAATGGAGGAGAAAGTGAATCATTTTGTATGTTGCATCGTATATCCATGGAGAGAGAAGTGACTCGCTAGGTATGAGCAGGTTGCCAAGAAAGATTGAGAAGAAGCACGATCGAAATTTCGACGCAATACACGCCATCGACCAATTTGATATCTTGATGGCATGGAGGAGATGTCGCGGTTTATATCTATGCGATGGTTGCATGGAGCTTTGATTGCAACTTCTTGCGAAGGGATAGAGGTCTCTCTACTGAGGAGTGGGAATTCTCGAGGAGATGTAGTCTGAAGGTAACCGAATGTTTTGTAAGCTATTATATCTAGATTTTATATGCGATAACTAATCTAACCATTTCAATGTATAGTACAAAATCTACAGTGCGATGTGGTCGCACGGGTAACATTTTTGTGTTGAGTGCATTGACAAGACGTGCTCCACAATGGATTATGGTGTCATGGCAAAGTTCGAGCAAGGGAGCTGATGGTGAGCCACAAATCCAAACACTGTTATAGATGAGATGGAGTATTTTGGGAACTTGCAAAGTGTTATCTCAATGGATTACCGTAGCTTCTCCATGATCATATTCAATATTGTATAGTGGTTCAAAGTGGTATTGGAAGGAGCTGGGGCAACGTTCGGCAAGGTCTATCTAGATTTCTAAAAATAGATTCCAAGAAAAGATGGATGGATCTGCATGACATGTTTGTCCTGTTGGCCCATTGTGAATAGGTTCATGACCTATTTTTTACAATTTTTAATGACATGAAATAGTCACAAATGTTGATTCACTCTTATATGTGATATTGAACATGTAATTTTCAATCCAAATCCCTGACAACCTCGATGGTAGTATATTGTGCCGTCAGCTTCTCCAAGTGCAAGAGTGTATGATGAAAGCAATGTTTCCAATGTAGACGAGGAGAGCATGCAGAGGGAGGGGTTGATATTGTGGAGGGTGGAGGTTGAAGAGGGCTTGGAGCTTATAAAGGAGGCAGACACAGGTAATGATGATGAAAAGACAGGAGACCAGCAATTATTTGAGAATGAAGTGGACTCCTCCTTCTGTGGTGACCTATCTATAGACCTTCCAATGTAAATAGAGTTATGCTAGGAGATTGACTTGCATCCACCTATTCAATTGGTTGATGATTTACTTTTAAGGGTACTTTAGAAGATGCATTTTAATTAGCATAATTTTTTTCAAAGTTATATTACTGTGCTTTACCTAAATCTTTATATTGATTATGCGAGGATTATGCTAGCATCATGTGCAGGTTACCTTTGATAATAATTGGAGAGCAGGATGAGTCGAGGGATGAGTGATGAGGAGTTATAGGAGATATTCATACGTATGTCTCCAAATCAGATGACCTGATTTAGAGATATGGCAGACTAGGAGTTGTCTCTGACACCATCGAGCCATTCTGTGAGATATACTTCAGTACACTCTAATGCTTCAGTTTTGAGTAGACAAGGTCAACACTCTAGACTAGGCTCAGAACAGAGGGAGTGGATCTAGGAGGTGGTGTAGAGATCTGGATGTTGTGAGCCTACAGTAGATTCCAGATAGGGATGCTACTCCTTGCTCTTGTACAGATTCCAGATAGGGGTGCTACTCCTTGCTCTCGTACAGGTTCTAGCGAGGGTAGCTCATGTGGGTGTTGTGGAGGCACCAATGCAATGTCTCCATCTCGTCATTCTAGTGGATACTTGTCACCTCCAGGATTTGTCACACCTGTAGAGATATCTACTCCAGTGACTTCGGGTTTTGCTTAGCCGTCCGCAGGTGGCACCCCTATGGATGCTACTTTGAGAGATACTACCCTCATGTGGGTATGCCATATATATATAGAGGTCTCCTGGTTCTGCCCAGGAGTGTGGTCGTAGGTGGGAGAAGACACACCTTAGATGTAACTCGGAGTTGTATGAATACCTCGTAGATGACAGGAGAGGTGATGTGATCATGAATGATGAGGGAAGGAGGGTGATGTCTCACATGAGAGAGTTGTGCCAACAAGTTTTTAGGCACAACGTCTTGGACCATTGGAAGAATATACTCGAGGTGAGCAAGGACTATATAGTGACATCCTTACACGAGGAGTTTTTGGTACCTACCATTGCAGAGAGGTTTCACTGAGTGGATGATGGAGTGTATACGTACATACATGTCACATAGACGATCTCACTCAAGAGTGGCATCTCAAAGCCCGACTGGCTAGATGCAAATGATTGATCGAGACTCAAGGAGGAGGCTATAGATTCTCTAAGACGTCGGCGACAACAACGGGAGGCAGCGAGGGCACGATTGGAGGTAGGGGCCGTGCATCATCCAGTGAGTGGCAGCCAACCACAGGACTTATCTGGAGGACTTTGTAAGTTTGTTTTTGGTTCTTCTTGCTTTCTTATTTGCAATATCACTTGTACTAACAATTGTATTCTATTTTCTTTGTAGCACTCCATCACAAAACCATGATCCCACAGGAGACTCGAGACACGGTCTCACTACACTCATTGATAGATTGTATGTGTGCAACGACCTAGTAAGTTAATCATCTTTCTTGTCCGTAGATAGTCACTATTTTTTTAAAATGCATTATGTATGGTTGACTGATGTGTAGTTGTTCATTTTCTATAGTCCATTCGATGTTGCTTTGCTATAGAATAAGCTTTCTAATAGTGAGGATCTATAGCTCACGCTTGGATTGGTGGAGGGAAACCCTCTTCTTTTTTTGTCCTGTGATCTGCGCATGCATCTTCCATGTACTATTCCTTAGATGTACTTATCATCGTTTGTATAAAATCACATCTTGCGATAATTACAAATAGAATTTCATGTTTGTTTTGGCTCTCCTCTCTCTTCATGGCTCCATGTAATGTCATGAGTTGCCATTACTAGCCTTGTAATTCTATGAATTATCAGTCTTCTGGGTTCAAGTAGTTTTTGTGTTTGTCTTGATGAGCATTGCATACCCAACACGTAGTTCCTTTATAGAATATTATACTAAACATGGTACTATATATGGCAGGGCAGCTTGTGCTGCCACAATTTTTTTTCTCTATAACTGTTGCTATTAGCGTCGTTGATTTCTTTTCACACATCACTATTGCCATTGCTATTCATGTTGTAAACAGTTGCTATATGCATCGCTATATGCGTTGCTATTTGCATCGCAAATAGCAATGCATATACAACGCAAATAGTAATGGTTTCTATAACGATTTTGTAGAGATGTTTATACCAATGCTTTTAGTGATGAGCGAGGGCAAAATTTTTTATGAACATTTGCATCGCTTTGAACGTCGGTATGAGGCCTGCATCTTCTAGTGAGGGTTCCATCTCGAAGGTACCTTGTAAAACATTAAAAAGTGGTTATGTTCGCACTCAATTGGTCATTAAGATGAGCATTGTAATGGTAATACATGTTAAGTTGGTCATCAAGTATTTGGGTGCCCCTGGATTGTAAGTCTCTAAGTAAGCCTTGACATTGTAATGGAAATACATGTTAAGTCGATCATCAAGTGTTTGGGTGCCCCTGGATTGTAATTCTCTAAGTAAGCCTTGACATTCAGTTAATATAAAATCCTTTCGTGTCTATATGGGTGCGCTAAAAACTAAAAGAAAAAGGCAACCCCTTGGTGAAGTGAGCTCCTTATTGGAGGAAAATTGCCAAGTCATAGTAAATCACTTCAAATACATTTTTGTCAAGCCCACAGATTTATATAAAGAAGCTTAGCAAATCCCAAGAAGAGAGCTCAAATAGCAAAGTCAATGATTTCCCTTAGCTTGAGCTAAGATTATAGAAAAACAATAAAAATTATAGAAGTGGAAAGAGGAAAGTTCATAAGAAACTAACAAGAGTGGAAATAGGAAAGTGTGAAAAGCACAAGTAGATAAACAATAAAAGAGAAAAGTTTGAAAGAAGCTAGATAAGATGGAAATAAGTTAAAAATCAAGATTGGATGGCCTTCCATGAAAAGTCTTGAAAGTAGTCTAGAACATTAGTGGCAATTTTGATTCAAAGGATCATGCAAAGAAGTCATGAGCAAAGTGTTTCGTTGTTGAAAAGCATTGATATTGGGGAGACACAACAATCACAACTAACTTTAATGCTCCCCATGGCTTACAAAGGTGGGAGCAACTTCTAATGTGACTAACATACCACAACATCCACTTGTACACAATTGCGAGACAAAGTAATATTTTTTGAAATTTGCATTTGGTATTGATAGCCTTTTCTCTAGCAAAAGATAGTGAAAAGTAAAACCCTCCCTTAACCAATCACAAAATATTGCATCACAAGACCATCTCCTTGCCATTTGAACCAATGTATTCCTATTCTACCATTAGTATTTGAGCTCAATTTCCCTAGTCACATTCCATGCCTTAAGAGTCTCAACATCTAACACTCTTTGGCTCCCAAATAATCTGATTTTCAAGTTGATGCTCACACTTTATGAATCCACTTCTTGACCATCTCCCATAGAATTTGGGTTGAGCTATAGTGCCACATAATATGGGGGATTGATACCCTCTACCTTATGCATAGAGGTCTCCATGGGGAAACATTCATAAGTGAATTCAACCTATCATGATAACTTATCTATTAAAGGGTGCTTTCCATAGCAAGTCTTCTGTTATTGGTAAAAGGAGTGCTCCCTCAGACCCTTTTGATCCTATACCTCCACGTATTTCACTTAGTTTTGGGGAAGAGATCCTTACTTCCTCTTTCATAAAGAATAATTTCTTCTACTTTTGAAATCCTTTCTCTTTTTAGTTTGAGAGCATGTTTGCCCTTGGGATGCCCTTAGAATGACCAAGAAAATCACCAAATAAGAAAGGCCAACTCTCCTCATGCTTCTACAAGATAGTTTGTGATGAGGCTTCTCTTTCCCTATTCAAGCCAAGTTGAGTTACCATTCATGTTGGGTCACAAACCACAATTTACTAGGGTCACAAACATCATAATGAAGCTTGGATTCAGCTCCTACTTCCCCCTTAGACGTACTTGTGGTTAGGACCTCCCAAGATATCGGATGCCACTTGGTAGAGGATATATAGCTCCCAAAATAGTTTTTAAGCCTTCTCATCATTCCCAGTTTAACTTTGGAGAAGATATTGATAGTGGCCAAAAAGATTTCCTAAGCAAGAGATAAGGAGTAATAATACTATTTAGTATGACTAAGTTGCCATGAAAACTAATAGGCAATATATTAAAGCTCTTAATCTCCTCTTGCAAATCACATCCTTAGCTCTAGATCTATCATAGAATGATCTTTATTGTTAAATGTATGGTGTAGAGGCACATGTAAGGAGTCCCATTAGCATAGAGGAAGGTGTGTATCTAAGCTAAAAAGCTATAAGAATATGTATTTGATCAACCATCAATCAATCAAGTTTTCTTCCATGACATTATGGTCTCATTCTTCTTCTTCTTATTTTCTCCTTGTCCAAGTATTGGTGGTGATGTTTCCCAAGAAGCACTTGGAGTGGAGATTGAAGGCTAGAAGTTACAATCATCAATGAATAAATCCTTATTATGCTTATTTTACTTTGCTTTGAAGGCTAAGAAGAAGGGGAGTGGAAGCCATTTCAAAGGTTGTATAAGGTCTACATGTTTGTTGACATTTTCTCTTGTCTACCATCTACAAAGGGGTTACTTAACTGGGTAGCTTAAGGGGGTTCTTGCAACAAGCACATGGCTTGATGTTTGAAGGTAACTTGGGGGCAACTTAAAGAGAAGTAGGGGGTCCACTTCTATCACAAAGGTAAGATTTGATTATATTGAGTACAAGATGCTGAAGTCACAAAAAATCTCACATAGGTTTTAAATGCATGTTATCTATGATTCTTGTCCATGATTTTTTCTCTTTAATTCTTCTTAGTGTTACCCACTGTGGTTTTAAAAAGAGCCCCCCCTCAAATAACCCCTTTCACAATACCCATAATCAATTGGTTCAATTTAATCATTGTTCACACTTGCTCTATTTGAACAAATTCTTGTAATGGGTTGTTCACAATGCTTACTTCTTTGAAATTGGATGTTGTTAAAGGGAAATTTTTGAATGCATTGATACATACACTTGTAATATATAATATTTCCCTTCTTTGTACAAAGTTAGACATTGCGATGTTAGTCATCGGTAAGATCACTCCATTTCCAAAATGTTTGAGCTAGTAGTAGAAAATTTTAATGGAAACTATTTTTATACATGGAAAATTAAAACCGTGTACCATTTGATGAGAAAAGACCTTTGAAAGATTTTCAAATAACTCGAGGATCTTGATGAGCCAAAGTGGAGAATGAAAAATAACAAAACTTTCAAGATAATTGCATGGGGTGTATTTGATGATGTTCTCCACCACATATTAGGAATTAAAGTGCAAAGGAAGCATGGAATGAGTTGAATAAGATATTTGTGTTGGAGGTAAATGTGCCTGTGCCTACACCACTTTTTATTTACTTCACACACCGTGACTGCATATCTATACACTGCAAATGGCACCCATCATTGTCGCTTTATTCTTACTTCTTTCAATGACTATTGAATAAGAGAAGACTGGTCACACATTTTGACTATTGGAGTTCCCACATATGGCCTCTCTCTCTCTCTCTCTTTCTCTCTCTCTCTCTCTCTCTCTCTCTCTCCATCCACCAAATCTCTTACTTCTACTTGTGTGCTTTCACTCATGCTACCCTACCTTTCAACTAGTAGAGGAGGCATTTGAGGAGCTTCTTTATCCTTTACTTCAACTTGCATTCAAAGCTTTAGCCCAAGGTTTCATGGCACCCATTATTTTTTCCTCTTGAGGTATGCATTGAGTCTTCCATTCTCTTGGCTTGATCCAACTTACTCACTACTTGTCAAGGGGCTTCCCATGGCTTACTAAGTCTTATTGAGTGCTTATTGAGCTAAGAAGCAACCATTCTATCCATTTTGAGTGGACACAGAGCATGTCATAGAAGTCATAGACAACTCTATGACACCTTGACAACACTTTCGTATTTTGGCCATAACTTTTACATATGACATTAGATTTAGGTGTTCTATAACTAAAAGTGAGGAATGTAATAAGAGCTACATATCTGAGCACTCACAGAGTTGACTTTGTGCAATTTTTAGTTATCTACGTCATACAGAATAGAACTATTTTGATTCTAACAACAAATGATAGATTTCATAATGTATATTTGATGCTTTGGGGATGCTATTTTGGTGTCCATATGGTATGATTATGCTTTAGGATGCTATTTGGATTGTTTAGATCTTGATAAGCTCAGTTTTATAGAGGTTTATGGCTATTATAATAGTTTGAATAGCAAGCATACAACATTGAATTTCATGCTTTGAATGCCTATTGTGCCTACATGGTATTTTGGGTATGTTGCATAGCGATGGTGATGCCTAGCATTGATGTATGAGATTGGATAAGGATTGTGACATACTTTGGCACTTGTATTTAAGCTACATTTGATGTACTTGGGATTTGATAAATTTCTTTGAGCTTTTATGCTTGCTCAATTACATGTATTGAAGTTTCATTGGACACTTATACTCCTCGATGTATTTATGATGTGCTTGGGCTTCTCGGATACTTTGCTTGCTCAGTTTGCATTCCAAATTTGCTTCCAGTGGGAGATGTTTATACTTACTTGGAAGAGCTTGGTTCTTTGAGATTGTGGGACTCTTGGTTCATATATATTCTCTCTTGTATGCTGTTGGGGATGCAATTATCTATGCTTGTGGGTTGATTTGACTGTATACTTTGGACACTTATATTTACATTTGTCCAACAATTTGTGAGTGATGTATATGCTTATGGGATGTATGATTTACTAATACTTTGAGTCCCTGATAGTCTTTGGTACTTGTAGTCTATGTTTAGGCACTACTAGTTACATTGTTTATATCTTGGTTGCTATTTGGATATCCCTAGTAGTGAAGCTTGCTTTCTTGGCTATTTTCCCACAATTGGATTGACATAAGGCTAATGTCTATATTTCAACATTATTGTAATTATGGTTTTCATCATTCTTTTGGAAATTAGACATTAGGGGGCTAATTTCCCATCATTTACAGCATCCCATTCTCTTGGATTTTACATTGGTATACTATCATTATGGCTAGTTCTTTGAATGATAGTGCTATTTTTAATATTGAAATCTTGATGGCCCAAATTTCACCTATTGGAAGATGCAAATATGGCAGGTGCTAACTAATTCAAAAGAATTAGGTTAGGCCTTTGAAAACCAAGAGTGCTGGATGACATTGATTAGGATACTTAGGATGAGTTGGATGAGCTATGCAAATCCACTCTTATATTATCATGATCTAAACATGTTTATTTTAATGTTGTGGCACCTAAAGATAGTGCTTGGTAATTATGGAAATGTATATGTAATCTTTATGACAAGCAAAGTCCTTCACAAATGTATTGGTTGAAATATCTCATAGAGCTTGCATGAAGAAAGGACTAGTGTATCCACACATTTAAATGAGTTTCACTCAATTTTTAGTTATTTGACTTCATAGGGCATTGACTCTAAGGATAATCTTCATCTCTTGTTCTTGCTTATGACACTTCCCAAATCATGGGACACTTTTCATACTACCATGTATGCTAATATACCCTAAGTGTAGTTTAAAACTCTAGGATGTTGAGGGTGACTTAGTCATAGAGGAGGTAAATAGTAAGAATGTGGATGCAACCCATACTACTCATGCATTGACTAGTAGAGGTAGACACAATGGTAAGACTGCTAACGGTCATTGTGGTAGAGACTCACAGAGGTCTCAATCTTGTGAGCAATTTTGCAACAAGTCCCATGGTTGTAAGGCCTCTCTTATATGTCATTACTATGGGAAGCAAGGTCATATTAGGCCATAGTACCATAAGATATGCAATGTTAAACACAAGCAAAAAGTCAAGAGCAAAGTACAAGAAAAGTCAAATGATCACAACATTATTCCTATTAAGTCCAATGTAAAGATTGAAGAGATAAATGTAGTATAGCCTCAGTTAGATGTTGAGTACATCTTAGCAGCTTCCTCTCTTAATGCTTCTCAATTGATAGATACATTGTCTACATATTCTCAGTGTTGGTTGCTTGATTTGAGGCTTTTTTTTTATGTTACCCTATATAGGAATTGATTTTAGTCCTATCACAACATGACATGTTCTGTTAGACTAGGAAATTACTTGGTATTGGATATTATTGGCATTGGGGATATACTACTACAATTTCCTTCAACAGCTCTTTTACTTTACATAATGTACATTATGTATTGACTTTGATCAAAAGCTTTCCATCTACTATTATGTATCTTTTGATGATTCCAAATGGAAGATTACCCATGGAAATATTGTTTTTACTCGAGGTGCCAAGGATGACAACCCCTATCCCTTGCTTGTATTTGAGTTTATTGACCACATTTTGGTTATGGCTAACATACCACATGTATCTTTATGGCATCATTGCCTTAGGCACATATCCTTAAAAGGAATAAAAATGCTTTCTTCTTTGGAATATCTTCCACCCCTTGACTACAAATGTTGTGATTCATGTGATCATTGTCTTTATTGGTAGACAGACATTTAGTTCTCATAAGAAGTTTGGCATTATGCACATGGGTGAGCCTCTAGCTCTTGTTCATTCTAATGTATGTGGTCCAGTACCCTACCAATCACTAGGTGGCGTGAAGTGTTTTGTGACTTTCATTGATGATTATTCACATAAGGTCTAGGCATATCACATAAAGCAAAAATTGGATGTATTGGATACCTTTCAACATTGGCTTGCTCTTGTTAAGAGTATAGGCTAAAATGCCTAAGGTCAAATAATGGGGATGAATATGTCTCTAAAGTATTTGAGTAGTTTTTTAATAAGCAAGGTATTAAGCGTTGATTGACTACCCCTTACACCCCACCCTAGAATGGTGTTACAAAGTGCATGAATAGGACAATTCAAGAGAGAGTATGCTTAGCCATGCAAGCTTGCTGCAACATTTTTGGACTAAGGCAATTAGTACTACCATACACTTGTTAAATAGATCCCCATGCACTACTATTGGTTGTTAGGTTGCAGAGGATGTGTGGTATGAAAAATCTCTGTCATATGTTCATTTGCATGTCTCTAGATCTGAGGCTTTTTCCATATTTACAAGGACAAACATAATAAGTTAGATCCTAAATTAGTAAAATTCATCTCTCTTTGTTAGAGTACATGTGAGAAGCGAGCTTTTTGAGTGAGATTTTAGAGTAAGATTTTTTGGGCAACCTTGAGTTTTATTTCACAAAGTCCACTTGGTCCTCTTTTTCTTTTGGGCATATATCAAGCACTAATGTTGCTCCTCCATTGCCACCACCACCACCACATCTTACTCTCCCCCTCCTCATTAGAGCCACAACCAATTCTCATCTCTCTCTCTCTCTCTCTCTCTCTCTCTCTCTCCTCATATGTTGGGGACCAACCACCAACATCTTACTCTCCTCAATAACATTACCACCACTAGCACCGCCACTACACCACCACATCTTAACAACCTCTCTCTCTCTCACACACACAATGAATTAGTAGTTCTCTCTCCTTAACCTATGTACATCACTAGATTAAGATTATGTGCTTGTCGTTGATAATATTATCACAATGTTAATAGTTCAATTGCGCATGTATATGAGATATCACACTACATATAGATTCACATCCCCCCTTTCTCCCTTGCCAATCATTATCATCAAAACATTTTAGAAATTGTGGCTTCACCCTAACTCCTACCAAAGAACTCTTTCGAAGAAGACATAAAAGTGTGACGTATTCTAAAGAATACATGTGGAATTACTTACTAGGAATCTAGATCCTTATGTCTCTTGCACTTTTTTTTCTTTGATTATTTTTGGTATAATGCCTTGCCATTGGAGGGGAATTCACCTTTAGGTAGTCAAGGAAGATATGACATCTCCAGTACACTTGCTCATTCCACTGTTGCTCAATCTAATGATCCTTATATATGAGTTACTCCTCCTTCAAGTGCACCTAATCCCTATATTTCCCTAGCAAAGTTTGCAACATCCCCTTCTCCAATTGTCCGTACATGAACCTACCATTCATAACTCTATTACATATAGAGAACACATTGACAAGATACCATTGCAAATATACTTCTATAGAAGGATACTAAGTTATGCCTGTAGAGAAGTCTCCATAATGCTAACTAGCATGACTTTTGAGACTCAATATCATCATTTGGTTTGAAATTCTCCTTATCTCCTATGTGAACTCGAAGAACAAATCTTTGTCCACTTGAATGTTATAGTAGTTTCCTCATTGAGAGAGAGAGAGAGAGAGAGAGAGAGAGAGAGAGAGATTATATGACTTTATCATCATCTCTTTAAGGAGACGTGAATTTTTTTTCTAACAGGGATTGCAAGCAAACCCTTCTCGAAGAGAGAGAGAGAGAGAGAGAGAGAGAGAGAGAGAGAGAGAGAGTTGAATCACAACCCCCCTCCATTATCTCTCTAAGGGGAGTGAAATTTTTTGTCACCAAACAAGAGTAGTCAACAACCCCTTCTCGATGAAAAAAATTCACAAGTTGCCTCCATCTCTCTTAGGGGACTTACGAAAAAAAATTTGGTTGGAAGGGTTGCTGATAGCTCCATGTTTTGTGAAAAAAAATTAGAGAGGACTTATGAAATTTTTTTCCATCCAGAAGGGGTTGCCGGCAACCCCTTGTTTGGTGGAAAATTTTTCACAAGTCCCCTCAAAGAAATAATGGAGGAGAATTGTGAAAAACAAATCATCTCAAAAAGGGGTTGCAAGCAACCCTCTTCTCGATGAGTTGCTAGCAATCCCCTTCTCGACAAAAAAAGTCAAAGAAAGTCACATAATCTCTCTCTCTCTCTCTCTCTCTCTCTCTCTCTCTCTCTCTCATCTTTGTCTCTCTTCCCCCCTCTCTTTATATTTCTAATAAGTATAATTAACTAAAAAATAATTAGTGATCTAGTTATTAACTAAGCAATAAATTAAGTAGTGCATGTGTGTATGCGTCTCTCTCTCTATGTGTATGTGTATGTGTATGTGTTTGTGTATGGCCCTTATCTTCATTTCTCATTATGTATACACACACACACACACACACACACACACACACACACACACACACACACACACATATCTCACACACACACTCTCTCTAGAGTCATTAGGACTCAATAGAGTAAAGAGAGAAGAGAATATAGATGTATATATAGGAAGATTAAATTGTGTGTATATTTATGATATGTTTTAATGTGAGACATAATAGATTGAGACTTTTTGAATGAACTATATTGAAAAGTTTGGACCTTATAAACAAAAAACAATCCTCTCTTTTGGGATTTTTTAAATTGTAACATAAAAAACTAATAATTAATATAACATTCAATGGCTATTATATTTTGCATATTGTATTTGGAAAAATAAAGACCTTATCAAAGATTTTAAAAAGTTTTATATTATGAAATTTTAATCAAGACGTGACTTTTTAGTCTAATTGTACTTGGGCCAAAAACTTTTAAATAGAGGAATTTGATTTAAGTTGGAGAGAGAGAGAGAGAGAGAATGTGTGTGTGTGTATTTTGATAAAGGTCCAAAGTTATTAATATAATTTAAGCCCAAAGGTAGTATTATAGTATTATAGGAGAGTTGCTATAATTGTCTTAAGCCATATATATATATATATATATATATATATAACTTTTTTAAATAAAATAGTATTTGTGATTTATTTTTTTAAAATTAGTGGGTGGCCATCTCTCCCCTAGCATAGCAGACATAAGTGTGGGGTGAGGTAAAAAAATTTCACACAGAAGGGAAAAATAGTATATGGCAACATAGAGAGGCAGACACAATGCGTTGTGCGCATGATAGTGCGTGAGATGAGGTGAAAAATGGACATGCACACAGGAATGCGAGAAGTCCACACACGCAAAAGTGTAGAAAAATAAATTTAGACAAATTGAATGTCGAATTAAGATACATAAAAAAAGGAAAAGTGGTTAGGACAACCAGAAGAATGGAATGGATAATTAAAGTTCACTTTCATGCCATAAAGCTGTGCTTATATGGAAAATAGGTGAAACCAAGAACACATGAGCGTGTCAAAAGTAATATCGGGAGATTCATCCACCGAAACAAAGAGTAGTGAAAATGAAAAATATTTTTGCCCAAATCAACCAAGAAATCATCAATATATATGAGGTTAGGTCTACTCAAATCAACATCAACAACATCACAAACAACAGCCTCTCCAAGGCTACTCAAACCATCATCAACCAACCCATAAGAAAGAAAATAAGACTTGATTGATTCACAAACAAGATCACCACAACAAGAGTCATAATCCATAACCTCAATACTCTGTCTATCAACCTCTATATCCAAAATCTCATTATCACTCTAAACATAAACTCTATCAGTAAACAACTCTAAATCCTCAACTTCATCCATCAAATCTTCCAACTTCTTATCCCCCCCCCCTCATTGTTTTCTAAAAACCTCAAGAAATGCTCCTCAACTCTCTCTTCATCTCTCAAACACTTAGATCTATCAATGCTCTCTCTCTCTCTCTCTCTCTCTCTCTCTCTATATATATATATATATATATATATATATATATATATATATATATATATATATATATATATATAGAGTGTGTGTGTGTGTGTGTGTGAGATAAATATCCAAAGCTATTAATGTATAAGAAAGGCCCAAATGTAATATTGTAGAGAAAGATAAAAAAATTGTTAAAAGCCACACACATATATAGAGAAAGAGAGAGAGTATGCGTGTGCGTGCGTGTGTGTAATGAAGGGGACCTGGAGAGAGAAGGAGAAGGGAGAGACTGCAGAGAGGAGATGGAAAAAGAGAGGAAGAGGGTGACAAGGAGAGAGAAAGACTAGGAGTAGAGAGAGAAAGGCAAGAAGAGGAGAGAGAAATGGCTGGCAGCCATGGAAGGACAGGGAAGAAGGTGAAAGGACAAATGTGTATTCATCAAATGGTGCCTATGCAGTGTCCCTTACACCTTTTATACTTAGGTCAACTTGATCTAAGTATTTCCCCTCCATTAGTAATGAAGGGGACTTAGGAGAGAGAAGGAGAAGGGAGAGACTGCAGAGAGGAGAGAGAAAAAGAGAGGAA
Organism: Lygodium microphyllum; assembly: GCF_053477565.2. Taxonomy (NCBI): domain Eukaryota; kingdom Viridiplantae; phylum Streptophyta; class Polypodiopsida; order Schizaeales; family Lygodiaceae; genus Lygodium; species Lygodium microphyllum. The sequence continues at coordinate 140,247,800 of NC_141135.1, read as the reverse complement.
GAGGGTGATGAGGAGAGAGAAATACTAGGAGTAGAGAGAGAAAGGCAAGAAGAGGAGAGAGAAATGGCTGGTAGCCATGGAAGGACAAGGAAGAAGGTGAAATGACAAATGTGTATTCATCAAATGGTGCCTATGCAGTGTCCCTTACACCTTTTATACTTAGGTCAACTTGATCTAAGTATTTTCCATCCATTACTTTGTGTGTGTGTGTGTGTGTGTGTGTTGATAAAGGTCCAAAGCTATTAACATAGGAGAAGTCCAAAGGTAGTATTGTGGTGTTATAGGAGAGAGTTGCTAGAAGTTTTTAAGGCCATATGGAGATATATATATATATATATAGAGAGAGAGAGAGAGAGAGAGAGAGAAAGAGTGTGTGTGTGTGTGTGTGTATGAGTATATGCATTTCTATAAAAATTCATATCTATTAATATGTAAGAAAAGCCCAATGATAATATTGTAGTATTGAGAGAGAGAGAGAGAGAGAGAGAGAGAGAGAGAGAGAGAGAGAGAGAGAGAGAGAGTGTGTGTGTGTGTGTGTGTGTGTGTGTGTGTGGGTAAAGATCCAAGGCTATTAATGTAGGAGAGGGTCTAAGCTAGTATTATAGGAGAGAGTGCTAGAAAATTTTGAAGGGGGCACAATGCCTCTTCTTTGGCTTCTTGGCCTCTCTTTCTCTGGCTTCAAAATTTTCTACCCCTCTCTTCTATAATACTATAATACTACTTTTGGGCCTCTCCTACATTAATTTGAAAAAGGTACATCTCTATCCAAACTTCTTTTCACATTACTTTCTCTTCTCTCTTATCAATGATTTTTAAAAAGACACCTCTTTCTTGTCTCTCATCAATAATTGTTTTTACCTCCTCTCTCTCTCTCTCTCTCTCTCTCTCTCTCTCTCTCTCTCTCTCTCTCATCTCCAAAAGTTATGTTTATCTCTATCTTCTCTCTCTTTTCTCCATTGACTCCTTAAACCCTTCTAATTGAAATTCCTTACATTCAAAGTATCTAGAATATATTTTTTATTTTAAAGACTAGCCAAACCATTGATGAATTACTTAGTTAAGGTGGATTAGAGTTTGTATGAGCAATAATATTTAAAGTTAGGTCTTTAGTTTGGTAATATACACTAGACAAACCTACCTTGATTCTTCTCTCTATGTGTATATGTGTATGCATGCATGCATGTGTGTGTGTCTCATTACTAAACTTGTTTCAATCTCTCTCTTATTCAAAAACTATTGTGACTAAAAATCTCTCTTTCACTCCCTCTCTCTCATTAATATATATATATATTTGTGTGTGTGTGTGTGTGTGTGTGTGTGGAAAAAATCTTAACATGCACACATACACATGTACACACAAATAATTAGTTCAAAGAAGTATAACTATATTTTATAGCCTATGAATATTTATATTTCAACAACATGATGTCAAGTTAGCAAAGACATGCACAATGAGAGACCAAGATGATGGTCTCTCTCTCTCTCTCTCTCTCACACACATTAAGCATACTGATTGAGCATAAAATTTATACTTGTTTTTACCAGTCAATATCCCTTCTTGCCACCACAACAAATAATCCACAAATGTGCAAGCTTTAATAATAAATTTTTATTTTTTAACTAACGTTTAATGAGGTTGTTAGAGCCATATATAAAGAAAAATGTTTAGTGAGTATTTGGAATGGATGCAAATGTAGACATGTTTATACACCAACCCATGTTTACCGAGAAGAGAACTTACATCTCATATTTGGAAAGAGAAGAACTTTCCAACGTCGCCCATAGTGTGACCAGCAAAGTAAAGACTTTGCTAATTCTTAGAGCAAATTCGTTTTATTTTATTGATAAAATACAAACATACCTCACTTTGGTTAGCTATGATTAATATTTTACTATCATTGTCTATCAATTTGTGAAATACTAGTACACTTACCAGAGGTCAATGTAATACAAATCTAGATCCAGATTGCTTTGCAGAAATTATTTTGTATTGTAAATGTGTGTGTGTGTGTGTTATTTACAAGTAAAGAGCAAACTATTTGTTGTGACACATATCATAATCCAATGTAAAACAAGCTCTGTCAAACCTAGAGTACTCGCACAAATACTTTTGTATTGCAAACAAGAGAGAGAGAGAGAGAGAGAGAGAGAGAGAGAGAGAGAGAGAGAGAGAGAGAGAGAGAGAATTATTTGTTGAAATACCTTTCATAATACAATATAATACAAATTCTATCAATCCGAAGTGCTAGCACAAATTTTTTTAGGTTGCAAGAGAGAGAGAGTGTGTATGTGTGAAAATGTGTGTTGTGTGAGAGGAGAGAAAGAGACATAGAAACAAAGAGAATAAATTACACACACACACACACACACACACACATATATATATATATACCTTCTTGGCTTTGAGGTGAGATATCCACATGGATACCGGGGGATGACCAAGCACAAACATTTCCATTAACTAATTCATTTTTATTAACGTGTGATATTACATTATATATATATATATATATATATATATATATATATATATATATATATATATATATATATATATATATATATATATATATATATATATATATATATATATATATAGAGAGAGAGAGAGAGAGAGAGAGAGAGTGAAAGTGGTGGCAAAGGTAGTGATGGTAGAGGTGGTGGTAAAGCTGGTGGTGGCAAAAATGACGATGAAGAAAATGACAATGGTGGTGTTGGAAGTGGAAGTAGAGGTAGATACATCGAAGGCTAGAATAAGTAAACTATGTGGGACAAGAATAGAGGGTTTGCCAAAAAAAATCTTGCTTAGAAAACTCTCTTCTTGCTCTTCCCCTCTCTTGGTTATGGTGATTCTTCAAAGCATGAGTTCAAAAGAAATTATTTAGTAAAGTGTATAGGAATATATTTGCAAAAAGAGTTTTTAATTATACTTTGAAAAAAATATGTAGGTTTATGAAGTAAAAGTGGTCATTATATGGCCTTGTAGCATGAAAAGAAAGGGTATTTCTCAATACCATTTGAACACACATGATATAGATGATTTCTTATAGGTGCATCCCTCAAGTGGGGATGTAGGTGAGATGGACTATCGCATATGGGATCCGTAGGCTAGAAAGGCCATCCATAGCCATGATATTTTTTTCCATGAAGCAGAAGATGTATAAGCAACTTGAGCAGGTAGTTGAGGTGTGTATGGTGATATTTCAAGAGGAGCCTTCTATTACTGTATAGCCAGCTAGACAGTATCATACAATCAATGTTTTTGTGGCCCATGATCATGAAATTGGACAAGATATACAAGCCCCACAACCTATTTTGAGATAGCCTACTAGAGATAGATATCAGCTTAATCTATTTGGATCCCACAATTTGTTTTGATATACAAGCCCTTTTGAACCATCCATGCCACGAACACTAGCACTAATGACTCAGATGACATTGACTCTCTATATCAATAAGAAAGTTAGATGGCGATGCACTCCAGAGTTTTTCACATTGTATCCACATAGTGACATCCACCCCCTCTGAATCTGCACATCCTCCGGTATGTGCCAAAATCCTAGTCGTCACCAAATTCTGAGTCCTCCTCATCCTCTACAACCATATCCTTCTTCATCTTCCATACCTTCCTAGCTATCCCTTGTATCATGGCCACTATTTTCTTCCAATTTTGGTAACTTATAGGCAATAGATTCCCGTCTCTTGAATAATTTGATTCTTTTCCTTGCTACTAGAAGTTTTATGGTTGTCCCATCCAACTCATTTAATGCATAAGTAGCATTATCAAACACCTATCTTACCACATAAGATCCAAACCATCTTTTGGAAACTTTATGCATGGCACTATGCTGATTGTCTAGACTGCTATCATAATGCAATATCCCATCCCCATCTTGTATGGTTCTTGGTCTCAATCTATGTCTTTTGTCTAACCGTCTCTTATTATGTATCCTTGTTGCCCTTAAATTTGCAAGTGCTGCCTCTATGTCTTCTAACTTTCTTTCCAACTATCTAATGTATAAGGCCAACAACTCCTCTTGATTCAACTCCTCTTCCCAAGATAGCACACTCCATGTGACTATCATCTCTTCTATGGACATGCTCTTTTTTGAGACAAACTACTAGATATATGCGTCATCTTGATTAATTTGAGCCATCCATGGACTATCTTATGGTGAGCCTCTTACTTATGAGGAGACTAGGTAGAAATTACATAGAAAAACAAACAAAATCTGAGCAAGCAGTAGAGAAAACATAGCAAATATAAGAAGAAAAAAAAACTGCTTTAATTTCAAATGAAGTTATACAAAGATGGTTGATGTCCACCCATGTGCTTCCACTGTGGAGCTTGGACACGATCCAGACAGATGATAAGCAAAGAGCTTAAGGGCAGCTCGAAGAATTCTAACTGGGTAAAAGACAACAAATTGACTATGGCTTTGGAGGGATCTTCCTTTTATAGCTTGGGAAGGTAGTCTGATCGGGTTGTCCGACCATATTATGAACCTTTCCTAGTTGACCAAGGAATATTATTGGGGATATTCCCTTTAGCGTGTAGCCAGGGGCATTGTCCCTAGACCCTTGTCAAAGGGACTACTGGCCCCCTAAGACCCCTAGTCGAAGGTTGCTTCCATAGCCCTCGAACCCCAAAATAGGGTCTGTGATAATTCCCATAGCCTGCAACTCGATGCATTGTGCCTTGAGTTGCTACCACCAGCATAACTACTCAATCTAACCAAAAGGCTAGATCCACATACGCCACCTTTTTACCATTAGGTCACATAGACCTCATCTGATACACAAGTTAGGACCCACTATCCTCATGCATGGCTTCTCCTTATAATGGAGGCATTACAACATAGGGCACCATGGATCATTGGTAGCGCCTTAAGAGGGTGGGGTATTGAGCATATCTAATACCACTAGCCCCTCCCCCCCCCCCCAATGCCATAGGTGAACTACATCCTCAACCCAACACTATGGCTCTGAAGATGAATTTGAAGGAGATCCTTTGAAAGATATTTGATGAAAATATTTGATTTGTTCTTCTCCATTGGGAAATAGACAAGCTCTATTATCCCATCCCCAAAATCAAGTCACACATATAGTGATACTAGATCTCAATGTGTTTGGTCCATACACAAAAAACTGGATTATTGGCAATGCCGATGCAACTCTCATTGTCACATCTTAGTACTATTGGATCTTCATCCTGTACTCCCATATGTCATAGGATCCTCCTTAACCATACTGCTTCACATGCAACAAAGCAAGTTGCTTTGTACTCTACTTTGGTAGATGGCAATGACACAGTTGGTTGCTTCTTACTAATCCAAGAGAAGATTCCTTAACCTAAATAGAAACAATATCTAGAAACTAATGTCTTGGAATCACTATCACCTACCCAATCTAAATCATAGTTCCCCATAAGAGCTGTTCAAAAATTGTATGTCATACCATATTCAAGAGTTCCCTTTAAGTATATAAGCACTCGCATCCCAACTTTCCAATGACTTTCTTGTGGTTTGTTTGAGAACTTACTCAAAGTTCCAATGGTAAAATTGATATCTATCTTGGGTTACACAAATGGATGAGGCTACCAACGAATCTCATGTAGCTCCCAATGTCTGCTATTAGCATTGATATATCCTCAATGGATAACTTCACATTGACCTCCATAGGTATAGCTATCTCCTTACACTCAATTATGCAAAATACTTTTAAGATATTGCATGCATACTTTTTTTGAGAGATAAAGATTTTGCAAGAATTTCCCAAACAATAGTGCAACAAGCCCAAGTTTGTCATTTCAAACTTAGAGGTCAAAGTCTTTCGAGTCTGATGAATCATATCTTCGTAGTCGCTTATAATAAAAAGGTCGTCCACATATAGGACAATCACTATAGACTTTTTACCATCCCTATAAACATACAAGTTAGCATATGATGTACATCTTTTGAAATTCAAGCCTAAAAAGAATTTATCTATTTGTTGGTACCATGCTCTAGGGCTTGTTTCAGCCCGTATAATGCCTTCTTAAGCTTACAAACTTTGTTCTCAGAATCAGGAGCCTCAAACCCTGGTGATTGAGACACATATGCCTCCTCCTTGAGGTCTCCATTCAAGAATGCTAATTTAACATCCATTTGGTAAAATGGCCACTTCTTATGAGCAACAATTGCAAGTATTGAGCGAATATTGGTCATTGTAGTAGTTGGAGTAAATGATTCTTGAAAATCAAATCCTTCAACCTGTGAAAATCCCTATGTAACTAATGTAGCTTTGTACTTTTCTAGGTTGCCATAAGTCTTGTACCCCTTCTAGACCCATTTCGTGCCAATAATCTTTAGTTGCACTCCAATGCTGGATTGGCAAAAGTACTTCTTCCAAGTCTATTCGCTCCTTTACTCTCTCATAATCTCATCCATCAAGACCATATTGACTATGTGAGTAGAAGCCTTTGTTTGCTCCTTTATTCTTAAAGACCTCCTTGGCCCATCTGCCTTTTCCTCAACTATGGTAGGCATAGGATTACTATGATCATCGAGCTTCTTCATCCATCACATCAATGGCTTTTCTAGTGGCATGATTACAGGTTGGTGAAAATTTTCCTCATCATTCAAAGATGATACTTCCTCCTCCTTAAGGGTAGGGATAGCTCTTGGGATAGGCTCATAGTAGACTACTTTGTTGGATGATAAAGTGGAAGAACTTATATTCTTCTTCCATTGTATGTGGCTGCTCCCTGAACACCACATCACAACTCGCTATGATCTTATTTGCCTCTTGGTCATACAATTTGTGAGCCTTTTGCTCATCACTATAACTTGAGAAGATACACTTTGTACTTTTTGATTAAACTTGTTTCTCTTATCCACAATTTCTAAAATGTGCATAATATTCACATCCAAAAGTTTTAAAATATGAGACAGATGGTTTCTTACCAGAATAGGTCTCATGAGGAGGTTTGCCCTTAAGAGCCTTTGTGTAACTCCTATTGAGAATGTAGACTATAGTATTAATAGCTCCTGCCCAAAACTGGCTACATAATCCCTTGCCCTTAAGCGTGAACCTTGCCATTTCCACAATGGTGCAATTTTGGCACTTAATAATGCCATTTTTCTAAGATACATAAGGCGTCATCAATTGATACTTAATGCCTTTGCTCTTGCAAAAGTTTTCAAACTCCTTTGAGTTGAACTCACCACCACCATCTATTATAAACTTCTTTACACTTTGCTTGGTTTCATTCTCAATAAGTTTTAGCCATTCTTTAAACTTACCAAAAGTTTGAGCCTTATTATGAAAGAAGTACACCCACATCTTCCTACTATAGTCGTCGACAATCAATATAGAATAAGACGATCCTCCCAAGGCTTGTGTAGGAATTTTATTGCATAAGTCACCATGCACCAACTAATATAAAACTGCCATAATTTTTTACTGGAGGGTCCAAATTGAGTATTTGAGGTATAAAAGTGAAGTACATAACCCAAGACATTAGCTCATGCCATCAAAACCACTTTTTGATGTCATTAAGCTACTTAATTCCTGACTTTAAATTCACATAGCAAGCTATCCACTATCTTGTAACTGCAATAATCCCACTATTTTGAAGGAATCATGAAACCCTAGAGAGGATGATTGAATATGCTGAGGAATTAGTATTGCAAGCATTATTTACAACCTACCAACAATGAAAGTCATTGAAGTCCAATATGCCTCTAGGGTCAAATGGATAACCATCAAAATAATCATCACAACCATAAGGTCCTTTTGTAGAAAAATATATCCCATCATTGCCTACTGGGTCAAATGGAAATAGGGGAGCATCCTCATGATCCCCCGGATCAAATGGGAAGATAAGATTACCAATTGAGAACATGTCATTTGAAAACATAGATTGGTGTATGGATTCATGAAGCTCCTTTACATGTCCCTCTTCAAGTATTGCATTCACTTGGTCTTTAGCATGATGTAAGTTAGAAAGTTGATAGGCATCATGATCAACTTCAAAGGATTTGTAAGATTTTTCATCTTGGACTTAACACTCCGCTTTCTCTTCGGCCTCTTTAGCTTCCTCTTCATTATATGAAAACTATGTAACCAACATTGCTTTAACATTCCTTTTCCCGCATATATCTTTATGATTAGAAGATATTAGTTCTACACATCTGTAACATAAGCCTTGTTCATGTAATCCTCTAATATCATCACTGGTTAAGTGTTTTCCTCGAATAACATCATGCTAGCCACTATGGCTATCATACTTCTCATGATAAAATGGTATTCCATAGTCATAACCATGTTCATTTCTACTAGCATAATGCTGATGTCCAGGAAACGGTTGATCATCATCATAATATTGACTATGGAATGGTTGATCATCATAGAAATACTGATCAACATGCTGCCCATGTTCACTAGCATAATGCTGCTCATATCCAAGATCATGATCATATACATGTTGTTGCCCATTCATGTATGACTGTCCATTTGAATGCATATCAAAAGAGTTGAAACCATTCTCAGATCCTTGTATCCTTCCCACATGATTCTCATTCATGGAAGAGTGTCCAAAATGGCATCGATTCCTTGCTTCCTCATTTTGCAAGCCTCATTTGTGTCTATTTGTGGCATGTCTTTTATCTCTCGATAACCCTCCAGTGGTTCCCCCTTCTTATGTGGAGGATTCTGAGCCTATTCTTGAAGATCATGAATCTCCTCCTCTTGTGGTCATTCAAAGGAGGCACTTAAAGTGAGTAGCAAAAATAGTTCCTTCTTTGTTCCTCTAGTACCAATCCCTGCTACCTTGAGTAGTACCTTTCCTCCATGCCTCACAGGTCCAAATTTATTCACGGCACACAAAGATGGTAGCTTGGACATCCCAATTCCTTCTTTGCATTGTTTAGTTTGAGGAGACTATATACCTTTTCTCTGTAAGGATATTTAGAGTTCTATAGAGATCTCAGTTACTACTTGTGGTCAACAGTTGTATCCTTCTTTTCATGAGGAGATGCAACACTCCAAGGAGGAGTCACATAAGGTTACCACCACTGAGCTTGATTTATCTAAAGAAACTCTTTTTTATATTTTCAAGCAGATGGAGTCCCAAACTAAGTTGATAGAAGCCCAAAAATAGAAATTTCCTCTTTGCAAGCTCAATTGACTGAAGCAAACACTCAATTAGTTATTGCAAATGAGTCTAAGGACCATCTTTTTCAAGAGACCCAAGAGCTCAAAGCTTTAATTGCTGCCCAAATAGTGGAATTACAATCAGCCAATTTTATAGTTGAGAATCATTATACCAAGATAGAGGAGTTAAAAGAATAGTTGACTCAACTACACTCCATTCCTCCAAGTCCCAGTGTACCATCAATACCCTCTTTGTCATCTCCATGGACTTGGATGCTCTTCAATGTTAATCTACTTTATGTTTGTTGTTCCAAGCCAAAGTGGAAAGACTTCAGTCTAGAATGGATCTTCTATGGTCTTTTTTTGAGCAGTTTCTAGAATATATCCCACCAGATCATTCCTTCTTTGTACATTATTAGCAAAACAGAAGTTGGATTTTTACATGGAGTTGTCCATTATGAATTTACATCCTCCAGAGGATGGATGGGGTGGTGGTTGGTCTTCAAGTATTTTAGCAAAAGTTGCAAGAATGGTTTTTGTTGATTCACTCATACCAGATACAGTGCTAATATCTTATATATACCTTAGAGGTGATCTTTTGATTCTTGATGATGAGGATATGTCTTTGTATGTGGGGAATCTGATCTTGCAAGCTATTCTCTCTGTTAGACACTAGGAGTTAGATGGATGAGATGTTTCAAGCCTATCTCTCTAAAATGGATGCATATCTTAAGGCGTCTTGGTATTCCATGATTGAGTTTATGGTACTGAATCAGAGATAATTAAAAGCTCCTACAAGATTACAATCTACTAACCAACTAAGGGAGGATATTTTAGCTCATATTTATAATCAATTCCCTTTTGATACCTCTTTTTTTGAAGCTTATAATTGCCCCTCTATTTTAGGTCTATCAGTGCCTTCCCTTACTTATTATCAAACAATAGATGGCCCATAGATTGGATTCTTATCTATCCATACTTAAAACAACTCCTCATGTCATTTTCTCTCTTCTTTTTCAACCACAAGATGCTCCTTAAATTCCTATTTTTACTCATTATCCATTTATTGTCGATCATGTTTTCTCTCCTACTCCTTCTTATCCTACCCCATATATCACACTCCTTTCCACTTTTCCAACCTATTTCCTAAACCCTTTCCTATCTGATTTAGTTAAATCACATGAATCTTTGTCATTAATCCTTTATTATTTTTATGAATTTTCTTATCCATCACTTCATCCCTTAGTACTTGTTTCACTTTCTTCTTCTACCTCTTTTATTACTAGCCCCCCTCAGTTTGTTAGTAGCTACTTTGGCTTTGATCTATAGATCCAAAGTTGAAGTGGGTGGAGCTAGACTGACAGGACCTCAAATTAATTGGCATGTAATTCTCGGGGATTCCTATCCAAAATTATTAGAATTATTCATAGTTTTCCCAAATTCATATTCAATCTACTGATCCTTCAGTTAGACTGACTACTCACTTTGCTTGGTACCTAGAGTACATGCATCGATACTCTCATAATGATATAAAGTAGATCCCAAAGTTGTGCCTAAATGAAAATGTGGATATTGATCCCCGTTAATTAGATATCTTGTACTTTCATGCCCTTTTTTTTCTAATCAGATATTTTGTCCTTGTGGAGAGGATGTGTTGTTTACAAATTTTTCAAAATCCTCCCAAAATATTTGTAGATAAATCTCTTTCTATGGATAGGTTTCAAAATCATCAGGCCTTTAAAAGGAAACATCTTCATTGATGATTTTTTTAATGGATGTACTTGATAGATTGATCTTTTAATAAAATCTATCTTCTTCCATTTTCCCTTGTTGGGGTGTCATTCAAATTTGTCTGTGTGTGTTATGCGTGTTAGGTATAGGTATGCTTCATTTGTGTTTATTTGGAGATCCAATTTGAGAAAATAGGAAAATATTTGAAGATGTTGATTTATAGATTTGGCTAGAGTTTCAAATAATTGTGAAGGATTTGAATAAACTCTTATATCCTTTATTAATTTTCTTGGTTCTATTTTGAAATTTAAGAATTTGTTATACTTCAAGGTGTTTTCCTTTTGTCAGAATTTTTATAGATCCAGGTTTTTGAAGCTTGATGGGGTTGAGGTATGTTTGTGGATGCCGATTTATTGATGTTTAAGAAAGTAGTATTGAGTTATTTTTTGGCTTAGTATTCTTTCTTGTTTCAAGATCGTGATGAGGACGCTCCCTTATTAAGTGTGGGGATATGTGAGGGCTGAATTGACTTGTTTTTTTGAGCCAATTTTTTTTGTTTCTGTGAGCTAAATAGTGATTTTGAGAATTTATTGATTGTTTTTTGATAATTTGGAAGTTTTTTGGAATGTGTTGGGATGGGTTGAGCATGTTTGAGAAACTCATGATGGTCTTTGGTTGAGATATGTCTTGATAGGTTATGTAATGTGTTTGTTTGGCTTTGATAATGTTTGTTTTACCTCTTTTGTGATCTATCTTCTTTATGATTGTGAGGTTGGGATTGTAAATAAGTCTTTTGATGAATGATTGAGAGCATGATGAATGGTTTTGGATGGTTTGAAGTGGTTTTGGTTTGAGTTGTATGGTTTTTATACCTTCTATTGACCCTTTGTAGTATTCTATGTAGAGCCTTTATCTCTATTTTATAAGCCTCTATTTGCTTTTGTATCTATTATGATGGATGGATGTTTAGCTTGGGAAATATTTTGCAATCTTAGAGGAGGAAGAATACAAGCTTGAAATAGCTTGAAGAAATTGAAGAAGACTTGAAGTGAAGACTACAATAACAGTGACAATAGTGAGTTCTCAAGGGACACTGTAGTGGCTCTAGTGACTCTTCATATCAGGCATACCTCTTAGGAGAGTACCCACAACCAAGAGAGGATTATTGATTGTAATTATAATGTACTATTGAGTGAGGATATGTGTGATAGAGATTGAGTATGAGAGATAGTCTTTTCTATGCCAAAAAACATTGTATCTATATGAGAGATTGAGAAGAGACTATGAAGACATTGAAGATGAATACTATGTGATGGAATTCTATTCAAAGCGGATTATTCTTTTGTATTTTTGTGGTTCTTTGATGGATTCTGGGAAGAATATGAAGAATCTGATCAATTTTGTTAAAGATATATCCGATGGAAGATTTTCTATATGATGTTGTGTAAAGATTTGTGAAGATTGCTGTTGTTTTTCTTCTTATGGTTGATTAAAATATGAAGAGAATACTTGTTAGTGTGACAAGATAGATTTTTTTACAGTAAGATCCTCATTTTCTTGGTGTTCTCTCGAGAGATGTAGTGATGTCCATGATACTCATGATAAGCATGTGGCTGAGAAATGAATGAATGCTATCATAGTCATATTGTTGCCCATAAGAGAGTGATTGTCTACACTCACTACTATACAAATTTAGCAATGATTGTAGTAAGTTTCATTGAGTTGCTACATTAGCCACATAGCAATCGATGCAACCAGCATATGCTTGTCTTGTACATGCACTAAATCCTCTTGCAAAACAACATTATCATAAAGATTTATGAGAGCTTCCAAGATGCATGGTTGTACCAATTGATGATGATTTGAACCATCCTCTAAATTGGTTTTGAGGATTTACATAATTGAATCACAATCATATTCAGTTCAATATATTGCCTTGTTTCAGCAAGCTTATTCAAGTAGCTTTTTTGTGTGCTAAACAGTCATATTGAGTGTGAAGATCTCCTTTATGCCTTGCCCATGCCTTAAAGGTAGACAATGTGAAAATATGAATCGGTAATCAACAAAAAATGTGTCGATTCTACTACAAAACGTCAAATCAGACTCATAGCCTTTGGAGCTTGTAAATGCATAAAATTTTGGTGTATATAATGGTTGTAGAACATGATCTGTATGTCACAACAAGAGATGACATACTAATCATATGCTGCATTTGATCCATTGTGATTTGTCAAGGATGGCTTGATGGCCGATGGACTTGCTTGAGTTGCTACGTGGAACACAAATGAGACATATAAGAGGAGGCTCACTCAAGAACACAAGAAAAGAGATGGAGAGACCAAAACATTTTTGCATTGGTTTTTTTCTTCTTCTTCCTTACATAATACAATGTACACAAAGTATAGATAAGATACAATATAAAGGAAAGTAGCCTACTAAGTCAAATAGTGCATAACTAACTATTCTAATTGATTGACACTATAACTATACCAATTTTAGGTAGGTGAAATAAACTAAATATAATAAGTGATAAGTCAGTGGCTATGTGAGGATCATAATGATCCCACTGGTGTGCTAAGGGTAGACATGTGGAACCATCTAGCTAGCTTGGGGGATCCACTAGGGTTTATCATATGGTACCACATGAGTGTAAGGAAGGGGGGTTATTTAAGGGAAAGAATGTACCTTTTATAAGGTAAGGTCCCATAAATAGGGGGTAGATAAGGGGTATTTTCATATATTTCTTGCACGTAGGTGACGTCTCTTTATTACTACTAGTGAATCCCCTGTGCTAGCTAGGTAGTTCATCATCAATGTCCGCATGTATTGAGCTTGTTATCTCAATACTCTTCCCAAGCTCAACTATATCTCTACAACTCCAAGTAAGCTTAGAAATTTTTGAAGCTTCTCTGCACCTAATGCTTTTGTAAAAATGTTAATTATCTGATCATGTGTGTTGATATACATCAAATCAGTCTCTCCTACACATACCTTATCTCTCACAAAGTGGTAATGCATCTCAATGTGTTTTGTCCATAGTGCAAAGTGGACTTCATATACCTCAATATTTGTCTAACTACATCCAAGTGAGGCTTTCTAGGTATATGCGTAAATTGACTGACAAGGTCAATAGTATAGCTCAAGTCTAGCCTTGTGATAGTCATGTAAATCAAACTTTCTACTATCTTCTTGAATATACTAGGGTCTTCTATCTCATCCTCAACATCGGCACTCAGCTTTACATTTTTCTCTAATGGCATTGAAAGAGACTTACATGCTATCATACCATACTTGGATAACATATCCAAGCCATACTACCTTTGGAATAGCTATATACCATTGTCACATCTAATCACCTCAAGAAAGTATCTTAGCTCACCCAAATCCTTCATCTCAAACTTCTTCTTCAAAAATTCCTTAAGTTAGTAATCCCACTGTCACTACTACATGTAATAATCAAGTCATCAACATAGATGACTATGATGACCAAGCCTGCATCTCCCTTTCTCACATAAAGTGAGTGGTCAGTATTATCAAAAATATAAAAGCCAATGTTGACAAGATACTCTCTTTGATCTTATCAGACCATGCTATGGGTGCTTGTTTCAGTCCCAAAGAGAACTTTATTTTATCTACACATATATATGAGATGTTCTAAATCCTCATAACCTGCTAGCTGCTCCATATACACCTCTTTTTTAAATCCATTTGTTGCAAACTCCAACCTTTGGCTATTGGCCAAAGCAATTACACATCTAACAATTACTATTCTAGCAACTAGACAGAATGTCTCTTCATAATCTAGGCCATATGTTTGAACATAGCCTTTTATAACTAGCCTAGCCTTATACATGCTAATAAATCCATCTATATTATGCTTGATTTTGTATTACAGCCAATATCTTTCTTTCCCTTGGGAAATGGTACTAGATCCCATGTCTTATTGGCTTCTAATGCAACCATCTCCTCATCCATTGTTGCATCCTAATGACCATGACCGATAGCATCCTCAAAGCAAGTGGAATCAACATCCTCAACCACCTTTTCCATATAAGCATAATGGTGAGTTGCATAACTTTCAAAACCAAATCTTTTAATAGGGTATCTAATCCTACTAGGCATACATACTACTGGATCACTTAGTGGAGCCTTTATATTACCATGTGCTCTTTGTATACCTTGTGTCTTGCTAAAGTAATACCAAGTGCAACATCCAAACTCTGTGAATCATTGGAATCTCCATCAAATCCCAATAGATGCATCATTACCATTCGACACTTTCTTCTTCCCTTTGTCTTTACATGCAATACTATGCACCTGAAGATGTCGGGCTACTCCTCAGCCTCCTTGACCAAGGGCTAACTGAAGATATAGTACCAAATGATGTTTCTTATCCATTAAGGCTTCCTTGCTCACTCTAAACTCATCTCTAATAGGATTATAACAACAATACCCTTTTTATCTAAAGAGTATCCAATAAAAATAAAAATTTCAACCTTTGGATCAAGCTTCTTTCGCAACTCATCTAGCGCATGAAGATATGCAATACAACCAAATAATTTCAAGTATGACACATCGGGCATCTTGCCTATAAAGCATTCTTTGGGGGTTATCTCATGAATTGCAGCTCTATGGGACTTTTGTTCATAATATAGACAATAGTATGAATAGCTTTAGCCCAAAAGTGTTTTTGTATTTTCTTTTCAGCCACATCAATGCTCATGTAATTTTTGCAATATGTCTAACATGCCTACCTATCGGCTATCCAAGCATGTTTTAGCGGTCCATCGAGAAACGAATCTCAGCATTGTCGCCCGATACTCCTAGGGAATGTTCCAAGGTTTGTCACCTAGGGTTTCCTGAGTCCGCCTCGCAACGGAACGTTCACGGTCAAACCCACTAGGATCGACTTGAAATCTAGGTTCCTAAGGCCAAGGTCTCCTAACGGCATTCTAGCATCGGGTTTTGGACATCCTACTTTAAGCAAAGATACCCAATCCAAAGCAAATACATACCGCACTTGGTTCAAAGAGAATGGAAAATGACAGGGATGCACGCTCAACCTCTCTAGCCGTAGGGAATAGTCTCATTTTCGGTCCTCTAAAATGGCATGAATCGGTTTCTAACTTAACAATACCTAAAGTCGAATGGTGATAAATCCTTTTGAGAAGCCTCCCAGTTCTCTGGGGCCACCCTGTTGTAGGACGGACCTGTCAGGGATTCAGTCCACATGCTTCCCTTGATAGCTTTAGTTTTCTAATTAGGTCCTACCACATTTATGTGTGACATTTAAAATTAGCTTCATTAATTAAGCCTTTTAGGGCATAGGGTTAGTTCACGTAATTTAGAGCACAGAAACAAAAACAAAACAAACAGTCCTTTTGACAAACAGGTCCTTAACTTATCTTCAAGTTAATCTTTTTCTCCTGTCCATACAGGATAATTATGTATCCCTTGTGTCCAATAGAAGTACCTAGTCCAAATCACATGGCACCATAATTTCCATCCTTTATCTAGAATAGGATCTTCCAATGCCCTAGATGTTGGGCTCACAGTAGTCTATAGCTCCGTTCCGAACTCGACAAGGGGTGTCCAGAGCTCCACTAACCCCAAGCGACTTAGGAGCGAGAAACACTTTCCTTGGTTGGCCTTTTCACCACTCGATCTTCGGCCCATGAATCGAGCAGTGATCTCTCGGGGTAATCCATGGTATGATCTTGGAGATTATCCACTCGTGCAAAATATCTTTCCTTAGTTAATCTAATTAAGAATCAAGCATAATCAAGGCAATCAACCTAATATCATCTTCTAGGAAAACATTCCTTTATTCCCATGGCAACTTGTCATTACAGGCCCTTGCCATACATTTTCCATCAACACAAGCCTTGGAATATTTATCCAAGTCATAATGCAACAATCGGTTGATTGAAAGAAAAACATTTAGGGTGTTGTTCAATCAACCAACAAAACTAATTGTACTTTTTCCAAACAATATAAGAATAGACGCGATAATAATTCCATCGCATATTCTCTCTCCCCCTTGGAATCAAAGAGCGATTCTATGAAAATTTTACTTAATACTTACATGCATAATTTTTAATTTCATGATTATGCCATTCATAACCCTTGACCAATTCCTCCTTGTGATTGCTCTCTCAACAAACAAGCCATATGCAACTAGGTGCAATTAACTTCCCTTGATACATGCACTTTGCAAGCTTGATCTTTTGAATATGTGAGATAAAATTTATCCCTTCCGATGACCTATACTCGTGTATCATAGTATGGGGCCTAAGGTATATCATACGAGAATCAAAACAAGCATCTATCCATTTAGAAATACATTACTTACGATCGGAATCGCAGTTGGATTGATAGTGATATCTTTGCCCAAAGCTTCGTTGCTAGTTGTAGAATTGCCATCTACACGTGACATTCTTCGCTTGGAGGCCATCGTCCGCAAGTAGACTCAAGAGATTAAGAAGGCAGAATAGATTTGAGATAGGAGAGTGTAAGAGAAGATGGTTAAGTCGAGGATTGAGATAGAGGGAATTGTGTAGCCTCTCGAGGTAACTCTTCTCTCTCTCTCTCTCTCTCTATCTATCTCTCTCTCTCTCTCTCTCTCTCTCTCTCTCTCTCTCTCTCTAAGGGGTATCCTTCTCTCTACCTCTCTCTCACAGCCTCTCGGGGTCTCCTTATGCTCCCTTGTGCCTCCCCATATCTCATATTTATAATGAATTAGAGAGGAGGGCATGAGACTGAGAACAAGAGTGGAGGGGATCTTGGAAGAATCAGTGATCTAATGCTCAGATCATGAATCTGATGGTTCCATTGGCTCCAAAAGGGGGGTAAAACTCCAAGACACTTGATTAGAAAGCTCTCAGTTTACTCTTTCTTTTCTCTGTTCAAAGTGATGTTTTCTATCTATAGACTGCGATCGCGGTGTATATGAATTCGCCAATCACTTATCTTTATTTTTTTCTTTTTTATAAAATCTCTAAAACTAACTAAAACATCACTTGTCTTTTCTTTTAAATGACATCCACTTCTATATTTTTAGGATAATATCTAAAATATTTAGAATATGCTAGTTTTGCCCAAAATCTAATATTTTTAGACCATCCATACTATACATATCAATACTAGTGATTAATATGGCTCACAAGTCTCATTCATGTTGTAACTTCCATGGAGGGTGGCTATGGTCCTTGTTAATCTGAGAAAAATATCAGATTTACGACTCTCAAATTTTTTAAACATATATATTTTTAATTAAATAAAAATTATTAGCTATTAACGTTAGTTAGTTTTTACCTTAGTTAGTCTTTAGTTAGTAATCTTACGAACTTATTAACTGACTAACTAACTTTCAAACTAACCAACTAACTTTTATTGCGTGGAAATATTACATCCTCTCCCCCTTAGAGAAATCAAGATGTCCTCATCTCCAGAGAAATTGGGGAAGACAAGCATTAATGGGGCTTACAACTTGTGGGTTAGGACCCACCATGCATCCACTGCACTACTCTTATTGTTTCACGTACTGTAACTTATATTATTCCAATTAACCATAGGTACAAGAGTAGGATTTATTCTCAATTGTATTACATGTCAATTAAGCTCCTAGGAGTTTTTAGTCATCCTAATAAATTGTAGTGGGTTCTAGGTTTTCTTCTTCATCTGATTCCTCTATATATTCTTAGACTGCACCTGTGTAGCTTCGTTTTCTTGGAGGCTCAATGTCTTCTGGACTTAGATCAGGGCAGTCTGCTTGGATCTGTGTAGCTCATTACAATGGAAGCATTGACGGTAGGGACATCTCCTACGAATGTACCCCATCTCTCGACACGTATGGCATCTCTTACCCTGATCTCTGGAGTCATCTTTGCTACAATTTCCCGATTTAAGTTCTTGGACGATTGGATTCACTTAGAGTAATGCATCTTGCAAGTCCGTTGGACGCATTGCTTCAAGAAGGTGGTTCAAAGGAGTGTTTAGACCATGGCAAAACTTGGATACTTGTCGTGCAATATTCATAGGTGATGCATATTTTAGTGGGGTTACAAACTTTGAGTAGTAAGCTTTCAAGGTTAATTCCAGCTACTCTAAATTGAAGAATTCATTCATCTTCAAA
The DNA here is from genome assembly GCF_053477565.2 of Lygodium microphyllum. Taxonomy (NCBI): domain Eukaryota; kingdom Viridiplantae; phylum Streptophyta; class Polypodiopsida; order Schizaeales; family Lygodiaceae; genus Lygodium; species Lygodium microphyllum. The sequence continues at coordinate 140,228,800 of NC_141135.1, read as the reverse complement.
GTCTGGTAGGTTGGTGGAAGGTATCATCCACGTAAAATATCTTTCAGCTAAGTCCCAGTGACAGTGGCTTCAAAAATACCTTGATCTTTGCACCATTGCTTCCACCATAACCAAGCCTAATGGCCAACTAACTTAAGTTTGGCTATCATTGCTTGATTGGTAGCAGTAGTTCTTGAAGCAGACTAATAATCGTCCATCAACTCAATCCATATCTCTGCCTCCGCTATGATATCTATTCCTTTTCCATCAAACTGGGGTGCCTTAATTTGCTTGAGAAGGAATTCCTTCTCTTGCATGTCAGCATTTTTGGGTGCACAAGGTGCCTGGAAATCAAGCCATACCACTCACGTTATTTCTATTTAGAATATGTCTATGAACCATACTTTAATCAATCATGCACCATTACGAAGTTTCGCTCTAATACCAACTATAATGTGCCCGCACGTTTTAGCGGTCCATTGAGAAACGAATCTGAGCATTGCCGCCCGGCACTCCCAAGGAATGTTCGAGGGTTTGTCGCCTAGGGTTTTCCGAGTCTGCCTCGCAACGGAACATTCACCGCCAAACCCATTATGATCAAAATCTGGGTTCCTAGTGCCAAGGTCTCCTAACAGCATTATAGCGTCGAGTTTTGGACATCCTACTCTATGTAGAGATACCCAATCCAAAGCAAATCCATACCACACTTGGTTCAAAGAGAATGGGAAATGAGAGAGATGCGCCCTCAACCTCTCTACCTGTAGGGCATAGTCCCATTCCAATCCCCTAAAACAGCATGAATCAAGTTCTAACTTAACAATACCTAAAGTCGAATGGTGATACATCCTTGTGAGGAGCCTCCTAGTTCTCTTGGATCACCCTACCGTAGGAGGGACCCATCAGGGATTCCATCCACGTGCTTCCCTTGATAGCTTTAGTTTTCTAATGAGGTCCTACCACATTTATGTGCAACATTTAAAATCAACTTCATTAATTAAGCCTTTTAGGGCACGGGGTTCGTTCGCATAATTTACAGAAAACAGACACGAAAACAAAACAAGAAATCATTTTGACAAACAGGTTCCTTAACTTATCTTCAAGTTAATTTTTGTCTCCTGCCCATACAGGATAATTATGTATCCCTTCTGTCCAACAGAAAGTATCTGGTCCAAATCACATGGCACCATAATTTCCATCCTTTATCTAGAATAGGATCTTCCAATGCCCTAGATGTTGGGATCATGGCAGTCTAAGCTCTGTTCTGGGCTCAACAAGAGGTGTCTAGAGCTCCACTCACCCCAAGCGACCTAGGAGTGAGACACACTTTCCGTGGTTGACCTTTTTACCACTTGATCTTTGGCCCGTGAATTGAGCAGTGCCCTCTTAGGGTAATCTACGGTGCAATCTTGGAGATGATCCACCCGTGCAAAATATCCTTCCTTAATTAATCCAATTAAGAATCAAGGATAATCAAGGCAATCAACCTAATATCATCTTCTAGGAAAATATTCATTTATTCCCATGGCAACTTGTCATTACAGACCCCTGCCATACATTTTCCATCAACACAAGCCTTGGAATATTTATCCAAATCATAATGCAACAATCAATTGATTGAAAGAAAAACATTTAGGGTGTTGTTCAATCAACCAACAAAACTAATTGTACTTTTTCCAAACAATATAAGAATAGATGCGATAATTTTTCCATCGCATTCAAAGAGCGATTCTATGAAAATTTTACTTAATACTTGCATGCACAATTTTTAATTTCATGATTATGCCATTCATAACCCTTGACCGATTCCTCCTTGTGATTGCTCTCTCAACAAACAAGCCATATGCAACTAGGTGCAATTAACTTCCCTTGATACATGCACTTTGCAAGCTTGATATTTTGAATACGTGAGATAAAATTTATCCCTTCTGATGACCTATACTCCTGTATCATAGTATGGCGCCTAATGTATCTCATACGAGAATCAAAAAATTTAGAAATACATTACTTACGGCCAAAATCGCAGTTGTATTAATAGTGATGCCTTTGCCCGAAGCTTTGTTGTTGATTGTAGGATTCCCATATGCATGCGGCATTCTTCACTTGGAGGCCATTGCCTACAAGTAGACTCAAGAGATTAAGAAGGCGGAATAGATTTGAGATGGGAGAGTGTAAGAGAAGATGGTTAAGTCAAGGATCGAGATAGAGATAATTGTGCAACCTCTCGGGGTAACTCTTCACACACACACACACACACACACACACACACACACACACATACACACACACCCACAATCTCTTGGAGGGATATCCTTCTATTTACCTCTCTGTCGCAGCCTCTCGGGGTCTCCTTATGCTCCCTTGTGCCTCCCCATGTCTCATATTTATAATGAATTAGAGAGGAGGGGATGATGCTGAGAACAAGAGTGGAGGGACTCTTGGAAGAATCAGTGATCTGATGCTTAGATCATAAATCTAATGGTTTCATTGTCTCCAAAAGGGAGGTAAAATCCCATGACACTTGGTTAGAAAGCTCTCATTTCACTCATTATTTTCTTTATTCGAAGTGATGTTTTCTGTCTTATAGACTGTGATCGCGGTGCACACGATTTTGCTAATTACTTTTCTTTATTTTTTTTTCTTTTTATAAAATCTCCAAAACTAACTAAAACATCACTTGTCTTTTCTTTTAAATGACATCTAGTTCTATCTTTTTAGGATAATATCTAAAATATCTAGAATATGCTAGTTTTGCCCAAAATCTAATAGTTTTAGACCATCCATACTATACATATTAATACTAGTGATTAATATGGCCCATAAGTCTCGTTCACATTGTAACTTTTGTGAAGGGTGGCTATTGTCCTTGTTAATCCGAGAAAAATATCAGATTTATGACTCTCGATTTTTTTACATATATATTTTTAATTAAATAGAAATTATTAGCTATTAACGTTAGTTAGTTTTTACCTTAGTTAGTCTTTAGTTAGTAATCTTACTAACTTATTAACTGACTAACTAACTTTCAAACTGTCAGAGAGAGAACCAGGGAGAGAGAAAGAGGAGAGAGAAAGACTGCAGGGAAAGAGAGAATAAGAGTGATGAGGAGAGAGAAAGACTAGATTTGGAGAGAGAAAGACGGGAAAGATGAGGAAGCCATAGAAGCTGTGAACAAGAAGGGAGAGAAAGATTGTAATTGTATTGATATGTCAAAAAGATATGAAAAATTACAACTTCTCTCCTTATATACCAATGTCAGTGTGACATGGCATATTATCAACATTTTAACTATTTCCAACTTCTTATAGATTTGCTACTTTTACGTATTAAATAAGATTATGAATGAACTTCACGCATATTAAATAAGATTTGCTACTTTTACGTAATGCACGTTTAGCCTGAGTATGAGTAAGTAGTGGAAAATTATTGGATGCTTGCATACCATGCAATGTGATTTGTTTTCCTTGAAAATAAATTTTAATTGAATGCGTAGAATAATCTATGTCAGGATTATACTGATGGCGCCAAGGCATTCCTAAGATAATATCACTAGACTGCAAAGGTACAACTAGGAAATTCCTTCATTCAGTATATTCACCAATTTTAATTTCTAAATTATACACTTCTTGTGTTCCATTATATCTTGTGCCTAGGAATGCAGCTTTAATGCGATAATGTGTAGAACTAACCTTGCATAAATAAAATCATGTGTGCTACCATCATCATGTAAAATAATCTTTTCTTTACCATGCACAAAACATTTCATTGTTAACAAAGAATGGGGAGTTGGCATACCCGGCAAAGTATCCAAAGTAGTACCAATGTCGTCATCATCTTTCGTAAAGTCAGGCATTTCCTCACGTTCTTCTTCTTCCATTGCTCCAAGATAATTGATATGGACAGGTGGCTTTTTTGATTGACAATTGGCTGCTAGATGTCCAGGTTGATGGCATTTGTAACAAACTATGGGTTTGGCTTTAGATACATTGTTGGTAATGGCAGGAAGTCTAGGAATATTGGGATTTGGTTGTGAGGATGGCTTAAGGTTTTGATTGGTGTTTGATGGCAAAGCAGGTTGTTGTTTCCAAGACTTACGGAATGACGATGGAAGAAAACGACTTTGATTGAATCTTCAAAAATTTGAATATAATTGCTTGGAACCATAGTTACCATTAGTTTGAAATTATTGTGGTCACTTGTCTCTTCCGCGAATCTTGTCTTCAGTGTCATGAGCCAAGGAAATTGCATCTTCAAGGGTTGTTGGCTTGAACATATTGACTTCAGCATAATAATGTCCAAGTAGGCTAGACATAAACTTGCATTTGTGAGTCGCTTCAGGTACATCTTCAAGCATGCATTGCAGTAGGGCATTCCAGAAACATTCAGTGTATTGGGAAATAGGTTCGTGATCTCTTTGCTGTAGAAGATCCCATTTCTTTATGGCTTTTTCATGAAATTGAGGAGGAAGGAAATTCTGCAAAAACTTCTTTTGGAAACTCTCCCAGGTAGTGGGACAATCAATGCTCTTGCAAACCAAAGTCCACCATAAAGATGCTCGATCGACTAAATGGTTAGTGACACATTTAATTTTGTCTTTCTCAGCATATGTTTCTTCATGGAAGTAATCATCAAATTGACTGATAAAAGCAAGTACAGTCTTTCCATCTCGTGATCCATTGAAAGTACGAAATTTGAAGTTTCTTTTACTTATCTTTGTTTCTTTGCGGATGGATTGAGCTTCAAGCATCGCATCGATGGTACGTCATATAAGATCTTCGGGTTGCGGTCCATCTTTGTAGGTGGTAGTTCGTTGTAGATTGGCCAATTGAACTTGCAAAGCTTGTCGGGCTCTTCGTTCTTCATCAAGCTGCATCATAATCAAATCCAACTTTTGATCCATCGTTGGTTCAGGTAAATCACCTTCAGCCATAAAATCGTCCATATTTGGATCGGTCATCTTGTAAAATCCAAAAGACCTTACACTCTCGAAATCTGATTAGTGGGATGAGAGTAGCTCAAAGGCGGGTATACAAGGCTTATAAATTTTTGTTTGGCTTTTGTAGTCTTTGTCTTTTGCGATTCCAGTATTCGTTGTCTTTGTAGAAACTACGTATAATCTTCGTATGACCTGCGTATGAACTTCTGCGTTTGCTGAAACTGGTTCAGCAAGTCTGCAAATAGGAACAGGGTCTACCAGAGAGCAGTACCGTGATTCTGTGCTTCTGCGTGTGAACAACCTTTATGGGAGTGGTTGGATAAGTCAATAGTGACCTCTGTGACTTAAGTAACTTGCAGGAGTAAGGAAACTTGGAGGACTTGGTAGACTTAGTAGTTTAAAGCTTATGTGATTAAGCTTGAAGAATCTAACTGTGACGATTTCGTTTTTAAGGAGGGGGGGCCGTTTTTTGCGCCGTTGACCTAGGCGAGTACATGCCGCTGTCACCCAATGACGATTTTATAAGCTTCTTTTAAAGCTTACTAAGCTTTAAGTTTAAGCTTTTAAACTTTTGAGCTATGGAAGCTTACTGTCAGTCTGGTTGAAAAAAATGACTTGAAGAAGAAGATGTCTACGTGGTCCTCTGCCTCCTTAGGCCGGTCCCTCGCGATCAGAGAGTGCAGAAGGGGGTTCTTGACCGCCAGGAACACACCGGTATCGACCGTTCACAATGAAACTGACTGTAGAGCTCGATCGTTCCAGGAGCTCCACCTTCGCGCAAGATGGTAAGTGATTAGAAGCTCTTGATCTGAGCTTTGCTCTGATACCACTGGTGCATAGATCGGATGCCGGAAGCACATGTAGTGAGCGTCAGAAGGTTCCCAAGAACAAAAGAACTCTACTTTTTGCACACAAATCCATGTAGAAAGCTTGCACGACATGAACAAGAGACCAATTGGGTGCAATCTCCCCCTATGCCTTGTGTGAGCACTCCACAAAGCATGTATTTCATATATTAATCATCTTCAAGCTCAAATAATAGCCCAAATTACAAAATAGCATGCTTTAGCTTTTGAGTTTGCTTTTGTGCCAAATAGAATTAAAGATAATGGGCGCCCAAGAAGTCAAGCGTACCCAAATACAATGTCCAAATACAAATATCTAAATCGTTGCGCCCATGCACATACAAAAATAATAAATAAATATCAAGCGCCTTGATAAATAAGCACGATAAAATATAGGCGTCATGCCTAAGACATGTGCCCATCAAAATATTGATGATAAATTTGAATACACGCTATCCTCCAATGCTTTCCACTGTCACCGCTGCTATCTCTACACATCAAGTGAAGCATTTACAATTGTTAGTAAAATAATATAATTAAACCGACAAAAGTGAATATCTAGCAGTCTTTAGCTACATAAATAAATTGATTTGAAATCAATCCTAACCTTAATTTATCACGAGTGCGCACTCTAAACTCATAAACGCTTATTAATTAAATATGTATTTTGCGGAATCACCCATGTACACATAAAATTAACAAAACGCCCGAAAAGGATAGGTGTCCCCATCAACTTCTCGCACAAAGAATCCACTTTGTGTATGAGCCCCGGTAATAAAAGTTTATAGAATCCACCGTAAAACCTCACGGAATCCACCGTGGCACAGAATCCACTGTGGAATATGCCTCATGGCATCAATATCACTTGAGCTAAGTTGACTTCCTCTTGGAAAATTTCAAATCTCCTATCTTGCAATATTTTAATACTTTGGATCCTTCATGATTGCTTTGATAGCTTCCTTATTAAAAAGCATTTTAAAGTGTTCAATTGATGCCTCCATGCTTGAAGTCACTTCTTCATTGGGTTGTAGAATATCCTTGTATTCACAATTAAAAATTTTCAATATCATACATTATTTTACAACTACTTTATGAGATGGTGAAAAAAGTAACAAAGAGCTTACTTCATTGCATGCATTCTTTTCTTAATACCACCACTTCATAGCTTCATGTCTTGAATATTTCTAAGTTTTTTGCATTGTTTGCGAACCCCCAATATTGTTTATTTAAGCCTTGATTCATCTCTCTGTTTTTTCAGCTCTAAAATAGTGTCATTGTTCTAGTAATCTGTGCTTACATTGCTCTAATGTTTGTCTCAGAGAGGCATTCTCCTTCTCTAACAAATCTCTTTCTAACTTGTGTACATTGCTAATGGCATCTAAATGTTGAGTGTATCTTAAGAGGCCATTATAATCATTTCCAACAAAGCTTACTAAGGATGTAATATCCCTGAATGGAGGCATAGAGTTATGCAAAAGATCTTTTGGATATGGTTTCCCATCAATCCATAGATCTATGTTCCTCTTTCCTTGCAATGTAGAAAGTTCATTGGATGTAGAAGACATGAGATAGGGTTTGTTTTTCTTACTAAATGGCTTATACTTGCAATCAAGCTTGATATGGAGGTGATATGCCTCTCTCTTGTATCCCTTTGATGATGATCTAGACACCACCATCTCCCTTTGTGATATTGATTCCACCCTAGCCATCTCCATTTGTGGTGTTGATTCTACCCCAACCATATCTGTTTGTGATATTGATTCAGCTTCATCCATCCTTGTTTGTGATGTTTCTAAAGTGTTTTTCAAAAAAAATGAGGGAGAATACATGGAAATCTTCCAAACATAATGTGGCGGGCACAGCTCAGGGCTTCACGTAGTCTTTTGGCTCATCTTTTGATAAAAAGACACTTTGTCATTAATTCCAAACGATTCAGATACGAGCTATCAAGTTTTGAGCACTAGGTACTTAATTCCAAGAAATAACCTCTAAACTCTTAATTAAGGCTAATTAATAACTTAAAGGTTACGAACTAATTTATGTATTTTGGAGAAAATAAAAAAATCTTGAAAATCTTGAATTTTTAGCCATTTTTATTGATTTTTGAATTACCTCTCTCTATACTGAGGTGCAATTTCTTACAATGCCCAAACTTGAGTCCAAATCTCCCATAATGTAGTATTCATATGTCTTCCTCTAGTACAGAAAGGTATCCTATAGCTAGAGTTATAAGTAGTGTTTCCTTGAACGGTGTAAATAAAGTAATATGGAATAAATTAGGAATTTCTAAACGAGGAGAAATGCCTAATCTAAACATAGATCTTGAAGCTAAATTTACAATTGGATTATTTTCAATGTACTATAGTCTTCTCTTTTCAATAGTATCATAGACCTAACCTAGAATACCTAGCACATTTGGAAGGCATAGGGTAATAGATGTTATAAAATAAAGAATATCCTAGGAAATTACTACATGATGCAAAAATTGATTCTAAAGTCATGAAACACATAAAAGATAACTCTAAATATTAGTCAAGTTTAAATGGATTTTTTATGATTTTGTTTTAAATTCCATAATTTTCTTGGTAAACTTGAGTGGTATAAGATTACTGAGATTTAGTAATCATGTCTTAAACTTGAACTACAATACATGAATGTTCATGGACAATGAGTCATCTTAAGATAAAGTTTGAAGGTATACAATATATAATATCTATCTACTATAAATATATCAATAGATAAGTTATGGATTCAAAAAGCTACCCGGATGCACATACATACATACATAGTCAGTTAGTATAGTCAGTTATGCATTGGACTTAGTATGCCACTTTTCTTTATGTTGTATCTTATCTATACTTTGTGTACATTGTATTGCGTGAGGAAAATAAAATTAACAAGAAAACCTTTTGGCCTCCATCTCTCTTCTTGTGTTCTTGAGTGATCCTCTTATGTGTATGGTGTGTGTTCGATGCAGTAACTCAAGCAAGTCCCTCCACCGTATGATTCTTGACATTGTTTCAAAGTGGTGTCACTAAGAGAGGCTGGTTTTCAAGGCCAAAGTGAAGGAGAATGAGCAAGGACTCAAGCAAGCAAGTAACAGGTAAGAAGCTCTCCCATTCTTCCAGTCTTTCTCTTAGATAGTGCTTGTGGAGGTACCGGAATCAGGGCAAAGTAAAAATCTCAGATTGCTATTAGATTTAGTGTGCAAGCAAAGCATTGTATGCTCTACAAATAAGCCCTTTAAGGATTTTCCTTTTTTTTTGGCCATCTAAGGCCATTTTCGGACCCATTTTGGAGTTGCAAAGTTATAGATAGCAATTTTAGGATATACTATGATTTTGACTGTATTGATCAAAAGTGGGTGCACAAGCTATAGGTTTCAAATCTATAAGCTATGAAGTGTATGCTATGAAGAAAATATAAGTTTTATATACAAACAGGTTACAAATTACATGTACTACTGAGCAGCTAGTGAAAAAGGTTGCTTGATGTATTATTGTGCACTTGTTGTGAAAGGTTGCAGAAGACTTGCTTGCTATTTTGTATCATTTTTGTGACAATGATAAAGAATACTGGAAACCCCATTATTGAAAATCTAGACAAGAACAATTATCCATCATGGAATTTTCGTGTGATGAACTTCCTCATTGGAAAAAGGCTTTTAAGAGTTTATTTCAAGTGAAGAAAAGGAGACCCAGCTGAGTAACCCTACAAACTACAAATGAAATAAAGACGTGGAAAGAATGGAATACAAAGGAAAAAAAGGTGATGTATTGGCTATCTACAATCATTGATAATACTATGTTGGGACATATAAAATATGTAGAAACTTCACATGTAGCTTGGGCAAATTTTGAGGATATATTTTCAATAAATACAAAGGCATGAAAGATTCAACTCAAGCAAGAGTTGAATACTTTTAAGAAATGAAAAATGTCTATCAATAAGTATATTTTGAAGGTGAGAAGCATTGTAAATGCTTTGGCAGCACAATTGATGCAATGCATAATAATGATGATTTGATTTCATCTATGTTGGGTGGCCTTAACAATGAGAAGGTCTAGAAATCAATTACATTGGGAGCATTGCAGATGCTTTGGCAATGATTGATGCAATGCTCAATGATGATGATTTGGTTTAATTATGTTGAGCAGCCTTAACAACGAAAATTCACGGAAATCATTTGTCACTTATGTATATGTACAGAAATTATTTCTAGATTTTGATGAGTTGGTCTCTCATGATCATTGAAAAGATCCACATATAGGGTAGATCATCTGAAAGAAGTGGTGAATAGGTCCAAGCTTTTTACTCAAGTTCAGGAAGGGGATGGTGCATATTCTCTTCAAGAGACCATGGTATGGGACGTGCTAGTAATAATAAGCAAAACGGGTTAAATCAATAGTAAAATGCAAGTTTTAGGAGGCCGTGAAAACTTTAGAGGTAGGGGGAGCTCTAGAGGAAGAAGTGGATGGCAAAACAAAGATTGTGGAAATTCTGGTATTGTTTGTCATTATTGTGGAAAAATAGGTCATATTGCAGCCCATTACTATGCTAAGAAGGATGATATCCACATAGTGGCAAATTGTAGCAAGAAAACTATACATCATCTTCACAATAGAATGAAGACAAAAATGAATGTATGTTTATTATGCAACATATGATGAGTGGTCTTACAGGAAAGGGGACACATGATGTTGTATGGTATGTCGATTTAGGGGTATCTAATCATATTGCCAATCATGCTGAATGGTTTAGAGAGATGTAGAATATACAAAATCCAAGCTATAATGTGAAAATTGGTTATGATTCATACCACCCAATTTCACACATTGGAAAGATTCCCTTGTGCTTGCATATGCTGCTGGCTAAACAAAGAGTCTATTAGATGCATGACATGTGCTATCAATCATAAAGAATTTAGTGTCTATTAGCCAAATGGTAGAGAAGGGGTTGTAAGTTTAATTTAATACAAAATATTGTTTTATAGAAGACGTTAATGATAAGTGCAAGTTAGTCGCAAAAGGAAGTAGAGTTGGCTACATGTTCATGTTGGAATTCCTACTAGAATTGTTGCCATGTATGCTAAAGGTAAAGAAGTAGTTGCATACATTGAAATATGGCACAAACGTATTAGAATTGCAAATGTGCAAAGGCTAAAATAATGTCACCCAAAAGATTAGTTACATGGTTGCTTCCTTTTTAGAGTTGTAGAATTTCATGTGTGTGAAACATGTCAGTTTGGTAAGTAGACAAGATAACCTTTTTTGCATGATAGAGATGTGAGTAAAAATGTAGTTGAGGTTGTTCATATAGATGTTTGGAGACCTACATAGAATATATCTCTTGGTGGTAACAAATACTTTGTTACATTTATTGATGATTGTTCAAAAAAGTTATGGGTATATTTCATGAAGAAAAAGAGTGATGTATTTGAGCACCTCAAAACTTTTAGGGCTATTATTAAAACGAAAACAGGTGTGAAAGTTAAGTGCTTGAGATCAAATGGAGGGGGAGATTACCTCTCTAATGCATTTAGTGACTTTTTGAGGTTTCATGGGATAAAGAGATGACCCCATAGCAAAATGGGGTTGCATAAAGGAAAAATAGGCTGTAATATTTCCACGCAATAAAAGGTAGTTGGTTAGTTTGTGTCAAAGAGAGAACCAAGGAGAGAGAAAGAGGTGAGAGAAATACTGCAGAGGAGAGAGAAAGACTGCAGGAAGAGAGAGAATAAGAGTGACGAGGAGAGAGAAAGACAAGAAAGATGAGGAAGCCATAGAAGCTGTGAGCAAGAAGGGAGAGAAAGACTGTAATTGTATTAATTTGTCAAAAGATATGAAAAATTACAACTTCTCTCCTTATATACCAATGTCAGTGTGACATGGCATATTATCAACATTTTTAACTATTTCCAACTTCTTACAATCCATCCCTTCCCAAAAGTTTTTTTGTCCTAAAAAACAAACCTAGAAACAAGCTAAAGAGGAGATGGATAGAACAGAGTACTACTCTGTACAACATTACAAGGGATAAAGGAAAAAATTACCTAGTACTCAATAGTAGTACTAATCTATGCAGGAGGTCAAAATCAGCATGTAGCCTCCCGGATCAAAAGGAAAAGTTGTATCTTTACCATGCATTGGATCAACTTTCATAAGATCGAAATCAAATACTGCTGGAAGCACGATCATCATGATGGTACTCACTAACGAAGTATCCATTGCATGATGGTCCTCCAAATCCATATGCTGTCCATAATCTACCTTCTTGAACTGAACTTCTTGTTGTTGAACTTCTTGTTGTGGACTCATACCAAAATGGTCTTCAACAAGATGTTCTCCATCATTTACATCATAATATTCAAATAGCAAGATTATTTTGGTAGACTTTGCCCTACATGTGACTTGGTGATTACAAGATAGTGGCTTAGCACAACAATAGCATAAGCCCACAGCATGCAGTTCCCGTATTGTATCACTAGTAAGGTGTCTAACACGTTTAGCCTTAGATAGCAATTTACACACCTGTTCATCACCATTGGTCAGTTCTATGATAGTTTTGACATGCTGCTCATAGTCATCTTGCTGTTCATGCATAACAGATGGCTGTCCATGCTCAACATGTACAACAGATGGCTGTCCATGCTCATCATGTACAACAGATAGCTGTCCATGCTCATCATGTACAACAAATGGCTATCCATACTCATAACCATATTGCTCATGCTGTTCATACTGCATATGGTGATAATAGCCCTACTGCACATCAGAGGAACAGTTTGGTTGAACATATGCATTTGCTTCTACTGATGTTTGCTGCTCATATACATAAGCATGTTGCCTTTGATCATTGATCCCACTGTATTGGTCATAATCACTTGCTTGCTGTTGATCAAAGCTAGAAGTGCACTGATAAGCATAACCATTTCTGTTACATCCATAAGAACTGGGCTGGTCAACCAAGAGAGCTTCACAAGTATAATCATAACTATTTTGCTGAAGAGATGGATGCTCATAAGCATAAGCATGTTGACCATAGTAACCATTCTGCTGCCAAGGTTCAATGGGATGATACTCTGCATTATGATATGGTACATCATATTTATAAGCATTAACATGCTGTCCAGATGTACTTGCATATTGCTCATATTCATTTGCATGTTGTTGCTGTTCATATTCATAAGATGCATGTAGATCATAGTGTGTACCATCAGCATATACATGTTGTCCATAAGCATAAGCATTTGATCCAAGTGTACCATCAGCATATAGATGTTGGCCATGAGCATAAGCATTTGATTCAGGTCTTGCTGTTTTTTCCATAAGTGCCTTTATAAGAGCAATACACTATTCAGTCGAAACTACAAGTTTGTCAATATTAGCTTGTGTTTGAAGCCAACCTTGTTCACTAGAGCTGGAGCTATTGTTCTCAGCTGCCATTGCAGTCAAGTTGAAGAGATATGTTGTTCCTTGAAAAAAATAGAAGTCCAAATAAGGTGTATGATAGCTTGACTCGAAGGTTAGGATGTCTAGTATCCAGTAGAAATCCTGGTTTGAATTTAGGAATAGCAATACCCCTCTCTGTTTAAGAATTTCCAGAATTGTCCACAGTAAACTGCTAGTGAACTGTTGGTACCAAATAGGCTCTAACTCGAGAAATATGTGTCCAAATGAGACGTTTGATGGCTCCACTCGAAGCTTATGATATCTAGTATCACTTCCAGTTATTTCTTTGTCGTTAGAATGATGCTACTAATTTCTGTAGCAACTTTTCCAAATCTGTCCCTGTTTGGACTGCATCCTATTTTAGCCAGTGCAGATGATGACACATATGGCATGTACAACTCTAGCCTCCCACAATGCATCCAACCAATGTACTTTGGCCCATCTGTTGTGGCGGTAATGAATGGAAAACTTATAGTAGTCTGTGTCAGAGTGGACAGTTCCACTTTGGCCTTCTCTGCTACTTCAATGAGACGCTGCAAAGCTTGCTTATCCCTCAGTAGGTCAATACCTTCTTCTTTCACTTGTCAAAATTAGATGCACCAAGTCTTGGAGTAGATGACAGGATTCTGCATAGTCTTATTCCTGACTCCTGCAACTTTGACCTTGGTTTAGACCGAGGTTGATCATCACTAATAGACAACTAGTCTTGACCATCAATTGCAGACCAGACTTCTGTCCGAGGTACTAACTGAGAATCCCTTTGTTTGAGTGACTCAGTCTTAATGCGTGCAATGAGACTTTCTGACAGGGAAGCCAACTCACCAGCAGTTGTACCATTGCTATCAACTCTGGGCACTTCAAACTTCAAGTGCAACTGACCGTCTGTTGTCCCATTATCTTCTTCTCTCTTATCATACAATGCTGGGTCATGGCTTAAACTGTCAAATATCCATTCACTTTTGAAACTGACTGCTTGTATGCTATCAATCCTTTGGAGTCAGTTATCCAATGGAAAAGATGAGAAAGTGGCAATCACATCTGCTCCAAGATTTGAAAACCATCAAGTGATTCTGACTCTGCTGCAAAAGTCTTGCATTCCCATGCTCCCTCAAGCTCTGCAACCTGAAGTTTAGGGGTGTTGGCAAAAGCTGAACCACTTGTGGAACAGCCTACTAGAACTTCTCCATTTCTAAACTCTGACTCCCATTTTTCTCTCTGAACTGTAATTTTCTTAAGAATGGGAGAATGTCTGCTCTCATCAGATAATTCTTGAATTCCAATTTCCTGCAAAATCCTGACACGAAATCTGGGATCTCCATTATCAACTAGGCAATGTTCAACTTCCAATGCATTCTTCTTGTCACTTTCAGTAACATAAAACTTTGAAGTCTGTCCAGCCCCAAAATTCTGCTTTAAGGCTCTACTGCCTGGCCAAAGCGCAATATTAGAACCACTAGTATGAAAAGCCAGCAAGTCCACTCCAGAATCTATGTCTGATGCATCCCTTTCATCAACACTATACTGTGTAGCTGCATCAGCCTCACATCCAACAGTGGGAAGCAACCTTATTAACCGGTAAGATTGACTCCTGGGTTAGTGCCTCTGGGAAAAATGGGATGCGGAGGGAGATTATATTGATCCCGATGAAGAAGAAGCACAAGTCGGAAATGATACAAATCTGAATGCTTCCAAAGTTGAGGAGGCTGAATCTGATGGGTTAGAGCCTCCGTTGAATGAAGATGATGCCAGCAATACAGTTCCGCCTTATGCTTCCGGCAAAGAAGGCGTCAAGAATGCCGTGTGACAAGATAGTTGGAGGTCGTGTTGATTCTTCATTTCTTCTGGTAAATGATGCTGCAACTAGATCCTCTCTTGGGTTATCTGCATCATTATCAAATAAAGATGCACAATTCGCTCTTTCTAGTCACAAAGATGAAATGTTTGACAACCTTTTCGATACAAAAGACAGGTCCTCTGCTAAGAGTGACGTTCTTCTTGGAAGAGCCTCCTCACTTCCGCACAGAATGCTTGCTTTTCCTCAAGTTGAAGTAGAAGATATAGAGTTGTCAAAGCTCTCTTTACTTTCACAGCAATGGTTTGGTAAAAAATGGTCTTATGCAGCCAGTCCCTAAGCCACAGCTCAAATCCATGAGTTATCTGCCAAATTTTGTGGATCTCCTTCAAGTTTCTCTGTTTTGAACAATCTGGGATTCCTTCATCACGAACTTCTCAGCAGCAGCAAGCACTGTTGCAGCAAATCTTGAGCCAACCACTACATCCAAGTGCTTCTTTGCCAGAGCAGCTTCAATATTCGAACAGGCCAGATGGATGGGTGCTCAAGAAGGGTCCTCAGAAGAGGAGGAAGATGTGTGAGCAACAGAATGCAGATATTTGTAGCCTCCAAGAAGAGGAAAGAAGAATCTGATGGAGTGTGATCAACACCAGGCTACTGAAGAGAAAGGAATCAATAGCTCCACATAATGTAGAGATCTTTTGCTGAAGCCATATCTGTGTCTTCAACAGCTTATCCACAAATACCCTTTTGAAAGTGGAGGAAGAGTTGTCCAAGATTTTCTTCCATTTTGCCTTTAGCTTTTAAAAGAAATCTTCAGTGCTGCCTGTCTTTAGGGTTTGAAGAAGAACAAAATATCCCTGAAGCTTCTTCAAAGCCTTTAATAATGGTGCTCCACTTGTTAAGAATGAAGAGTAAAGAAAGTTTCCAGCATGAAATGCCTTCAAAAACCTCATGGCTGAAAGCTAAGAGAAGATATGTGCTACAACTCCATGAAAGCTTGGCAAAAGCTTGGAGAAAGAGGAAAGGAAGACCTCTTTTGAAAAGTAACCACAGTTGAACCCCAAACTAGCCCCGGTTAACCATCCTTTACCCTAATTACCTTCAATTTTGCATAAAATTTGATGGCGTCCAGCCATTTAAGCCTTTATCCGCCATATCTGACCTTGGATACCTCCAGGTGTAGTCACTTGCTAACTGTAGGTGTCCTGCAGCACTCCACTAGTCACTATCTTGTACCATTTTTGTCTGAAATTGGTTTTGCAATAGGAAAATGAGACTGAAATTGGGAGAACATAATGGATCAAAGACTGAAGCTTTGATACCACTTGTCACAGAGAGAACCAAGGAGAGAGAAAGAGGTGAGAGAAAGACTGCATAGGAGAGAGAAAGACTGTAGGAAGAGAGAGAATAAGAGTGATGAGGAGAGAGAAAGACTAGATTTAGAGAGAGAAAGACAAGAAAGATGAGGAAGCCATAGAAGCTGTGAGCAAGAAGGGAGATAAAGACTGTAATTGTATTAATTTGTCAAAAGATATGAAAAATTACAACTTCTCTCCTTATATACCAATGTCAGTGTGACATGGTATATTATCAACATTTTTAACTATTTCCAACTTCTTACAAAATCTTATTTAATATGCGTGAAGTTCATTCATAAACGTGCATTACGTAAAAGTAACAAATCTTATTTAATATGTGTGAATGAACTTCAAGCTAAAGATTCACACGTAAAAATAGCAAATCTTATTTAATATGCGTGAATGAACTTCAAGCTAAAGATTCATTTTCTTAATCCGGTTATTAACAAATCTTATTTAATATGCATGAATGAACTTCAGGCTAAACGTGCATTACGTAAAAGTAGCAAATCTTATTTAATACACAATTCCTTGCCCAATTTCAAGATTGTTTTGCTGATGATTTACCACCTGGACTACCACCTTCACGTCCTGAAGATCACAAAATAGATTTAATTCCTGGAATACAACCACCATGTAAAGCACCATATAGGCATAACCAAATTGAACAGAAAGAAATTCAAAATCAAATAGAGGAATTACTTAATCGAGGATTAATTAGACCTAGTAGTTCTCCATTTGGTGCACTTGTTTTATTAGTAAAGAAGAATAATAATACTTATCGCATGTGCATTGATTATCATACCCTAAATAAAATTACTATTAAGAATAGATATCCGATTCCTAGGGTAGATGATCTTATGGATAAGTTACAAGGTTCTGCCATATTCAGTAAGATAGATCTTAAATCTGCTTATCATCAAGTAAGATTGGATAAATCTGACATTCGGGCCAAAAACGCTTCAAAAAATGCACTTTTGTTAATCATGGGATTAAGGAAAGGGCCAAAGAGAGTTTGCCACGTGTGCAAGAATATGGTATTCTTGTCTCCTCTTTTTAGAGATAGTGGAGTCCATTTCGTGATTCTCTCTTTTTTTTTTTGCCAAAATCCCTAAAGTCTGACATGTTTTGGAGTCCCAAGGACGTTATTTACTTACAAATCTGACAAAATACGTGACAGAGATGTGATGAAATTAATAATGAGTTTTTTGAAAGTCAGGAGATCTTTCAATATTCTTTTTGGCGCCCAATACATACTCATTTGTGTTCTTGGCGCTACTTTTTAGTTCATTCACCCCTCTTTAAGCTTCTTTCTCTGCGCTTTCATTCTTTTCATGGCTTCCTCTAGGCGCCCTTCTCGTTTAATACACTCTTGCACAGTCTATAGCTAGGGAGCAGATGGAAATTGGGAGCCCAAAACCTTTACTGTAAACGATTGGGTTGCCATGTTGCCATCTTGCAAGGGCTCTCATAAGGTGAAAATAAGTAAACGAGATGATATAAAACATCACTGGAAGGGGCGTATCATTGCCTTCAAAATTATGCCTGAAGGGTGGTTTATCAAGGTGCAACATGTTTACATGGCCAAGGATATGCACTTGCCTCCAAACGAACGTGTTCCCCAACAAAGACATTGTAAGTTATTAGTTGAATAACGTATATAATTCTTTTCCATTTAGGCAAGTTCTAACAACCGATTCGTCATTGCAGATATCTTTCCATCAACAAGTATTGAATGGAAACCTGTGGAAAGCCTAAGTGGGACTTTGCATGCCATTCATAAGGTATTGGCAAACATTATTTATGCCGATCAAACTGTGTCTTTTTTTAGTGAATGCAAGGTTTTTATATATTATGCACAATATGTGGTTCCCTCTAAAGCAGATAGGTATGGGAATATCGAAGATTTGGCATTGCCAAGCATTTCATCTCTAAACTGGGAGATTCCTGATAAGGTAACGGTGCAGAGTTTCAAATTCAAAATATCTCAAGATATTCAAAAGTCCATGATAGCTGGAAGGATCTCAAGAAGAATATGTTGATCATGGTTTGTACCTCTCCATATCTTCGTGGCTTGCTTCAAATCAGCAAATTTACAAAGAATGAAGGTATCCTGGCTAAGTAGAAACTTTTCGGAAGAGGATTTGGACAACACTATAGGGACGCTTTGGAAATCTAGAGAGTGCGACCATAAGGGTGATATCTTGAGGTGCAGTGCATGCCCTCAATCCTTGGCTTTGGCTTACAGTATCCCTCGCCAAACTCTTGCTTTGGGCTTTGATTATAGGAGATACAAACTAAGATTGGGTATTTGGGTTCCCTTGGATTCCGATACAGATTGCACACCATATAAACTTGCAGTGCACATTTTGTCGCATGAAGAGGTAAAGAAGGTGAATGTTACTTCCAATTGGAGTCTGAAAGATGTGAGGGATACCTTGGAATTGCTAGACAATACATCCCCTAGATATAAGTTCAAAGTGAATGGCGTAACAATTGGTAAAAGAGCCGAGTGCTTTTTCTCTTATACGAGTTGTTTGTCTCCCATAATTGTGAGTTTTGAGCCTTGAGAATGAAAACTTTACAGGAATTTATCTTAATAGATTGTCCTTAAGATATTTTTTAGTGGAAACTCATAAGCTATCATGAAGCAAGTTGCCTTTTGAATGTATAGAAATAAATGTACATTACATTCGATTCATAAGTGAAAAGGTTCATTACATCATGAGGTACAAAAATGCCATATAAATGTACAAAGCCAAAATAATAAGGCTTGTGTATGCTTATGTTTGCTCTTTTGATTCTTTATCTGATGCCTTCTCCTTTGTTGGGTTTGTGGCTTCTTTATCGATTTCTTCAAATATGTTTTTTCTCACAGGGCCTTTCTTTGATTGTTGAAAGAATTTCACCTTTACAGGTACTCTCTTTTCTTGGGGTTTAAGAGGGGATGGATCAAATTTCAGAGGAGAAAGAATTGGCATTCCTTTTTTTTAGACTCTGCAGCAGTGGTCTTTGTGGCTGACTTACCATTACCATTGCCTTTGCCTTTGCCCTTGCCCTTGCCCTTGCCCTTGCCCTTGCCATTGACATTGACATTGCCCTTACCATTTCTTTTACCCTTTCCCTTGCTTGTGCCCTTGGACATTGAAGTTTTGGGAGGAAGAGGAGAGTCAGGATCATATGGTGTGATTGCCTTGTCCAAAATCAGCTCAATGCATCTCTCCCTTATTCACTAAACATATGAATCAAGATAGTCTCTACACTGTAAGAATAAATGCTATAAGTTAGTGAAAAGACATCATGATAAGGGTTACACAAAAATCAAATGAAACTAACTTACATTCACTCCTTCTATTTGTAACAACTTTGAATCCACTGTTCTGCAAATATTTGATATATCTCTCCATCCACAAGAATGCACATCGCTTTGCAATGGAACTTCTTGTAGAAGAAACGTATAAGGCTTTTGAGGATCATCAAGATCCTCGTATGTAGTATCCAAAAATGTAGAAACAAGTCTACCAACACTACAAAAGGAAGCTTTGTAAGTTTAAAATATTTTTTGTAAATATAATCAAAGCAAGTAATTTTCTTTCAACATACATTCGTGCTTGGCCATGAACACCGCTGAGAGAGTTCATAAAGATAATTTCTCTAGTAAGATAGTTCATATAGATAAGACTCCAATGCCCTCTACAAATTCAAAATAGAGGTGAGCAAAAGGGTGAAAGCAAATTAATATAAATTTTCCTCTACAAAAAAGAAAAATACATTTCTACATAAGGGAAAAAGATGTGGTAATTTTTCACACTATCGAAAGTACAAAAGAATGGTGCAATATTAGACCCAGATCTTGCAAATAGTTCCACAGAGAGAAGTGGATCAACAACATATATGGCTCTATGGATATCGAGAGTGAGAGAGGAGATGAATGCCCTGCAGTCATTAGCAAAAGCTATTTGAATCAATCAAAATCAATACAAATTATATATAAAATATACTTGAACCTATAAGCCTTACCTTATGCAACAAAAAACAACGGAGTCAGATAGTTGGATATCCCTTTTCTCCAACATGGGCTTGTCCTCGGGAGATATAATAAGGTAATCCTCCTTAGGTTTCGCAGAAACATTTACAACTATTTGCCCATACACTTTACCCATCCTCTCGTTGTTGACGGGAGCAAGTGATGCGGCTTTCCTCTTGTAAACTTCGTCTTCAGTTTCCAACACCTCCTGAATTTTTTCACTCAAGATAGACTCATGCTGGGTGGCACCCCTTGTAGAGTAAAGGTGAGTTACATCCTCAACCTTTAGCTTTTTCCCTTTCCTGGACAATTTCGGGGGAATGTTAAGGATTTCAAGGGTTTTTTGATGGTTGGAAGGCAAGGGCCTCAACACTTTATCGAACCTATACCTGATTCTGCTGATGATGATGTTGAAATCTTTATTCATAAGGGTAATTCTATGAGCATGCGTAGCAGCAATGTAAGCATCGTTCATGAAATCAATAACAAAATCTTCTACAACCTCTTGTAGAGCAAGAATGGCTGAGAGTTGCCACTTCTTATTTAGACCAGAGACAGTTGCTACTTGAGACAATCTATTAGAGATCTCTTTAACAACTCTTATGAAAGCAGCCTTTGGAATCGCGTGCTCTGTAGCTCTTTGGGCTTTTTTAATCTCATTGAAACACCTCTACATGTAGAAGAACCGAGACTTCCTCTTTCTCCTTTGTGACTTGGGAGGCTCAGTGGCTTCAACAGATGTAGGCTCAGGTGCAATTGGAGGGGATGAATCCTTCACAAGGCAAGTCTCACCCTTTGCTTCTTCAACTTCAGGAGAAGAAACATTCTCTGCACTAAAATTCTTTAACTCCATGGAAGATGTTAGGCCAACACCTGTGTAGGGGGGATTTCTGTGGCAAAATGCTCTAGGGCCTCTAATGGCCCAGCTTCAGCAATATTTGAAGAGGGTTCCTCCTCAGATTCATCAAATCATAACTTCCTTCTACCCCCACTGTCCTTCCTATCCACATACACTTTTTTTGCAGTTTGCTTTGTCCTTGCCATACAGAGGAGAAAATAGAAGAGCCAGAAAGACAAAAGTGATATAGGAATTTTCTCGAAAATCTAACAACAACGCAGCAGGTACAATACGGCGCGAGAAGGAACAAACGAAAAAGACGGATCGTCACATTCGCGCTGTATCGGAGACGAGGACAGCGTGATAGAGAAGGCCGATATGGCGCGAGATGGATATTGCAAAGACCACCGAAGGACGCACTGACTCCGTATCAGCCCACCAAGGGAAGACTACCGAAATGAGGAAATCGGGGAAAGAGGCAAATGCACACTCGCTCTGAATCGAGGACGGGAACCGATACGACGCGAGAGGACAGAAACGCAGTAGACGCAACACTGGGATCGCTCCGTATCGACAAGCAAGGCACGAGAGCTCGAGAAATGTAAAGTGTACACGTAAGCAAAATAACCCCTTATATACCCTCGTCAACCATGACACGTGTCTCGCATTGATTGTGCCAGATGTCCACCTATCGTCCATATGCCACATGTCGACAGTCCACGTATTTGCCACGTGTTTGTCGGCCATGTGTCGGCCAGCCAATGGCTAGTGCCACGTGGCATTATTGTGCGCCTACATAAGGGGGTGTCCCTCATCCGTACGGCTTTTTTCACTTTCTTTGTGGACTTTCTTCTCCCGATACGGTGCAAGAGCGAGTGTTCCTCTTTTGCGATTCTGCCTGTTTGCATCATTTCAGGCTTTCATATTCTTCAGATTCTTCCTTAGACGTGCCTCCTAACCCGATACTGTGCGAGGACGCGTGATCACTGATTTTGGCTCTGCCTTATCGCATCGTTACGGTTGCGGCCCTTTGCTTTAAGTTGTTCTGGTTTGCATTACCGATGCGGCGTGAGTACGAACATCCGTGTCTAGCGTTTGAGTCTCATTGCACCGTATCAAGCAAAAGTTGGAAACATGTCTGAACTTATAGATTTTCTGGGCTCCAAGGTTTTGCTAGGAACTGGGAAAAGGAGAAGGCTTTCAAAAGGCTCAAGGGCTTCAACATGTGATGAGCTTGTGCATTTTGTTTCTTCTCCATGCTCTGCCACCAGTGTCAAAATGCCAAGCACATCTCCAGGGAAGCGAAAGTCGGCAATGAGAGGTCTTGGAGTATCAGAGCTTACTGATGTCACTCCATCAGAGAGGCTTCTTGATTTTATCCTTCAGAATGGCATGGATCTCTCTTTTTATGGAGTTGTGAAGAATGTCTTTAATCCTGATTGGGACCTTGACAGTGTTTTGAAATATTGTAAAAAATATTTTTTGAAGGACTTTTTGGAGTTTGAAAATCTAGCAGGTCCTTCTATTGAAGTTGGTACAAAGGAATATGTCCATGTTCCCATTGGGTCAACAGGAAATGAAAAGTCAGTGTTTACTAAAAGGTGTGGTGCCCACTCTCTGGACAGGTTTTATGCAAGAGACATATTGTGCTCCACTCATTCCAAGAACTGCAAGATGATGTCAAAGTCTGCTGCTTTTATTGTTTTCACCCTTGTCAAATATCCTCTGAAAGCTAATGAGCAACAGTTGGAAGGAGCAAAGTTTGCTAGCTTTTGCATGTTAGATGATCTGGCAAATGAAAAGGAAACAGAGGAGATTGTAGATGCAGATTTTGAGGTTTCTATTGCTGAGAAGTTGGATGTTGCTCACTTCAAAGCTGAGACCATCATTGAGGAGAGCCAAGGAGATGCAAACCCTGCAAACTAATGAGAGTTCTCACCATACTGTTCCTTCTCTACCATCTATACCTTTCAAGGAGAACGAGTACATTTTACTGTCAGATATTCAAAAACTTTTCAATCTTAGGGAAGATTATTGTCTAGCAATTATTGCAGAGGCTTTTGATGCTACAAATGGGATAATTGACATAGAGAATGAATCAAAGGAAGAGATACTCAAACTTGATAAAGAAACTCTAGACGATAAGTTTATTGATGCTAGTGAGGCCCTCTCTCTTTGTTTTGAAAAGGCAAAAGAAGCTGAGAAAGAGTTGAGTATTACTAATGAGGACTTCGATCGCATTCAAAGCCAACTTGGGATTTCCAATTTTGGAAGAGAGGAGTCTGAATATGTTAAAGAATTGATTAACACCAATGAGACATCATCATCAATAAATTTATGGAATCCAGTTAAATTAGAGTACGATGAAAACCAAGTGGTAAGATAATTTTGAATTTGCTTTTACACATTGGTAGGTTTGCATTTTACGCTCATTCAGTATGGGTTTTATTTGCAGTTGGAGATTGCTGATTCAGATAACTTCTTGGGACGTGGCAAAGGATCAAGAGCTGGTGGTAGTACATTGAAAGACATTGCACTCGGCCACTACTTGGATAGGATTGACCTTGATTCCTTTTTAGTACTTCATAGTAGTTTCTCAAAGGATGCAGCATGGCCCATACTTTGTATTAAAGCTCTTCCAAGGCTTCTAGGTTTCTCAGGATTACAATATAATGCCCATAAAGTAATGTTTTTGGAAAAGACTGTAGCAATTAGGATTTTTGGCTATGGTCCAGGTTACTCTACTTCTAGAGCATGATACTTTTTGGCGTTCACATACTACGCCTTGGCTGCAAACCGAACTGATGTAAAATCTATAGCTGGCTACAAGAGAAGAAAATTTCTACGTTATAGAGGAAAGATTCTTGAGGAAGAGAATGTGAGAGTTTTGAAAAGCTAGCTTTGTATATATTCTTTCTTATATATAAAACTGCAACTGCTCATGTGTCATTGCCGTCTTTTATCTGCCTTCTTTGAAGTTCCCGTTGAAAAAACCAATTGAATAGCTCCTCCAAAGCATTGCTTTTTGTAACTCCTCCACCATGCCTTGTGCTTCGAAAATAACTTGTGTGTGCTTGATAGTGGGATTTTTCCATGCCTTGGTTACTATAAGTTGCTAAGGGGCCATGCTCCTCCACAAAGTAAGGCCCATGAATATGAAGAATATGCTGCAATACAAAGTAACACTAATTTTATACCAATTGAAAAACCTATCAAGATAAACCCATATTAAATAATTGTTACTTTACCAGATAAAAAGTGATATCTTTTTCTCCCGATGCCTCTTTTATCGCCTGAACAAGATTTGTGATTGATCTTTTGAACTCTTCCGCATATGTATATGTTGTCTTATGTTGCCTGAGGAGTTTCAGAAAAACATCAAGGTGTATCCAGACCTCCATTCTAAGAAACGCAAGCCTCGGCATGCTTGCAACATTTGTTGTGATCTCACATAGCTCTCTCCAACACTCCCAAGCCACATTCACCTGCTTTCTTGAATGGTTTTCTAAGAATCGTCTAGCTTTTGAGCCTCCCATAGAGACATCGGCCAAGTTATCTCTTGTTTTTCTTGAAAGTATTGGATCCTTTCTCAAGTGAACTTGGCCCCCATGAAATCCCATTTTTTATAGTAATGCCTCGCATTTATCAATACACTCATTTGATAAAGATAATGGCTTAATGGAATATGCGTAGTCAAGATGCAACCTGAGAAGCTTATCGATTATTCTAATCTCTGCATGCAAAGTACAAATATGAACATTCTTAAGAGAGATTGAAAGAATGGGATCCCAGATGTCTTCTATGTTTTTAAATTTACTCAAATCTATATAGTCTCTATTTGGGGCTCTTCTTACTGGTCGCAAACTACTCCAATCTTTGGATCCAATACTTTCCATGCAATAAATGCAAGGATATTTGCATTTGCACCATTACATATTCCAAGCATACATTTGATAATTTTTAAATCAACACTCATATGCCATTCCACATTAAAATTACCAATCCCATCAACTACCAACATTTCGCCTTCACTTTGAGACTTAATGATATTTGGAATACCTATATGGTTGAACAACTATTTCAACGTTTGATGATTTTCAATTGGTACCTAGGCTGCACCAATCCACCAAATCTCCATCTCAGATTGGATCTTATGCAATGGAGCTTGGCCCTTACCCAATATTGCTATGGTCCAATGCCATGTTCATGAGGCAAATGCTAATTCTTTCCATCTTCTGTCCCTTTTGAATCTGTGCTTCATCCAACTTCAAGGCAAACTTTAGAACACCATAACTTTCTTCTACTGTGATTTTATACATGTGAACCATTGCAATTTGCACCTTTTTTAGATCAACTTATATATTGTTGAACGCATTGTAATAAAAAATTACATTTTTTTTTGTTTTTCATAGGACATAGACCTTTCGATGTGAATGTAATCTCCAAAAACATGTGGAATCTTGCGATTCATGGCAATTCTTGCAGTTGAAACTGCAAGGGCTCCAGGAAATCCAAATATAGTTACCCTATTGCGTTTAAGATTTTTAAACCATAATCCAGAGAAAGCACGATAACCTTTTCGACTTATACCCATAGTATCACATGTCTCTACAATTTCATTTGCTTTCACCGTGCCTTTTAAGTCCTTCACTAACTCTTTGAGAGTTGGACCTCTCAAATCCGCATTTTCGGGTGACTTAAGAATCCTCAAAATATCTTTCTTATTCATGGTTTCCTTCAAATGTTCGATTCTTTCCTCATTCTCTCGGATATTGATGCCTAATATGTTAGAAACATATTTCTTTGTAAGATTTAGTCTCCTTTTATTTGCTCTCTCACACAAGTTGGTTATATTTTTAATGGTCTCTTCCTCTCTCTAAATCCTACTGGAGTTTCTCTCAAGCGTGTTAGCTTATCCTGCAATCACTTGTTAACATTTTTCAAAACATTAATCTGACTTGTCAACTCTAAAATATTTTTTTGTGGAGTTTCTAGTGCTTTTTTCATTTCGTGGATTTGAGCTATATATGTGTAAGAACAAAGTATAACCTCATACAGTAGCCAAGCATCCCATTGTAACCTTATCCAACATATCTTATATAGTCATGGACATTGAAAAAATGAGGTGGTTTACCTGTAGAAGGATCCCTAGGATAAATATTTCCGTCCACCCACAAATCTATATGCTTCATTCCTTGTGTTCGCAACCTGTTGGCTTCGATCTCATCTAACAATACTCGATGATGTATACTTCTCCAAGATGTGTAAATCGGATCTAGCTGAACAGTTAGCTTGTATTTACGTGTGCTTGCGCATGTGTTCCATTAAGTATGTCATTTTGGATTTCCAATAGTAATTTTGATTTTACATCGTAAATTATCCTAGCATTGTTGGGTTAAATAATCAAATATCTAATTCTTTAGATGGTTTCTAACATCTCTCAATAAATTTTCCTAGCTCCCTGGATAACTGATTGATTTTTCAAATTTCAATAGTTTTATTCAATACAAATTTTACTATATCCTCACCCAACATTCTACTTAAAATAACGTATGTGAGATTTTTGTTTCTAATATTTCTTTTTTCATTCCAATATTCAGTATATACTCCCATATAGACTCATCAAGCACAAGTGTAAATAAGTTTTCCCATTATAGTTTTTACTTTAATTATCCCAATGAAGTCTTCCATTATTTCAATCTCATGAAGAGCTAACATTTTATTTGTCCACTAGCTTTTCTAAATGGTATTTCAATTATAATAATTTTAATAGAAAATTTCCTTTGGCTAATATTTTCCTATAATAATTCATAAGTATTTTATTAACTATTCTTTCTTCTGAATTCTCTAATTAGTCCTATTTTTTTATAATTTCTAATGAGAAATTTTACCTGCATTATTTAACTAAATTTTTGTGAGCTAACTAAATCAAAAAATAAATTGAGCTACATATCTACCTAGATAACTTAATGGGTCATGGTTTGAGAGCCATATGGAGGAAATATGGCTGCACATAGCCTAAGTATCTTGTGTCTGCTATACCAGGAATGAAAGGCTCGATAATAAGGATGGGAAGTTGTAATTTATGTGCGCATGTCATGCATCCATTGTCACATGAACCCTCACAATCTTGTGGATACCCTTTTTGCAAAACTTGCATGCGGGTTGCCCTTCCTCTTTTGTGCTATATTTGACATGCATTTAACCTAATCATGTTTTCTACTTGAACATGTGGAATTTTTCTCACAATTTTCTACTATGTGGTCCTTTTACTTTCATTTTTGCGTGAGTTCTATTGGTCTTTCCATCCTATATGATATGTGGCCATTGGATATATTGTATCTTACTTGATGGCTATTACAACCCTAAGTCAATGTGAAGTGCATAATGGGATTGCATTGATGTATGAGAAAATACAACATACTATTATAGGCATTGCATACATCAAACTCACTACTTTAGAAATTAAGTATGAAACATGGAAATAACTTCAGAGAGCCATGAGAAAACATCATATGTTATCACAAGATTATAGAAACACAAAATAGAGCATAGTGCTAAAATATGACACAGATAAAGTAGAGAACATGGAACAAGCTATCACGATAAATTTGTATAATAAAAACCCCATCATAACACATGGCGTGATCAAAAAATGAGATAATGATGGTACCTCCTTAAGCCACACTTGTACAACCTCCAATAACTACATATCACATTATCTTTAAAGTATTCTGTTGTAAAGACATTAAATAGACTAAGGTAAAGATTTAGGATAATAAAATGGAAAGTAAATATGATGTCTAATGCCATGGCATTGATCTTGCAATTTGACTTGTTTTATTGAGACTAGCATCATATCATTAGTTAAGACTTTTGTTACGCAAGAGAAACATCCCTAGGTTTGTATTCCATAACATTTGAGAAATATAAGTATGGAAGTCAAGCACCTTGTTAAAGCAAGAGACAACTCTAATTTATGTCAACACATTTATGTACCATGAGATTGCAACATAAGCATGACTATACTCTCATAAAAACCATGTGAAGTTAAAAAAATATGAGGAAATGCATATTTTCTTAATGAAAATTAGTTTTGTAGAACTATAGGAAAAGGATTTGAAGATAGTGCATCTTCATGTTAATTTATGGGATGTATTCGCCACATAAACATTTAAGCCTTTAAGCAATGGCTTAAGAACACTAGTCACTATTAATGAACAAGCTCATGCTAAGCCACATTTTATTTGGCAAGGTATGAACAAGATCATTGATGAAAGGGACTACTGCTACATTTTTATACTTGCATGTTTTTGGACCTTCAAATATTGGGAAGATATGAGCAAGATCATGAAAGTGGGGATTGTTGCACAACTTATACTAAAATATTTGTGCGATATTTTTGGACCTTTTTATATTGGCTCACTTACATGGAAAGTTAAAATTTTAATTTAGTATTATCCTGCATTAAATTTTTAAAAATTCTCATAAAAGAGGTGACTTGTAAAGGTCATTGATGCACCAACAAATAGCTAAGTTGTATAGTAAAATTTGTGCTTAAACATTTAGGAGATATTTACCTACCAAGAATGTGATTTTCTTATCTCTCTTAAGTTACTTGCAAATGCTATTTACAAGTGCAAAAATTTTATGCTATCATGATATTATTTGATAGAAGGGTAAGAGAATTTTGCAAAAGAAGAAGATGGCATTGAGATCTTGGGACAAATTCTCCCAAGGTTATACACGTGAAAAGAATGTATGTAATAGCTACTTAGCATAAGTGAAATACTTAATATTATATCATATTTAGGAAAACATGTTTGCAATAATCCTTTCTATGTTGTGTGATATGTTTTCATATTATATTATCAATACTACCTAATAGAACCATGTGCAAATGTATAGAATAGTATATAAAGCTCATAAGTCTCTACATAAGATATAGTCACATATGGACACCAAGAGTAAGAAACCTTAATTATGGTTTGACCTTCTAGGAAAATTTTCATTCTAGTGTAAGCACATATATCGTCGATCATAATATAAACATATATTGACTATTCAAAGTGAATTTTAATATCGCTTATTATTTTCAAAGCATTCTTGAGCTTGTGATGTATGAGCTTCGCAAATTATTGTTCTCTCGCATGTCCACAATAGTTGGTGACTTCAAAGTAGAAGAGGTTTATACCTAGATCAAATCACATGGTATTGTCCCATCAAAACTTTTTAAATATTATTAAGTGCCAATTATATGACATAAGTTTATTTCATAAAGTCCACATTTAGTCAAATTCATAAATATATAGCATCTTCTTTTCCATGATGAGGTGTCTCGATGATACTTATCTTCAACATTATTATTGTCCCTTCTGTATACCAATGATCATTTGTCTATTTTGAATTGCAATATATTAGAGATGTATTATATCACTTATACTACATGATTATTCACAAAATAAGAACTTTTCTATGCTTGCAATAGAAGTTATCTCGATATTATTAAGGGTTCATTGTTTATTATAGGTTAGATGCGATGCATGTGTCCCCTCCTTTAGATTAGATTATTCAACATTATTTGCATTGGTTTTCATTTTCATAAACTATCCTATCAGGTGAGTTAAGTAAATGTAGCATAGTTTGGATTTATTCAACCTATAAATACATAAGGGATGCTTATATATACAATCTTCTTTAGAAGTAATGGTTAGATTCTTAAGAGCTAAAATTTTGTATGGAGAGGAGTTACAATGAAAAGGCTATTTTGTACATCTCGGATACTAAATTAGCTCAACTATTTATGTAGATGTTTAGATTTATGGATTGGATCATCCATGATATGGAAAGTTTCTTGATTGTGGTATAGCTCACAAATAAAACACATTTATAATTTGCAAATGAGTGATAAACAAAAGCTACAATGACAAATTATAGAAACTCTTACTTAATCTCAACTTTTCTTCAAATACTACATGTAATTTTAGTGGAGAATTTCCTTAGAATAAAGTTTACTAAATTTTTCATATTTGCAATTACAACATTGCATGAGATCAACTTATCATTTTCCTTCTCTTGCACCCACCAAGATTTCACATTTACTAGATTAAAAATATTAATTTCTTAACACGTGTGTGCGTGCGTGCGTGCGTGCGTGCGTGCGTGCGTGCGTGCGTGCGTGCGTGCGTGCGTGTGTGTGTGTGTGTGTGTGTGTGTGTGTGTGTGTGTGTGTGTGTGTGTGTGTGTGTGTGTGTGAAAGAGAGTGAGAAGTAAGAAAGGATTGAGCTAGAGTGAAAGGTTAAGAAAGATCAAGAGAGAGAGGGAGAGAGAGAGTAGGAGAAGATAGATAAAGAGGTAGAGAAATAAAGCATGTAACAAAGATAAAGGAGAAGAAGAGATAGAGTAATAGTGAGAAGGATATACAAAATAGAGGGATAGAGAGATAGATGGGAAGAGAATGGGTCAAATTGATATTCCATTGACCTTGTTGGGAAAAAGAAGAAGAAGAAGGTGATCCAACCATTTTGGACCACCCCTCTCAAGTCAAAGGAAGTCAATGAGGATCTTAGAGGGGCTCTAAGCTAGTAAATGCCCCTTATAGCCAAGGAAGAAATGAAATAGTGCATGAACCCCCAGCACAATGCTAAGGGTTTGTAAAACTCAATTCCTTGAACTGAGTCAAAAGTGGTCATGTTTATGAAACACCTACCAACCTAAGCAATCAATGCATAGTTTAGAACAAAGCACTGATAGTATCTTGTGTGTCCTAGGAAAGCAGTGAACTCCCTTATAGTTGGTTGGTGGTGGCAAGTCAACAATAACCCTAATCTTAGAGGAGTCAATGGCAATGGCATTCTTGGACACCACGTGCCCTAATATACATCTGTGTTTCACTCAAAATTGGCAGTTTAGGGGGTTCAAAGAGAGACTACAGAGCCTACATCATTCAAAGATTGCATGAAGCTTATCCAAGTGTTCTTTCTAGCTAGAGTGCATGCATAGATCATCAACAAATACTTCTAGCTCTCACTAACCATGCCCTTGAAGATGGTGCACATTAAATACTAAAAGGTAATAGGCATGTTCATCAGCCCAAATGGCATGACTATGTACACGAACACACCCATTTCCATGGAAAACGGTGTCTTATGCCTATCATCGAGGTCTACTTGAACCTGATTGTAACCTGAGAAGCCATCCAGGAAACTGTAGGCCTCTTTTCCTACTAGTCTTTCAAGCACATGCTCTATGTAAGGCAATGGATAATTATCTCTCTTAGTCATGGCATTGACTTTCGTATAGTTCACACACAATCGGATTTTTCTATTCTTTTTCAAGACAATCACAAGGGGTGACACCCAGTCCATGTGCTCAATCTCATAGATGAATCGTGCCTTCAATAGCTTATCGGTCTCTTCCTTCACGACGTGAGCATGCTTTGGATTCATTGAGTAAGGTCATTGCTTTACTGGCATTGCATATTGGGAATAATTGGGATGTCATGTGTTACAACCCTCTGATTGACTCCTTTGAGTTCAGGTGAGCACATCTATATACACTCTGACATATGATTTTTTATGCCAAGAAGTGCTTAAAAATAGCCAAAAATTACGAATATCACGGGAAAAATAGTCTTCATCGAAGGCAGCAGTGGCAATCAGTATGATTTTAAGCGGCGAGTCCCTAAAGCGCTAGTGCTAATTTTCATGGAAAATCAAATGATGGCGAATGGCCGAGCTAGAGTTTTCCTAGATGCAAACAACGTCACGAATCCAATGCAAGTCTCAGATCTCAATTCCGAGGTCGTTTGATCCCCCATTTAATCCATGCAAGGTTCAGGGTTGTGAAGCGGCTACTGGATCTGGAAGTCGAGAAGAGGGTGACGGGGTCCAACTTTGTAGATTTCGATGCCACGAAACCACCTGTCCAGACAGATCTCAAATCCGATGTCGTTTGCCCGTCGAAAAGCGAAAAAAACCACTTGCCAGAAGTGTGAAAGCAAAAGGCATGGACTAGATAATTGGGGTTTTAAGCTTAAGATCTAATTAAGAGCTTAAAGAAGCTCGCAAATTGAAACCTTGGGGTGGGGGGGGGAAGGGGGGCATCAATTTTTGGCACCCCATTTTTTATCATTTTCTGATCGATCTGAGGCAGGAGGAATCCTCTTGGCCCTAAGATGCTTCTATCCTTCGCCCTCCATTGCCATAAACGGATCAAGGAATGATGCACTAAGCAAAAAGATAAAAAATCATTATTTCTCTCTCCTCCCTCTCTCTCCTGCATAGAGGCAATTCATGTGCAAGAAATCAAGAAGAAGAGGGGCTGAAGAATGCTTGTCTGGCTATGATCGGATTGCTCCAAGATGAAGAGGAGGCTAAGGAAAGAGTTTCAGCACTGAAGAATGGTTGCTAGTCGGCCCAGAATAATTATTAAAAAAC
The DNA here is from genome assembly GCF_053477565.2 of Lygodium microphyllum. Lineage (NCBI taxonomy): Eukaryota > Viridiplantae > Streptophyta > Polypodiopsida > Schizaeales > Lygodiaceae > Lygodium > Lygodium microphyllum. Next base: position 140,196,136 of record NC_141135.1, on the reverse strand, counting down.
CCACAACACGCAAGATCCGAGAAAGGAATGGAAATGGGATAAACTCAAGAAACGTTAAGTTTCAGTCAAAATAATAAGCCAACACAAATAAATCAGAAAATACCTATTTTTCATGAATAATAAATAGTAAAAAATAGTAAAAAATAGATAAAATTGGGGTTTTCACGCTCAAAAATATGGAAAAATAAGATTTATGTGCGTGAATGTTTGGCGAGGTTAAAGCATGAGGTCAAGCCTCAGTTTGGCCTCGTCCTTTGTGTTATAGTGCGTGTTTATTATTTTTTACATACAAAAATGATACAAAACAACCATTTACACCTATGCACCGCAGCAACACCTAAACAATGAGGGGGGAGGAGGAAGTTTGTGTGACGATCTAATTGCTGAAAAGATAGAAATTTTGATTTCCCTCTTTGTGCATAGCATTTAGGGATCATTCCATAATTAAATATAGGCGACTAGTAGCATGAAAGTTTCAATGCTAGTCCCTAAAGCAGCACAGCACGTAACGCTTAGTTAAAATTCATAAAAGGGCTATTTTTCATGCCTCACATGGCTAGTTTTTTAATCATAAAATGGTTGTGCACAATCGTCATACACCTTGCATCAAGCGTGTCATGTGGTATCTCCTGGAATGCATTACAATTGATTAATAAACTTTGACCAACGCTGAGAAGACAAAAAACCCAAGCTGTCGGTTAGACGGGTGCTTTCGTTGGGGAAAGTTTTGTGAGGCAAATTAAAATCTCCTAGAACGCTGAATTATGAAAGAGTGAAGTTTGTGCGTTATGTTTTATATGTTGGAGCGACGCATCTTGGGGCCAATCCCCGAGGTGTAGAAGAGTCGCAGTGGAGCCACGACAATTAGCCAAGAGGTGCTTCCCTATGTATATATTACGAGGCATTATGCCTATATGTTATGGGATCTCCCTCTTGGATATAAACGCAAAATTGTCATAAGCATTTAGTGCAAAGTGAGTTTTAGACGCTCCTGGCCCACGAGGCCATGTGGTGGGGTTGTCTGTCGTATGCATGAGGTCCAGCTAGTGCCATAGCCAATGGCGGCCTATTTTAGGTCCCATCAGTGGTGCATCTACCGGGAGCTGCCAACAAGTGGTGGTTCTCAAATCTGGGGTTTTTAGGGACCAAATGGTTGGTTTATGTCCTCTAACAAGGATCGTCAAGCTGAAATACAAAAAGTAGAACGTGCTGAGAGGGCTAGACAGTAGTTGGAGATTGTAAGACGCTGTTCTCCTCAAAGGAGCAGCCCGTTATGCATAAGTGGCAATGGTTCTAGTAACCTAGGTGTTGTGAGTAGCTCTTCAAGTGCAAGTGGAAGTCTTGGTACTTCCCTATTTCCAGTTAATCAACCCACAACAAGTGGGGGTGTAGTGTTGCCTACACAAACTCCTGTTGTCAATCCGGTTGTAGCCATGGAACAACCTATCGCAATTCCAGCAGGTACACCGGATTCACTAGCATTATGAGCACCGTTGCCCATTTTCCATGGGTTAGCAGAAGAAGATGGAGAAATCCACATTAAGGAGTTTCAAACGCTCATGTTCAATTATCGAATCCAAGATGAAGGACACCTAACGATGTTCTTCAACATGACATTAAAAGGAAGAGCGGTAGTGTGGTATCATGGTCTAGAAGCCGGAACCATAGCTAGCAGTGTCCAATTCTTTACGGCTTTCCGAAGAGAGTTTTCCCCTGATAAGGGTGGGCAATATTGGTTGTGTGTTTTGAATGTAACACGCCAAGAGCCAAATGAGAATGTCCCTTCCAGCGAGGCTGCACAGTTGCAATATTTCCTACATGGATTTGGTTGATATCGACACTGCCATTACCCAAGCAGGAGTAGAGTCGTGCTTGCAAGCAGCTTATGCAGCAATGATAAATTGGTTTGGTAATAATTTGGCCTTGACCAATGGGAGTCAAGGGGACCCCATGTTAAATATGGGTGGTAGAGGGAGTATTATGTCAAATTTGCCTATGTTACCAGCTCCTCCTAGCATGACTATGCCTATGGCTTATCAAGCGGCCTCACTAAATAGTGGTGGAAACCAAACAATGAATCCTAATGTTGTCCCAGTTGGTCAGTGGCTAATTCCTAATCAAGTGGTTAGGCCCATGGGGTGACAGACTGACGATCACGGCTATGAGTCGAGTGCTTCTAATGTCCTTGGTGAAGTTAAGGACATGATGAAGCACTATACTGATATGATCTCTGAACAGTATCGAAAAATAGTTGTGGATGTCAATTTTCTTAAGAAGCAACAGAATTTGATAGGGAGCCGATGCCCTGAAGAGGGTGGCCCCTCAAGATTCAGCTGTAAGTGGTGTGGGGGCCAACATTTCCCTAGGAATTGCCCGAATGTCAAATGTGATATTTGCGGGAAGTCTGGCCACTTAGCTGCTACCTGTTGGAGTAAGATCAGTTCTCTCCAACAAGGGAGTAAACAACCAGGTCCAGTTAACCATCGCGCACAAGGGAATAATCTCCAGCAAGATGATGGACTAAGGCAAATACTACAAAGAGGAAAGGCTGTTGTAGAGGAGTTACCTCATAGTAGTGGAGTCAGCCTTATTGAGGCTGTACGTGTCAATGATGCTGAAACTTCTAATCTACGAGCCATAACAAGAGGTCAAAAGATTAAAGAGGGTGACAAAGGAATTGTAAAACCTATCGAGGGAAGCCCTAAACAAGATGCTAGGGAAAAGCAAGTTCTGAATTCTGATATGGAAGGTGGACCGTTAGGACCTATTGGCAGTAAAGTCAATCCCGAGGAGGATAAAGGATTTCCAAGAAAGAAGGTAAAGGCTAAAAAAGAGACACCAAAGCCGATGGAAAGACCAAAGGAGAGAATGATTTGGCATGAGAAGAGAACTTTGGCTAATTACCACAACTTTGATCTAGCAAGTTCCCTTTGTGAAGTCAAACCAGATGTGAATCTCCTGCAATTGATTAAACTTTCTCAATGAGTACGCAAGAAAATCTTACGTATAGGGTATATAGTAGAACCTTTGGGCATAGCTAGAGTGGAGGAAGATTGGTTCGATCATGCTAAAAAGCATTGCCCTAGGGTTCCAGCATATGTGGATGGAATATTAGTGGAGCACGCTATCGTGGACACTGGATCCTCCATCAATATCATAAGTTCAGACTTGATGGAGAGGTTAGGTCTAGAGATCCAAAAAGACGGCTCCACACTTCTTAGGATGGCTGATGATAGTCTAAGACAACCAAAAGGTTGCATTATTAAGGTCCACGTTACAGTTGTGTCCGTGAAATGCTATCTGGACATTAGGGTGATAAGGTTTGTAGGACGTCCTAGCTATCGAGTTTTGCTAGGCAGGCCATTGATTCTATGAACAGGCAAGTCGATATACCCGATGGTCGAGTGATTCTAGGTCGAGGTGCCCATTGCGTAATAGTCGATGCTTACCCTGAGTCTCCTCATAGTGAGAGAGCTCCACTATCCTCCACTGAACCAGAAACAGTAGATGATCCATCTGGTAGTGAGATGTCATCAAGTGATGGATCTAAGGAAGGGTCCACTACAGATCTAATAAGAGACGCGGACGTTATTGAGCTGGATCTTGGTATGCTAAATGATTCGCAGCCAATTAAATTAGGGTCCATGCTCAGTTCGAAAGAAAGAGAGGATTATGTGTCCTTAATTCGAGAGTTCCGCTATATCTTTGCTTGGAGCTATGACGAACTTTGAGGTATTCCTCCTAGTCTAGCTGTGCATACTATTCCTGTAAAGGAAGGTACCTGCCCTATACGTCAGAAAGTAAGGCATATGCCTTTTGAATTAAGGGACGGGTTGTACGAGGAACTACAAAAGTTGCGTAAAGCAGGTTTGATCTTCCCTATTCAACATACAGAATGGTGTTCACCAGTTGTGATCAGGAAGAAAAAGAATAATCAAATTCCTCTTTGTGTAGACTTTAGAGAGCTAAATAAGCAGACTGTTAAAGATTACTACCCGTTGCCATTTATTGACCAAATTTTGGATCAACTAGCGGGTAAGGAAATCTATTTGTTTATGAACTGCTTTGCAGCATATAACCAAATGGCGATTGTTGACCAAGACAAGCTAAAAATGACGTTTATTACAATCTTCGGTACCTTTGCATACCATGTGATGGCATTTGGGTTGTGTAATGCACCTAGTTCATGGCAAAGAACAGCTGATAAGACCTTTGGTGACATCTCCCCAGAGGAGCTGAAAGTATTCATTGACGCTCTGGGGATAGCCACTGTAAGGGATAGACAGTTTATCATTTTGCGCAAGTGTTTTGAGTGTTGCAGACAATTTTGCATAGCTCTTAACCCACGAAAGTGCATCTTCGGAGTCCCGTATGGGCTCTTGTTAGGCCATGTGGTCAGTTCTATAGGGATTGCGACTGATCCTGAAAAGATCAAGGTCATAGTCGCCATGAGTCCGCCATGTACTCCAAAGGAAGTGCATAGCTTTCTGTCTCATCAGTAGGGTATTATCGGAGGTTTATCAATGCCTTGGCAAAAAGAACGTTGCTGCTGACAAACCTATTGTCTTTTAACTGTCAGTTTACATGGAATGATGCTTGCAAAGTATCTTTTGATGATGTGAAGCAGGAGCTTGCCAAAGCACCTGTTTTAAAAGCACCAAAAAGGGGATAAATGTTCTATATATTTTCAACAGCAACCATGTATAGTATCAACTGCTGTTTGGCCCAAATTTGGGAGGAAAAGTGGTACCATCTGATAGGTTTTGCTAGTCGAAAGTTGGGCATATCGAAAATTAACTACACCTATATGGAGAAGTTGTGCCTTGCGATGGTATTTGCAACCAAAAAGTTTAGGCACTACATTCTTTATGAGATGGTGGTTTTTTATACAAAGGCAGAAGGGCTTCGATTGTTGTTAAATAAGTTACAGCCGCCTGACCGTTTAGCAAGGTGTTAATCACTTTACAGGAATTTGATTATGAGATTAAGAGTAAGCCGCAAAAGCTTTAGGGCATTGTAGAGCGTCTTGTGGATTTCGGAGAACCAAAGAGGTCTTGGCTGAAGGAAGTGACATGGAGACTTTGTTCAAGATTGACATGGCGTCTATTCCCTCCTGGTATGCTGTTATAATGCACTATCTTTCTACGAGAGAGACTGGAGCTACTTTATCAAAATCGGAGAAGAGGAAGATTAAACAGCAGGCATTGAAATTTTCCTTGATCACAAGAACATTATATCGGTATGGTGTTGATGATATTTATCGCCGATGTGTGATGCCTAACGAGGTTCCTTTCATCTTGGAAGAGTGCCATGACTCTGCTTGTGGAGGGCACTTTGCTGGGCGGTTAATGACACAAAAAGCTTTAAGAGCTGGATATTGGTGGCAGTCGATCTTCCAAGATTCCTTTGAGTACGTTAAGAGATGCGATACATGTCAAAGACATGATAGTCGAGAGAATAGGAAGCGTCCACTTACGTCTATCATGGCTATCCTTGCATTTGAGAAGTGGAGCATCGATTTTGTGGGTCCTATCACCCCGTTGTCTACTACTCAGAAGAGGTATATTATAGTAGCAACTGATTACTTTACAAAGTGGTCAGAAGCATGGGCAACGAGGCAAGACAATGCAAAAGAGACTGCCAGTTTCCTATTTGAGCAAATTATCTGTCATTTTGGTCCGCCAAAAGAAATAGTATCGGACCGTGGAACTCACTTTTTAAATAAAGTGATTAAAAGTCTAACTGAAGCTTGGAAAATCAAGCATACAAGATGACACCCTATAATCCGCAAGCAAATGGACAAGTCAAAAGTACCAATAAGCAGCTTGTGGGTATCCTGTTGAGATTCAGCAATCACACTCACTAACATCCTCTTTGTATGGAGCTTCAAGGCCAAGGACATGCAGGCTTACCTATCCTATATGCACAGTGGTGCCTACTGCAGTTTTCTACTTTCCTATAAAGCATTGTACTTGCTTCCTTTTCTTAATGCAATGATAGTACTCTTTTCTTATCAGTAAAGTGTCAGTGTCATTGTCCACATACACAAGATTGTGTTTATGAGTCCAAGTCTCAATCTTGGAACCTAATTCACTTGTATAACAAACAGTGTCTTTGTCTCCTCCATCATGAGTTTACTCTTCTCCTTTCACCCACCATAACTAACTGCCATGCTCTAGATCCATGTACTTTCACATGGTATCAGAGCTCAACTGAGCATGGCTTAGCTCTCATCTACTCTCTCTCAGCTCATCTCCATCTCAGGTCAGCTCAAGTCAAGTTTATGGTTCCATTTCTCACCTCCATCTCTACTTGACCTTCCATGGCAGCCATAGCCAGCATCACCCTGTCAGCTTGAAGCTCTTATATCTCACTCCACCGATCAAACCTCTTGGAGCTTCCTTCTAGAAAATTGTTCCCCTGCTTCCAGATCTTCTTCTTGACACCTGAATCAGTGACATTAGGCTCCTATAGCTCTAGCATTGTCATTCTTCTTTGCTTCTGTGTAGTGGCCACCATAGCCAGCCTGGACATACCTCTGATATAGGGCTGAGATCTCCCTCTACAGGTCAAATTAGCTTATGAACTCTTCTTGGAAGATGTTCCCCAACATTAGGTGCAACTCTCCATCACATTAAAGCCCAACATTACTGCGCCCTGACGTCGGCATTGCAGAAATCGTCGCCTCCTGTCTAAAATTGCGCCTACCTATGTCTTTCTACTCTGCGCATGACGAGCTGCCCGCGATCTGGTCAATCTCCATGGGGTTTTGATAGCCCTTGAAGTAAGCTTCATTTTCATTAAAAAAACTTTTGAAAATGATCAAGTATTGAGTTCATAGTAGTCAAAAAACCAGGCCCCTGTCTCAGAAACCCTAATTCCACCATAGCCAAAATCTCCCAAGCTCATTTTTCTCTTAGTTTCTCACTCCTGCCGCTAAACCAAGCTAAAGCCTACTAAATCTGAAGAACCCAACATCAAATCAAGGAAAGGAAGATTTGGATTTTGAAGATCTTGAAGAATTTTGCAAATTTGGAAGACTCAAGGAAGAAGATACAAACATAGTGTCCATTGACACTCATCTAGTGCTCTTAGCACTTGTGTCTTGTGACACAACCAACTCTTCTACTGCTGAAATCTGAGAAATTGGTACTAATTTGATGCTGCTTCAGCCATCCAACATGGGAAAAGACTCTCCAAATGCTCGGTTCAAGGGAGTTGGATTTCACACCTTGCAAACCCGCATCAAGCTCATTCTAATGAAGAAGGGTCTTTGGGCCATCACAAATGGCAAAGAGAAGAAACCTCGAGATGCAAACCTTGCAGTTACTTGGTAGAAGAATGATGACAAGGCACAGGCCATCATTAAACTGGAATTGAATGACAGCTACATCCATCATGCGGATGCCTGTGACACATCCCATGACACTTGGGACAAATTGGATACCTTATTTGGTGCATAGTCAAAGTCGTCTAAGTATGGTCTATTGATTGAATTTTTTCGACCTGATATGAAGCCTCATACATCCCTGGCATCCCATCTGAACTACATGGAAAGCCTGCTTACTCAACTTGCAGGGATAAAGCTAAAAATGGATGAAGATGTTTGTATTGGTGTCTTGTTAAAAAGTATGCCTCCTGCCTATGATAATGTATCAACCACTCTAACCAATATGCCTGATCCTCAACTTGTTGATATTAAAGCATCTCTGCTAGAGGAAGAAAAGAAACTTAAAAGCAAAGAAGAGCCTAGCATTTCAAAGGATGAACAAATGTTATATGTAAACAACAGATACAAAGGCAAAAAGGAACCGCTCTTCTGTGACTTCTGCAAAAGGACTGGACACACTGAGAAGTTCTGTCATGCTAGGAAGAGGTCCCAAAAGGCCTATCTTGCAACTGTGAAAGAAGAAGAAGACCATGGACCAAAAGATGAAGATGAAGATGAAGACCACCATGATTGGAAGGACAAGACTCATCAGTCCTTCTACTCTCATTACTCTGATAGATTGTTTTAAAAGCCTTGTATTTCCTTGCCCTAATGCTTCTTGTCATAAGCTTTGTAAACTCCTCATGTAACTTGGCATTACAGTCCCTGTACACTTTGTGAGGCCCCTGTTACAGCCTCTGGATGTCCATCATGTTTTGGTGTCCACACTTAGCCTTTTCTGCGATAGCCTCTGGTGTCTACTAGTTTGTGGTGTGCCCACGCTTTGCAGGTGGTTCTCATTACAACCTCTACACACTTTGTGCCTTTCTAGTTGTGATTGAGGAGGGGTGTTGAGATTCTGCAATCACACTCTCACTGACAGCCTCTTTGTATGGAGCTTCAGCGCCAAGGACATGCAGGCTTACCTATCCCATATGCACAGTGGTGCCTACTGCAGTTTCCTACTTTCCTATAAAGCATTGTATATGCTTCCTTTTCTTAATGCAATGATAGTACTCTTTTCTTATCAGTAAAGTGTCAGTGTCATTGTCCACATACACAAGATTGTGTTTATGAGTCCAAGTCTCAATCTTGGAACCTAATTCACTTGTGTAACAAACAGTGTCTTTGTCTCCTCCATCATGAGTTTACTCTTCTCCTTTCTGTTGAGAATCAGCAATCACACTCAAACAGCCTCTTTGTATGGAGTCTCAGGGTCAAGGACATGCAGGCTAACTTATCCCATATGCACAATGGTGCCTACTGCAGTTTCCTACTTTCCTATAAAGCATTGTACTTGCTTCCTTTCTTAATGAAATGATAGTACTCTTTTCATTTCAGTAAAGTGTCAATGTCATTGTCCACATACACAAGATTGTGTTTATGAGTCCAAGTCTCAATCTTGGAACCTAATTCACTTGTGTAACAAACAGTGTCCTTTCCATCATGAGTCTACACTTCTTTTTCCATCCTCCATAGCTTCCGGTTTTGCCATGCTCTAGATCCCGCATTTGTCACATGGTATCAGAGCCCAGTTGGGCATGGCATTGCTTGTCTAGCCTCTCTTGATTCCTTTCAACCTCAGTCTAGCTCAATGTCAGCTCATGACTTCATCTCCCAACTCTACTCTCACTGAAGCTTCCATGGCAGCCATAGCCAGCAGCACCCTGTCAGATTGAGCTGCTTATATCTCACTCCACAGGTCAAATCTCTTGGAGCTTCCTTCTGGAAAAGTATTCCCCAACTCACAAAGCTTCCCTGTATCACATCAATCCAGGACATTGGACCATCTGGAGCTCAGCATTGTGAAAATCCCCAATCTTTGCTCTGTGTCTGCCATAGCCAGACATGACCTACCTTACTTGGAGCTTCCATAACTCTTCAATCAGGCCATTTCAGCCCACGGTTTCTTCTAGGGAGTTGTTCCTCTGCTCAAGGCGCTTCATCCTGGCATGAGAATCGATGACATTACTGCGCCCTGGCTTCAGCATTGTGAAAATCGCAGAATCCTGTCAGAAATGCGCCTGCTGCTGTTCGACGTGCCTGCGTGCTGCATACTGTCCACGATTTTGATGATTATGATAGGGCTTTGGTAGCCCATGAAATCAGCTTCCTAGGCATATAAAAATTTTTGAAAATGATCCACTGTAGCTCCTGCAATCTGAGAAAAACCAGGCCCCTGTCTTAGAAACCCTAATTCCACCATAGCCAAAGCTTCAAAATCTTGACATTTTTCACTGTTTCTCTCACTGAAGTTATCAACAGTGATTTTAATCACTGAGCAATACTCTCTGAAGTTCATTAAAGTACTGTCACTCAGATCTGAAGGCATCAGCATCAAATCAAGAAGGGGAAGATCACTTGGATTTTAAAAGAGTAAAAGACTTTTGCAGATTTGGTATTCATTGACACTCAGTTAGTGTTTTTTAACACTTGTGTCTCTCAATCAATTCTTCTGTTGCTCAAATCTAATAAGTCTGAAGTTGATTTGCTACTGTTCCCGTAAATCTAACATGGGAAAAGACTCTCCAAATGCTCGATTCAAAGGAGTCGGGTTCCACACTTGGCAAACCCGCATCAAGCTCATCCTGATGAAGAAGGGTCTCTGGGCCATCACAAATGGCAAAGAGAAGAAACCTCGAGACACGGACCTTGCAACTACTTGGCAAAAGAATGATGACAGAGCTCAGGCCATTATCAAATTGGAGCTAGACGACAGTTATATCCATCATGTGGATAACTGTGAGACCTCACAGGATACATGGAAAAAACTTGACACCCTGTTCGGTGCACAATCTAAATCATCAAAGTATGGTCTCCCGATTGAGTTCTTCAGGCTTGAAATGAAGTCTAGCACATCACTTGCCACACATCTTAATTACATGGAAGGACTCCTAACCCAACTTGCAGGAATCAACATTAAAATGGATGAAGATGTTTGCATCGATGTTCTACTTAAGAGCTTGCCTCCTGAATATAATAATGTATCAACAACTTTAATCAACATGCCAAATCCTGAACTTGTTGATATCCAGGCATCACTGTTAGAAGAAGAAAAGAAGCTAAAAACTAAAGAAGAACCAAGTACCTCTAGAGATGAGCATGCATTATATGTTGGCAACAGGTACAAAGGCAAGAAGGATCAGCTCTTTTGTGACTTCTGCAAAAGGACCGGACACACCAAGAAGTTCTGCCACGCAAGAAAGAGATCCCAAAAGGCCTATCTAGTCGCAGTCAAAGAAGAAGAAGAAAATGGAGCAAAGGAAGAAGAAGATGAAGATGAAGACCACCAGGATCGGAAGGACAAGACTCATCAGTCCTTGTACTCTCATAATTCTGATAGACTGTTTTAAAAGCCTTGTACTTCCTTGCCCTAATGCTTCCTGCCATAAGCTTTGTAAACTCCTTATGTAACTTGGCATTACAGTCCCTGTACACTTTGTGAGGCCCCTGTTACAGCCTCTGGATGTCCACCATGTTTATGGTACCCACACTTAGCTTTTTCTGCGACAGCCTCTGGTGTTTTGCCATGTCTGTGGTATGCCCACACTTTGCAGGTGGTTCTCATTACAGCCTCTACACACTCTGTGCCTTTCCTAGTTGTGATTGAGGAGGGGTGTTGAGAATCAGCAATCACACTCAAACAACCTCTTTGTATGGAGTCTCAGGGTCAAGGACATGCAGGCTAACTTATCCCATATGCACAATGGTGCCTACTGCAGTTTCCTACTTTCCTATAAAGCATTGTACTTGCTTCCTTTCTTAATGAAATGATAGTACTCTTTTCATTTCAGTAAAGCGTCAATGTCATTGTCCACATACACAAGATTGTGTTTATGAGTCCAAGTCTCAATCTTGGAACCTAATTCACTTGTGTAACAAACAGTGTCCTTTCCATCATGAGTCTACACTTCTTTTTCCATCCTCCATAGCTTCCGGTTTTGCCATGCTCTAGATCCCGCATTTGTCACACTTTCATCCACCATAACTAACTCCCATGCTCTAGATCCATGTACTTTCACATATCCTATCCAAGATAGTCTTCGAAAAGAAGCGGGATTAGGATACAATATATGTAGCGGTTTGGGCGTATAATACGATGTTTAAACGAGCCACTAGCCACACCCCATTCAAATTAGTTTACGGGGAGGAGTGTATATATTGCCCTTAGAAATTGAGTTGTCGACCATTAGATTCGCAATCAATCATTCTCTGGGTGATGAAGATGCCCTATTTGAGCGGTTTACGACTATAGCCCACTTGGACGAGCTCAAATTGTAGAGTTTGTTGCACCAAGAGGTAGCTAAACGTCGTATGAAATAGTTGCATGATCTGAAAGCAAAGAAATATACTTTTAAAAGGGGCAGTTAGTTTATATTACGATGCGCGTAGGAAGCTATTTCCAGGAAAGTTGAAACCTCAATGGGATGGCCATTACAAGATAGTTTGGATAGGTAAAAATAAGTCCACAGTTCTATTAGCTTATCTACAAGGGGTGGAATTTAAGAATAAGGTTAATCTTAATAAGATTAAATCTTATTATTTCTAAGTATGCTAATACACTAAATGCATTGCAGGTCCATGCTGGGGCTGATTGGGGACCTGCAAGAGAGCTTCAATCGGTTGATGGGGCGGTTAATCCCTTATTTGGAGCACCCATATCTCGAGCAAAGATATCATCAGGGGAGGCTTATCTGGTGGAGAAAGGGATATAAAGTGATTGAGCAAGCGGCTACCAGATCTGAAAGTCGAGAAGAGGGTGAGGGGGCCTAGCTTTGTAGATCTCGATGCTACGGATCTCGAATGATCCAATGTCATTTGCCCCTCCAAAAGTGAAAAAAACCACTTGCCAGAAGTGTGAAAGCAAAAGGCATGAACTAGATAATTGGGGTTTTAAGCTTAAGATCTAATTAAGATCTTAAAGAAGCTCACAAATTGAAATGTTGTTGGGGGGGGGGAGGGGGGGGGGAGAGGGAAAGGCGTCAGTTTTTTGCGCTCCATTTTTTATCATTTTCTGATCGGTCTGAGGCAGGAGGAATCCTCTTGGCCCTGAGATGCTTCTATCCTTCGCCCTCCATCTCCATAAATGGATCAAGGAATGATGCACTGAGCAAAGAGATAAAAACCCAGTCATTCTCTCTCCTCCTTCTCTCTCCTACATAGAGGCAATTCATGTGCAAGAAATCAAGAAGAAGAGGGGCTAAAGAATGCTTGTCCGACTGTGATCGGATTGCTTCAAGATGAAGAGGAGGCTAAGGAAAGAGGTTCAGAACTGAAGAGTGGTTGCTGGTCGGTCTATGGGTTGCCCAAAACAATTATTAAAAAACCCGCAACACGCAAGACCTGTGGCATGCTCCAATTTTACAAAGAAATTTGATTATTTTTGTTGTTTCATGGTCCAAATGTTGTTCATATGCAATGAATTTTTGTTTGAATCTTGTTTGCATCATGTTTGAGGGCTGTAACTATAGAAATACAGAACCTGTAATGATTTAGAGCCGTCATTAATTCTTTAAAGCTCGTAAAATGTCATTTTTAATGAAAATTAGTGATTTTTTTCGATTTTGAGTTGGGAGAAAGGAATGTAAATGGGATAGACTCAGATAAAATGTTAAGTTTCATTAAAAATAATAAGCCAACACAAATAAATCAAAAAATACCTATTTTCCATGAATAATAAATAGAAAAAAATAGTAAAAAATAGAGGAAATTGGAGTTTTCGTGCTCAAAAAATATGAAAAAATAAGATTTATGTGCGTGAATGTTTGGCCAGGTTAAAGCATGAGGTCAAGCCTTAGTTTGTTCTTGTCCTTTGTGTTATAGTACGTGTTTATTGCTTTTTACATACAAAAATGATACAAAACAACCATTTACACCTATGCACCGCAGCAACACCTAAACGGTGAGGGGGGGAGGAAGTTTGTGTGATGATCTAATTACTGAAAAGATACAAATTTTGATTTCCCTCTTTGTGATAGCATTTAGGGATCATTCCATAATTAAATATAGGCGACTAGTAGCACGGAAGTTCCGGTGCTAGTTCCTAAAGCAGCGCAGCACGTAACGCTTAGTTAAAATTCATGAAAGGGCTGTTTTCTGCACCTCAAATTGCTTTTTTTAAAACCATAAAATGGGTTTGCACAATCGTCATACACCTTGCATCAAGCATGTCACGTGGTATCTCCTGGAATGCATTGCAATTGATTGATAAACTTTGACCAACGCTGAGAGGATAGGAAACCCAAGCTGTCGGTTAGACGGGTGCTTCCATTGGGGAAAGTTTTATGAGGTAAATCAAAATCTCCTAGAACGCAAAATTATGAAAGAGTGGAGTTTGTGTGTTATGTTTTATATGTTGGAGCGATGCATCTTGGGGCCAATCCCTGAGGTGTAGGAGAGTCGCGGTGGAGTCGTGGCAATTAGCCGAGAGGTGCTTCCCTATATGTGTGTATTATGAGGCATTATGCATATATGTTATGGGATCTCCCTCTGAGGAGAAGAGAAGGTGAACATTGGACTACATATTGGATACAAACGCAAAATCGTCATAAGCATTTAGTGCAAAGTGAGTTTTAGACGCTCCTGGCCCGCGAGGCCATGTCGTGGGGTTGTCTGTCATATACATGAGGTTCGGCTAGTTCCATAGCCAGTGCCGGCCCATTTTAGGTCCCATCACTCTCGCAAGAGAGCAATAAGATCATCCTCATCTTGCTTGGTTAGGTCATTAGTTATAGACATGGATTGAGGCTTCTCCCCTTCCCCTGCCAAGTTAACTTCCTTGACTTTGGTAGGTCCTTATATTGGTTCACTTATCTGTCCTTATCTCTTTGTGCCTAACAAGATCACTACCCTGTCCCCTTTCTTGAATTTAGTAAAGCACTTTGGTAGGTCTTGGGGTTTCTTTTCATGTTTGACTTGTGACCCTTTTGGTTGTCCTCTCTTCTCCTCCTTCAAGCGTCTACACCTTAAGTGGACCAACAAGTCCCCTTTGGTGCATTTGCTTTTAGGTGGTTGGGTTATCTTTGGATCGCTCTCAGATTTTATCCCTGATTTTGAGTTAAACTCACAACCCTCACTAGAGAATAGAGTTTCCCTTGGTGGTCTCAGCTCTGTCTCTATCCTAAAGAAACGTGCAACACTTTGGCTGGAATAGCCCCACTTGCTCATAGTCCATCACACCTAAGTGATCTACCCAAGTGCAATAACATTTAGTTCCGAAGATTTCTCTTTCAATTTTGAATGCATTGGCTCTCCACTATTTGGAGTCTACTTTATTTTTTCGATTACTCGGCCATCAGTGTGGCACTCTATCATCTCGACCTCTTCTTCACTACTTTCATTTGAGGAATAGCAGTTCTTATACTCATCATCTGAATTGCTACCTTTTGACTGCTCATCATCATCTAGGTCTCTATTCTCAACTATCTTTCCATCCGTGATCAGTGGCCAATTGTACGTAAGGTTTAGGTCGTGCACTTTGGTCCATCACCATCTCGGTTCATCCATGAGATCTTGGAGCGGCTTGAGATTAGCAATTGGATGACTAGCTAGTTCCCTTGTTAGATACTCAAGAATCCCCTAGAGTTCAAGTCTATTAAATGAGATATGAAAAGGGGTGGGTATTTGTTGTCTGCTAAGATTTTTGACCATCATAGAGAGTGGCACTGATGGTAGAGTCTTACCCCTTGAATCTAAGATGCAGTGGCTTTATGGGAGTCACCAGTTTCCCTTGCAGCCTGCTTATAATCTTCTTCCTCATCTGAAACAACAAGTCGATGGTGGCTAGCACATGCATCCAATCCCATTCGTCATTGTCAGGGCAAGGAATGTACTTTATCAAGGGTCCACATGAATTCCTGGCTTGGGTGTCACCTTTCAAGATAGAGGAGATGGCATCTAAGTCAACTAACAAGGTCTTCTAGGTATCCATCTCAACTCTTACTACCTCCGATCTGTTACCTAAGAATATGTGGCCATTACCCTAGTCTTCGATTTCCCATATGTTTCTCGGCTTGCCTAGCAAGATATCGTAATTTACTCTCTTCATAACGATGAAGTTCACCGAGAACTGGACACCTGTTATCTTTAAGAGCCAGTCCTTCAATACTTTGAATGGCTTAACTTTCATGCCATTAGTGAGTGTGACATTAAACCTTGTGGTCTTCATCGGGGAGGGTTACCCCAAACTTGTAGAGCTGCACGGCTAAGTACACTAACTCCTGGTCTCGCATCTACAATCCCCTTTCTCGTGGCATCTCCTAGTGTTGCCATTGGTAGGACCACATGCATCTCTGTGCCTTTCTAGAAAGCATTCACATGCAAGGACTTAGGCACTGAGCTCAATGTGAGGCTGGGTATTTGGATGGCTACGTCATTCTCAAGCAAGTCAGCTAATCTTGGCTTGTTAGATCCCTCTACCCATTGCTTAAATTCTTGCCATAATGAAGGGATTTGCCTAAGCAGATCCCCCATCAACAACGTTACATGAGCCAATTGCAATGTTGTAAAGTAGGTCATTAGTCACTTGCCTTTCATCTTGCCCTACACTCTTTTGCTACTTGTCTTGAGCAACTTGCCTATCGATGGGGTCTAAGTCTTGTCTTTGTGGTTCTGCATGAGGTGTGGATGCATCTCTTAAGTTTATGTGTGTTTGTGAGATAGGCATGCTCATTGATCTCATCTTCTAGGATGGACTCAGCATCCTTTAGACACTTTTGGGCTTCTCTCACCTACTCCTTAACCTTGTCAACTATTTCCAATTGGCGCTTTGGATCACGATATTCCCCAACCTTGGCACTCCCCTTCTCCACTATTTTAGGTGCTTAAATCTCAACCTCTACATCCACCACTTGCTTCCCTCTCATTAGTGTTATCGCACTATCTAATTTTAGTGTCACTTTTGTGTCAACCCTCTTTTTCTTCCTTCGACAAGTCTTCTTTCCTATTGAGTTAGCATCTAGGTTGCTAGGTCCTAGTAATGAAATACCGTTCTACTTCATTTGTGCCCTAGTCATGACATTCAACGAGATGAGAGTGGCCTCACCATCAAGTGTTTCAACTCCAAACAGTCCAAAATGTATAGAAGGTACAATGGTTGAGCTAGCGGAAGGTTTTTTCTTGGGACATTTAGCATATAAGTTTGTGATTCCACACTCTCAGGGCATCTCAAGTTGGCCTTTTCTTGGGTGGTTAGCTTGTTCTCATTTGGGGCAATGAGATGGGATGTGCCCTGGGTGGCCGCAAGTCCAAACATGAGATTGGGTCTTGGCTTTGCCCTCCTAGGCCTCCACCCCTTCCTTAACCTAATGCCATCATTGGTATTGGTCTAAAGTCCAGTAAGATGGGGTTGCCCTCATTGTCATACAAGACGTAATGATTTACATATGTCTTGTTCTCATTTGGCTTCTCCACATAATGTATTGGAGGGTCACTTGGTGGATGGGTCACAAAGGGTCCAAGTGGTCTAGCTATACCTTTAGGGTTGATGTCCATTTTGGGGACAACTAGTTTGGCATCATTAGGCACTAGAAGAGCTAATGGAGCTCCTCTTCCAAATTGTAGTGCTCTATTCCCCAAGTAGTATGGCTAGTTGTAAAGCTACAGATATGAGAATTGCCTTGGTAATCTTCCATGCATAGCATCATGACGAAACCTACCACAACTGGCACAAGGTCTAGATCCAGGATCCATGTTCTCGACTAGGAGGTGGTTCCCTCCACAATGGACACATTGCACGTGAGGTTGTGCAGGTCTTCTAATCATTTCTTGGAGCTTGGCCAGATCTAGCTTTACATCCACCAATTCTTGGCTCGAGTCAACACTCTTCCCTTTCCCTTGGTTACTCTTGTCAAGATTGTGGGAGAGAAGGAAGGAGTCTCACTTGTAGCTTTCTTTCTTACACAATGGGGGAATACACACAAAGGTGGAGGCTGAAAATAGTTTTCCTCTTCTTAGTTGTGTAAGCCAAAAAGAACTCTCGTACAAAGAAATAGAAGAACCCTATATATGGGTCTCAAACCAAAAACAACTAACTAAGGTAGCATACTAACTGAGCCACGAACTAGAGTAGATAAGGATAGCTGTCATCTAGCTATTATTCATGGGCGGTGTACCAACCGCATCTGCAGCTAACAAGTCGGTGACATAAATGCACAACGGTCACCCTGGCATATCACGAGTGGAGCTTGATATCTCAACACTCCCCCTCGAGCTCAATCCCAATTCCTGCACACCAAGCAGATCTCCGAACTTGCGCAGCTTCTCTGCGCCCAATGCCTTCGTAAATATGTGAGCTACCTAATCCTCTGTGCTGACATAAACTAGATCAATAAGACCTAGTAAAACCCTCTCCCGCACATAGTGATAATGCACCTCAATGTGCTTTGTTCTAGCATGATAGACTGGGTTATTTGCCAAGTGTATACTACTCATGTTGTCACAATAAATGACAACTGGCCCATCTGTAGAGTGATGCATATCATAAAGTAGCTTATGCAACCAAGCTACCTCACATGCAGCCATTGTTGCACCCCTGTACTCAGCCTCTATGCTCGACAAGGCAACTGTAGGTTGTTTCTTGCTGCTCCAAGTGACTGCAGCACTCCCAAAAGAGAACACATATCCACTGGTAGATCGTCTATCAGAAATGCTACCAGCCCAATCAGCATCAGTGTATCCATGCAATTGTATCTGAACCCTAGTCTCATAAAATAGTCCATACTGCAATGTGGACTTCACATACCTGAGTATGCATCTAGCCGCATCCAAATGTGGTTTCCTTGGAGCCTGCATAAAATAACTTACCAATCCAATAGCATAGCTCAAATCTGGCCTGGTAATAGTCATATAAACCAAACTTCCTACTATGCGTCTATACATAGTAGGGTCTTCCAGAAGCTCACCTGCATCTGCGCTCAGCTTCACATTCTGCTCCAAAGGAACTGAAATAGGCTTACAGCCTGTCATCCCATATTTGGACAGCATGTCCAATCCATACTGCCTCTGCAAGAGCCATATCCCACTTGGTGATCTAATCACCTCAATGCCCAAGAAATAACGCAACTCTCCCAAATCCTTCATCTCAAACTTCTGCTTCAATAGCATTTTCACATGAAGGATATCTTCATCACTATCACCTGTGATAATCAAATCATCAACATAAATGACAAGCAGCATAATACCTTTCTCTGTTTTTCTCACATAAAGTGAGAAATCTGCCTTGGAAATCTAAAAGCCAATAGTGACAAGATACTGTCCTATCTTGTCAGACCATGCTCTAGGTGCTTGCTTCAAGCCATACAAGGCTTTCTTCAACCTGCAAACAAACTCAAGATGAACAGCATGCACATAACCTGGTGGCTGCTCCATATAGACCTCTTCTTGCAAATCACCATGCAAGAAGGCATTCTTTACATCCATCTAATGTAAAGACCATTCCTTTGATGCAGCCATAGCAATGACTGCTCTTACAGTTGCCATCCTTGCAACCAGACTGAATGTTTCTTCATAATCAATGCCATATATTTGTGCATACCCCTTGACTACTAATCTTGCCTTGTATCTATTCACAGAACCATCTACATTGTGTTTCACCTTATAAACCCACTTACAACCAATTGCATTCTTATCTTTAGGCAAAGGTACCAATTCCCATGTAGCATTTGCTTCCAAGGCATCCATTTCTTCATCCATGGCTTTCTCCCATTTTTCTTTTCCCATGGCTTGCTCAAAAGAAGTGGGTTATGGTTCATGTATCACTTTGACCATATATGCATAGTGAATGGCTGTAAATCCATCATATTTCAGTCTATCCATAGGATACCTAGCTCTGGTAGACCTGCGCAAAGTAGGTTCACTCCTAGGTGCTCTCAAAACATCCCTGGTCTTCCTTACTCCAAGTGTAACAATAGAAGGAATACCCAACTCATCATCAATGCTCTGTTCTGAGCCACTGGATTCACCATCCACATAACAGTGACCTGCATTCACATCAAACATGGGCTGATCTATCTTCTCTTTTCCTTTTCGTGATACCTACATAACACTATTTGCATTGTTTTGAGAAGATTCTCCTGATCTCAATCTGCTTGTCCATGGCGAAGAATGTCAACCACTACTAGAGGACGCTCTAGGTCCACTAATATCTTGTGACTGCTGCTGTGAATTCTGTGCAACATTACCATTTTGTGCATCTACATTATCAATCACATTTACTGGTTTATACCAGCTATTCATCTCATCAAAAACAACATCTCTGCTCACTGTAAACTTATGAGTAGAAGGGTTATAGCATCTATACCCTTTCTGCTCTGCAGAGAGTAACCAATAAAGATGCACTTCTCAGCTTTTGGATCCAACTTGGATCTCAAATCATGTGGCACATGAACATAGGCAATGCAACCAAAAATTTTCAAATGAGAAATATCTGGTTTCCTACCAGTATACTTCTCCTCTGGAGTCATCCCATGTATTGCTGCAGTGGGAGTCCTATTCATTATGTAGACTGTTGTAGCAACTGCCTCAGCCCAATAAAAATCTGGCAGGTCTTTTTCATTGAGCATGGCACGAGATACCTCTCCAATATGCCTATTTTTCCTTTCTACAATTCCATTTTGCTGTGGGGTATGACTGCATGAATATTGCTGCTTTATGCCATGCTCCTACAGGAACCTTGTAAACTCATTTGAGAGATACTCTCCCCCTCCATCTGACCTTAGGCATTTTATTTGCAGGCCTATTTCTTTTTCAACCATAGCTTTAAAAGTTTTGAAATGCCCAAAAACTTCACTTTTCTTTTTCATAAAATACACCCAAACTTTTCTGCTATAATCATCAATAAAAGTGACAAAATAATGACAACCTCCAAGAGATGCAGCTTTAGTAGTCCACACATCAAAGTGGATTAATTCCAATGGCTTCTTACTCTCTTGAACATGTCTAGGAAATGGTTTCCTTGCCTGTTTTCCAAACTAACAGGCTTCACATACCTTATGCATTTCTACAACCTTGAATTCAGGCAATCCTGCAATAACATTTTGGGCTTGCATTGATTTAAGTCACTGTATATTTACATGACCAATGCGTTTATGCTAGATATTAATATCTGCAACTACACCAGTCCCATGTGCAAACATTGCTGCACTCAATTCAGGCATGTCTGCATCCAACGTAAGCATTCTGCACTTCTTCTTTCCTTTTGCTATCAAGCGACCTTTATTTTTCATATCCTCAACAAAGCATCCATGAGAATTAAATCTGACCTGCAAGCCCTGCTCAACCATTTGACCAACAGAAACTAGGTTCTTGGTGATATTCGGGACATGAAATACATCCGACAAGTATTTCTTTTTCCCATCCTGCATAGACAAATGATTTTTTACAATCTACACAATAGGATGTGCAGTATCATCACCAGTCTCTACAAATCCTGGTTTTTCCATTTTCCTTGCGTCCTACATCCATTCTACATGACCTGTCATGTGGTTTGATGCACCTGAGTCAACATACCACACATCATTGCTTTCTTCTGCACTTGTCACAGAATTGATCATGTGCTGCACCATAAACAAATGCTCATTTATGTCATCACCCTGTCTACTAGAAGATGCATAATTTCCTTGTTGCAATTTTCCATTCATGATGTCATTCTGCTTTTTATAGCAGTCTTTAGCCATATGACCCATTTTACCACAGTAGTAGCATTCAACATTGCTGTTTGCATTTTGGCCTCTTTGCCATCCACCACGACCTCTTTGGCTCCCCCTGCCTCTAGAGTTACCACATCCTCCTCCATAGGACAGGTTTTCTTGAGTTTGTTGCATATTCTGATTTCTACCACGGCCTCCAGATCGGCCTCCTCTACCTCTGCCTCTACCTCTTCCAGCATTTGAGTAGAAGACAACTTCTTTTGAAGTTCCTCCTGAAGAAGATGCACCACCATTTCTCTACTCCTCAGAAATTAGAAAAGCAATCAACTCCTTAAAATCAAGAAATCTTTCACGAACGGAAATGGATGTTCGGAACTGTGCATAATCCTTTCCTAGACTATTCAAGGTCACAGAAACTAAATCATCATCTTCCACTGGCGAGCCAATGGAAGCAGGTGCATCTGCAATCTTCTTCACCTTCATGTGGTAGTCATTGATGCTCATACTTTCTCTTTGCACATTGTGCAACTGAGCTGCATTTTCCTGGTTGCGTATTTATGCTATACATTTTTGACAAAGTATCCCATGCCTCCTTTGGCGTACTTGCATCTTGAATATGCACAATCATAGAGTCTGAAATGCTGATAAACAGCCAGTACATAACTTTTCTGGCTCTCTCATGCCATGCTTTAAATGCCTGCATTTGCTGTTGATTGGGAACATCAAGAAGAACTGGTTCTTCTTCATTTCCTGCAACAAATTCCCAATATCCTTTTCCCATAAGGAAATTCGTCATTCTGAACTTCCATGCTTGGAAGTTGTTCTTGTCAAGCTTTTCAGTGACAATCTATGAAAGAGAATCAGACGCCATTACAGAACACTGTAAAAAATTTTGTCACTGCAAAGAACACAACTTCAGCCTCACAAGGGAAAATCTGCAAAACTGACGAAAGTGGTATTTGACCACACAGTCACTTCCTAGTGACGATTTTGCATCAACAGGCAACAAGGATGATTCTGTAACTCCCAATATCTCTGCGCAAAGGTATACGATGCAATTTCTATAGTAACTTTTCACCAACCTGTAGAACAGTGGTCGCACAGCATAAAACAAGGCCTTTTCCTGAGTGCGTGCAGAAAACTTCCGCCTCCAAAACAGGCTCTGAAATGGCCTCAAATCAAAAAAACAGAGCGTCTCAATCTGAGATAATGCACTCTTGCACTTTCTGGCTTTGCTACTTGCAGAGACTTGCTCCCAAAACAAAAAAATGAAAGCAATACTGGTCCTCTTACCAAAACACCGTGAACTTGGTTTGCTTTCTTGAGCTCCTTACCACGAACAAGGCTCTGATAACATGTCAAGATTGTGGGAGAGAAGGAAGGAGTCTCACTTGTAGCTTTCTTGCTTGCACAATGGGGGAATACACACAAAGGTGGAGGCTGAAAATAGTTTTCCTCTTCTTAGTTGTGTAAGCCAAAAAGAACTCTCGTACAAAGAAATAGAAGAACCCTATATATGGGTCTCAAACCAAAAACAACTAACTAAGGTGGCATACTAACTGAGCCACAAACTAGAGTAGATAAGGATAGCTGTCATCTAGCTATTATTCATGGGCGGTGTACCAACCGCATCTGCAGCTAACAAGTCGGTGACATAAATGCACAACGGTCACCCTGGCATATCACGAGTGGAGCTCGATATCTCAACTCTAACTAGATCTCTCACTAGTGGCGATCACTCTCTCTAAGGCTCTAGAGGCTTGGGTCAACACTCTTCCCTTTCCCTTGGTTACTCTAACTAGATCTCTCACTAGTGGCGATCACTCTCTCTGAGGCTCTAGAGGCTACACTATCACGGCTTATGGCTCTTGAGCTTCTCTTCTTGAGAAAGTTGTCTATGTGTATGGCTTCTTCAAAGACCCTAGCTAGCATGTCCCTTTGCAAAAGGCCTATGGCTTAGGACCCACCACACTTCCACTACACAACTCTTATTATGCATAAGTATTCAAAATGCAAGGGAATATGATGAGATCAAAAGCTAATTGATTGGAATATATTATGGATCAACTACCATTACAAAAGTGAGACTCATTACAAGTATAAGGCTTATTGCATCTTAGAAAGAGCTTCCTAGGACTCCTTATCATCTTCTTTAAAGATTACAATAGGTTCTAGGCCTTCATCATTATTTGATTCTTGAGAGAAGCCGAATGTTGAACTTGTATGGCTTCATTCTAGTAGTTATTCCTCATCTTCTTGATCCAATCAAAGGCGATTTTCTTGGATGTGCTCTAGCTCATTGCAATTGAAGCATTGGTGATTTGGACACCTCTTTTGGATATGCCCTATCTCACCACACTTGTGGCAATTTTTCCCTTAGTCCTTTGAGTCATCATAATCTTCTTCAATGTCCATTATGTGCTTCAAGAAACTAGTCTCCATTTGGCCTAATGGCTTGTATGAGAGTGCCTTGCAAGTTAATTAGCCTTAGGGACTCTAGACAAATATCCAAAGGTTGATTGAGTCCTTAATAGAATTGTGCAACTTGTTAGGTAGTATCCATAGATGGTGCCTATTTTTGAAGTGTCACAAATTGAGAATAATAGACCCCTAAGCTTAGTCCTAGGTGTCACAAGGAAAATATCTTGTCCATCTTGATGGGATGATAGGAAGGTGGGAAATATCTCTATCTTACAACCTTCTTGATATCTTTCCAGCAAGAGCTTCAATGGTAGCATTGTCTTGGCACCACTACTTCCACCAAATGCGTGCCTCACCTACCAACCATATCTTTGCAATCATAGCCTTGTTAGCTCCACTTATTCTTGTAGCATCAAAATAATCTTCAAGGGTTTCGACCCAAATTTTAGCATCAAATTTGACATTAGGTCCTTTTTTCGCTAATGCCTTTGGATTGATAGGGGGTAGGTAGGACACTTGAGAGTGGGAAGTGTGATGATGATCCATTAACCACCAATCTCTCTCCCCTCCCCCAAATGTTGAGGTCACATAGGGATGGGGGAGTATTATATAGCAAAGGGAGTATTATATCCCCTCCCACATAAAGAAATGAGATGTCATCATCTCTATAAGAGCTAGAATATTATTGTTGAAACCCAATTTATGGTGCATTAGAATTTGCAAAACTACTATACATGATTAAGGCTAAATATATGATACCAATGAGCTTTTGAAGGATTTTGAAGGTGTTCCTATAAATTCTATTATATTGCCAAAGGCTGGGTCAATTTGTAACTCATCATGAATAGTCAAGGTTTAACTTGCACCATGTGCATCATTTCTACAATTTCTTTTTCTTGCTCATGTACCATTTTCTTGAGCAAGTGTAGGGAAATTTACTTGAAATTATCCTATCTCATCACAATGGATGCATTAGTGATTGGGATTCTGACTTGAAAGGTGCCCCAACTCACCACATTGAAGGAATTTAGGGTATTGACCTTTGTATGCATTATAATATTGTATCTCAACCTCTTTTATAGTCTAAATGTCTTTCTTTGATTAAGTTAGATCACATTGGCTCTCTAGCTCCTACAAGGGCATCTTCCAAATTAGCCAACATCATGGATTCAAGATAATTATCAAGGGTGCATCTAGCCCTTTAAAAAACCTAACAACTTGCAAAGCAATGGCCATCTAGGATGTGTACTTCATGAGGATTGAAATTTGGGAGTAATAAGCTTTCGGGGCTAAGTCTAGTTGTTTGAGATTGAGTAACTCATTCTTCTTTATTTATTCAAAGGAAGGTGGAAAATATATTTCCTACACATCTTCCTTAATCTATTCCCAAGTTCCAAAACATTTGATTACCACATTGTTATGACACCACTACTTCCATCAACAAAGATGGACTTCACCCATTAATTGCAAATAGGAAATCTTTGATTCATTTGTAGCACTAATGTCTATTGTGGAAAAATAGTCTCTACCATTTCAATCTAGATCTCAATGTCAATCTCAACATTGGATCCTTCACCATTGAGTTTAGGTGACTCAACTTCATTTTAAGATGAATTTTTTCTATTGAGGCTTGATATCATTATTTGTAGGTGGCACCTACTCATAGTCAAGGTTATAACTTTAGCTTAAACTAGCAAAAAACATCTAGTGAAGGGTCCATGGGTCGGCCCCGAAGAGTGGTTAACACTCTATACGAGGTAGGCGCAACGTAAGTGGGATCATACTCTGTCGTTTTGATGGCTCGGCATTGCTCGGGGTTGGTCATTATGCGGCATCCGTCAACCTCCCATTGAAACCTAAGAGCGTACCACTGCCTCAAGAAAGGTGATCCAGTGTCAGCAAGGTGGGATAACCTTGCGATCTCTTGGTCAGTGATAGCAGAAGTGGTCCGTGGATCGTATGACGTGATGAGACATTACTTAATGGCTTGCTCTTTGGAGACCTCGCTACTGAGCAACTCAGCAGCAGAGCGAGAAGCCTTTGCAAAGGCGAATTCAAAAGTCTCCCAAGAGCAAGGCATATTGCGCACTTCCGTTGCAAAGGGTTCTGCTAATAGAACCAAGTCCAAGTGGTCATAGCTGAGGGCAAGCGACACGAAGTTGGCATCGAGTCGTTTGATGCAGTCCACCACATCATCGCCGGTGTGCAATTAACTTCCCTTAATACATACACTTTGCAAATTCCATCTTTCAAATATGTGAGAAGAGGCTTATCCCTTTCCATGACCTATTCTCGTACATCATAGCATGGGCCTAATGTATCTCATGCAAGAATCAAAGCAAGCATCTATTAATTTAGAAATACACTACTTACGATCGGAACCGCAGTTGGATTGACAGTAATGCCTTCACCCGAAGCTTCGTTGCTGGTTGTAGGATTGTCATCCGCATGCGACATTCTTCGCTTGGAGGCCACCGTCCGCCCCGCAAGTAGACTCAAGAGATTAAGAAGGCGGAATAGATTCAAGATAGGAGAGTGTAAGAGAAGCTGGCTAAGTGGAGGATTGAGATAGAGGGAATTGAGCTAACTCTCTCTCTTGTAGCCTCTCGGGGTAACTCTCTCTCTCTCTCTCTCTCTCTCTCTCTCTCTCTCTCTCTCTCTCTCTCTCTCTCTCTCTCTCTCTCTCTCTCTCTCTCTCTCTCTCTCTCTCAAGCTCTCTCTCACAATCTCTTGGAGGAGTATCCTTCTCTCTATCTCTCTCTCGCAGCCTCTCGGGGTCTCCTTATGCTCTCTTGTGCCTCCCCATGCCTCATATTTATAATGAATTAGAGAGGAGGGGATGAGGCTGAGAACAAGAGTTCTTGATGGAGGGACTCTTGGAAAACTCAGTGATCCAATGCTTAACTCCTAAATCTGATGGTTGCATTGACTCCAAAAGGGGGGTAAAACCCCAAGACACTTGATTGGAAAGCTCTCAGTTCACTCCTTCTTCTTTTCTCTGTTTGAAGTGCTGTCTACTGTCTATAGACTGCGATCGCGGCACATGGGATTTTGCCAATCACTTTTCTTTATTTTTTTCTTTTTATAAAATCTCCAAAACTAACTAAAATACCTACACTCATCACAGAAGAAAACTTACACATTATATTTGAAAGCAAAAGAACTTTTCCAACACCACCTATATAGTGACCAGTAATGCAAAGCCAACACTACCTCTTAGCACAACCACATTTTATTTTGTTGAGAAAGTCACTGTTATACAATCCAGTTGGATGGCAAGCCTTTGGTGACCTTGTCTCTCTTAATTTGACAAGCAAAAACACTTTTTCCAGAGTTAAAACAATATAAATGTACATTTGGATTTCTTGTATGAATTGTCTTATATCATATTTGTTGGGGAGAGGAGGGGAAGGGAGAGAGAGGGGGAGGGGAGGGAGCTATCAATGCATTGAAATTAAAGTTCTAAAAACACCGAGTGGCTACCCAAGCATTCACATTGTGTGTGTGTGTGTGTGTGTGTGTGTGTGTGTGTGTGTGTGTGTGTGTGTGTGTGTGTGTGACATATTTAGGATTTAAGAGAAGTGTTTGTTACAACACATGCCATAATCTGATGTGAGGCATTATGATACAATGCGGACTAATCGCATGCATGAGAGAGAGAAAGTGAGAGAGAGAGAGAGGGAGGGAGATAAATACGAAGAGTGAGTGAATGACTAAGATGTGTGTATGTGTGTGTGTGTGTGTGTGTGTAGGTGAGAGGAAGAGAGAAAGAGAATGTAGAGTGAGAGGGAGAAATTGCATGTACAATCCTAAACTAAGAGAAAGTTAAGACATGGAGTAATTTTTGAGAGAGAGATAGAAAGGGGGAGAGAGAGAGAGGTGTGGGCTGTGGTGTTCCATTCTTCTAAGGTAATCGCATGAATGAATCCATATTACGTGCTAGAGAGAGAGAAATTGTTTATATGAGATGGAGTGTTATTTGATCGAGTGTGCCAGAAAGATAAAAAGAGAATATACATGTAGAGGGAGAAACTGAGAGAGAGAGAGAGGTACATAGAGTGAAGGTAGTAGTGGCAATCGTGGAGGTGGTGGGGATAATGGTAGTGGTGGTGGAGGTGGCGACAGTATTGGCTAGAGTGGCAGAGATGGTAGTAGTGGTGGTGGAGGTAGCCGTGGTGGTGGTGGCGGCAGTGGCGGTGGTGGAGGAGGAAGCTGTTGTGGTAGTGGTGGTGGAGATCAAAAAAATCAAGGGGTGGAATAAGTGGACTATGTGGAACAAGAAATGGAGGTTGCCCAGAAAAGCTTGCTTCTTGCACGCACTCTTGGCATGTGATCAATATTTCCATGACGAATTTGACTACGAAGGGGACCTTGAGTCACTGTGGGGACTTTTGTAAAGAGTGATGCTAGGGCATCAAAAGAAGGTCTCATTCTTGACTTTGATTTTTGCCTTCTCTCTTTTCATGTACCTTTGGACTCATTCTAGTTCTTGCCTCTTGATTGCATCATTCATCAGGGAGTTAGCTCCACCCAATTTGTTTGTGCTCAACAAAATAGAATTAGAAGGGTTTCAATCTCTGGAGGACTCTCTTGCCAACATTTCCTCTACTTCCTTCTTTTCAATGTCTCTAAATTCAGCCCGCTATACTACTACAGAGGGGAAGATATTCCATTCTAAAAGTATCAAAACTCATTCTTCTGAGGATCGTTGTGGTGCCATCATCATAGTAGTGCCAGCGTCTAATGGTTTCAAGAGTGTATGTTGTGAAGAATACTCTATCCATCAACTTTTAGTGGGTTGCTAATTGGACAAATAGGAGATTGTCAGTGCACCATGCATCCCACATATCCTATTGTTGAGCATCCACGAATAAATGCCAACTCTTTTCTTTCTTGTTCTCGTGAATCTCCACTGACCTAAATCTCGTTATGCTTCTCTTAAAGGTGGACATAATAAGCTTGCTCATTGCTATTATGATCTATATCAAATTTCAAGAAAAGTTGGAGATCTTACCTTCCAACTTGATTTTCCTTCAACCACCCATATTCACAGTTCTTGAAGAACTACCACCCCTTAATGAGGATAGGTTAATCATCTATGAACTTAAGAGGATTGTTGGCAAGCGGGAGAAGGTTCTAAGAAACCATATTATTATGGAATATCTTATTAAATATAAGGGATTTCCTATGGAAGAATCTTCTTGGCAACATGCTTTGTATTTAGAACAATTTTCATGGCTTCTCCAAGAGGATACTAGCTCACTGAATAGTGGACAAATTGTTGTATAAAATTTTCACATTTAAAATAATTGGCCTACCGATGTCAAAATTGTATTTTGAAGACATGGATGGATACCTACTAAAGTATACTTCATTTCTATACCTCATATGCACCAATTTAACATGTCTATCCAAAGGTATGGGCCATTCTCTATAGCTACCCTGTTCAGGACACAATTTCAGAAATTCTTTGATTAATTTTGATGAGGCTTCTATAAGGCTACTCCAATATTGGGCTTTCTCTATTCATTTCTACCATTCATTTATCTTTCTTGTCTTCCAGTCTTGAGGACAAAACTTTCTCTATTCATTTCTACCAATCATTTATCTTTCTTGTCTTCCAATTTTGAGGACAAAACTTTTGGATAGGGATGGATTGTAATAAAATAATTTTTGTACCCTTTTGCTTAGGAAAAAATTAGCTTAATTGGGGATGAAATATAAAAGGCAAGAGTGTGCCATTGTAAACATCTTTTAGAACATTTGTAAACTTCTCCATTTCTTAGAGCTTGAGGATTCTTACCTTCCCCACCAACATTGAGGATGAATACTCAATGCCCACTCATTTCTTGGAGCTTGAAGGTTCTTACCTTCCCCACCAACATTGAGGGTGAATACTCAATGCCCACCATAGCAAGCCATGGATTTCTTGCAGTAGTCTCTCATCCATGATTCTCATTGTACCTTTGATATGATCTAGCTATGGCTTCATTGTGATGTAGATTTAATACATTTACATATATGGCATGGCTATGGCCTATTGATTCAACTGTTTTTTCTTGATTTTCTTCTTATTTTAATTCAATCTAGGCTAATTTCGTTTCACTTACAAGACCAGAGATGCATAAGATGAAGAATTATGCTCAATGAACCCCATCTGTAAAAGCTCCTTGATTTACTTGGCTACTTTTTCATGCCCACATTTGTTAAAAAACACGGATCTAGAGCATGGTAAGAGCTATGGAGGATGAAAGATGAAGACAAGACTCATATTGACATAGTCAAAGAGAGACCAAATGTTGCACAAGTGAATTAGGTTCCAAGATAGATTATATTGGACTCATAAAGACAATCTTGTGTAATGGACTGACACTGACAAGGCACTAAGTGAAAGTACAAAGCATCAAAATATTGTATTCATTCCATAGTCAAGTACAATGCTTTATAAAAGTTGGGTTGTTCCACTCTCCTCATTATGTATATGGGATTTAGGACATCTCTTCATAGAGCACACATAATTTGTCTATTTCTCAACGCCCCCCCTCAAATGATGAGTCCCTACACTTGCTAGCTTTTGCCCCCTCTACATGGTGACATGACCCGAAAGACTAGCTCTCATAGGCAGCCTACTAGTCAAGTTAAAGCTTGAAACTTTATATCTTTTTGCAAGGGTTTTTTTACAAAGCAAATCCTTTAAGTAAAAAACATATGAAAGATACAATGAGATTTCTTTAGAACAATCTATCAGAGTTGTTGATGGTAGCGGAAGGATCTTCTTCTTTTTCTTCTTCATTCATGAATTAGTTCTAGTGGTGATCATTGTGCATCTACTATGCTCTTTTCTTGTGAAAACATTCACTAGCTATATTGGCTAGCCTTACCACAATAATGGCATGTCATCCGATTTTTGTTGGTGGTGTTGAATCCTTGACCTCTTCCTTTGGGTCTAGCAACTCCTTTGGTATATAAGAAATTTTCCCTAGATAATGGAATACCATCTTTTGCATTCTTGTTTTTCTGTTTGTTCTTTCATCAAGAAGAGTGTGCTCAATATCTTTAAGTGAGAGACTTGGAACATTACTTAGGGTGGACACAAGATTCTCATATGGATCCTTATTTACACTTGCAAGCAATGCGGCTATTGCTTCATCTTCATCAATATTCTTCTTAAGAGTTGCAAGCTGGGTTTTTAGGCTCTTAAACTTGTTAATGTGTATGGTCATGGAAGCCTTGAATTTTATATCCAGTTTATAAAACTGCATGAGTAAATTTACCTTTGAATTCTTTGCTTGGGTAGTACCAAACATCCTGTCAAGTTCCTCCCAAGCAGTTCTAGCATCTCTAATGCCAAAGATATGATGTAACACATCATCACTTAGTCCCCAGGCAATGATGCCTAATGCCTTGTTATTCATCTTCCTCCACTCTTTGGTTTTTAATAGAGTTACTGCAAGTATCCTACTTTCTGAATCTTCTTCCCTATCATTTGCATCAACTTCATCATTTTCAAAGAGATCCCAGAGGTCTTTCCTCATGAGGTGATACATTGTCTTTTCCTTCTAGGTATGGAAACCTTCTCCATTAAACTTTGCTATTTTCTCAAGCTTTGCCATGTTGACAAGCTTCAATTATTCAACAAAAGAGTTGTACTTCAATGTGTTAAGAGACACAAGTGCAAGGTAATGTGAAGACACACTCTATAGTATCAAGAGATACTATGTCTGGTCTTTAAGCTTAAATCTTCTTTCTTCTTGATGGTGATTATTTAATGCTTGTCTCTTCCTTCAACTTGAGTCCCCTCCTTGCTGGTAAAATCACTGAGTAAACACTCAGATCAAAGTGACAATATTTGCTTTGCCAAATGGAGGAAGAATGAGGCAAAGAAAGAAGCCTTGGTGTTGATGCTACTGCTTGAGGTCTTCAAGACTTCAAAAAAAAAATCTTCAAAATATCCCAAGTCTTGTTAAAACTTTCAAATTCAGTGCAACTAGAGTGGCAGGAGAGAGGATATGAAGAAAATGAAGTAATATGTAAGCTTTAAGAAAGCTAGCTATGGAGGTCCTGAGTTTAGGGTTTCTCGCTTGTCTGATTTCGTGGCTGCAGCAGAGCATAGAGTGGATTATTTTGAACAAGATTTGGTGAGAATAAAGCTTAGGTGTTATGCTTCATTTTCACGATGAGCAGTGACAAATTCATGCAATGTAGGAGGAGAAAGAATAGTACGACCAAAGGAGGCGCAGTTCTAGATAGCAATGGCGAATTTCTGCAATGTTGGCTCCTCCAACGCACAATGTTAATGTTTAATGTGACAAGGAGGAGTGTCTGAAGCTAGAAAACAAATCTCTTGAAGAGAGAAAGTTGAAATAGTCTCTAGTTGAGGAGATTCAAGAGCTCAACCAGAGGTGGGTGCAAGTTGGCTATGGCAGACACAATGTCAAGGTGAAAGTGAAGTTGGAAATGGAGTCATGAGCTAGATGTGAACTGAAAATAAAGATGACCAAAGGTGAAGAGAGACTAAGAGAGTAGTGTATGGAGCTATGCCATGCTCAGCTGAGCTCTGACACCATGTTAAAAAACATTGATCTAGAGCATGGGAGGAGCTATGGAGGATGAAAAATGAAGACAAGACTCATGTTGACATAGGCAAAGAGAGACCAGTTGTTGCACAAATAAATTAGGTTCCAAGATAGATTAGCTTGGACTCATAAAGACAATCTTGTGTAATGGACTAACACTAACAAGGGACTAAGTGAAAGTACAAAGCATCGTGATATTGTATTCATTCCATAGTCAAGTACAATGCTTTATAGAAGTTAGGTTGTTCCACTCTCCTCACTGTGCATATATGGGATTCAGGACATCTCTTCCTGGAGTATACATCATTTGCTATTTCTCAACAACCTTTAGGCAATTTGTAGATTGGCTTATTGACTGGCTTTGAATGTGGCTCTAAATCTATAGGGTGGTCCACTACTCTCTTAGGAGGTAATGAAGTAGGCACTTCAAACAATTTCCTATACTCCTCAAGGAGAGATTTCAAAGTAGGATGCTCAATTGAATTCTTGAATTGATCTTCAATCTCTTTATTCAAGTGTAAAACAAAAATTTGAGAGCGTCATTTATACTCCTTAAGTTGCTTAATAGTGAGATAAGCTAAAAATCAAATTTACTAGGGATTCTCCATAAATGGATAAATTATCCATCAATGACAAACTCCATATACAACTACGGGAAATCCATAGTAATTTTTCCTAAAGTCATCAACCAATTACACCCAAGCACAATATCTATGGGTCCTATTTCCAAAATGATTAGGTTCATGTACACCTCATAATTTTTAACTAGGTGTATGGGAACCTATGGGTACATTTGAGTGTTGATTTCCTCTTCACCATTAGCTACTTGTACTATTATGGGCTGTTGTAAATCACTGGAAAAACGATGTAACATGTTACCAACTAACTTATTCATAAAACTATGTGTACTACCACTATCTATCAAGATAAACACATCCTTTCCATAAATGATACCCTTCATACAAAGTGTATTAGGGCTCTTTGAACCTATCCAAGCATCCATGGAAATAGAACAAAGTGTAGTGGTAGGCAAGAGGTCAATTTGTCCCATCAGGATGATTAAAAGGAACATGTCCACTAGGGTCAAATGGAAATCCATTCACAACCTCATAAGATTGATCAAGATCAAGATCAAGAACCTCATACTCTTTAAACTCAACTTGTGCACTCACAGTTGGTTCTTTAATAACCTCATCATCCACATCCTCAAGTACTATCATGTTGTAATTCTTAGCCTTGGGATTCTTGTAAGTGCACTTGGATGCATGGTCGGTGTATATTTTTCACCACATTTGAAATATAGACCCTTTTCTTTTTTCTCCTTAAAATGATCCATAGGTATAAACTTGCCATTGTTTGCTTAGTTATTTTAGGGTCTATTGTCACCTTGCTTAGGCTCTACTTTATGGTTGATTGTTTACTTTGAAGTGCTTTTCTATCTTGAAACATTGAAAGTAGGGTATGTGGGGACTTTGGGACTGCTAAATGAAGTATTGCATCCTCCATAATTGCCACTGAAGTTGCCATGTTTAGCAATAGCCCTTTTCTATCCAAAAGAAGCCTACATAGAAATGTCCTTCCTATACTTAGAAGCATACCTTTCTGCTAACCCAATAGCTTAAAATAGTGTGGCTTGTTTTTCTAGGCCATAACATCAGCTAACAAATTAGGCTCTACACCATAGATATACTTATGCAACTTTGCATTATCGCTCATACTCTCCACATACATGGTAAGATTCAAAAATTGAATTGCATACTCTCTAACTAATAGGCTTCTTTGGTCCAACTGATATCATCTTCTAGCTAACTTTTCTTTCTCAATGGGAGAGACAAATAATTGAGCCATCTTAGCTTTGAACTTCTCCCAAATATCTATGTGCTGATTTTCCCTCTTTATGTATCTCCACCATATATGAGCAAAGCCCTCAAGGTAAAGTGTAGCAAAGTGAAATTTTAGTTATGTAACCTAGGGAAAATGTCAAAATAGAACTCTAACTTTGAAGTCCACTCCTCCAAATTAGTCGGTGATTATGGATGGTCACTATATTTAGTTAACAAAATCTTATCACCAAGTTCCCTCTCAATAAAGCCTTCTGTCCATCATTTACTTGAGGATGCATATCCATGTAGCTGCCAATGGGGTTTGAAAGATTAGAGGAACTCCTATGATAGTTGGTTTGAAACTTATAAGGAATAGGTGACTGACTTCTAGTTATTTGAGGAGGGTTTGGCCCATGAATGCTCAAAATAGGCTCATCAGTCCTAAAGAAAGTCTCTCCAATCTCATAAGTGCTATGTGGTATCCCCTTCTTCCCACTAATATATGGCTGATGATTATTATTTGATGGGTTGAAAGGACTATTTGTCTCTACTCTCTTTGTATGCCATTTTTGATGCCACAAGTACAAAGATTTGAGAACTAAATTTATCCAAAGAATATCTAGTAGAAGAAGCAAACTTCTCCAAGGATTCCTTAGTAGATTGGGCCATCTACTCCATGACTTCCTTGATTTGCATATTGGATTGAACCATTTATTCAACCACTTCATCCAATTTGGAATTTAATTCTATATGTTTGATTATAGAATACATAGTCTCATGGTTACAAAGAGTGGTATTAAAAGAACTATATGCACTATATTCTTGAGAATCTTCTTCATCATGAAGTGCCTTGAGTATTTCCTCACATGCTTCCTTAATCTGTTATTGAACATCATCATTAGGCTTGTTCTTTCCCTTTTTTCTAGCCATTTCTACTCAATGTTACAATGCAATCCTAGTAGATTAAGATGAGCTATAGCACTCAATTTTAGAATCAAAATAGAATATTTTGGAAATATTTTTTTACTACTATATAGAATAGTCTTGCAATTTGTAAAAACATTATTTTAGTCTATCCACCTCCCTTGGGTTCAAAGCAAGGTCTCCCAACCTATGGGCTGAATGAAACCTATAATACCCTATATAAGCCTTGGCAAAATTCTAAATTACTCTGCAATACCTATATTTTAAGAATGAATTTTTTCCAAAATGGTCCCAATTCACTATTTGAGTGAAATACCCTATATAAAACCTATAATCAATGTGGAATAACATGTAATACCTATAGATGAGTGAGAATCAACCTAAGTCAATGTCCAAATGCCATGTTACTCCTAAGTACAATTGTTCCTTTGCTAATAAAGGGTATAATAGGCTAAAATTCCCTATAGTAAACCTATAATAAACTTGTATAATCCTTGTAACCAATCAATGAAGTCCAAATCAATGTTATTCAATTGAAATCTTTAGGTCTTCAATAACTCCACTAATGGTACCTATGGTGAGGGATATAACCACATGACCTGCTCCCTATACGAGCTTCGAATCATCAAGAGGTGGGAAAAGTTTCCCCTAGGTTAGTGGTTGCACCCTTTTGAGAGCTTTAATAGTGGGGGAGGGTCCCCTCTCTATTGTCCCACTATCTCCCTTGGCATCCAACCTTTTCCTTGGTGGAAATATCAACATGGCAGAAGCATTTTAGTTAAGCGAATGGGGATGAGATGCATAATTGAAAAGTCATTTCAACCTTCAATGCTATGCAAGATTTAATCAATGAAAATTGGAATCAAGAAATAAAGTTTGGCTTAGGCTCTTATCAATGCAATTCAATGACTCACTAATTGCAAGTACTTACCCTTTATAATATTTATTTCTTGTGTTTAAGAGAATCACACAATCGAGTCAGAGTTATGCATCAAGACAATGTAAAAGGTAATATTTTGTCCAAGATGCCGCCAAATTTATCTTCAAGTACTTAGTTAGCTCTGACTGGGCTATACTTGGTCTCCTTGGTCTTTGTAACTATCCATTTTATAAGCTAGCACCAAAACATAACTAGTATCTGAAGGAAATCTAAGAAAGGATTGAGCCAAATGGATCAAAGACCAATGCTCTGATACCACTTTAAGGAGAGGGATGGCAGGTGAGAGAAAAGAAGAATAGAAGAGAGAGAAAAGAGAAAAGAGAATGAGTGATGAGGAGAGAGAAAGACTAATATGTTAAAAATTAAATGTCTCACACCTTTTATACCTATGCTAGTGTGACAAGGTATTATTAATAATGTTTCACTAAAACATATCTTCTAACACATGTCTTCCCAACTTTTTGCATTGTATTACTCATTGCTTTAAAAAACTCTTTCTAATCCTCTCATGCACCTTTTGATCTTCTTATGTCTCATCAATCTCCGATTAGGAAGTGACTAAATTTTTAAAAGAACCTTGCTAGTATTGATTTAGTTAAGGGTAATTTATTAATATTCTATCTTAAGCTTATTCTCCTAAGTTTACTATGTTTTTAAATCTCCCTGCTTACACATGGTTTGTGCCCTTAGGCCAATGATTTATCCTCCTCTTCTCTTAAGAATTCCTAAGATTATCATAGTGTCTTTAAATTAAGTTCCACTTTTTCATTCTTGCTATCTTACATAATTTCTCACATAATTGAGTGGTCCCTTTTTGTCATTTTTTTTCTTATACAACATACACTACTATTCTCATGCAAATATATGATGATATGATAATGTTAATAAAGTTAAGTTTTAATAGACAAAAAACTTGGATATTGTGGTTTACAATGGATGTAGTGTTTGATGGAGTTTCCCCAAATGGGGGTTCCAAAATTAATACATGCCTCTTTGGTGATATTATATTGTTTCATTTCTTAATTTACAAGGTTGTCTTTCCCAAGCTAGAGATTCAATATCTTATAGCTTTGACAATGTCCTTGAGGGCTAAATAGATATGATATTTATAGGGAGGAAGATAATAATTATGAGGATGGGATGCCGATGATGATGAGATGACTATGCTAATGGGGCTAAGGTAATAATAAGTTGACAATTTAGAAGGCTATCAAGATAATGATAGAAATGGTCTAAGCTTATAAGGTCGATAGTCATGAGAATGACAATTATAAGGGGACTCCGAAAGAAGAAGAGAGAGATGGTTGTTGGTAACCATGAAAGAATAGGAGAGAATCTTGAGAAGGTGAAAGGACAAGTTGTATTATTCAACCACTGCTTGTACAAGTGTCCTTTACACCTTTTATACTTTGGTCAATGTGACACTAAGTATTATGCCCCTAATTCAATTTCTTACATTCCATCCCCACTTGTATGTCTTTGTCCTAAAAAACCAAAGGTAGGACTTATTACAATGTGCTTCCAAGTGGTGGAAAGGGATAGGGTACTACTTTGCTTAGATGGGTTAAAGACTCCCTAATCTTCAAAAATGTACATGACAGTTGAGGAATGATAAATTAAGGACCAAAGGTTATGTATATACATCCAGGATAAACCATAAAGGCAAGCCTTTGGTCACCAAGTTGTCAAGTAGGAACTCTTCTAATGGGTAGTGATCATGTTGTCCATTATAGACCCGAATATACTAAATCAACAATATCTCTTGATGGGTTAATCCAATAAGGGAAAAACTATTGTTTCATGTCGTTTGTGAGTTTCTTATATGTCTTTGTGATTGGAGAACACATGTCCTTGCATATGTGTTTGTAATTCAACCACATGTCCTTATATGAGCTAGGTCTTATTGCAAAACAACATTGCCATAAAGATTTGTAAGAGCCTCTATAATGCATTGTTGTACCAACTGAGAAGCACAAGATGTTAGGTGTTGTATAAGTACTCGTCCAATCATGACTGCATCTACCACTTATTTCCTCATCATGGTTTCATGAAAAAAACATGTGCATATGCTAGGACACCAATTAGATCAACCATTTGAGCATCAAGCTTGTTGAACTAAATTTCTTCTATAATAGTGATTACAATAGACATACCTCCAAGAATGTTGACTAGAGCAGCCATTGTATTTTCTTGTAATGCATCAACAAAATTTCCTTGTATGGATTCCCTCAAAGGTGCTACGATGGCACTTACCAAGAGAGAGATTGGACCAGCATCATGTAGAGACCATCTTGCTTCCTTAGAATTTAATGAGAGAGCTCTCAATGCATTAAATACCTCCGCTCTAGCAGATATGTCATTGATATGATTTTAAGTAGTGGATCAATTGCCCCAAATGTTAAATCTTGTGTACTGCTTGATTGATAACCCTGGCATATAATTTTAAGTAGTGGATCAATTGCTCCAAAGCTTAAATTTGTTTATTGCTTGACAGATAACCCATCATAAAGATTGCCATTAGAATGTTGTCTAATAACCTTTAAAATGCTTTGTTCAATAATGAAACTTAGAATATGTATGCTGCAAAGCTGTGGAATATGTCCATGACTAATGCAATGAGGCTCTTACCAGATCAAGTGCAAATCTAAGTCTAAATCTAATGAGGAAATCATGAAGATAGGCTTCCTATGCTATTGTTGTGTATTTGCTTGAAAAATCCAAGGATCTTAATAGGAGTGTTATCTTGAAATGAAAAAGAAAACAACCAATGGCATCAAGGTACTTCAAAATTTTGATTTGTCTAAATATGCTTAAGATACTGATGAACTAGTTCAAATTACAAGAGATGAAAACGTGGTTGGACAAGCACTTATTGAAATCTAGGCCGGACAAAGCCTCAGACACACTTGGAGCTTTTGACACCTTCTATCACAGATAACAAAGTTATTGGAAAAGAACATTCTATAGGTAGAATAGATTTGCATGTTCAAAAGTTTATCCATGAATGAATATCACTTCAAAAATTAGTTCAAGAAATGGTATTATCCATGGGCAATGATGAAAATGTTGTCCATCACTACTAAATCAATTTCAATCTTAGACTAGGCAATGATGAGAAATTTGTCCCTTCAAATATCACAACTAAGTTAGTTTCAATCTCAGACTAAATGAACTCCTGCTCTTGGCTTGTCAAATTGTAGATCTGATATCAGATGCAAGCTAAAGGTTCCTTACTTTTCCTAGCTATTAATGCTAATGATTTAGGATGAATAAGAGTAAGCTCCTTCTACTACCCAACCAGATGATTCAAAATTTTATGTAGACATTACTGCTATAGAAAAAATCTCCCTGCTTGTTTGCAAACCCATTGCATAGATTATTCCACCACCAAGCTAGC
Organism: Lygodium microphyllum; assembly: GCF_053477565.2. Taxonomy (NCBI): domain Eukaryota; kingdom Viridiplantae; phylum Streptophyta; class Polypodiopsida; order Schizaeales; family Lygodiaceae; genus Lygodium; species Lygodium microphyllum. Next base: position 140,156,980 of record NC_141135.1, on the reverse strand, counting down.
CATGCCATTTTAGGTTGCTCTCATGCATTTGACACCATTCTATTTGCTAAAATTAAAGTCTACATGATTGCTTCACCCTATGTAGGTGTTTGGGAGCCTAATTACCTAACCACTTAAACCAGTCCAAAGAATAGCACTACTAACCTACTCACATTTAACTTCTCCTTCAAAACTTAGCTATCCCACACAAACTAGAATAGCACTACTAACATGCTCAGATTTAACTTCTCCTTCAAAACTTAGCAATCCCACACAAACTACCCTAAAGCTTTTGCCCTTGAAGTTGCTCAACCTTAACATCATCAAATGACATCTTACCTTGCTAGTACTATCATAATGTTTATTGAAGCAATGAAGAAGAAGGAGAAGAAGCAATTATCATCATAACCACTGAAGCAAACTCAAAAGAAGAAGTTGAAGCAAAGCCCTAAAGTTTTTGACGATGATGTTTATCTTAAAGGTTTGAAGTTAGGAAACTTTCTTTATTGTCCATTGTGCTTGAAAAGTAGAGATCAAAGAGGGAAGTAGAGATTTCTTAAGCAAGGCTCTATGGAAACTTCAAAGAAAGCTTGCAAAAGAGGAATGTTGAGAAATGTGCAATCACACCCACTCTATAGCCTCTTTGTAGTGAACAACAAGGCAAATGATCACACTACAAATAAAGCCTTAGACTAGGTCATGTATGCATGTTAAAACCACAGTTGGTGAATACCATGGTCCCTTTCCACATTTTTCTACCTACCAATACCACCTACTATGAGCCTATAAAAGGGAGTCATCCTATACTCATTCTATCTATCATTCTCATTCAGTTGTACTTGCATTATGCTTGAGTAATATCAATTTCTCTCTTTTGTCATTACTTATGTTTCATTATGATTGTCTACTTGCTCATTAGTGATCCACCCTAGCATACATCCACAATATTTTTATAGGAAAGAGAAGTCTCTTCTACAAAGTAACTGTGGTTAAGATTTTCTCTGACTCCTATAACCCTACTTTTGACCAAGTACCTCCCAAAATTGCATGGGATTTCATGACAAGCTACTATTTTGGTCATCCACTACCATTTTTGTCCTTTCCAACTTCAAAGATCTCTACACTTGTCCTATTCCAACTATAGGAGTCCTCTAATTGCATAAATGTGCCATCAATTGTCTATAATACTTGTACATGAGCTGTCTTGGATTTTTTGTAAGTGAAAATGAGATAGGATGAGAAAGATAAAGGGAAAGTGGATTAAAATCTAAGCTATGACACCACTTGTAATGAAGGGTCTTGAGAGGAGATAGAATGAAGAGAGAAAAGACTGCATATGAGAGAGAAAGAGAGAGCAAAGGAGAGAGAAAGACTGGGAAAGAAGAGAGAGATGACTAACAGCCCCATGAAAGGACAAGAGAGAAGCTTGAGAAGGTGAAAGGACAAGTTTTATTACTCAAATGATGTCTATACAAGTGTCCTTCACATGTTTTATACCTAGATCAATGTGAGACTAAGTATTACTCCCCAAATTCAGTTCTTATAGGACGAACAATCTTTAATAAGGTAATAAGTAATAATATTTTATGATAATGATGAGAAAGCTAATTATAAGGATGAGGCAAGGATGATGATAATGCACTTGATAGCCTTTTTTTGGAGTGGGAGTGACTTTTGATCTATAGGGAGTGTTGCAACTTAGCTCAACTTCTCTCTCTCTCTCTCTCTCTCTCTCTCTCTCTCTCTCTCTCTCTCTCTCTCTCTCTCTCTCTCTCTCTCTCTCTCTCTCTCTCTCTCTCTCTCTCTCTCTCTCTCTCTCTCTCTCTCTTTGTGTGTCATAACATCCGAGATACACGCTTGACCTTCTTACATACTTAAAAGATATATGGTGAATATTATGCTGGTGCAGAGAGAGAATAGATGAGAGAATAGAAAGATGTAGAGAGAAAGAGAGAGAGATTGAGAGATTGACAACACACTAGGGACAAGAAAATGGGTCACTCTCCCCCCTTGTGGAGTTATGTTATTGACAAGGAGCAAGCTCCTCCATTACACATAAACCAGTTCTTAACTTGTAGATATTGGGACCAAGATCACGGTTCTTTGCATGGTATACAACAGAGTAACACTTGCATAACTTGGAAGTTGGCACCTTTTGATCCTTCTTGGGTCTCTCCTTCTCTCCTACACAATATATGTAGGGATCTCCTCTTGGAGCTTGATTTCAATAGAGCTTCCATAGCACTTGCACAACTTGAGGGTTGGCAAGATTGAACTTACACAAATCCTTGCACAGTATACAACCGAAGAGCACTTGCACAACTCGAAAGTTGGCTCCTTTGATCTTCTTGATTTCTCCTCTTCTCTCCTACACAATATGTGTAAGGTTCTCTTCCTAGTGCTTGATTTCAGTAGAGCTTCCACAACGCTTTGTGATAATCGAACCGCCTTCTCTCCTCTTGCATGCATGCAAAGTGATGCTTCCTTCACATCCTTCAAACCCAAGGAGAGCCTCCCTTTTATAAGCTCCAAGAGCTTCTCTTCTTGGAGAGAGACTTGAGCGCCAAGATTGGAAAGGTTGATCTTCATGCAAGATGTAGCTATTCCAGAACCTACTCTGCAGCACCAATTTTGGAATATCTCTCTGTGCATTTCTCAGATGGAAAAACGTCCAACACAAAAGTTGTAGATCTCCTCATTTCTGATAACCTAGCTAGCCATTTTTAGAGATCGGCTTTCTATCGCGATATATTTTAAAAATGGATTCACCATGTCTATTTTAAGAATATCAGCTTTTTAAACTCTATTCTTAACTTATGGTCCATGCAACCACCTTGAACCATAGATAAGGAGAGTTCATTAGATTGCCTTGGGCCTCAACCTTAAGATTGACTTCCACACAAAACCTTGTGTCATCTTAGACCCTAGAAAGAGAAAATCGCTTCTCTCCTCACTTCTAGAGGATCACGACTCTTGTCTTTCTTAGTGAGAGAATTACCTTTCTCATCTTTCTTAGTGAAAGAATTACTTCTCTCCTTAATTCATTAAGAGAGAAAAGACCTTAAGTCTTGACTTGTAAGGGAGAGGATGACCCCAAATAAATGCAATGTTCATTACACACAAGTAAACATTCCCAGGCGTCCTCGAATGCACACATAAATACATATGCACAATGCTGCACTTTCTTTTCTTAGAACTCAATCCATCTTCATTTATGTGTAACTCCTTGGTTCTCGTGTACACTCTTACACTTGGCAGACACTTCCTTCCCCCTTCATAACTTGTATTGCATGTACCAGATATCCCCGTCACAGTGCTCTGATCACCCCATTAAGTGATGCACTAGGAATAATGGTCTCTAAATGGTCTCATAACCATGCTGGATCATCATCAACACTTAAAGAAAAGTGGGTCATTAATTTGTTGACATAAATTTACTATATAGAGAATGCATAAATCAATTTAGTAATATCCCTCTGGCTTCTAAACAGTTGACCTCATCTATAGAGGGGATACATAGTCCTTAAGAAGATTTGGAAAGTCTTGTAGTTCTCTCTTAGTCATAAACTGAGCATCCAATGGGAGATAATTCTTAAACTTAACCAGATACTATGGTAATACCTTACGTAACCTTAGAGTATTGTCTTGATGGTGTAAAATTCTTTCAAGCACAAGGAACTCTTCTGTTTCTTCTATGTCAGGTAAATCTTCCTTGATTGGTTCCATAGGAGGTTCTCCAATACAGGGACGTAGCAAACTTATATAAAAAGCATTATGAATGTTCCAATGACTTGGTAGATCCAAACGAAAAGTCATATTGTTTATCTTATCTGTGATCTTGAAAGGGCCATAATAGCGATTAGAAAGCTTAACCACTTTACCTTTTTGACCTTTCTACTTCTTCAAGTGAGCCTTTTCAAACTTAAGAAGAACATACTATCCCAACTTGAGATCTAACTTACAATGATGCTCATTAGCTTTGCGTTTATGGTTTTCTTGTGTCCTTTGGATAGCAGCTTTTACTTGAGTGAAAGTTGTATCAATGTCTCGAAGAAACTCATCTGCTGGCAAAGATCTTATCCTTCGTATGAAGAATTGGTGGTAAATGAGGCTTACCATAGATGATCTCAAAGGGTGTCTTACCAATACTAGAGTGCACCATGTTATTGTATGCAAACTCTCCTATAAAGGCAAATACTTTTCCCATTCTCTTTGATTATCAGAGACATAGGATTTCAAAAGGTCTAGAACAGTAGAATTAGCACTTTCACTCTGCCCATCCGTTTGAGGATGATAAGAGGATGAAAACTTTAACCGAGTCACGAGGTTCTCGAAGAGAGCTTGCTAAAAGAGGCTGGTCATGCAAAGATCTCGATCACTTATAATGGACTTAGGCATGCCATGATGCTTGAAAATATGAGCAATGAATAGCTTAGCCATATGATCGGCTTTGATTGTCTTTCGCATAGGTATAAAGTGTGATTGCAATCTATCAATGATAGTCCGGATTGCATCGTTGCCTGCTTGTGTGCAAGGAAGCTCCATGATAAAGTCCATGGCTATACTTTCCCAAGGCTCATTGGGAATAGGTAATGGCTTCAGTAGACCAGGTGGTTTATGCCTGTCATACTTTACTTATTGGCATATCTTGCACTCGCAGACATATCTTTCAATGTCACCTCTAAGAGTGGGCCAAAAGAAATATCTTTCCAATGCTTGAGTAGTGGGTAGAATACCCCTATGTCCAACATATGGAGATGCATGTGCTTCATCCATTACCTTGTGTTACAATGGTAATGCTATATAAATTTCTTGATGATGATACAAATAACCATCTTGAATCGAGTAAGGTGTAATTGACTGACCTGAGTTAAGCTGATTCCATATGGCTGAGAAGTTGGAATCAATTGCATACATTTTGGGTAAATCCATGAACTCGTTATGGTAAACAACTGTGATTGCATTCACTCGAGGTCGCCATGATAGAGTATCTCCTACCACATTCTTAGTTTCAAATGTGTAAAGGATTTGAAAATGAAACATAGATAAGAAATTTGCCCAACACATTTGTTTCTCTGAGAGCTTCTTCTGAGTGATGAAGTATCTTAGACTTTGCTGATCTGTTTTAATAACAAAATATGCACCAAGTAAATAGTGTTTCCATACTTGAAGAGCATGTACCACTGCCATAAGCTCTTTCTCATATACTGGAGCCACAAGAAGAAGTGCAAGTATCTCTCACCCTCTGAGATACAAAAGTACAAAGAGGAAGGAAGGTACTTTCTTTGTGGTGAGTTAGGACATATGAAGCATGATTGTCCTCGCAAAAGGAAGAAAGCAAATGTGATTAAAGATCCTCCTCCGCCATCCTCAAATTTTATTCCAGATGTGCAAGCTAACACTCATTCAAATGAGAAGAAGAGACAACTCTTAAAAGATTGGGGGACACTCAACAATCAACGAGTTTTGATACTCTTTGATCCAAGGTCCACATATAATTTTGTGTCAGCAAATATTGCTAAAAGGCTACAAATTCCACCAGATCGATTGGGAATACCAATTGGATTAGGTTTGGCATTTGAAGGACTTACAACCAATTCTACTCCTATCCAAGGAAAGTTAAATATTTGAATTGGGGATTACCGCAACCAATTATCTTTTCTACTTGCACCCATTGGTAACTGTGATGTTATCTTAGGTATGCCTTGGCATTACACGATTAGACCTCTTTCCAATTTTGTTAAGAAGACCCTTGCATTTCAATTCAAGGGTTGGAACATAGTATGCATTTCTGATGCTAAAGATTGGCATGAGCCAATGATTAGTCATGTTAGCATTTCTAAAGAAATGAAGAAAGCTATTTCTGCATATACGATTTTTGTGAGAGAATCAAAAGAAGCTAATGATTCAAGGGCACTTGATACCTCTAATGAACACACAATACCAACTAATACTTCTAAGTTTCAGACTTTAAAAGAACCCCTCTCTTTAATTGATCAAGCTAGACATGACTTTGCTCAACGATATGAAGATTGTTTTGGTGATTCACTTCTAGGAGAGTTACCTCCTAAGTGCCAGGAAGATCACACAATTAATCTTATCCCAGGCAGTTCACCACCTAACCAACCGAGGAGATCCTAAAATGAGTAAACGAAGTGTCGGAAAAAGGGTTAGTTCCACCTAGCTCTTCTCCACACTGCTCTCTAGTCTTACTTGTTCAAAAGAAAGATGGTTCTTTCTGTATACGCATAGACTACATATCTTTGAATGAGATCACAATCAAGAATCGTTTTCCTATCCCAAGGATAGATGATATCTTGGATAAGTTGCAAGGAGCTAGTATCTTTAGTCGCATTGATCTCAAGAGTGGCTATCACTAGATATGGATAGTACCTGAAGATGTTCAAAAGACATCTTTTCATACAATGTTTGGACTATACGAGTTTTTAGTCATGCCATTTGGTTTGACTAATACACCCGCCACATTCAATCGAATGATGGAGAGAATTTTCAGGCCTCACTCAAAGTTCACAGGTGTCTTCTTTGATGACATTCTAATATTTTCACGGTCTAAAGAAGAGCATAGAAAACATCTATTGTTTTTCAAGAGATTTGCAAACATAGACTACAAGTTAATCTTAAGAAGAGTGAAATTTTCCTTTCGAAAATTCATTACTTGGGCCATATTGTTTCTCACAATTTGAGAGTGGATCTTGAGAAGATTCGAGACAAGGTTGAATGGCCTACACCTACTTCTGTACATGAAGTTAGAAGTTTCTTGGGCCTATGTTCATACTACAGGAGGTTCATACGAGGTTTTGTGTATGTTGCATCTCCTCTATATGGCCTACACCTACTTCTGTACATGAAGTTAGAAGTTTCTTGGGCCTATGTTCATACTACAGGAGGTTCATATGAGGTTTTGTGTATGTTGCATCTCCTCTATATGACCTTACTAAGAAGCGAATGCCTTTTCGTTGGGGATCAAGGCAACTACAAGCCTTTAAAAGAATTAAGTTTCTTATGACTCAAGGAGATGACTCCCTCCTTATCCGCCTCACTCGAAGTGAGGTCTTTTTCCTCTTCTTGACTCGGAAGTCCTTCTTCCTTCTAGGAAGCTTCTCATCAATTGGATGCTTTGCACCTTCACCATCAATTGGTGCAATGGTGTTTCCTCCAGTATCACTATCTTTTGTAGGATCTGGTTCTTCATAAGTAGCTTCTTCCCTTGCCCTTAATCTGTCTATCAATTGACATACTTCGGCAATTTCCAACAAGCTACGATACTTTGTCAATTGAGCCTGTAATTGCTCACTTGCAGGCACTTCATCAATAGCCATCTTTCCCTTCTTCTTGTAAGGATCACCTTTAGTTTGAGAAAATCAAAGAGACCTACTCTCATACCAATGTCATAAGAACTAAGATACACGCTCAACCTTCTTATATACCTCAAAGATATATGGTGAATATTATGCAGGTGCAGAGAGAGAATAGATGAGAGAAAAGAAAGATGTAGAGAGAAAGAGAGAGAGATAGAGAGATTGACAACACACTAGGGACTAGAAGATGTGCCAGTCCCCCCCCCTTTGTGGAGTTATATTATAGACAAGGAGCAAGCTCCTCCGCTACACATAAACCAGTTCTTAACTTGTAGATCTTAGGACCAAGATCACGATTTTTTGCATGGTATACAACCGGCTGACACTTGCATAACTTGGAAGTTGGCACCTTTTGATCCTTCTTGAGTCTTTCCTTCTCTCCTACATAATATGTGGAGGGATCTTCTCTTGGAGCTTGATTTCAGAATAGCTTCTGAAGCACTTGCACAACTCGAGGGTTGGCAAGCTTGAACTTACACAAATCTTTGCACGGTATACAACCAGTGAGCATTTGCACAACTCGGATTTTGGCTCCTTTGATCTTCTTGATTTCTCTTCTTAATGCTTGATTTCAGTAGAGCTTTCACAACACTTTGTGAGACTCGAACCGCCTTCTCTCCTCCTCTTGCATGTGTGCAAAGTGATGCTTCCTTCACCTCCTCTACACCCAAGGAGAGCCTCCCTTTTATAAGCTCCAAGAGCTTCTCTTCTTGGAGAGAGACTTGAGCGCCAAGATTGGCAAGGTTGATCATCAATGCAAGATGTGGTTCCAGAACCTACTCTGCAGCACCAATTTTGGAATATCTCTCTGTGCATTGCTCTGATGGAAAAACGTCCAACACAAAAGTTGTAGATCTCCTCGTTTCTAATAACTTAGTGGCCATTTTTAGAGATCGGCTTTCTATCGCAAGATATTTTAAAAATGGATTCACCATGTCTATTTTAAGAATATCAGCTTTTTAAACTCTATTCTTAACTTATGGTCCATGCAACCACCTTGAGCCATAGATAAGGAGAGTTCATTAGATTGCCTTGGGCCTCAACCTTAAGATTAACTTCCACACAAAATTTTGTGTCATCTTAGACCCTAGAAAGAGAAAATCGCTTCTCTCCTCACTTCCAGAGGATCACGACTCTTGTCTTTCTTAGTGAGAGAATTAGTGAAATAATTACTTCTCTCCTTGATTCATTATGAGAGAAAAGACCTAAAGTCTTGACTTGTAAGGGAGAGGATGACCCCAAATGAATGCAATGCTCATTACACACAAGTAAACATTTCCAGGCATCCTCGGATGCATACATAAATACATATGCACAATGCTAATGCACTTTCTTTTCTTAGAACTCAATCCATCTTCATTTATGTGTAACTCCTTGGTTCTCGTGTACACTCTTACACTTGGCAGACACTTCCTTCCCCCTTCATAACTTGTACTGCATATACCAGATATCCCCGTCACAGGGCTCTAATCACCCCATTAAGTGATGCACTAGGAACACTGGTCTCTAAATGGTCTCATGGCCATGCTAGATCGTCATCAACACTTAAAGAAAAGTGGGTCGTTAATTTATTGACATAAAATTACTACATAGAGAATGTGTAAATCAATTTAGTAACATACTCTCTCTACTATTGAATGCACAAGGGGGAGGGGTGTCCACCTATTTGAGAGGGTGAGAGGGGGGCACTTTTTATGGCTTCTTTTTTGGAGTGGGGGGTTGTGATGTGATAGTGGGGGAGAAAATGGGTGGTGAGGTTTTGATAGGAGAGGGAGTGGGGGAGTGAACTTGTGGGGGAGTTTGAAGTGGTGAGTGGAGAGGGAGAATGGGAGCAAGGGTGAGGGGGCAAATGAGAAAGTTGCCATAGAAAAGGGAAAATATGTGGTAGGCTTAGGATGTTGGGGGCCATGGCTAGAGGTTGGGAGGTCAATAGCTAATTGACTCATTGCTTCCCCCTCTGCCTCAAACTTTTTGACAGGGGAATGTCACACTAGGACTCAGCAGGGGGGGTGGGGGAGGGGGCATTACAACATGGCTTAATAACTAAAAGGGGGATGCACTAAGAAGAATCAAGATAGACAGAGCATATATTTCCTCTATTTTATTGTTTATATGTATTAACTATTCTTTTAAAGTTTGGAAAGACACATTACTTTGCTGATCGTTAGCCAATTCAAAATAAGCTATCAAATTACATTCAAGTACTACATAATTTTTATGCCAAAATCTTTAACTTCCCTCCAAGTTATAGTGAGAGGAAAAGACTAGGGTTAGAGCAATGGTTATTACATGTAGAAAGCAACTGCCCCTAAGTAAACTACTACAATATGTCCTACCATAAACTTAACCACACAAATGACTCCCTCAAGAAAGGCGAAAGTCCAAGCCAATATGGCACGCCAAATGAAATTTTCTAGGACTTCATGTACACTATCATCCCCCATCTCTAACAAGTGGGGAAAAACTCTATTCATTATGGGGCTCTTCCCAGAGCATCAATGTTGGGATCATACACAAAAGCAATGCTAAAGACTCCCTCAATAATTGTAGACTGTTACCCATCCCTCCTCAGTCTAGGTCTTTGGAAAAATCTTAGTTAAGAGAATTTTGGGCCTCTTGGACTAGTGGATGAAAAGAGAGCAAAAGGGTCTTATAAAGGGCAAATATATATTAGGCTCCATCATAGCTCTATGGGAAGGTCTTGATCATGCCCAAGATACTAATCAATATATTTTCTTTTTGAAGACAGATTTTGACAAAGCCTATGATACATTAGAATGGGATTTTATCTTCCAATCATTGTTCGACATCGGGATGGATAGAAACATTTTTGTAGGGGTTCCCTTTGCAATGCTTACTCCAAGGTATCAATCAATGGGACTATTACCCCCCATTCATACTTAAGGGATCCATAACACAAGGGTGCCCTCTTATTTGTCTTCTACTTGTTATTGTTGTTTGATGCCTTAAGATGGCTTATCCAAGACGATGTTGAAGAAGGCAACCTCAAAGGGATCCCCCCTAACGTAGATAAACAAATGGTACTCAACTAGCTCTATTCAAAACCCATCCTGATTGGCTATTAGAATAAGGTTGCATTAAGATAGAGGAAGGTGGCACTAGGTAATGGCTAGGATAAGAAAGAAGGTTGACTATTAGAAGGTTTTTTAGACTAACCTTGTAGGAAGAGCTATGGTCATAAAGCACATAGTTATTCTTGTAACGAATTACTACCTCTCCTACTGGAGACCTCTGAAGGCAAGTCTTAAACAATTAGAATGCATTTATGGAAACTTTATTTACTTGGAGGGGATGAGTCTTACACAAAAATCTCAATAGTAGCTTGGTCAACCTATACCTTGCCCAAAGCCAAAGGGCTTGGGCCCATATAATCCAGAGAAATTAGTAGTCCAACATGTAATAAAGTGGACAACAAGGAGTATCCTCCTAACCAATGAGGATTGATGAGTCGTTTTACATAGGAGAATGAGGGATTTTTAGCTTGGCTTCACTAAAAAAGTGGAAAATTTTCACCTATCATCACTATGTCCTTTCACAAGACTAAATTCACCCTTCAAATGCTTTCCACTAGCCATAAACCTTTTGAAGACTTGCGATCATTACAAGGATTAGGTGTCTGAAGATGGCAACTTCACTCTATCCTAGGCTTGGCATGACTCTTGTTGGTTTAATTTCACATTTCCCCTCTCAACCCCCCACTATCAACAATGCCATCCATTATTGGGCAACCTCACTCTACCCTAGGCTTGACACGACTCTTGTTGGTTTCATTTCACATTCCCCCTCTCAAACCACCCCCCCCGCCAACAATGCCCATGCATTATTTAGGAAAGGTTCAAGGTGTGGGAAGCATTGTGTGGAGCTTTGAGGAAAAAGAATAGTTGTCCTCAAATCAAATAAAAAATGAATATAGAATGAATGATGGTGAGACCGGGTTAGTAGTGGACATGATTACCTCTAGGACCACTCCTATTGTAGAGATATCCAACTTAGGTGACCCTTCAACCATAGAGCCTTTGGTTCAAATCCATCTTCCCTTACCCAACCTTCCTTCCATCGGTAATCTGATAATGAAATTAAGTGAAAGGTGGCATCTAAATTGGAATGAAGCCCATTGGTTGTATATATTTCGATTAATCTAGGAAAGAACAAAACATGCTAAACACTCAACCCTTTTGTGACTAATTTTGCACAAAGTAGTTTGGACAGGAAAAAGAGATGTTCCATCCTAGGTGCAAAATTAAAGTTAAAACATTACCTCATTTGTTTATGAATTGCAAAGATAATGCATAAGCCCTCTCTCTGCTACACAACATCATTAGGTACTTCCATCCCTACAAAATTAATTGGAAGGAATTGCTATTGGGAGAAGCTAATGGGCCAACAAATGGCCTTCAGAATTGGTTGAGAGCCAACTTCCTTTATTTGGTCCATAAGAAACACATCAATATTTAACAATAACAATGATTTCAAACTTCTAGAATTCACATGTTCTCTTTTGTCATAGGTGCATTTGCACTTGGAAACTCTCATAAAAGGATGCATCTAAATCAAGAAATTGAAGCTTCCAATGTGGTAGAAGTCTCCCAAGCCTCAATACTCGCAAATTACTACTGCCAAGCCTCACTACACACAGATTACTATTGAAGAAGAGGCTATTTCTTCCTTTCCAAGGATAAAGAAGCCATGCACTCCCCCTCTCCTCTCTTTCTTCCTTAATCCCTTGCCTTGGGGTTTGTCAAAATGTACAAATACCTCATATTACCTAGTTATGCTTTTGGGATGAAAAGCAAATGTAATTTGTACTTACTTACGTTCCTTTCTTCGATCAAATATTCATGACATTTTCAAAAAAAGAAAAAAAGAACATGTCTCAAAGAGCCTCTTTCCATGAGACACAATTATCATGTTTGCAAAAGTATTGAAACCTTGGGTGTGGGTGTGGTTGTGTCCACTAGTGTGTGAATTCAAACCTTGGGTACACCCTTGAGGCATATTTCAAAAATTTCAAGCCTTTCTCCAAAAGAAAAAGGAGTATCAAAACTGTGCTTTTTGCTCATAAAGTTGCATTGGGAGAAAAAATTGGAGAAAAAGAAGCATCTTACTACTATATTATTTTCACTATAGGTTCGGAAAGCCCCGAACCTTCAAAGGGCTTCTTGAACATACCCCCTTTTCCAAACCTTCTTTTTTCAATTAAAACCCCATCCCCTCCCCTCTTTCTCACGTGTAATCTCTCATTTTCTCTTTCCCCCTCCCTTTTTTCATTAAAGTCTCCCCCCCTCCCCTCCCCTCCCTTTTTTAAATTAAAACCCCCTCCCCTCTCTCTCACTTATAATAATCTCTCTCTTTCTTTTCCCCTTCTCAATTAAATTCCTCCCCCCTCCCCCCTCTCTCTCTCATGTGTAGGGCCTAGGTTTTTTTTTTCTCTCTCTCTCTCAGATTAAACTTTTTAATTTAAACTTTTCTTTTAATTAAATATTTTTAAAGACTTTTTTAAATTTAAAGTTTTTCGAACATAGTTTTTCACACACTTTGTGAGAGAGAGAGAGAGAGAGAGAGAGAGAGAGAGAGAGAGAGAGAGAAGAAGAAGACGGAGAGAGGAGGGGAAAGAGGAAAGACAAGTCTTTTTTAAATCTTACTACTATATTATTTTCGTTATAGGTTTGGAAAGCCTCGAACCTATCACCTTTTCTAAACCTCCTTTTTTCAATAAAACCCCCTTCCCTTATCTCCCTTTTTTAAATTAAAACCCTCTCCCCTCTCTCTCACTTATAATCTTTCTCTTTATTTTTCCCCTCCCATTTTTAATCAAATTCCTCCCCCCTCCCCCCTCTTTGTCTCATGTGTAGGGCCTAGGTTCTCTCTCTCTCTCTCTCTCTCTCTCTCTCTTAGATTAAACTTTTTAATTACAATTTTTCTTTTAATTAAATATTTTTATTTTTTAAAATTTAAAGTTTCATGTGTAGGGCCTAGGTTCACATGAAACTTTAAATTCTAGAGAACCTAGGCCCTACACATGAAACTTTAAATTTTAAAAAATAAAAATATTTAATTAAAAGAAAAATTGTAATTAAAAAGTTTAATCTAAGAGAGAGAGAGAGAGAGAGAGAGAGAGAGAGAGAGAGAAGAAGAAGAAGAATGATAAGAAGAAGAAGATGGAGAGAGGAGGGGGGGAAAGAGGAAAGAGAATAGTCTTTTTTAAATTAACAATTTCTTCTCCCCCTCCCCTCTCTCTCTCATGTGTAGGGCCTAGGTTTTTTTTCTCTCTTTCTCTCTATTAGATTAAACTTTTTAATTTATTTTTTAAAAATTAAAATAATGATATATATATATATATATACATATATACAAAGAGTAAAAAAAAAAGAGGAGATGAAGGGAGAGAGAGGGGAAACAGAGAGAGAGAATTATAGAGAGGAAATATGCAATTTAAGAGAGAGGTGGAAGAAAAAAAAGGGGAAGAAAATGAGAGAGAAAATAAGGCATTGGTAGAGCGTTGCAATGGACTTTATTTTTGAGTTTTCTAGGACACGTACAAGGAATGATGGATTGCCGGATATGGTCATCATTTGCAAGTTTAGTAAACAAGATTATTTCATTCTAATGAGAAAGAAAATGAAGTATGATCATATGGCATGATTGTTTTTGTAGCACATCTTTAAGTATCATGGCATGCTAGAGTTGATCGTTAGTGATGGAGATCCTCAGATGACTAGTTAATTTTAGAAGGGGTTGTTTGAAAATATGGATACCATAATAAGAAGAGAGAGATTTGAACACAGAGAGAATTATAGAGAGAAAATATAAAATTTGAAAGAAAGAGAAAATAAAAAAATTAAAGAGAGATGAAGAAAAAAGAAAAAAATAGGAGAGAGAAGGAAAAGAGGGGGGAGAGAGAGAAATAAAGAAAGAGAGAGAAGAAGAAAGAGGAAAAGAGGAAGAGAGATGGGAAAAAAGAGAAAAGAGAAAAGTCTTTTTAAAATTTAAATATAAGAGAGAGAGAGAGAGAGAGAGAGAGAGAGAGAGAGAGAGAGAGAGAGAGAGAGAGAGAGCGAAAGAATAAAAAAAGAAAATTAGGAGAATGGGGAGGAGAAGAAAAGGGGGGAGAGAGAGAGAGAGAGAATATAAACATAAAGAGAGAATTATATATAGGAAAAATATAAAATTTATATACTTTAAGAGAGACTAAGGCGGGGGGGAGAGGGCAAGAAAGTGAAAGAAGAAGAAGGAGAGAGAGAGAGAGAGAGAGAGAGAGAGAGAGAGAGAGAGAGAAGGACAATTTTAAAAAGAGAATAAAGAGAGAGAGAGAAGAAGAAGAAAAAAAGGGAAAAAAGAGGAGAGGGAGAGAGAAGGAAAAGAGAGGAGAGAGGGGGGAGAATAGAGAGAGAGAGAGAAAGAGAGAGAGAGAGAGAGTAAATTAAAAAATTATAAACAGAGAGGAAAAAGAGGAGAGAGAAAGATGAGAAATGTATTGCTGAGCAAAGTTAACGTGTGCTCGTTGCTTCAAGGCATCTTGGTGTTCTGTGTGAAATGCTAGTAGGAGTTATTCTCAAGGGGGGGTTGTTTTGGGGGGTTTTTGAAAGGGTTTTCCAAAAAACCAGAAACCCCCCAAGGTCACATGGGGGATTTCAAGTTTTCAGAAAACCCCCCTTTCCATTGAGCAACTCCCCACAAGGGTTACTCTTTAATATTTTATTTAGAGTAAAGGGTTTTTAAAAACCAAACCCATGTGTGAACAACCCCGTAGTTTACTTGTGGGAATGTACAAAAGAAGGCGTATTTAATGCAAACGTGCTATGAAACCGCTATGTGGGAACACTCTCAAAGCAAGATAAGAAAGAGACTCGAGCAAGGAATTGTCAAGAGTCTAGGCTAGTCGTACTAGGACTTATAAAAGTAGGTGGATTGTGGATAGATAGATAGATAGGAAGAGGAGAGAGAGAATCCCTTCCATAACTTTTTATAAACAAAACCTAGACGGAAGAAAAGACGTAGTAGACTTCATAGCGTTTCCTTTTGCATGGGGGCTGTTCCCACGCACGATCTGCACGTGGGCTCTCACATGGCCTTTACAAATGCTGGAGTGTGTCTGTTTGTCAGAAGGCAAGGCGTCTTTAGCTTCCTGTCTTAGCGCTCTGCGACAATGGAGTTGATCACAGGCCAGGTGCATATCAAGGAGGACTTGTTTGATCTAGCTTCCCATACCTTCAGTGACCTCTTCGGCCTGAAGGTGGACTTGCAGCTTGTAAGCATTGACATTGATCCAGGTACCTCCCATTTTTGCAGTCAATTCACATGTTTGGGGCTCCATCGGTTTTATGTTTTGATCTAATTTTGCTCTCCAGCTTGTAAAAATAAAAGGACTGCATAGGCGTTATCATCCACACCCTTTCTGAGATCATGTTCAGGAATGTACTGGGTTATTTCACAAGAAATTTTAGACAAATTCCCACTAGAATTCCCTTATTGTGGATTATGACAACATCATGAGCATCTGAGAGGGAGGGACCGCATCCTTAGCTAGGTGTGGTTGGGGGCAGGGCGCCTCACTTGCAGAAAGCCCTTCGTGGTGAACACTATATAGGAAAAAACAAGGGACAAGAGCCCATTTTCCTGCATGGGAATATTTGTAATAACTTCTTATGTTTGAGATTATGCTTAGGAATGTATTGGGTTATACCGGTCTCTCTCATCAGGTTTCTCAATGCTTGTGAATTCAAGGAATGCATTTGCGTTCTCATTCAAAGCTGCTACTGCTATTCATTCCTTATTGAGCTCGTGTTTAGGTTTGTATCGGGTTGTGTCAAGTTGTTCCAATGAGTCTTCTCAATGCTTGTGTTCTCTGTCCTTGAGGAATGATGATCTTTTAGAAGATCATGATCTTTTAGAAGATCATCATCATTATTGGCCTTCAGCAAAGGAACTCCCATACCCAAATGCTGGTTTCTCTTTCCTGAAAGAAGATCATATTTAGGATTCTATTGGGCTGTATCAGTTTCTCCAATCAGTGTCCTCAGTGCTTGTCTTTTTAGTCCCCTAAGCAATGATGATCTATAAGATCATGATTATTGGCCTTCAGCAGATAAAATCCCATACTCAAATGCTGGTCTCTCTTTTCTTGAACGTTGTTCAATGCATGTGTTGGTATTTTTGGGTATCCGAAAGCTCATAATTCAGTTTGTAAAAAGTCTGTTGGTTGTAATGCTGTGGGCCTTTTTAGGTATCTGTTCTCCCTCCGAATGCTTATTAATTGCTCTCCTTCGTGGTCTTTCTGTGCCTTGGAAGGGACCAAGGATGGGAAGCGCAGTGTGCTGTCAGCTTTGAAGCTTGGGGTAACCTCTCCACGTACTAAGCTCGCAGCCCATAGTTCCATCTTCTTGGTGGAGTTCTCTGTCCCCCAGGACTTTGGCATACCGGGTGCTGTTTTGATCAATAGTCAGGTGCCTCGAGAGTTTTTCCTGGAGTTTATTACCCTAAGCTTGCCTCAATCCTCAAAGGATTTGTACTTCCCTTGTCATTCATGGATTAATCAGTCTAAGCTTTATCCAGGACCGCGCATATTCTTCGCTAACGAGGTTTGTCACTTCCTGAGGTTTGCCTGTGTGCTTTATCTTCCATACTGATCAGGGTTTTCTTAAAACTATAGGATAAGATAATGAAAAGTTCAGGGGCACGTTTTCATCTGCAATTATGTGTGCAGGCTTATCTTCCCCATCAGACACCTGTGGGTTTAGTAAAGTTGAGGAATGAGGAGCTTTGTTATCTGAAAGGAGATGGAACAGGAGAGAGGAAGACAGGAGAGCGGATCTATGACTATGATCTGTATAACAATCTTGGTAATCCAGATGTGAGCACAGAGCTAGCTAGACCTGTGTTGGGAGGTTCCAAAGAATTGCCTTACCCAAGGAGGTGCAGAACAGGGGCTCCACACACAAAATTTGGTAATTATGGCATGTAATCTAAGTGCACATGCAGACAACAGCTTGTTCTGAACTTACTGAATGCTGATTGAAAGGCACCAGCACATGTTGCATGCTGATGAGATGTTTTCTCCGCATAAATGGTTCCCTTCTGTAGGCTTCACTGACAACCTGCCTATGTTGGTATTATGGGAAATGCACATTATGATGCAAATGTGCTATTCAAACATGGACCTCAATTGCCTCTTTCAAGAACCTGTTGACACGTGATGTTGCTTCTAATATGTGGAAAATGTTCGTTTTGTCGATTTACAGATCCTGTATGCTTCACTGATAACCTGCCTGTGTTGGTATTATGGGAAATGCACATTGTGATGCAAACATGCTATTCAAACGTGGGCCTCAATCACCTCTTGACCCGTGATGATGCTTCTAATGTGTGGAAAATGTTCATTTTGTCACTTTACAGATCCTGCATCTGAGAAACCAACTTCGGCTTCTCTTTTGCCAAGAGATGAGGTGTTCAGCCCTCAGAAAAGTAATGATATCACAGGAATTGGAGTCAGAGCTGCAGCACATGAAGCTCAGACGCTGCTTTCTGGACAGAAGCATTTTAAGAGCTTTGAGGAGCTTCACGGGATTTATGCAGGAAAGCTTGATCCTGCGTTTACGTCAGAGCATCCTGATGAAGATGGAACCATTTTGAAGTTCCCTCCACCCTCAGTAGTGCAAGGTGCACATCTTTTGCATGCTCTAGTTGCATGCATGTGTGTTTGTGTGTCAATCCTGTCATATCTTGTCCGAAGGGTAATTTTGGATGCATAGAGAAGCAGCCCTTACTTATGGGTCTTTAGGCTATGGGATTTTGATGCTAAAGAAATCTGGCATTGTTTAAAAGTAGTTGTTGACACTGGAAAGAAACTTTTAACTAATACTCAGTGGTGCTAATTGTGTGCTCAGCAAGTAAAGATGCGTGGATGACAGATGAAGAATTTGCACGGCAAAGGCTTGCAGGGATGAATGCAATGGTGATTGAGAGACTGAAGGTGACACGTGCCTGCTGTGTAATTCAGTGTTGTTTACAACAAACCAACCACTGAGAATGATAGTTTACATTTAATCTCTAAGGTTTTCCCATAGTAGAGGAAGATAAATGCTTTATCATCCCTTCTTTCTCACTTTTTTCTGTCATCTCATTTCCATTCTTGCATTACTGGAAAAAGCAGACAACTTTTGTTCACAATTAATTAATGTATCTAATTTGAACAGGTCTTTCCCCCTGAGAGTCACTTGGATCCACAAGCGTTTGGACTTGAAGAATGCTCTATCACTGCAGATCACATCAAGGACTGCTTAGAAGGCCTGTCAGTGGAACAGGTTTGCCATCTTGATGACAAACTTTTATGTTTTTTCCTGGATAGTCTGTTCAACACATGGTAGCACTGTTTTTAAAATAATTGGTTTTGGTGCAACTCTTGTATTTTCAAGACCTCTTGTGCCATGTGATCTAAAAGGTTTTGTACAAGTGCTGTTGATTGTACCTTACATTGTACAGAAAATGTTGCATATGTATATCTATATTGGCACAGCATCTTCCCTTACAGATTCCAGGAATTTCACTCTTGTACTGATTTAGTTTGTAACCACTGGAGGTGTGGATTAGCAAAATGTTTGTATTTATGTGTGCACGTGTACACACACATCTGGCATGTACATGCTTGCCCACTTGTTCTTTTGGTGTGAATCCACTGTTCTGTTAGGTTAATGTACATTGGGTGCATATCTATGTACAATAGTCATCTATGATAGGTGTGCAAATAACAGAGACAGTGCTGTGTTAGCTAACAAGTTGTTTTATTCTCTACGTTTGTAGGCCCTCCATGAAAAGAAATTATATATCCTTGACTATCATGATTGTTTCATCACACCATACCTCGCTCGAATCAACCTAACTGAGGGAAAAGCATATGGGTCCAGAACTCTTTTTTTCTTGACAAAGTCAGGGCTGTTACTTCCCCTCGTCATTGAGTTGATTTTACCTCCACGAGAAGGCAACAGTTCATGGGTTAACAGAGTATTCACCCCTCCATCTCCTGGTAAAATTGACTGGACCTGGCAGCTGGCTAAGGCTCATGTGGCCATAGTGGACATGGCATATCAACATCTATGCTCCCACTGGTAGCTCCTGCCCGCTGATTCCTATCTGCTACATTGTTGTAAAGTTTTCTTGTTATGTGGTGAATGCTTTAGTAAGGGATTATGCTGGTTTATCAGAATCACCAAGGTTGTGGAATAATTCCAATGGTCCAGCAGAGGCTTTCATGCTTACATGTTCAAAGACGGGCATAATAGTTTAACTGTTAAGCCAACACAGCGGTTTTCCTTGTGCTGGAGCATAGATTCTCTCGTGATTACTGATGATTTTATGATTTTCTTGTACCTTGATGCTAGCCTCTGTATCAGGTGCCAGGCAGCTGCATCAAGCTAAACTGAGTTAAAAATATGATCAATATTGTGACACATGTGGTTTTAATGTTGGATACATCGTTTTCAACATTAGTGGGGTCAATGCAGGCTCAAAACTCATGCGTGCATGGAGCCATTCATCATTGCAACACGGAGGCAGCTGAGTGTGTTACATCCTCTGAACGTTTTTTTATCCCCACATTTTAAAGACACGTTAAATGCCAACTCAGCAGCAAGGGCGTCATTCCTCAACAGTGCAGGCCGAATAGAGAGGTGCTTTGTGACTGGGAAATACTCAAACGCGGTCTCATCTATTGACTACAAGCATTGGAAATTCAATGAACAAGCTTTGCCCAAGGATTTAATTAGAAGGTATATTCTACTGGATGACTACAAGAAAATCTACTGACTATGTCGCATGTAACTGCTTGATGTCCAGACTGTCACGTCATACACCCAGAAGAATATCACTTGAATAAGGTCAACTTTTGCAGAGTCAGTGTGAAAGTTACTCCATCGTGAAGTATTCGTGACAGTATTCCCAGCTCTTTTCAATTCTTAATTCAACTGATTTTGGACACAGATGTTTGTATGGTCCACTGTGGCCAGGGTTATATTCACCATTATTACTACTAGAGTGTGAATAAAATGGATGTATATTGCACTGATGGATTTGACTTACGTGTGTGTGTGTCTTTGGATAAATCACAGGGGTGCACATGAGCTAGGGGTGATTACATTATAGAGACATTTTCAGGCCATCTTGGGGAAAATTAGTTGCTTTCTCTCATTATAGGGCTGCTTTGAAGACTGTTTAGGGGGGGGAAAACTAGGGAGGTTAAATTATAGGGATACTTTCAGACAATTTTAGGGAAAATTAGCTGCCTTCTTGCTTGTTTCTGGAATTGGGTCAGTTTTCCACTTAAAGGTTGTGATGATCTACATATTCTCATCTGAAAGTATGGTGCTTGGGTGTGAAACTTTCTTTATAGAGAGGAATGATTAGCACCATTAATTGGGTGACATGCTTACAGTAGTTACACATTAACCACATATGCCTACATAAGTTGTTACTGGCTGGTAAAGAAGCTAGGATTATTTCTCGTTATTATTCAAAAAGCAGAAAAAGGATGTAATAACTAAAATCATATTTGAGTCTTCTTATTAGTAGTACTCGAACAAGTTGGTGATTCCATTTGGTTGTCTTGTTTAATGGTACTGTAAAATGTGGATAAAGAGTACCACTAATAGAATTATTGCTTTGTCACTGATGTGCAGGGGCATGGCAGAGGTGGATGAAACCGAAGAGCATGGGCTGAGGCTATGGATCAAAGATTATCCATACGCAGTAGATGGGCTAGACCTTTACAAGGCAATGAGCACATGGGTGAAGGAATACATGAGTGTGTATTACCCGAGTGACAAAGATGTGAGGGCTGACGTGGAGCTGCAGGAGTGGTGGAGAGAAGTGAGAGAGGTGGGGCACGGGGACCACAAGGGGGCAGAATGGTGGGTTCCTATGGACTGTGTGGCTGATCTCGAAGAGGTGGCCTCCACCCTGCTGTGGATGGCTACTGGGCTCCATGCAGTTGTGGACTTTGGGCAGTACCCATTTGCGGGCTTCATGCCCAACAGCCCCACAATGGGCTCCCGCCTCATCCCCGAGGAGGGCACGGCCGAGTACAAGGAACTGGAAAAGGATCCAGTGGCCTTCTTTCTGGCCATGGTGTCCAGTTGCCGCCAGGCCACAACAGCAATGGGGACCTTTGAGATCACCTCCCAGCACATGAGTGAGGAGGTCTACCTTGCTGGGGATGACCCCAATACCTGGACCCATGACCCACGCATCCTGGCCGCCCATGAGCGCTTCCAGGCTGCTGTCGCAGCTGCCCATGAACGCATCCTTGCCCGCTCCAGTGCGCCTGTCTCCACTTCCCCTCACAGAGCCGGCCTCTCCCATGTCCCTTTCACCCTCTTGTTGCCCTTCTCTCCCAAAGGCCTCACTGCCCGTGGTGTAGCCAATAGCATATCCATTTGATGTGAGTCAGATTTTACTTGAGTGTATGCAAAATGTTGTTTGAATAGGTATTTGTGGAATCCTTTGGTATGCGGACTTTTCCATTCGAAGAGTGTTATGACGAGCTAATGTTAAATGGTTGTGGATTAAGACCTGGTTCAGAGAAGTCAAAAAAGAGAAGCAAAGTTGCAGTGTTTGTTTGTCGTTGGTCTTTGAGGGCTTTGAGGGTGGTGAAGAGAAGGTAGGCATCAGGAGTCCATACATACAGGCATGAGAGTGTTAGGAGTCACTATATAGGGTATTGGCTTTTCAAGGTTTACCTTGTGTCAGAATTCAAAAGGCATGCAGAGTAGGAGCCCTGATCCCCTGCTACATCAGGGCTGTTAATTCTTAATGACAGAATGTGCATGTGCACATGTGTGTATGAGAGAATGCATGTTGTCTCATATTAGCACTGTAGACACCATCAATTTTGGCTTGTTCGTGCATATGAGAGAAAATGCGGTCTCATATTAACACAATCTAGACCCCGATGTTTTACAAAGCCTGAGGGTTAGCTCTATCTCAAGGTTTGTCTACTTGTATGGAAGCCTAATCATAGATGTTGCATTACAAGAAAAGAAAAGGCAAAACATCCCCTAAACACACCAGGATACATGGGGATTATAAGCATGTATGTCAACAATTTCATTACAATTTTATTGGATTGTACAATTATATGAGAGATGATCTCTACGTGTCGTGAGGTCGAAGGTTGGTTTGACATCTGTTCACACCCACTCGGAGAATGTGGAAAGACAAACTCTGTCAAGGGCTATGATTATGACAATTTGCCAAGCTGAACTGAGTATTCTTCCAACGGGCCTGCATCTGCATGTTGATATGATGAGCCTAATAATGTAGCTGACCTGTATGTAAAGATCAATGCTGTCTGTCTGTTGAACCACGTCTTAGGAAGGGGACTTGTTATTTTTATACTTGAAGTAGCACAACTATAAGAGAGCCAATAACCTTGTGTGGAATAGCACTTTACTTCTCCTACTAGCATGACGATTGCTTACCTTGTATGGAAAAGTTGAAATTATATTAGGGAAATGTTCCTCATAGATTATAACATGTTATACCCAATTTGTATTTGAATTACCTTGTGTACAAAGTTAGCTCGTTTTTGTTGACTATGTTATGTATTTTGTATAGCAATGTGTGCCATATCTTGTCCATTGAGGAAATTTTTACTTTAGCTTTATTGAATTTCTTGTCTTTTTGAATTTCTCTAAAATTCCTTGTATAGGCTTTCTAAGGGTGCATGAGATTATTGGTGCATAGGGATTAAATCCCCTCCAATCCATCAAGAATAGCACAAAGATGATCTTTTGTTACAAAAATACCTTTTAGGTGTAAGGTGACTTGATTGGAAATTAAGCATTGCTTGTGGGAAAATAACAATACTTATCAAGTTTGAGTCCTTTTAAACAGATAATATCTTGCTAGATATTTGTACCAAATAGGCTTGATGTGATATGAAGATTGAGCTTCACACACACACACACACACACACACACACACACACACACACACACACACACACACACACACACACACACACACACACACACACAAAAGGCAACAATGTGACCATTGTCCAGCCTAAAAGGAGGTGGTTTTATGTAAAATGAATATTTGAAATAACCTTAAAAATTTGGATGAAGAAGGTTTAAACGCTTGAGCTTTACATATTTAGTTATTAAAACAACAAATATATGTTATTTGAGTAAAAAAAAGCATTAAAAAAATTGACTTAAATGTTGTATAGCTATCAAAAATATTTTTTGCGAGCATTGAATGTGACTAGGTAAGTGAGACAAGTAATAATTAGTGACCTATGTTTTGAAGCCTTTCACCTAAATGAGCATGACTCACTATCTTGATTATTTTGTAATTAATTTCTTCCTTTTTTTGACATGGCTATTATTATTACTCTTACCTCCTCATTGGGATAGATGCAAGATTAGCAATAGAAATCTTAACAAGTATTAATCTTGTGCTTTTCATACACCTCATCCTTTCTCACACACTAGTGCATAAAATTGCATACAACAAGACAAGAAAATTAAGAATAAGGGGAATAATGCCATCCTAAACTTATATTGAGGCAATGATAAAGCCATTGATTATCTTCCAACCTTTGTATGGCATAAACGTGGTGTTTAGGTGTTAAAGATTGGACACAAATAAGAGAGAAAGTTTGCCTTGCATCAAGAAAAGCAGTATGAGGAATTTTTGTATATCCATGCTTGTTCAATCTCATGCCTTATTGAAGTAAATAATTTTCTAGAGTCTTGGAAATAAATATGTTAACAATGAACAAAACATAAGTATTCCCTCTAACAAGCAAAGCTTAGAGATTATCGATAAATGGCTTGAGAACCTTGGGCATCTTAAAGGCAAACAATTGAAATGCCATGTTATTAAGTGATTGTGCAAAGTAGGTTTAATATATGATTTAAATTGGTTATGTAAGAATGGGTGTATATGAAAAGTTTTCATCAATTAAGCTAATGTGTGTTATTAGATTGACATATGTGGAAGGTGATGCTACAACATAATACACATGGATGTTCGATTTCATTTCTTATCATTGTTATTTCTTATGGGCAAACATAATAAACTTGCATTATATACAATGTATAATTCTTATAATTATAAATACAAAATAGGTTTAGGTTTAACATATTCCTACCAAAATTTTATCCATGCCCAAAATGTAATTAGGTAAATAAGTACTGTAATTTAATTTTATGGAGCATTTAATTATAGTCCAATATTTCCTTTGATACTCTTGGTTTAGCTTTGAAAGTCTTATCTTCTACTAGTTATGTAAATATTACTAGTAATTTCTCAAGTTGACAAATCACTTTGCACAAATCTAAGATAAGACTTCAATTTTTGTATGTATATTGCAGTTTCATTGGCCTCCATACATACCACACTAATATGATCAATAGAAGATCCAAATTACTAGATGTATACTTGCTTCACAGATAGGATTTAAGATCATGAATGAGGAGGTAATGGGTGGGTGAGCATTGCTTTTCTTGCATGTCCAGTTAGTTCATAGTAGAGTTCTATGTGTAATCACATGTGTACCCCCTTTGCACTAGGTATTCCTCCTCTCTTTTGAAGCATTAGAAGAAGTAGATGTAGAGATAGATAGATGGGGTATATATGGTGGTTTCAATGTTTTTATTCATCTTCATCTACAATCTTAATGTTTGTAGCATACACTTATTCTCTCACAAAGAGGACAATTAGATACTATGCTTGGATATTATGCCTCTTGTGTTTGAACACACCTTAGTCTATTTTATGCAAGAGCATATGGGTGTGAACATGCCATATGTAGCCCCCTAGTTAAGTAAGAGTTGAAGGTTTTGTACTTCCATCTTAGTTGAACTTTGATAGTGATTATCCTTCTTTTACATACTAGCCATTTTTGGCCAATAATAGTGATGATAAAGGAATGACAGACAACTTCACACTATTGCATAAAGCTAATGTGAATGAACATCATAAGGAAGAAGAGTTCTTGAGCTACTGCACCATAACTTTACTTCCTTTGTTTCTTCCAACCCCATTTGTTGGGCTTTAGAATCTTTAAAGTTTGCCTTTGCTTTAATTTCCTCTCCCAACACACGCACACGCGCATGCGCGCGCACACACATGCACATGCATGCACGCATGTGCACGTGCACGCGCGCACACACACACACACACACACACACACACACACACTCTCTCTCTCTCTCTCTCTATATATATATATATATCTCCATGCAAGTGTTCCTTGCACCATGTCACCTACACCACCGATTGCCTCTAGCCATGCCATGAGTCGCCTTCAATTGCTAATGCTACTTGTCCAGCTTGTTTGGTCTCATTTGTAATTTGAAAAAATTCATATCATGATAAGTGGTTAAAAAAGCCACATCTTTTGTGCAAAATTGTCAATTGGGATGGGGTGTGCTTTCCTTTTGGAGGCACCATTTTATTGGCCCCTTTATCCGAGAGAGAGAGAGAGAGAGAGAGAGAGAGAGAGAGAGAGAGAGAGAGAGAGAGAGATGTGTGGGCATACATCATGGTGTGCCTTTGTGGGCGGTGAGCGTGCGGGACAAAAGAGAGAGGTGTAGTGATGTGGGCAAACCAATGCAATTTGGAGGGGGCATCGGAGGTTGCCACCACGTGACACCCCTATAAACCTTTTGTTAATAAGAGTAGAAGATTCACAATGAGCCTATCATGGCATGCATATTATCCTTATACATTAAGCCTACAATATTACATAAATTTGACTGCACATAAACTATATTCAGAATTGCTTATTTTTCTTCACCCTCTCTCCCTCACTCATAATTAATGGTTAATAACACATATTTGCATAATTATATATAAATAGTATATTATTCAAAATAAAAATACACATATTTGATTAATAATTAATGAATAATAACTAATCAATTACATTATCCACTTAGTGAAAAGCCTCACCTCTTGAGGTATTCTACTCGTGAGATGTGTGAGGAATTTGGTGAAGCTATGGGGACTTGCAATGTGTATAACTTGAAGGATTTTCCACCTCTACACAAGCTACACTCTATGTGGTTCATGGAACGAGTGATGCATCTCATGAAAATTGATTCAATCGGTCGAGATACCTTTGATCTACTATGGTATGCTAAAAATGAGGCAATCCCAAATTGGGTTGGTGTGGTATATGAAAGAATCATGCAGGAGGTTTATCGTTGTGGTACTCATGCAAAAGAGAGTAGCATAGTCGGTTCGGCATTGGTGCTCGGCACCTTGCATGAGTATGTAGTGGAAAACATATACTCTACGCTGATCATAGGTAAGGATAAGGAGAAAGTGTTTCCAACATTTGGGGATGTGTTGAAGAATGAGAAGGATCAGGTGGCAACTGCATTTATTACTCAGAGAGTGCTAAAAAGCAAATCCAAGAGGATTTATTGTTTGCAAGTTATGATATGGATATTGCAAAGCAAGTAATTGATTTAGTGCTTGCATGAAGCAAGCAATGAGGACTTGAAGTTGTCCGCCATTGTCATGAAGGAAAATACAACATTAATATTTGCACCTTGGATTAATTCCAGCCTTTGTAAATTCAGCCCTAGCCTATGTGTACGTGTGTGAACAGCCCTTAAGTTTGGAAAGAGGGTTAGAACAAAAGGGACTAGAGGCCAAAGGCAAGACATCTTTTGATCATTCAATAATCTTGGCTTTTTCCATCTTCTTGAAGTTAGCTTCTTCTTAGCCTATGAAGCACTCAGCCATGGCCGTCATGTATTCTTGAATCCCCAACCATTAATACATGATGATGATGTCTTGGTGCAATAGACTTGTTAATTCTTTGTTGTTGCTTAGTTAATTTTCAATTTCAGTTAGATTTCATTCCATGGTTGATTGCTTTCTTACATTGGCATCAGAGCAGTAGCTTAGATCCTTGCAGAAGTCATTTTCAAGTACTAGATTCAGTTTCCTAGGCTAGGGAGAGCAAACCATAGTTATGAATTTGAGTGATAGGACTTGACAGGACAGGAAGGCTTCAAACCGGAGTTACATGTGAAGGTCTGCTACAAACAGGGATGAAGATGGTGATTCTTGGCATTACTAATGGAAGAAATGGCGGGCTCCAACCAAAATAGCAGGACGTGATTAAGATTTGATCCAAAAATTGGGGTAAGTGGACAAACTAATGGTTACAGGACTTAGAGGAAGGAAAAGTTAGAGTTACTTTTCATGAAACAAGGGTTTCTTCTCTTTTCCTTTAAGCTGTCCACAAGAATCCATGGCCAAGACAAGATCAGATCTTCTCTTTCTCACTTCTATCATGAGAATGGATTACATGACCTTTTTCCCTGTTTTAGGAGCTTCATTTGGAGTAGCTAATATAGCTACTTAGCATTGTTTTGGATTTTTCATACGTGAGTATGTCCTCACGCTGTTTGCGCCGCCTGCACACACTCCCCTACTGCGTGGAAAATTCAGAGATATGATGGCCTTTGAGCATTGCTAATGATCCTACTAATCCTGGGCAAGAGGTCTCTCACAAGCTTCTTCAAGAATCTTACCATTTTGGACTTTTCCCTCTTCTTCAAAACCCTGGCTATGGCAGTTTGGGACAACATCAAAGATTCCTGAAATTTTTGAAGCAAATCATGGGGCTTTTGTGGGCAAAGCATCTCTGAAGCTTCCTCAACCATTTTCCCTCAAGAATCCATCAACCTTGGACCGACATTGAAGGAGATTGAAGCCAATGGAGGTCTAGGTATTCAATGGACAGCATGAAGCTTTTATGCCATTAAATTTTGGCATTCCCTCTCAAATTTCGGGATCTCTTGGACACATTGAAGCCCTCTCTATTACCTATTGCAACCTACTTCAAGTAGAGAAGGTAATCGGTCTTCATCAACCCTCATTTGGAGCATTCATGGAGTCATGGAGCTTTCATGGGATTAATGAAGCTGAAGCTTATCAAGGAAGGGATTATTCTTGAAGATTGAAGATCTCTTGGACTGATTTTAGAAGGATTATCAAGCTCAACTCACCTATGTCAAGCATTATGGATTGAAGGTCATTCCATCAACAATACTCTTCTCCAATCAATCAAATGAGGTACTCTAATCACTCTTAATTTCTCTTTACATCCAATTGCTGTTCTCATTTCCAATTGTTGAAGAGAAATAAGAGGATTAATGAAGCTTTCATTCATAGCCTAATGCATTACATGAAGCCTATAGGTTATGTCAGTCATTGTCTTTACTAAACCTCTTCAATTTACTGAAATGGCCATCTCTAAATGTCTCAAACTCTTCCATAATGAATGAGCATTACCCATCTACTTTCATTTACTGACATCAGTAATTTCTTGATCTTCATTACTCAATCTTTATTGCCTAACCCTGACATGAAATTGATTGCCTATTTTGCCTCTTGATCATAAGAAAATCATTACCCAATTGGTAAGTGAGAAAAGCTTTGTAAGCAGTGAGTCACTGCTGAGGTAAATACCTCTCCATTTCTCATTTACATTTCAGCCTTTTCAATTCCAATCTTGCATACCATGAAAGGGCAAATGAAAGGCAATTGTATTTCCTCCTATTTCATGCATATCATACTGATTTTTAGAGCTAGAATTCACTTGCCATGTACATGCCCACGAGGAAAAGTGGATGCCGGGCGAGTTGGTAGGACAAAAGAGAGGTGACCCTCCCCTACCGACGAGGACCCTGAAGGGGAGCGCAACCCGGCTCGAGAGGGAACTTTGCAAACCCCTCGGGTCTCGGATCCCATGCATTTTCAAGTTTAGGTGCATGTACAAATCTCAAAGGCACTTGAAATCAGCCTATAGCATGAGTTTATGGGCAGTGAGTTCTTGAGATATTGGCAAATGTATGGTACTCATGAATGTATGGCAAATGTATGAAGACATATGGCTACAGTAAAATGTATGCATCCTATGGTAAAGACACTATGGTTCATCATTAAAGTTTGGGACAGAGTATGTATGCATACCCTCATTAAAGATTGCAGTCTACATTGAGTTAGACAGCCATTTTACTGATTACAAAGGTCATTTTCAGTATGGGCAGATGCATGAGACTCTCCTACAGGGTTATGAAGTTGGTACATGCTTGGTATTGATGGTACAAGTCATTAATTGACTAGAACAGGGTATTCACTGCCTGCAGGAATTTTCAGACAGCAACAGAAAATCCCTTACAGAAATTTCTGTACTCATCCATTTTCTGCACTTGATAGCTTGTTGGATAGAGGACTCTTCAAGCTTCGAACATAGACAAAGACCTCGTAATTTGGATCTCTAGAAGTGAAGATAATCAAGTTTTTCTATTGCAGGAAATTCAGGACATAAATCAACCCATGGCTAGGAATAAGAAGAGAGACCTTATTTTGGATACTATCAATGAAGAATTGAAGGAATATCAACAGGAAAGGGGTGAACATCAACAGGAAAGGGGTGAACATGACACTTCTCAAGATGCCATTTACCGAATGCATTATGAGAACGAAGAGGTCGATGCAAGTTCCACCCACTCCCCTACCAATCAACCCATAGAGATGTCTCATATCTCAATGAATTCAAACAGTTTTCAACAATTGTCAAATGACATAAAGGATATGAAATCAGGCTTCAAGGGTATGAGGTTGGATATTGACAAGCTTGTAGCACTTCTTGGTGAGAAAATGTTGCCTACAGCTGGTCTTAATGTCCCACATCCCACATCCTCATATGGCTGAAGAACCACCTAAACCACCTACTCCTAAGGTGGTAGGTCAATTTGAAGTTGGAGAGTCATCTAAAGCTAAGGATTTTGTTCAGCCCACTTCACTTCAGCCACAATTCCATCAACAAAAGGGTCACTCTCAGCTACATGGGCAAGATCCTCAAGAGAGAGTGCAAACAAACTCAAAGCATGATGAAGACATCCATGGGTGCAACTCTTTCTACAAGCAATTTTACCCTCAAGCAAATGTTGGTGGCTATGAGCAAGGGCATGTTAATTCAGCCCCAAACTCTTATGGGTAGCCACATGGACATGTGAATTTAGCCCCAAATGCTTATGGACAGCCACAACATAATTTCTCTACTCAAGTGCAGCCCAATAGGCCAAGTCCCATGTCAAATCATGGTTGGAATCAGCAAAATAATGGCCAGCAACCACCTTTCAACTCACCTATGCATGGACAACCTCAAGGGTACCATGGACAACCTCCCAATGTGAGCAACACATACTTTCAGCCTCAAGGACATTATTTCCAGCCACAAAGTCATGGTATGCATTATGGATAGCAAACTCCTTATGCACAAGGGTATGGAAATAATGAATATCCTAGGCAAGGATCTTTTGGCAATTCTTTTGGACCACAACACAGTGGGCAGCAGCACCATAATGGACAACCTCCTCAATACGAGAGAGAGTACAAGGAGAAAATAGTTATCTCAAACTTCAAGGGAGAGAACCCTTCACCCACGGAGTTGGAGGAGTGGTTTGACAAGTTAGAGATGTATTTTTCCCTTTACCCAAGGCCCGAGAATGCCAAAGTAAAATTTGCAGCCCTTCATCTAGAAGGCTATGCTCACACTTGGTGGAGATATATGGCGAGGACAGGACATGACTTCTTGTCTTGGGATGCATTGAAAAATGCTATGATTGAAGTCTTTGTTTCCCCTATTGAAAAAGAGCGGTTAGAGAAGAAGTGGTATGCACTTGAGTAACGTGGTCTCTCGGTTAGAGAGTACTCAAATCAGTTTTTGAACCTTTCGATGTATGTTCATGGGGTCTTCGATAGTGCCAAGTTGAATAAATACATATTTGGTTTGGAACCTACTCTTTCTTCCGAAGTTGGAGCCATGAATCCTACATCCCTACAAGCTGCCATTCAATTAGTTGAACGTTATGGGCAGAAATACAAGGGTTTTCAGCCAAAAACAGGGCATTCTTTTCAGCCTACGCAATTCCCAAGGACATCAGGCCATTATGGGCATGCTAAAACTGATTTTCGGCATATTGGGAAGCCATCAAATACTTTCAGCAATACCTACAGCAAGATACCCACTTTTTCTACTGTTTTTGGGTGAAAACAAAGCAGTAATTTCAGACCTAATGCTGAAAATAGATTTGATGGAAAGAGGACTGATATAAGTGTCAAAACTTCAGCCCCTACTCAAGGCAAACATGTATCGAATGACAAGCTCAAAGATATGTATGCTAAAGGACTATGCTTCAAATGTGGAGAGAAATGGTCACCCGATCATAAGTCCAAATGCAAGGCCAAAAATATGAAGATTAGCATGATCATCGAGGATGATTCCGATGTTGAATCTATTGAAGGAAGCTTGGCTCAGCTTGATGTCACAACAACTCAAGAAGAGATGCATGAAAATGAAGAGAATGTCCATGATGAGTTCTATGATCCGATGGATGGGTTTCCTTTTGACTCGGGCAGTCATTATTTGGATGATTCATGGACTGATTTACATCCATCGCTATGTGCCATATCAAGTGATGCATGGAGTGGTTCAAGAGGGGATAATACCCTACGCCTTAAAGGTCAAATCAAGGGAAGGACCGCTCATATACTCATTGATACGGGAAGTCCACATAGCTTCATTAATGCTAAGTCACTCAATGGGCTGAAATTGAATACGCATGAAATGCCTACATCACTCAAAATCCAAGTGGCAAATGGAAATTTTGAGAAGAGCAATCAATGCTGTCCAAATGTACCTATCACCCTTTCCCCATTGTGCACTACATCGGTGAGCCTAATTGCATTAGAAATGGGTCCCATTGATATAATACTTGGCTGCAATTGGCTGAAATCTTTAGGCAGATTTACCATGGATCTCAACAACATGGAAATGGAGTTTAAATGGTGTGGACAACAAGTAACACTACATGGAGTTGAAAAGAAAAGAATGGAGATGATCAGCCCCAAGAAGTTTAAGAAAGAGATAAATGCAAAGGCATGTATGTTCACCATTCTTCTTTCCAAGATTGAAGAGGATCAGCCCTCTTCTCCTACCAACAATATGGACCCATGTCTTTGTAAATTGCTGAAAGAATATGATGATATTTTTCAGCCACCTACCTCTCTTCCTCCCAAAAGAGAAGTGGATCATCCCATTGACTTGCTGCCCAATACAAAGCCCATCAACAAACCACCATATCGCCTCTCCAAAGTGGAAAGAGAAGAGGTAGAACGCCAAGTCAAAGAGCTTTTGGAAATGGGTCTCATTAAGGCAAACCAATCACCTTTTGCTTCTCCAGTCCTTCTTGTGAAGAAGAAAGATGGCTCCTTTCGAATGTGCATTGATTACCGCGATCTCAACAAGGTCACTATCAAGAATAGGTATCCAATACCTAGAATAGATGATCTCTTAGATGAATTGAAGGATGCCAAGGTGTTCTCCAAAATTGACTTGAGATCGGGATATCATCAAATACGCATGAAGGAAGGGGATGAATTTAAAACAGCCTTCAGGACGGAGAGGGGTCTTTACCAGTTTATGGTTATGCCTTTTGGGTTATCAAATGCTCCAGCCACATTCCAGTCTCTCATGAATAAGATACTTTAGCCATTGCTCTTTAAAACAGTTTTGGTATTCTTTGATGACATTTTGATCTATAGCAAGAATAAAGAAGACCATTTGCAGCATGTAAAAGAGGTCTTTGACATATTGAGGATACACAAATTGTTTGCCAAGGCCACTAAATGCTCTTTTATAACAATGGAAGTTGAGTACTTGGGTCATATAGTGGGAGAAGATGGAATCAAAGTGGATCCTAGGAAGGTTCAGTGCATCAAAGAATGGCCTACGCCAACCAATGCCACTTCATTAAGAGGTTTCCTTGGTTTGTCATCCTTTTACCGACGGTTTATGAAGAACTATGCTCATGTTGCAACTCCTCTTACCGATCGGCTGAAAAAGGAGGCCTTCTTCTGGGATGAGATCGCTGACAAGAGCTTTAATGAGCTGAAGCAATTGCTTGTTTTAGCACCCATACTAGTTTGCCCTGACTTCTTCAAGACTTTTACCATTTATGCAGATGCCAGTGGTAGAGGTTTGGGGCCAGTTTTGGTACATGAGCATGGTGTCATTGCATTTGAGAGCAGAAAATTTGATGACAAAGAGAGAGAGATGCATGTTTATGAGTAGGAGATGCTTGCTATCTTACATGCAATCAAGAAATGGCACCACTACCTCTATGGGACACACTTCAAAGTCAAAAGCGATCATAGGGTC
The DNA here is from genome assembly GCF_053477565.2 of Lygodium microphyllum. Classification (NCBI taxonomy): domain Eukaryota; kingdom Viridiplantae; phylum Streptophyta; class Polypodiopsida; order Schizaeales; family Lygodiaceae; genus Lygodium; species Lygodium microphyllum. The sequence continues at coordinate 140,123,353 of NC_141135.1, read as the reverse complement.
TTGAGATATTTTCTCTCGCAGCCCAATCTTTCTCCCAAGCAAAAGAGATGGTTGGCCACTTTGCAATCATATGATTTTGAAATATCATACATGGCTGGCAAGGATAATGTGGTGGCTGATGCGTTATCAAGAATGTGGGCATGCATTCTATCTACTGTGTCTACCATCTATAAGGATTGGATTGAAGACATCCAAGAGGAATATGTGCTTGATGAGCATGCTGCCCATATTTTACAGAAATTACAGCAAGGGTGTGATGCTGAATTTCCTAATTTTAAAGTGCATAATGGCCTCTTATGGTTTAAGGGTAAAGTGTACTTGATTCCCAACAGTAAATTCAAGCTGAAGGTGCTTCAAGAGATGCATTCATCGCCAATGGCTAGTCACTTGGGCCTTTTCAAGATGTTTGATAGAGTTCATCAAAGCTTCTATTGGAAAGGTCTATGGAAAGATGTTAAAGAGTATGTATCTCAGTGCTTGGAGTGTTAGCAAAATAAGGATTCCACTCTATTACCAGCCGGCTTACTTCAGCCTTTACCCATACCTACAGGCAAATGGACAGATATTTCCATGGATTTCATAACGGGATTGCCTACTACCAGTCATGGATGGAACAGTATCTATGTGGTAGTTGATAGATTGACCAAATCAGTCCACTTTATCCCAACTAAAGTCCAATTTTCAGCAAGGCAAGTCGCCGAGTAATTTATGGAAGGTGTGTTCAAACTACATGGTATGCCTGTGAGAATAGTATCAGACCGTGATTCGAAGTTTATGGGCAAATTCTGGAAAAGTCTATTCTCATCTATGGGTACTTTCCTCACTTCTAGCACGGCCTATCACCCTCAGACTGATGGGCAAACGGAGAGAGTCAATCATTGGGTGGAAGTGTACCTTAGGCATTATTGTCATGACACACAAGCTTCATGGGATCGTTGGATCCACCTTGCTGAATTTTGCTATAATAACACGCACCACATGAGCATTGGGATGTCTCCGTTTGAAGCTCTTTATGGGTATAAAGTCCAACTTCCATCAGTTTTATTCCATGAAGACATCAATCCACAAGCAAAGGAAGAGTTGGAAAGAATGGAGTTGCTCATGAGGCAATGCAAGGACGGCATAAGGAAAGCACAAGAGGTAATGAAGGTCTATGCAGATGAGAAAAGAAGACATTTAGATTTCAAGGTTGGAGATTGGGTATTTCTCAAAGTGCCCAAGATGTATTATGCTTCATTAAAGGGTGGGAACAATAAGCTTGCTCATAGGTTTTATGGGCCATACTTGATCTTGGACAAAATTGGAGAGCTTGCTTATAAACTTCAGCTACCATCTTCTACTAGAATACATGATGTATTCCATGTTTCACAGCTGAAGAAGTATGTTGGGCCCGATGTACAAGTATTGGAAGAGTTACCACCATTGGATGAGGCAGGACTGATCATATATGAACCTGAAAGCATTATTGGAAAGAGAGAGAAAGTTCTCAGAAATCGTACTCTCATTGAGTATCTCATTAAGTGGAAGAATTTGCCCATTGAAGAGTCTTCTTGGCAACCATCCACTTATGTCAGTAACTTTCCTTGGTTATTACAAGATGATATATGATGCAGTATGCAGTGACTGTGTAGAGACAGCTTATTGTATGAAATTTCTGCAGACAATAAAACTGTCCTGACTTCATCAAAATTTGATTTTGATGTTATAGGGTGATGCTTGGGAGTGTATACTTCGTTTCTACACCTCATACGCCTCATTTGGACCAATATATCAAAAGTTATGGCAGTTTTAGTGAATCAGTCCTGTTTGGACAGCAGCCAGTTTTCTCACAGTTTGGCATGCAAAAAGGTATTCTTTTCATGAACAGTGCTTTCTTATCACTTGGAAGATGAATGGGCATGATTACTATCATCCTTGACTTGGATTTAGTCCATTACTTCTTGGTTTTGAGGACAAAACCATCTTCAGGACGGGATGGTTTGTCATGAAGGAAAATACAACATTAATATTTGCACCTTGGATTAATTCCAGCCTTTGTAAATTTAGCCCTAGCCTATGTGTACATGTGTGAAAAACCCTTAAGTTTGGAAAGAGGGTTAGAACAAAAGGGACTAGAGGCCAAAGGCAAGACATCTTTTGATCATTCAATAATCTTGGCTTTTTCCATCTTCTTGAAGTTAGCTTCTTCTTAGCCTATGAAGCACTCAGCCATGGCCGTCATGTATTCTTGAATCCCCAACCATTAATACATGATGATGATGTCTTGGTGCAATAGACTTGTTAATTCTTTGTTGTTGCTTAGTTAATTTTCAATTTCAGTTAGATTTCATTCCATGGTTGATTGCTTTCTTACAGCCATGGTGAATGCTACACCTACTGGTTATATTGCTATTTGAAGTTTAGGTGATTAGAAATTAGGGCAATAGACTAGTTCCCTTGCAAAGGGTGTGGGATCAAATCTTTAAGAATAAGATGTTTTTGAGGTGATGATAAAATTGCAGTAGGTCATGCAATTTGTGCAACAATTTCCATCTTCGAGTTTTATTGACATGGTAGTATATATGGACCTCAAATAGAGGTATGAGCATGAAGTGGCCAAAGTTGTAGAACTTTTGCTTATTTGCAAGATACAAAGAAAGATTTTTGGTAGAAAAAAGTTGATTTGTTGGAGAAGTAAGTGGGTCAAGGGATGATGTCTGTGAAGTTATTTACTCAATGGTTTGATGAGTTCCGGGTGAAGATATCAAAAGAATATAATATTCTTACTTAGACAAATGCAAAATTGATGGTTTAGTGTTAGATGCTCCAGAAACACTTGATGCCTTTACAATAGTTGGAGAGGTAGGTCTTGAAAAATTTGGATGTAGATGTGGAAGGCTCAATTATAACAATTGCTAAGCATCAAGAGCTACGTGCCTAAATTTTGAATGTTGCCAAACAAAGATGGGATACTATTGTGGCCTATATAGATTGACTAGTTGCATGATGAGCCAACTATGAAAGGTGAACTTTAGAAATCCTTACATGCATGTAATGCTGATGATTAGCAAGTGCTAGAATTGCAAAAAGGTTTGTAGAAAGTGCATGGTAGGCAAGAGGCTATTGTTGGAATGCAGACACGTATGGTTGACTTTGGTTCTCATTTTGATATGTAGCAGTTTGATGGTGTATGAGAAATTTGAAGGAATTGAACTTGCAAAATTTTGAAGATTTGACATTGGGAGAATGTCTGTTGACTATGGTATTCAAGAAAAGGCTATAGTGCGAGATGACGATGATATTTTTGAATTTGTTGTGAAGCACTACAAACCCAGTCATGGAATGGAATTTGTCAACCAAGGTTTGTTAGAGGTAGAGTTTGTTGCAAGATTTTTGCAATGTACTACAAAAATACAAGTTCAGGTTTTTGTATCTAAAAATGTTATAGTTCTAGTTAATTGTGAGATGCTTGTACAATAATCTAGTAATGTCATAGCTCATTTTGAAGTGGGGGATGGATCTCATCAGCCATCTCCTAACTCTGTTATGGATACCACTAATGGAGATTCTGTTGAATGAAGTAGCACTCTTAGTTTCTTTTACTTTTTCATTATCATGTAGTTTCACTTATACTAATGTAATAGACTAGCTAGGAAACCATGCAAGAGGGCTTTGAGTACTCCTAGTATTGTATCTAGTTCTGCTTTGAGTAGCTCAGTATGGCTCATTTTAGGGCACAAGGATTTGGGTGGGGCTTAGCTAGTTGTTAGCATTAGTTTCTTTCTCATCTTAATTAAGGGATATGTGGGTTCATGTCATGGCTACTAGGCAGGGCTATGCTTGTGTTGACCATTGGTTTTGTCAAACTAGACATTTACAGTCCGTAGTTTGCATTGTTCAGTGTGAAGTGCACTTTCAAATTCATGTGAAGTTAGGCGTCATTTTTGATTTGTGTGAACAATAGTTGTGTGGTGTATGCTTTGATCTAGATCTATTATGTGATAAAGAAGGATAGTTCTATTTTGTGAAATATCTAGTGTTGTCCTATATTCTATGCCATATTTGCTTTGTTCTTGATGTTCAATTCCTGTAATTTGTGATGTCCTAGTGTTTCTCTATTACATTCTATATTCAGGATATGTTTGTATGATAGGGCCAAAAATAGTTTGTGATTTTAACAATTGTGGCATTATCATTCAATTTGAAGGCCTAATGTTGCACCTCATTTGTAGTCATTCCACACTATATAAATCAATAATGGTGGCTTTGCTCAAACCATAGAAGGTAGGAGCCATAGCTTTAGGGTAAGGAATTTCTTTATTGATAAAGGGAAATAAGAAGAAGATGAACAAGAAGTCATCACCTTGTTCCTTAACATCTACCAATCAAAACTGACTACCTTCAACACTTGTCAATAAGCCTCATTAGCAATGTGACTTATGAATGGCCCACCATCCACCTCTCATTTTGACACGTGTGCAATACACATGCGTAACCCTCTTTTCAAAGGTTAACCATCCTTAGATTTTAAATTATCACATTTAAAAAGGTGGCCTTTAGATGTTACAAACTCACATCACATAGCCAAACACTTCTCATTAAGAAATTATGTTGACACCTCTTCATCTCACTTGAGATCCTTACAAGTTTCATGGATACGCGATAAGGCATAGCAAACCCATCACCTAGGTTAGAATAACTCATACTACATTAAGTGTATCTCACATTAAGTTAACATAAACATGAGCCTTCACATCATATAGTCCACTTAGCATCTTAGAACTTTATATCATTGCCGCAACATCACCATAAGTAGAATACCACCACACTCACATCCACTCACCATAGTGCACCTTAAGAACCACATAAACCAAGACAAATTTCCCTTAGAATTGAAGAGAGATTAGTTAGTCATCTATCCAAAATATTGAGGACGCACATTGAAGGATCCAATGCCAATTAGGTCCACAATCCCAAGTGCATCAAGTCACATAAGCATTAAGCACAAGAGCACCCACTTTAGGATATAGGGAGCCATAGGCTAAGGTTACATGTAGACCCACCTATGCAAGAAAAGTTAAGAGTTGAGACTAAGCAAAAGAAACAATGACTAAAGGTAAGAGCAAACATCACATTGTATCCATTGAAAAGCTTGCTTGAATATTACACATTTTTTGGAAAGAAGAAAGCCTAGTTGTGCCTTGCGTGTCAAGAAATTGTTTGATCATAACAACCAAGAAAAATCAATCACACAAAAAGGACCAATAACAAGAAAAATATAGAGTCTCAATAAACATATCTAACCAATATGAAAATAAACATAACCCTTGAGAACCTAAATCTATAAAGACCTATTTGGCTAATCAAGAGTCTAAAGAACCACACAAGTGCATGTGTTTGATGAGTGGTTTTGAGATCCTAACTTGACAACCAACAAAAGTCCTAGCTCTAGCATGCCAATAGAAACACATGATATTAAGAATACACCAATTATGGAACTGATTGATAGGATGATTGAACTAGTCAATTGAGAAACCATGGACATCCCATAGCACCATGATTGGAGATGAACATTCAGGGAATGTCTTAGACAACTTCCAAGCATCTATGGATCCTTTCCACAATACCACTGATATAGATATTGCAATTATGATACTTGAGGCTATGGAGAAGAAACTCTTAGAGTTAAATAACCAACAAACTAGCACTCTCAATAGGGTGGTAGATATCAACACTGATATAAGGTAGCTTGCTAGCATACAAGTTGAAATGGATAGCATCAGAGAATGTTGCTAAATGTAAGAGATGCATGGTCATCTCAAGTTTCACTATTGGATCTAGGATAGCGACGACTATTTGAGCACATATATGTGCTCCAAGTTAGAATGCATATAGCATATACCTTATTGAGATGAATGGGAAACACATCTAGAACTAGAGACCATGTATGAAGATTCCCCTTGTGGCCAAGAAAATATATGGTTGGGGATGACCCCTATAGTTTCGATGAACAATTTGAACATGTTTGCAAAGTTGACAACCTCATGAGTGATGTAAAGTAGACATAGGTATTCACATTGTTCTTGGGAGAGAAGGAAAGAACTTAGTTCATATGGCTTGAGACCATTGATAATCCACATGTGTTATACTTAAAGATCTCTACATACAGTAACTCAAATAGATATGGAGATAGTCTTATCATTCAACTAGAGAAGTAGAAAGAGGAAAGCATTACATCTCTAAGGTCGAGTGTCTATTCAAAAGAATTCCAACCATGAAGAGACCTATTCCCAAGGTGGTCACGAAAGATTTCATCAAGGGAATCCTTGATGAAAAAATTTATGAAAATCATGGCAAAAGATTTGGGTCTAAATCAATTCTACATTAATGATGTGCAAGATGAGGCCATTAGGAATGATGACCTCCATAGAGAGCATACTAGTGATGAGAAAAGTGTAAGTTCCTAGCAAGATCCTCAATTGAATAGGAGTTGAGAAAAGAACAAGTAATACAATAATGCTACTCACGCTAACCTTAAAACCTATTTATTATCCTTTTGATGGAGTCTTTCTAAACCATTTCATGATCCTAAAATTGCAAGATACTAATGAATATGGACTAGTAAGTGTATTGACATATCATGGATAAGAACAACTCCATATCAATCATTGCACATGACTCACACACAAGGTGTGTAGCTATTTATTATTTTCAATAAGTTGAAAATTTTATTTCTATAAATTGTGAAATTTATAGATAATCCAATGAGTTTAAGCTTTCCAATTTCATGAGATTTTGATGAGTTTTGCTTGATTTTTCATTCGGTAAAAAAACCTTATTCAATGTTTGGCAAGTTTCTTAGATCCATAGAGAGAGAGGAGAGAGCTCCACCACATATTGCTACAAAAAAAAAAACCACAAATTGAAGAGCAAATGCTATCACTTATTTTTGGCTTGGAGAATCCTAGAATACATGAGGTTCTTTGTAGATCATGACTGGTAATAAGGTAGTCAAACCATGTCTAATTTTTTGACCATGATTTCCAAGAGATTTTTTAAGCTTTGTCTAGCTATAACGTTTGTGTCCAAACTATAGAAAAGATCATGATTGTACTCAAATATATTAAAATGACACTAATAAGCAAGGCAACATTGTGGAATTGTAGACATTTCTTCACTATTAGAAGTTTTTAGGAATGCTCAGGTACTATGAAAAATCTTTGATACAATAAAATTGCCTTTGAATATATTATTGATCAAACTAGTTGTGGAAAGTAGACACCAAGCTAAGAGTGGTATTCAAATATTGAATAGACATAATATAAGTCTTGTAAGATGTAAGACTCTCAAGATGTATCAAATCCAACTAGTAAAAAGAGCTTTTAGTCTATAGTGGATTTGTAATATGATACTTAATAAACAACTTGTGGAAAGGCCATTATAAGAATTGGAAACTTGTCAAGGAGGAACAGAATCCTTTCCATTGATTTTTCCCAAGAAGCAAGGAGACACTTGCAAGTATGTTAGAACAAGAGTGTTGAGATTTATGCAATCACACTCCTAAGATAGCCTCTTTGTATGGAGTAGTAGGGAAAGGGACAAGCAATAGCCTAGGGGAAGCTACATGTATCCCATAGGCACAATGTGGGAAAGTGCTACCATCATGGAACTATAAAGCAATGTACTTGACTATCATTTGAATGCAATGCTATTGTACTTTGTACTTTTAGTCTTGTCTCTCTCTACTCAAGATTGTGTTTATGAGTCCAATATCATCTGTTTTGGAACCTAATTCACTTAACAATCGATGTGTCTAGTCTCAGTCTCATCATGTCTCTTGTCACAAACTTTCACTCTCCATAGCTAAACCTTGCTCAAGGATACATGTTTCTCAACATGGTATCAGAGCCATGGTGAGCTTAGTTTAGCTCAGCTTAGTACTCCTCTAGCTCCCCACAACCTCAGTCCAAGCATATGACCATCTCTCACTCCATTTTCACTTTACCTCCTTTGTCTACCATAGCCAACCAGTATCTTTGTCTCTTGGAGCTTTTGGATCTCTTTGTACAAGCCATATCTCTCCATGATTTCTTCTAGGGGAACCTTCTACCACTTCAAACACAACTTTCTATTGCCTCACACCTTGACATTGAGCTCTCTGGTGCTCAACATTGTAGAAATAAGCTATTGTTGTCTAAATTTGCACCTATGAAGGTCGTACAGCCTGCGCCATCTCCACAATCTATGATTCATCCTACTAGCATAGGGCTTTTGAATCCTATTATGTTAGCCTTTTTTCCATCAAATGGTTTGGCAAATGATGCACTGCAACTCCTGCCACAAGCAAAAAACCAGTCGACCTATTGAAGCTCTAAAGGAAGCCATAGCCACTTGCCCTAAAGCTCATTTTCAACTTCATTCTCTTACTCCATTTGGTTCAACCAAGTCATTTCCACTCTGATATTCTATTATGCTTAGTTTCAAGCAAGATTTACATATCAAATCAGCAAGGAGGGGATAAATGTACAACAGTATCAAGCTTCAAGCATAGTATCTTTTGATTCTCATTAGTGCTTCTTGGCACATGTTTCTTGACACATCCAAGAAACTCATTTGCTGGTTTGATCTGAGATTTTTGGTGCTAATTTTCTATTTCTCCTACCATATAGTATGGGGAACAATTCCGCTTCAAAGGAACGGGCTTCCACACTTGGCAGACAAGGATCAAGTCGATCCTGATATGAAGAAGGGCCTTTGGTCAATAACTAGTGGTCAAGAGAAGAAACCTAGAGATGCAGTATGGCAAAAGAGTGATGACAAAGTATCATAAGATCCGAGATACATGCTTGAACTTCTTATATACTTAAAAGATATATGGTGAATATTATGCTTTTGCAGAGAGAGAACAGATGAGAGAAAAGAAAGATGTAGAGAGAAAGATAGAGATAGATTGACAATACACTAGGGGTTGGAAGATGTGCGAGTCCCCCCCCTTATGGAGTTATATTATGGACAAGGAGCAAGCTCCTCCGCTAAACATAAACTAGTTCTTATTGTAGATCTTGGGAACAAGATCATAGTTCCTTGCACAATATACAACCGACTGACACTTGCGTAACTTGGAAGTTGGCACCTTTTGATCCTTTTTGATTCTCTCCTTCTCTCCTACACAATATGTGTAGGGATCTCCTCTTGGAGCTTGATTTTAGCAAAGCTTCCACAACACTTGCACAACTCGAGGGTTGGTGAGCTTGAACTTACACAAATCCTTGCTCGGTATACAACCGACAAGAACTTGTACAACTCGGAAGTTGGCTCCTTTGATCTTCTGGATTTCTCTTCTTCTCTCCTACACAATATGTGTAGGGCTCTCTTCTTGGTGCTTGATTTCAATAGAGCTTCCACAACACTTTGTGAGACTCGAGCTGCCTTCTCTCCTCCTTTTGCATGCAGTCATGCTTCCTTCACCTCCTCAACACCCAAGGAGAGCCTCCCTTTTATAGGCTCAAAGAGCTTCTATTCTTGGAGAGAGACTTGAGTGCCAAGATTGGAAAGGTTGATCTTCGTGCAAGATGTGGTTGTTCTAAAACCTACTCTGCAGCACCAATTTTGGATCTATCTGTGCGTTGCTCAGATGGAAAAACGTCAAACACAAAAATTGTAGATCTCGCAGTTTTTAATAACCAATGCGGCCCATTTTTAGAGATCGGCTTTCTATCACGAGATATTTTAAAAATGGATTCACCATGTTATTTTAAGAAAATTAGCTTTTTAAACTCTATTCTTAACTTATGGTCCATGCAACCACCTTGAGCCATAGATAAGGAGAGAGTTCATTAGATTGCCTTGGGCCTCAACCTTAAGATTGAATTCCACACAAAAGCTTGTGTAATCTTAGACCTTAGAAAGAGAAAACCACTTCTCTCCTCACTTCCAGAGGATCATGTCTGTCGTCTTTCTTAGTGAGAGAATTACCTCTCTTGTCTTTCTTAGTGAAATAATTACTTCTCTTCTGAATTAATTAAGAGAGAAAAGACTTTAAACCTTGACTTGTAAGGGAGAGGATGACCCCAAATGAATGCAATGCTCATTACACACAAGTAAACATTTCTAGGTGTCCCCAGATGCACACTTAAATACATATACACAATGCTAATGCACTTCCTCTTCTTAGAACTCAATCCATATTCATTTATGTGTAACTCCTTGGTTCTTGTGTACACTCTTACACTTGGTAGAGACACTTCCTTTCCTCTTCATAACTTGTACTGCCTGTATTAGATATCCCAGTCACAGTGCTCTGATCACTCCATTAAGTGATGCACTAGGAATACTGGTCTCTAAATGGTCTCATGGCCATCCTAGATCATCATCAATATTTAAAGAAAAGTGAGTCATTAATTTATTGACATAAATATACTAAATAGAGAATGTGTAATAAGCAATCAATTTAGTAACACAAATCCCCATCAAGCTTGAGCTTGATGATAGTTATATCCACCATGTAGACACATGCGACACATCCCATGCTACTTGGCAAAAGGTTGGACACATTGTTTGGTTCCCAATCAAAATCTTCAAAATATGGTTTGCTAATTGAATTTTTCAAGTTGGATATGAAGGCTAATACATCCCTTGCAACCCATCTTAATTATATGGAAAGTCTGCTAACTCAACTTGCATGGATTAATTTAAAAATGGATGTTGAAGAGTCTTCCTCCAGAGTTTGGTAATATCTCTACCATACTAATTAATATGCTAGATCCCAAGCTAGTAGACATCAAATCATCACTCCTAGAAGAAGAGAAAAAGCTCAAATGTAAAGAAGAATCAATAATTTCAAAGGAAAAACGGGTTCTCTATGACAATAACAAGTACAAAGGAAAGAAAGACATTGTTCGTGACTTCTGCGAACAACGTGTCACATTGAAAACTTTTTTCATGCAAGGAAAAGATAATAGAAGACATACCTAGCAACTACCAAAGAAGAAGAAGAAGAAGAAGAAGAAGAAGAAGAAGAAGAAGAAGAAGAAGAAGAAGAAGACAATCAAGAGCAGAAGGACAAGCCTTATTAGTCCTTCTATTCCCACTATTCATACCAACTTTTTAAAGCCTTGTATGTACTAGCATTAATGCTCCAGTCATAAGCTTTGTAACCCTCATGTAATCTGTGCACTACCACCTCTATACACTTAGTTAGGCCTTGTGACAACCTCTAGTTTTTTATGGTTGTTTTTTCCATGTCTACACTTAGCAAGGTTCTACTCATGACAGCCTTTGTTTGTATGGTTGTGATTGAGGAAGGGTGTTGAGATTTATGCAATCACACTCCGAAGACATCCTCTGTGTATGGAGTAGTAGGGGAAGGGACATGCAATAGCCTAGGAGGAACTGCATGCATCCCATAGGCACAATGTGGGAAAGTGCTACCATCAGGGAGCTATAAAGCAATGTACTTGATTATCATTTGAATGAAATGCTATTGTACCTTGTACTTTCAATCTTGTCTCTCTCCACTCAAGATTGTGTCTATGAGTCCAAGCCAATCTATCTTGGAACCTAATTCACTTGAGTAACAGTTAGTGTGTCTAGTCTCAGCCATCATGTCTCTTGTCTCATTGACTTTCATCCTCCTTAGCTAAACCTTGCTCAAGGATTCATGTTTCTCAATAAAGAGTGACCCAAATATCAAATATTGTAAGAAAACCATAAAGGCCTATTGAGCCACTAAGGATAAAAATCTACCCCTTTTTTTTCTTGACTAAAGTGAACTTAGCGTACAGTCACCCAAGATAAGCTATAACATTGTCTTCCTAAGGGGGAAGCTTTCCTAAAGTAAGTATCAATACATCCTTGGTTAATTCAATAAAAAATATCATAAACCAATCAATATTTACTAGTAGGATGATTGAGCTTAGATACAAAATATCCACAATGACCTAAAAAAGAAATTTGATGAGTGGTTTAATGCTACCAATGTTGTGCTCCTAAGAAGAACGACACTTGGTATAATACTTGACACCAATAAGAAAGCTAGTTGATTGAGGAAATGTTGAGGCTTTTACCCACTTAATAAGAGGATATGAGAAAAATACTTATTCTTCCAAAAGTCCAACCTAACTTGGCTAACCAAGTGTCACCTCTTCACTTTCTTTATCTCTACAAACGTTTGTGCTTACTTCCATAAGTATGCAAGCAAACTAGCTATTCCAAGATTGTGAGCTATTCCTAGATTGTGCTAGATACACCTTTTTTTCCCTCTCATTGTACTCAATGCAATTTGGAGTTGGAGATAGTCTTATGACCCTTGTGTGGTCTCCTCATTTCAAGCACTTGATTTATGCTTGTAGCCCACTCCAAGCTTAAACCACCATTACAAGGTGAATAAGAGAAATACATCAAAGAAGAAGAAGAAGAAGATGGAGGTGAAGATGGTGGAGCCAATGGAGTGCTTCATCCTTACTCCCTCACACTCTCAACCTCATTCTATCTCTAGTCTACAAGGAAGCTATATGGATTACTTGTCTAGTGGGAGTACATGAGGGATGCTTACATTGCAATGTGATAGTTAGAGTACCATTCTATTGGTACAAAATGCCATCTGTAATGAAAAGACAAGGCACATTGAGGTGAAGTATCACTTCATCAAGAAGATGCTTAAGGGTAAGCACATTGAGCTTGTCAAGGTCTATATGGATGATTACCTTTACAAATCTTCTCACAAGAGGTTAATGTTTGCGCACTTTGCACATTGTACACATCAGGGGAGATTTGAGGTCTTGAAAATGCCCTGTAAGAGATCTTAGAGATAGAAAATATTTTAGGAAATGAAAATTATTTTTTGGTTTTTAAAAAGTTTATATTTTAATAAATAAACATATTTAAAATAATTTAAAAGTCGTTATCATAATATTCTTATGGTTTGCATCAAACCTAGAAATGTAGGTTGCCATAAAGATGAGAATGATTAACTTAATGAAGATCCTTCCTTCTCTTGATAAAAATGAAAGTAAATATTAAATTTGAAAATTTTAAAACATTTTGTTACCTCTGTCCATCCTCATTCTCTTTTTTCTTAGTACTAAGGTATACCTTTTGACTTAAGAAAGATTGAATATAACTTTTCTTATAATAGTATTTGAGTTATGATGTTGATCTTATTTAGATATCTTCTAAGTATAAGTGAGAGAGATGCTTCAAAGGTACTTCAATTTTATTATCACATTTTTCCTCAGCAATCCCAAAGGATATTCTTGAGAAAAGAAATTCAAAAAAATAGAGGTGTAATGCTTGGATTCTTTCATTAAGCATCATTCTTTGGATTTTAATCTAGTGTGGAAAACTTTGGATAGTAGCAGTGTATTAGTCGAAATTTGTATACACATAATTTTTAACTAATATAATCAAATATGAAATAAGGTCAGCTATGCAATTGTTTACTTCTAAGGCCATCTATGGTGAAGATTATCAAACAAACAATTAATAGTAAAGTGATGAGAGTCTTGGGTGAGCTTTTTAATGTCAAGACCAGCTTCAAAAGCAAGAAGAAAGAGGTTCTTTTTAATTAATTTAACAACATTTTTCTTAAACTACTTATCTTGCAACATTTGATCATCAAATTCTATGATTTGTCTTTAGAAGAGGCACAAGGAGTAGCTAAGTTTGTGATTAAACATGATGAAAGTGAGATTTTAAAGGTACAAAATTAAAAAGAATCTCCATTAGCTTGATGAATAGAGCACTTTCATCAAGTCATTGTAGGTGATTTTGTCAAAGAGAGAACCAGGGAGAGAGAAAAAGGAGAGAGAAGACTGCAGAGGAGAGAGAAAGATTGCAGGAAGAGAGAGAATAAGAGTGACGAGGAGAGAGAAAGACTAGATTTAGAGAGAGAAAGATAAGAAAGATGAGGAAGCCATAGAAGCTGTGAGCAAGAAGGGAGAGAAAGTCTGTAATTGTATTAATGTGTCAAAAAGATATGAGAAATTACATCTTCTCTCCTTTTATACCAATGTCAATGTGACATGGCATAATATCAACATTTTTAACACTTATTTGCTATTCCCAGCTTCTTACAATCCATCCCTTCCCAAAAGTTTTTGTCCTAAAAAACAAACCTAGAAACAACTAGAGAGCAGATGGATAGAATAGAGTACTACTCTGTTTTACATCTTTACAAATGGAAAATGAATGAAGAATGACCATTACAAGAGCTGAATTTGAAGAATGGAAGTAAGGTCCAACTATATACATGATTTGAAGTACTTCAGAAGCAAATGGAGCCATAAAATCTTCAACAAATAGTCCTAGAACAAAGTAGACAGCTTGCTGAATAAACAGTCCCTAATACTGGACCAAATCTGCCATTACTTTTGATAGAAGTGTCCAAATGAGATGTACCATATATCGAAACGAAGCTCTTGAAGAGTACTTTGAGCCCATGTAGATAGCTTAATTCTGAAAATTAGGTACGATAAAAACTGTTCTAAAACAGCGTGTTGTCCTGAACCAATCTGCATCAATACTAGCTCCATAAGCAATAGGCTTCAGCCACCAATGTCTCCCTCAAGTATGGATACTCATCCAATATAGAATCAGGTCTCCAAGAAGTCTCTTCAGAGGGTAAACCTCTCTATTTGATCAAATATTCCACAATAGAACGTGATCAAAGCTTCTTTTCGCGCTGACCTATAACAGCCTTTGGGATGTACTGAACAAGACCATCTTCATCAATAGGTGGCAGCTCATCAACTATATCCACTGGATCACCATAATAGGGCTTGAGATGACTAACATGGAAGACATTATGAATCTTTGTAGAAGAGGGCTCTAGTTTGTATGCCAAATCTCCAATCCATTTAAGGATCCTGTAAGGGCCATAAAACCTGTGGGCAAGCTTATTACTGGATCCATCTTTCAACGTAGAGTAATTGGATTTAGGCACCTTCAACAAAACCAGCTCTCCTTCTTGAAACTCTAAAGGCCTCCTCTTCTCATCAGCATACATCTTCATTTGATCTTGAGCCTTCCTTAAATTCACCTTGCATTGCTGAAGAAGGGTCTGCATTCTTTCCAACTCTTCCTTCCCATGAGGATTGATCTTTTCATTAAAGATGACTGTGGGTAAGGGCACCTTGTAACCATACAAAGCCTCAAAGGGTGAAACTCCTATGCTCGCATGAGTGGAATTGTTGTAAGCAAACTCAGCCAGGTGTAACCAAGAATCCCATGAGGTTTGGACATCATAGCAAAAATGGTGAAGATAAGTCTCCAACCATTTATTAACTCTCTCTGTCTGTCCATCAGTTTGGGGATGATAAGCCGTAGATGGAGCTAACTTAGTGCCCATAGATGTAAATACCGCTTGCCAGAAGTTACTCATAAACTTTGAGTCCCTATCATGGACAATCACCTGCGGTAATCCATGTAGTCTAAAAATATGCTCCATAAACTGATTGGCCACTTGAGAAGCAGTAAACTGAATTTTTGTTGGGATAAAATGAGCTGTTTTGGTGAGTCTGTCAACCACCACATAAATACTATTCCACCCCTTCTTGGTAGTAGGTAAGCCAGTGATAAAGTCCATAGTAATATGAGTCCATTTACCCGTAGGAATAGGCAATGGCTGTAACAAACCTCATGGCTTATGGGTGCTATCCTTATTTTGTTGACAAGGCATACACTTCATAACGAAGTCCTTGACATCTTTCCACAGTCCTTTCCAATAAAAGCTCTTGCTAATCCTGTCATAAGTCTTGAAAACTCCCAAGTGTCCAGCTAAAGGCGAAGAATGTAACTCCTCCATAATTTTCTGCTTGAAAGAAGAAGTAGAGGCAATAACAATCTTGCCCTTCCACCAAATAAGACCATTTTTAAGCTCGTAATGCAAGTTTTCTTCCATAAGACCTTGCTATAATTTTTGAAAGATTTGGCTGAATTCCTCATCTAAAAGATAGGCCTCCTATAGTTCTTCAATCCAATCATTATGTAGTTCTGTCATGGCTGACACTTTGCAGGCCCACATACGAGAAAGAGAATCAACCACTATGTTATCTTTGCCCCCTATATGAGTGATGTCAAATTCATAATTCTGTAATGTAGCTATCCATCGTCGTTGCTTTGGAGTGAGATTTGACTGAGTAAGGAAATACTTGAGTACCCGATGATCACTATGTACTCTGAATCGGCTGCCATATAAGTAATGGTGCCATTTCTTGATTGCATGCATGATAGCCAACATTTCCTGGTCATAAACATTCATGGCCATCTCCTTATCTGTAAGCTTACAGCTCTCAAATGCAATTACTCCATGCTCCTGAAGCAAAACAGCCCCAATGCCACGGCCACTAGCATCACACTGTATAGTAAACTCTTTGGAGAAATTCGGGCATACTAGGATAGGAGCAAAAGTAAGTAGTTCCTTTAACTGGTTGAAGCTGCTATCTGCAAGAGCATCCCAAAAGAAAGCCTCTTTCTTCAACCTGTCAGTCAAAGGAGCTGCAATTGCCGCATAATGCTTTATAAATCAGCGTTAGAATGAATATAGACCAAGAAATCCTCTAAGAGATGTAGTAGTAGTAGGCGTTGGCCAATCTCTTATGCATTGCACCTTCTTGGGATCAGCCTGTATTCCTTTTTCACTGACTATATGGCCCAAGTATTCCACTTCAGCCTGCATGAAAGAGCACTTCTTCTCTTTAGTAAAAAGCTTATGATGTCTCAACACATCAAAAACCTTCCTCATATGTGACAAATGATCCTGTAAAGTCTTGCTATAGATCAAAATGTCGTCAAAGAACACCAAGACAAATTGAAAGAGGAAAGGTTGCAAGATCTTATTCATCAGGCTTTGAAAGGTAGCTGGAGCATTTGTAAGCCCAAATGGCATCACCAAGAAATGATAGAGCCCACGATCAATCCTAAAAGCAGTCTTGACTTCATCACCCTCTCTCAGGCGAATCTAATGATACCCTGATCTCAAATCAATCTTTGTGAAGAATCAAGCCCCTTAAGCTCATTAAGTAAATCATCAATCCTGGGTATAGGATACCTATTCTTCACTATTATCTTATTGAGATCCCTGTAGTCAATGCACATTCTGAAAGATCCATCTTTCTTTTTGACTAACAGGACTGGAGATGCATAAGGTGAAGAACTTGGTTCAATGAATCCCATTTCAAGAAGCTCTTTGATTTGCTTGGCTACTTCTTCTCGTTCACATTTTGATAATCTGTAAGGTGGCTTATTCATTATCTTTGAGTTGGGCTCCAAATCAATGGGGTGATCCACCGCTCTCTTAGGAGGCAATGAAGTAGGTACTTCAAACAAATCTCTATACTCCTCAAGAAGAGCTGTCAAGGCTGGATGGTTTACTGAATTATTAGGCTAATCCTGTGTTTCTTTGTTCAAATGCAAAACAAATATCTGTGAGTGCTTCTTGTACTCTCTCTTGAGTTGTTGAATGGTGATATGCTGAAAATCAGATCTACTAGGAATTCCCTGTAAATGGATGAGCTGTCCATTGGAGAAAAACTCCATATATAACTGTGAGAAATCCATAGTGATACTGCCTAATGTCATCAACCAATCACAACCAAGTACAATATCTATGGGCCCCATTTCCAAAGTGATCATGTTTACTTTGACTTCAAAATTTTCAGCCAACTGCAAAGAAACCTGTAGGCAAATCTGTGTGCTGATTTCCTCTTCACCATTAGCCACTTGTACTCTAATGGGCTGCTGTAAGTTTGTGGGAACACAATTCAACTTGTCCATAATGGACTTATTGACAAAACTGTGAGTACTGCCACTATCTATCAGGATGAACACTGGCTTTCCACATATGCTTCCCCTCATATGAAGTGTATTAGGGCTCTTAGATCCCGTCCAAGTATCCATAGAGATAGAACAATTAGTGGCAGTAAGCGACTCATCACAAGATCCACCAGGATCAAACGGAACATCTCCGCCTGGATCAAAAGGAAAAGAGTCGGCTGGATCATAAAAGTACTCCTGTCCACCGTCATCCTCAAAATCTTCATTTTCAGCATTGATTGTCACTGCATTAGCTTCATCTATGTCATCTTCAAAGTCCTCAAAAACTAGCATACTCTAAAGCTTTGGCTTGACATTTTTGTATACACACTTTGAAGCATGGTCAGGAGTATACTTTTCTCCACACTTGAAGCATAAGCCCTTGTCCTTCCTTTCCTTGTAAAGATCCATGGGAATAGATTTGGGATTTGTATTAGCTGAAGTGGACTTAGGCTTGTTGTCACCCTGCTTAAATTCAACCTTTGGACTGTTTGCTGTCCTGAAATTACTTTGAGACCTGGAAGCATTGAATGGAGGATAAGTTGGTACCTGTAAGCTCCCACTAGGCATATGATTGCTGCCATAAATGTTACCAACTTGTCCTTGCTTTAAAACAATCCTTGGCTGTCCATAACTTGGCTGAAATGAAGACTCTTTCCCATACTTTTTTCATAGCGCTCCGCAAGCTCAATAGCCTTGAAAAGTGAAGTAGGATTTTGCGCCATAACATCAGTTGAAAAAGATGGTTCTAAACCATACATAAACTTGTGTAGCTTGGCCTCATCACTGATGCTTTCCACATACATGGTCAAGTTGAGGAATTGGTTTGTATATTCTCTTACACTTAGGCCCCTTTGTTCCAAACCATACCATCTTCGTGCTAGCTTCTCTTTTTCAAGAGGCGAAACAAAGACTTCAGCCATAAGTGCCTTGAAAGCTTCCCAATTCTCAATAAGTACATTCTCTTTCTTGATATACCTCCACCAAGTATGGGCAAATCCTTCTAGGTGCAAGGAAGCAAAGTGAATCTTCATATCATTAGTTTTAGGATATATATCAAAGTAGGACTCCATCTTAGAGGTCCATTCCTCTAATTCTGATGGTGAAGATGACTGGCCATTGAATTTGGCTAAAACAATTTTGTCCTTGAATTCTCTTTCATGAAAGGGTTGCTGTCCCAAAATTGGCTGATCAGGATTTCCAAGTACAGAACCTCCAAATTGATACTGAAATCTTCCAACAGGTGGCTGAGAATTACCATGTAATCTTCCTGTTGGTAAAGTACCCCTGAAATTTTGAGTATGCAGTCCAAAAGCTTGAGTATTAGCTCCATTCAAACTGCCCAAATAGTCATCATGCCTTTGTGAAGCTTCTCCTACTTCATACTGACTATTTGGAATGCCTCTTCTTCCAATAATCCCATTTCCATGACCATTCTGGTTAGATGGCTGAAGTGGGACTGAAGGGCCACTGTTTGAACAAGCCTTCTCATTAACTTCCTTTGATGCCATTTGCAACTGCATAAATTTAGCAATTTGCTCCATGAGTTGTTCGTTGGATTCTACCAACTTATCAATAGAAGCCTTGGTCTGATCAGTAGATTGAACCATCTGCTCCATTCTTGACAAGATGGCCTCATGTCGTTCCCTATGTCTTTGTTCATGGGCACACAAAGTATTGTTGAGCAAACTGACTTCTCCTTGTTGTTGAAGCTCTTCAGGGTTCTCTTGAAGTGTGCTATCCATCATGGAATCCCTGATTTGCTGAGCATAATCCTCATGGATCTTATTTTTGCCTTTATGTCTTGCCATATTAGTGCAGTCCTGCAGTACCCCCTGTCAATAAAACGGCTATAACTTTGGCTAGGAAGCTCCGATTTCAGAACTTTTTTGTGCGGATCGAAGCTAACAATGCCCTATGTGAGATGAGCTATAGCACGCTATAACAGGTTTAGGACAGAAAATTATGTATCTGGGTTTCAGAGTCTGAACTGTCCAGTCCTACAACCTGTCTAGACCTGTAAGTGCCCTGTTTTGACCCTGTAATGTAAGATAGTAACCCCAAATGGCTACCAAACCCTGCAAAGGGGTATATAGGACCTGTGGGTACCCTGTAGTATCTGCACGTGTGCTTCAGCAATGAAGGGTGTACCTGTATCCACCTGTAAATACCCTGTAAGTGACCTGTAAATTCCCTGTTTTACCCTGTTTTGGTCCTGTAGGTACTTGAGTCTTTGGAAAGTCTTCAATCTTTAATCCTCCACTCGCTGTACCTGTGTGAGGGATAAAACGGCATGACAGGCTTCCTACACGGGCTCCGAATCACCGGGAGGTGGGCAAAGTTCCCCTCGGGTCGGTTGGTTGCACCCCTTCGGGATCTTCGATAGTGAGGGAGGGTCACCTCTATTTTGTCCCACTATCTCCCCCGGCATCCACCTTTTTCCTCGGCGGGAATATCAACATGGCAGAGGCTAGTGTGCTAAACAATTAGCATGATATGCCATTTAGAAATATTCATTCAGCCTTTCATGAGATGCAATTGATTGAGATAAGAAAAATTGAGATGGGAGAAGGGCCTTACCTATGCAATTCAGTAACTCACTCATTGCTAGTACTTACCCTTTTACAATATTTCAGCTTGGGTGAGAGAAATTCAACATAACAAATCAAGGTTATGCATCAAGCTGATCAAATGATACCTATGATGAGTAATGGTTTGAATCAAAATGGAATTCAATGAAATAGGTTGAAATTGAGGAAAATTAACACTAATCTCTGATCTATTGATCAATCCAGTGAATTAATTGATCAATAACCTCTCATCAACAAGTGGAAAAGCCATTAGCAATAGGATTATTGAGAGATTTCAGAGATTAGTAAAAGGGAAATACCTCCATTAAGCTTGAAGAATATGATGGATGTTAGCTTCAACCCCGTTGATACAAAAGTTCTTCATAATCCATCATAAATCCATCATAAAGCTTGAAATCTCCATGAAATCAGTCATACAAACTTCAATATGATGAAATCCTTGAAGAATCAATGCTCCAGCCTTGCTTGAACACTTGAACTTCAAAGATTCAAGCTCCTTGATGAAAAATCCCAAAATAATCCTTCCATTTGAGCTCCAATGTCATGCACGGGCTGAAATCTCTTCAATGTCTTCAATCTTGGAGTCTATTCTTGTACTTAGCTTTAGAGAAGCTTTGGAGGTCGGGAAGGTCCAAAATTTTGAGAAATTTGAGCTTCCATGTCTATGGCTATGGCTGCCCTACTGTGTATTAGGGTTTGAGCAAGAGAATGACTAATCAGAATGCTTCAGAGGCTGAAGATTGTTGCCAATCAGTGCTTGATGAAGCCTTCAAGAGTTGTGGTCAATGGCTGAGGATGTGGAGCAAGCTGAGCAGGGAAGAGAGAGCAGGAAATCCAGCACAATTTTCGGCGCAATTTTCGGGTTGTAGTCTAGCTGAAATTTGCAACACACCTCAACTGTGGTACTCCACCTGAAGCTCATGCAACATAGATTCTTTGCCCCATGCTTTGACAAAGAGAGATGTTCAGTAGAGAGAGAATTTGAGACTTTCTTGACAGCCACCATGAAAGCTTCAGCCAAAAGCTTGAAGGAGAGAGAAGAGAAGCTCTCTTTTGAAAAGTAACTGTAGTTTAGTCTCTAACTAAACTCGGTTAACCATCCTTTACCCTAGTTACCTCCATTTTTGCATAAAATTTGATGACGTCTAGCCATTTGAGCCTTTACCCGCCATATCTGACCTTGGGTATCTCCAGATGTTGTCTCTTGCTAACTGTAGGTGTCCTGCAGCACTCCACTAGTCACTGTCTTGTACCATTTTTTTGTATGAAATCGGTTTTGAAATAGGAAAAATGGGACTAAAAATGGAAGAAAATAATGGATCAAAGACTCAAGCTCTGATACTACTTGTCAAAGAGAGAACCAGGGAGAGAGAAAGAGGAGAGAGAAGACTGCAGAGGAGAGAGAAAGACTGCAGGAAGAGAGAGAATAAGAGTGACAAGGAGAGAGAAAGACTAGATTTAGAGAGAGAAAGACAAGAAAGATGAGGAAGCCATAGAAGCTGTGAGCAAGAAGGGAGAGAAAGTCTGTAATTGTATTAATGTGTCAAAAAGATATGAGAAATTACATCTTCTCTCCTTTTATACCAATGTCAGTGTGACATGGCATAATATCAATATTTTTAACACTTATTTGCTATTCCCAGCTTCTTACAGATTTAATGCTATTTAGTGTTCAATTCAAACATAATATCTAGTGGTTAGGATATTTAAAGTAGACATAGAGATTTTTAATATACTATATTAGGGTTCTATTAGAATTCAATAATTGATATGATTAAGAGCCAACAAGTAGAAGAAGATATTTTTGTTGAGGCCTTTGGAAACTATAAGATTAAATGGCACACAATGGTGACTTGAAGACATTCAAGTGCATATATAATGTGTCTAAATGAGCAAACTCCAGATATCCTTATCTATATTACATGTCTCTAGTTGCATAGTTGAGCTCAAGCAATTTGAATAGACACCCGTCTAGGAAAATAAAAGAGCTACACTTTAAGACAATTTTAGATATTCCTTTAGTTAATACTCACATATGTTCACTTCATGTACTTGGTAAAATAATTAAAAAACATGTTCATATTTACATAGGGTTTTCTTGGAAGCTAAGATCCTTATTAGCTAGACAAGATGCTATAACAAAGATCAAGCAAGTTTTATTTGCATTTAGTTTGCATGGAGGAAATGTTATTATTAAACACGATCCTCAAAAGTCCAAGGATAGAAATTGTGTCCCCAAAAAGCTATCTATTGGTGGGGTGAATGGTAGAAGGTTCCCAAGCTCTAATGGAAAACTTGGTAAGATAAACTCTAGAAATGGGGGTTGAACCATTAAATACAAACAATGGAAAAAAATATAATGCAATTAAAGATCATATTGGTAATGGACACACTTGGAATAGAAAAGATAAAGATTGAAAAACACTAGATAAAATATTTTTTTATTGTGATAAAACTGATTGAAAATATGATGATCTCAAAGATTTTAAAGACTAACTGAACCTTTAAAAAAAGGCAATGATAGAAGCTTGGGGTAATCAACACTTCACTCAATATATGGTAATAAGTTAGCATTATTATATTTTTTCATTATCTAACTTATATATGATTTTTAACTCTCTTTATTTTTTTAATGATGCAACATATTTTATATAAGCATGCTCTATATCATCAAAGAACATGAAAGCTTATCTATTTGGTCAACCCAAGGCATGGAAAAATCACATTATCAAGAAATAAAAAAATACTTCAAACAAACAAGACATGGAGGAGAAAGAGTTAAAGAAAATAGTTTATTAGAGGTATTTCATTCGTCATCAAGATGATAGCCATTCTTATGGTTAGAGGATAATTGTAAATACTAGAAGATTGGTTAAGTTTATTTATCTTAATGATGACACACTTATGAAGTTAATGTAGAAGATATTTAACTTTAAGATAGTCTTTCACTCATAAGATAATTCCTTGTAAAATAACACCCAATTAGCACTCTTTTCTTTCAAATGTGTGTTAGTTTTCAAGGATTATTAGAATAGTGAGTATGTTTGGTATGTACAAGCAAAGCTTTTTAAGTACATAATTATCAATTGCATACAAGAAGAAGAAGATGTGGGTATAGAGAGTGTGGAAGTAGAGAAGGGAGGAGAGATACTCTCAACACCTAAGGCAACTAAAACATAAAAGAAAGATAAAAGAATTCCTAAAAAGGATGTTTCTCATAGAAAGAAATAGTTTTTGTATATTGTCTTGTAAGACCTCATGTATGTAAATCATGAAGAAAGAAAATACAAATTTAATGCAATATATGAACTTATATTTATATTGAAAGTAAAGAGTTCTTTTCTTCAATATCCTTGCATTGTATATTTTTCTCTCTCCACTCTAATATTTGTAAAAATTTAGCATAGATGTTTGTTATTTTTGAAGGATTGGAATCAAACATACATCTTCTATATATAACTTGATGCCTAAAATTATCTATTTGTTGTTAAATTGAATATAAATAAATATAGACATTACATGTCTTTATTTTGTAAATCCATCCTCACTTGGTGTAATATCTATGATGATCGAATCTTTAGTATCGTCATAATATCCTCATGGAGCTAAACATCAAGATCGAGTATAAGATCTTTGCTAAAATCCTCAAGATTTTGATCAAGAGCAACTAGATTATTGCCACCAACATAATGCTATCTGTAGAAATTACATGGCATAGTGGATAGAATCTGAGCAAGAAGTAGAGAGCACATAACAAATATGAGAAGAATAGAGTCTGCTTTAATTTCAAATGAACTGATACAAACATGGCTCTGTCCACTTGTGCCCTTTCACTGTGAAGCTTAGATGGTGATTCACATAGAAAGAGCTTAAGGGTAAGTGGAAGAACTCTGATTGGGTGAAAGATAGATTAATGATGGCTTTATAGGGGTCTTTCTTTTATAGCTCTAGAAGATAGTTTGGTCAGCGTGTTCAACCATATTATAAACCTTCCCTAGTTGACCATATTAGAAACCTTCCCTAGGGGCCCATGATAATTTCTGCACCTCGCAACTTGATGCATTGTGCCTCGAGTTGCTACTGGCATAACTACTAATCTAACCCAAAGGCTAGATCCACAAAGGTCACCTTTTTGCCATCCAATCATATAGACCTCATTTGACATATAAGTTATGTTCCACTCAATGTCTGTGCTTACGCATGGCTTCTCCTCATAATGGGGTCCTTACAACTTAGAGCACCATGGATCATTGGTGGTACCTTACAAGGATGGGGTATTGAGCATATCTAACACCCCCTTCAATGTCCACTCGTAGTAGGTAAACTACATTCTCAGCCCAACACCAAGTCTCTAGAGATGAATTCAAAGGAGACTTGTTGTAAGAGCTTTGGTAATGATATATGCTCTATTCTTCTCTATTGGATAGTAGAACCAACTCTACTATCCCATTCTCGATCAAGTCACACACATAGTGATACTAGATCTCAATATGTTTGGTTCGTGCATGAAAAATGGGATTTTTAGCAATGGCGATGCAACTTTGACAGTCACATCTTAGCACTATTGGATCTTCATCCTGTACTCCCTTATGCCATAGGATCCTCCCTAACCATATTGCTTCACGTGGTGCAAAACAAGTTGCCTTGCACCAACAACAAAATTGATATCTGACCTAGTGTTACACAAGTAGACGAGGCTTTCAATGTAATATTCCCGCCATAGCACTTCATATCAAGAAACGAATTCAGGCTTAAGGTGATGCCAGGAGGCATATTTCATGGTGGATTCCGTGAGGTTTTACGGTGGATTCCATAAACTTTGATGACCGGGGCTCATACACAAAGTGGATTCCTTGTGCGAGAAGTTGATGGGGATGCCTGTCCTTTTCGGGTGTTTTATTAATTTAGTGTGTACATGGGTGATTCCATAGCGGGTGATTCCGTAAAATGCATATTAAATTAATAAACGTTTATGAGTTTAGAGTGCGCACTCGTAATAAATTAAGGTTAGGATTTATTTCTAACCAGTTGATTTATTTATGTAACTGAAGACTGCTAGGTATTCACTTTTGTCGGTTTAATTGTATTATTTTACTAACGATTGTGAATGCTTCAGTTGATGTGTAGAGATAGCAGCAGTGGCTGAGGAAAGCATTGGAGTCTAGCGAGTATTCGATCTATGGATTATATTTTGATAGGCGCCACGCCTATATTTTGTCATGTCTATTGAGGCATCGATTATTTATTATTATTTTGTATACGCCTATGCACACGGATATGTTATTTCTATTTGGACATTGTGTTGGGCATGCCAGACTCTTTGGGCACCGTCCATTAGCTTTATTTCTATTTTTGTAAAAGCAAACTCAAAAGCTAAAAGCTTGATATATTTTTGTAAATTGGGCTATTATTGAGCATGAAGAAGAAATATACATAAAATACATGCTTTGTGAAGCGCTCACACAAGGCATGGGGGGAGATTGAACCCAATTGGTCTCTTGCTCTTGTCGTTCATGCTTTTTACCTTGTAATTTGTGCAAAAAGTAGAGTTCATTGTTCTTGGGGACCTTCCGGGATTCACTACGTGAGCTTATAGCGACCGATCTGCGCACCATAAGGTGTTTTAAAAATTACTCATCGAGCTATCCCATATGTGATTGCACATAATTTTCTTAATATCGAGTCTTGCATTAAATCAATTCAGTAATCGGATGTGAGCAGATGCCTCAATGTTTCTAGCCAACAAAAAGTAAAGACACCTCGTAAATAATATTATGATAGCTTGATCATAATTTTTTCCACATTATATTTGATTTAACATTCTCGATTCCATTTAATGCGTCAAAGATTGCATTGATTTTGTAACTACAAGGCAAATCGCAAAAGCCTTAATCGATAGATGAAGAATGTGCAAGAACAAGCATGATATTGAGTAAGTTAAGTATCAAAGAGTATGACATGACTTTATGAACTAGATAAGTCATGATGTAACTTGGCCAAAAACCACCAGATGAAGTCGTTTTGAAGAAAAAAAGATGTTTTTGAAAAAATAGGCAAAAATTCACAAGTTTTTGATACTTGGAGGGAGACAAAGCATAAAATAATCATCCCCATGCCACCATCCAACAGGTAGACAATCAAAATGCATTTTTAATCAAGCTCATTTGGCTCTTGACAAGTAGCCAAAAGAATGAGTCGACTGCATTCTCCCCCTCATGCCTATAATTACACCCCCTCTCCTTCACAAAGAAAGCAAGAAGAAAGACCTCCTGATGATGGAACAATTTCTCTACTTCTCTTACCCATTGAAGCTTTGAGCTTGAAAGAGGAAAATACCCCCATTCTACCTCATTTTCATTATCTCTACCCCCTGTTACGCCTCCCTTCCATATAGCCATATCACTAAGCAAAATGCTAGCAATTTTTTTTGGATAACCACCAACTCTCCCTGAACTATCACATTAATTTCGCTTGACATCTGAAGGCTCCCCGAGGTTGCAAAAATGCAAAAAGCCCATTTGAAGCAAGGGAAGCAAGGAATGTGATTGATGGAGAAAATGACGCGGTAGGAATTGGCGAAACCCCCGTTACTGCAAACTTGATAGAGGTAACATCTCATTAGTTTGAAAAAATTAATATTTTGTAAGCTTATCACTATATTTGACTTTAAATGATTATAAACACATTATAAAGACAATGCATATGAATTGCCGCTTAGGAAAATAACCTAAGTAATATAATAATAATTAATTATTTAGTGAAAAGAATCTTTCACTTGAAAAAGGATTATATGCCTGTCATTAAAAAAGTATCGTAAATATGGCTTATTTCGTGATATTTATTGTTATTCCATTAATGATGCATGTGATCATATAATAATAGAAAAAAGGTAGACAGTGTTAGGGAAAGGAATATTTTATAAAATTTTCCTAAAAGTGACTATTTTTTAATTTTGTCAATGATAAACATACGCATATGAGTTTTATGATAATTTATAGAAAATCATTTAGATAATATCATGAAATAATCAACTTATTAAATCAACACAAAATTGTATAGGAAAATATATACTAGACACACATAAATTAGGTGTGTAGTAATATAATTCAATGTCTGAAAGATGAAATAAAAATTACATTTATGATTTTTGCATTGCCTAGAATAAAGTTTTCAGAAAAACAATCAACATTGCACTTAGCACATAGCTAAATGAAAATTGATATTTCTAGATAACGTTGAAAGTTTGGCAAATGGTCAGACATTATTGATTAAACCATAGAATATGAGTAGAATAAAATAAAAATTATTTTCCTATTGAGAATGTATGCAATGTTAATATTAATGACTATATTAGCGTGAGCATCAATATCATGAGTTGATCCACGTATGAATAAGTGAAAAAACCTAACCTAAAATATCGAGAATGTTGAAGCAAAAACAACTATGAAATACTGGACAACCTTGAAACTATTAGTATTGGAAAATTAAATAAATATCGAAAGTCTACATGTCTTGTTGGATATTGATAAGAATTTGTAAATACAAATTCTAAAGTCTAAAGAGACTTGGAAAAGCATTTAAAATCTCGTTAAGTGCGGGTTAGGGCAGGGCAATGCGTGAATTGCCTGCCATACATATGAATGCCCATATTATCTTTTAGGGTGGAAATACCAAAATTTTTATAAGGATAAAATAGACTTTTCATAATTAATCAGATTCGCAAAATGACTTATGGATCTCGAAAAAGAGTTGCAAGTAGGAAGCGAAACCCTAAGAATAAGGTGGGATCTTAAAAGAGAAACCCTAGATTTGGGTGGGGCTGCTTTCTATACTAAAAACACTTGCTACTATTTCTTTTTGATTTGTGCATACATTGATGATTGCATATGAAAGATTGATTGAGCTTGCAACAGTTAGATCTGATTGTAAATATATAATCAAGATAATAAGAGGAAAGATTGTGCTATGCCTCCCCCACGACTAGATACAAAACCTTGCTCCAAGGGGGATTGTTTTGTACCATTGCGAGGAGCTTCGGACCCAGCCCAAACGACAAGAGGTCACTCGATGAGGAATCCATTAGGTAGGAGGAGGTGGGAGTGCCAAGGGGGCTCTAGCCATAAATCTCTTGATCGCTCCTAGGAACTACTTGACCCTCACATGAATTAGGATGGGATCCTGGAGTCCCCAGTACTAGTGAAGGGATGAAAATCTTGGAGGGTTTCTTTTCTTCTGCATAGACAGAAGGGATTTTTCAGTGAACAGAGGTTTATCTTCTATGTAGGAAAAATGAAAAAATAATTGTAAATAACTTTGCGAAATAATAAATAAATATGTTTTTTCAAAAGACTGTTTTCTCTGTCTTTATGTTATGCCCTAAAAATTACGTGAAGGAACCTGTGATAATGGGTTAATTAACGAAGTTACTTTTATATGTTATAACTTAATGTAATAGGTAATTAAAAAACTAAAGAAAACCATTTGTGGGAAGCGGGTGGGCGAGATACCTGACAGATCCGTCCTACAGATGGGTGGTCCTTGTAAGCTGGGAGCTTGTGGGAGCTTTCGCTCAATCGCCAAGACCCATGGACCGCTTATTGTTTCAAGCGTTCCAAGCTGAGCACTAATGGCTACCTCTCACATAGCCGATACACCATCCATATCTACGGGCGTAGTGAGCTTACCTCCATGCCGATCGAGTTACCTCCTCTCTTGTGCACTCCAGTAGCTCCATGATCCAAGTGCAAGCTTCACCATCCTCAAGCTTCACGCTCCAAGCTCCATCACCGCGAGCAAGACAAGAGAAGATAAGAGAAGAGAAGAAGAGAGGAGAAGATGGAGAGCTTCTCCTCCCCGGTCCCTCACCCTCACACACTCACTCCCTCACACTCTCACACTCCCTCTCTCAAGCATAAGCTCAAGCAAGCAAGAAGAAGAAGAAAAAGAAGAAGAGGAGAGCCACTTTTGGCCACACACAAGAATGAGCTTCTCATTCACTTTTCAACTTTATATACAAAACCCTAAATCCCTTTTGGGTGGTCATTTTCTTATCCCCTTTTTTACATGGCCGCCTAGGCCCTTTTTCCCATTATCCTCCTATCTTCCTAGCTTCCTTCCTACTGCCCATCTACCTTTATAAATTGCACGGGTGAGAGCCCAACACTCCTTAAATTAAATCATGATGCGCTTGCGCTCTTTTACAAGAGTATTGACTTGCACTTTTCCTTGTATGCCTTTCTCCCTTATTTAGGAATTTTCTACGCTTCTTGTGTTTCTAGATTTTCCTTGTGCGCCTTTGTCTTCTGTTTCACTTTGCCTTGGCCTTTGCTTTCTACTTTAGCTTTTCCATATTTTCCACCTTGTTTGTCTACCAGTTTACAGAGCTTCTCTCAAGAGATTGAAGGAAACGTTAATTAGGAAAAATTATGTAGAGCTGAGAGTTGACTTACCTAGGGTAAAGTCTTAAAACCTTGATCGGAAATTATCTTAGGGGAAAGGTGTGGTGGCTGTGCCAAAACTCCGTTAAGGTTCCTTGAATCCTAACCAATTACTGGAAAAAAGCATTGCACTCCATGAACCAAGGGTAACTACGATCGCTCCAGTCGGATGAGAAGTCCTTGCGGGACACCTCCGATGGAGCTAGCTGATGTATTGAGACCTCACTTGTCAAATTAGGACCCCGAGCTTGCAGGTTGATCCTCATGGGGATAGCCGATACCTTCCGTTACGAGGTGGGCTCTAGGAAACCTAGATGATAGACCCCATGCATTCTTGTGAGTGCTAGGTAAAGCCGTCTAGGATATTTTAAAAAATATTGTGCTCTTTGGCCCATCATTGTTTTACAAAACTAGTAAGGTATGTTAATGTGGAAATGAAGGTGATAAGTTTAAGCACTAAACTAAATTGTGAAACTTATGATAACCCAGGGTAATACAACTATTGCTAGCCGACTAAAATTTAGGACAAGAAGTATCTCCTTAAGCATGCCACGAGAATTCGATGGAAAGGGCAAAGACATTGAAGCCAAGGTAGAGATTTGGATTGAGACCATGGAGGACTACTTTACTACCATGGGAACTACCCCTACTAATCTAGCTACGATCACCAAGTTGAAATTGATCGATGAGGCATGCTTGTGGCTCTGGGGGTCACTATGTATAAATCCTATATATGACATGTGTTCATGGTATGTTTTATATATCCGTATGTAACCTTTTTTGAGATTTATTTTTGACCCTTTTATAAATTCTTACCATAATTTATAAATCCCTTACTCCAAATTTATTTTTTAAAGAAAAGAATTTAGCAAATCCTTATGTAATAAATACACAACACTAGTTTTATCACAGATGATCACAACTACTCTTATAGGTTCATAAAAGAGTTTAGCTCTTTAGTGATGATGAAGCTTTGCAAAATATCTTCATGATATATAACATCCAATGGTAAAATTTAGAATTTTATGAACAAAGATGGGGTTTTGAAAAAAATTCCAAATAGACACACTAGATGTACAATGCACACATACTAGTAGGCTAGTTGCTCAACTCTATTATAAAGTGAGTCTTGTGGTCTTTAATCACAAAAATTGAAATAGAAATGTCAGAATACACATTCTGACCATCCTAGTACTATATTAGGGCTCTCTTAATTGTAATATTTATCTTGGTGCTATCCAATTGTGATAGCAATGGGCTATCATTACATCTTTTGCATCTAATTCATCATAAATTATTTTCTCCACCATTCCTACAAAGCATATCATGTGCATGTAATACACACACACGTACACATAAATTTTAGAGATAACAAGAAACAAATACTCTAAATTTTCCACCTAGTTGCAATATTATCAAGCCATAAAATAAGACACAATGAATATGAGCTTGATTTGTAGTTAGAGAAGGTAGCTATATTAAATGAAAAAACATATTGCCTTTCTATGGCACATGACTAAATTTCAAAATTATTTGCATGACGATGTAATTAAAAGTATGATTTTTTATGTTTGTGTATTTGTTAAACTTACATGGTTTTCTTTTATAAAGTAGATATAGCTATACAAAAAAGTTGAATATACAAAATTTTCATTTAGCCCATAAATGTGTTCTACTTAGCACCCCAACATTCTTAATGATTTAGACTCCATCCTCGTTCTCACATTTATAGATGCATCATCATGGTCCGTTAGTCATGTTCCTGAAGCAAATATAAAAATACAAGCAATTAACATCAAGGAAAATGCCAAAAAAAGACATTGATAAGACATTTTTAAAAGTCATTTTACATAGCAAGCAATATTGAGGAAGAGAAAAAATAATGTCATTTTCTTCTTATCTTTTGAACTCCTCCCAAGTACCATACACTTTGGCTTTTGTATGGTCTCATACTTCTTGAAGAGCTTGTGTTTGATGACCTTGTGATCCTTCCATTGGTATTCTCCTCTTGGAAGAACACAACACAATCTAAACCAATACCAAATAAATTATCATTTGTTTAAGTTTGATACTTCTCCTCCTTACTATAGTATACTCCTTGTCACACCCTTGTAAGCCTATCCTTGGACAATGTGGGATTGCCATTGAGTTGGCTTACCAATCTAGACTTAAAAAGAAACCTACTATTCTCAAGCTCCACTACTGGGCTCACTTCATTTGTTTCATCCAACATAGAGTCTACCACATGTCTTATCTCACTTGTAGATACCTCCTCCTTTGAATCCACTCCATCATCGACAAGAACTAAAGATTCCTTGTCTGTATCAGAATCTTGTAGATTTGAATTGGCGTAAGCCTCAAATAAGCCTTTCGACCAAGGCTCTAGCCACCATTTATTATTCTCTTTACCTTTTGGCTTCATTTGCAAATCTTCACAAATCTGTTGAGCAATTTATAGTCCCATTTTCAAGGCATGATGATCTTCTCATTAGTCGAAACACATTTGTAATAACCTAAATCTGCTTTCTTCATGGTATCTTTGAGATTTAACTCTCTCCATACATGTTCTTGCTTCTTACGGGCCCATCCAAATTTCACATAATCCTCCTTGCATTCAAAATGTGAAAGCCTATTTAAGATCCCTATACTTTGCAACATGTCCATCAAGTCATAAGTATGCTCTTGCCCAACCATGCTGTCAACCTTGCTAAAAAAGATTTCAATTGCATTAGATCATGTGAGATGTATTGGAAGCATATTATTTGGATGAAAGTCTCTAAAATATTTTATGAGCAATACAATGAAGTGACACGAGAGTTGCACATCTAAGAATGACTCCTTACTAATAAAATTCTTTGATAGTGTATAGGAGGCATGTTTTATAATCCAATATCTCCATATTTGGAAGAAGAATGCCACTTTTGTTGCTAAATGGACTCTCTCCACCAAGCTCAAGTGCGGGGAAAGAAAATATCAATGTAGTCTCCAGCAATTTCAAGATAAGCCTTTGTTCCTATCATGCCTCGCTCTTTTCTATGTTTTCCATTGTTTGCTAACTCTCCCAAACACCATTGGACTTGCCTACTACATATCCTTAGTGCTGTAGCCAATTTTGAGGATCATCTCATCTGATATCTCCTTCCTTAAGCATATACTTATCAATAGAAAAATAATCATAGACAATGGTAACATGATTCAAAGTAACCAGACATCACCAAGAGTCAATTGATGCTTTGGTTTGTCAAGAATGTTGACTAGCTTTTTTCCATTGTGTATAAAATCTTGATTACGTATGTCTGAAACCTCTCCATTTGACAAGCTAATTGAAAAAGGCCATCCATCCCATTTGATCTTGTATCTAGTACCATGCTTATTTACATAATCAGCCCACATCAATTTTCTTCGTCAACTATCTCCATTTGATGCATGTCCAATAATCAGATCTGCTATCCATTTGAGCTTCTCATTCCACAATGCTAGAATTTCAATCCATTGTTTGTGAACAAAACTTGCATCAAATCGATTACAAGTGCAATGAGCAACCACGACTAAGGGTGAAAGTTTTTCATAAAGTGGATTTGCAACAAAGACTCTTGCATAACCACCAATGATACAAGTCTCAAATGCTTCAGCAATCACATAATATCCAGCTTTTCCTTCTCCAACTTTTATCATGGATGAAGTCCCACACTCATGGTTTGAAGACTTGTATCCATCAGACCCAATAAGAGTTTCATCTTTAGG
This sequence comes from Lygodium microphyllum, assembly GCF_053477565.2. NCBI lineage: Eukaryota > Viridiplantae > Streptophyta > Polypodiopsida > Schizaeales > Lygodiaceae > Lygodium > Lygodium microphyllum. The sequence continues at coordinate 140,089,791 of NC_141135.1, read as the reverse complement.
CTTCCACCTACAATGAAAATAGTCAATGCTATAAAATCTAAAAGTTAATCAATAATACTTTTTACGTGCCAAAAGAGCAAATATTATACATTTGCCTTATTCGCTTCTTTATGGTTGTCTCGTCTTCCACTAGAATAAATGGAATGCTTTCTATGATGCCATGTTTTTCTTTCTCCTTTTGATATATTTCAGCAATAACATCAAATATACATCCATGTATCCATGGTATAAAGTGGGTGGCTTGTGTATGACCCCTCTTTATCGTTGAGAGTGAAGGGTCATTTAGGTTATTACCAAGGAACTCATGTAGCCTTGGTCCACCCCACATCTTATTAACCTCAAACAAAGCCTTTGTATTTGCACTCTATCGTTGACCTTCCTCCACCCCACATCTTATTAACCTCAAACAAAGCCTTTGTATTTGCACTCTATCGTTGACCTTCCTTTGATCGTACCATGTTTGTGGATATATCTTTGAAAAAGTCCCACAAGGCAGGCTTTCCACCAAATTTTCTTAATCTATAGGCTTCTATTATATTGTCACAAAATCTTTGGACATCTTTTCGATTTAAAGACTCCATGTTGGCTTCACATAAGCTTCTCATTTTCACTGAAAGAACTACAAGTTGAGACTTACTTATCCATAACTTTAGAGTAAGTTCTTTTATATGTTTTTTAAGCATCCATTGTTGTATTCCTAAGCTCTTGTCTAGTGAGATAGTCTAATCTTCTACCAAATCTTGTTCCCCTATTTGCTCTCTTCTCTTGTACTAGCTTCTCCTTGTATACTCTCATCCTAAAGTCATTAAGCCTAGATATACATTTGCAATGGCTACAAGAGAAGTCTATAAATGGTTTCCCATTAGATGAAACACGTAGACACTCAATATGCGGAAAGAAACCATCTATTTGAAAGCATGTTTTGCCATCCTCTAGATTTGCCCTAGTAAAAGGCTCTGAAAATCATAGCTTACCACCACATTGATCATCTAATGAAGGTTTCACATTCATTTTCCTCTTATTCACTACAACATAACAAGTTTAAACTTATTAATGGATTTCCATTGTATTCATGGTTATTAAGAGAGTTCAATGGTGGGCTTCCTACCTTTGTAGAGAACACAAATTTGCTGAGAGATGTTTGCTTTGGATCATATACTAGTCCCTTTTGAGGACGTCCACGTGAGCCTGTAAGTAATGGCTTGGATTTTTCCACCTCCTTTAAAATTTGTGTGTTAAATTGATTTTGTGTGTTGAGTCAAAATAGTATATAAATTAGACCTTGGAGGGCATAGATGCAACCATGTATCATCATGCTTGCACCTTATATGAGCAAAGCTTTTGTCTTTAAAGTCGTGCAACGTAGCTACAATCACCTCAAAATTCCAACCTACATAAAAAACAAACTTATATTATGTAACAAGTCTAGTATTATAGAGCGTCATCTAGTCTACAATTCCATTCTTATAAGATAAAAAATTTCACATCTATAAACTCAAAGAAAGAACATAAATAATACCTTCATGTTTCTCCATGTAATCATGCAACTTCTCTATCAAAGCCTCTATCTCTATCCTATCATTTGATTCTTGCTCGATCGTTATAAATTCTATATTCACCTTTTTAAGCCCTCAAAATATAAGATAGTTTTTTCATGATGTTTACCATCCAAAATGCGTTTTCTCATGAAGTCAGATAAACAACTATATGCGGCATTCTTCCCTCCTAGTGTGCCCTTTCCATAAAATGAGTTACACTTGTTACACTATATTTGAATTCGAGGTTCTCCTTCAACATCTTCATTGTGTAATTCAAACCTATCATCCCCTAAGATTGTGGATTGTTTTAATTTTAGCCTTACTCTACTACATTCTTGTTTCCAAGTCTCAAGAATGCTTGGACTTAGCAATTTACTTCCTAGATTTGATGTCTTGGAGTGTCATTTTGTTCCTCATCAACATGTTCTAAACATTGTCGCTTATTTGAAGAAGGAAGTTCATTTATGATAGTATCACTCCTCCTAATATGAACTTGATGATGGTCACCAAGAGTCCATCGCTCCTCTTATCGTTTCTTAACTAGATAGTTATCCTTGATGAAGTCAAAAGATCCATCTATAAGCTTCTCACCCTCAATTTGTTCATGGATTTGAGCAAAGCTAGGTTCATGTCTGCCTTTTCTTTGCCTCACAAGACCTAGATATTCCTGACTTTCATAGAGGATCACTTGAATCTTGTGAAAAGACCCCATGAAGCCCAATTACCAAGTTTATTATTCCTTAAGTAGGAACTACATTCAACATTCAAAGGATATTATAAAAAGAGGAGTTTGTTAGATGAGAAAATTTGATATTCCTAAGTGTCATGTTTGCTTGATATATTACACTAAGCACTCTTAAGTCTATGATGTAATATCATGACATAATTAGTAATGCTTTTGTACAGGCACTAGGGTTGTCAATAGTATTTTGAATTAGTAATACTCTTGTATATCGTGACATGGAATCTCGAAGTGATTTCTCTCAAAAATTATAAACACACAACTAACTTAACCTTGAAGCACTGAAAGCACGCTTGAGTACATAGTCTAATGATACTCAACCAAAAAATCCATGATGATCAACGTGAAATAATAAATTCAAGATATCTACACAAATTCAAATAAAGATAGTCTCATTGAAGAAAAAATTGGTTTATAAGAGATATAATACCATCATTTAAAAATGATACAAACAAAATAAAGAGCACACTTTCTAAGATATGAAAATTTCCAAAAGGATTTATATCTCTGGACAATAAAGTAAAACTAGTTACAAGTCATGCTATATGATATTGATAATGTAAAACTATATTTAAATAAAGCTTGGCTCCATTTCTTCCAAGGGACGCATAGCCAATTCACCATTCATACCATGGCACTTACAGATATGCTCATTTATGTTGTCAAATGAGACCCTTTTTGATGGATCTACATTCATCATTTTATCTCCAAAAACATCAAATAAGTGTCTAATCATTATCAAGGATGGAGAAATAAATTTCGTTACATCAATATAATTAGAAGCATCCTCATAGAAATAGAAAAGCTCCCATAGTATCCAACCAAGAGCATAAACATTAGTTTATGGGCTATAACAGCCCTTCAATGTGGTGTCTTTCAACTCAGGCGCTAACCATTTTCACCGTATGTGGTTTGCTTTGCATTACTCTAGTTTTTTTGCATACACTTTATCATCATCTACACACCCTCGTTGTGGCTTGGAAAATGCCTTTCTCTTCTCTAAGAAATCCAAAACTATTCCCCAATTTGTAGTCCCCACACGACAAACATCACCAACAAAATCTAATACAATATTTCCAGGATGTAGATCTGTGTGTAACCACCTTGCTTTGTGCAAATGACACATTCCCAAAATTAATGCATGTATAATAGATGTGAAACATTTGCAAAATATATTTATTTGCACTATTTTATCACTTTTCAATTGAGTTTCTTCATCACGCCTTCTTTTACCTACACCGCAAGCATGAAATAACCTTGTAAATCGACCACAAGATGTAGGCAGTTCAGTCATGAAACTTAAAAGATTTCCACCATTAAAATATGGTGTTATGGTCCATAGAGGTTCTTCTGTAGTCATTGCAATCACACATACTAACACTGGATGTTTGATCTGCATCACTATCTCTCTTCATTGCTCTACTTGCCTTATATAGTCTTTTCCTCTATAACACTTTTCTGCATAGATCTTGTTGTGATCAAATCTTGCTACTCCTACAACCTTTACTTTGAATATCATACCACAAGCACCCTTTCCTAGTTTTTCCCCTAGAACTATCTCATCTTCACTCAGATATGCCATAAAGTACACATGAGACATACATGCATAGTTACTTTGAAGGGCATGTACTTCATATATTGCCATTGAAGTGGTAAAATTTTGTTCCATAGCAACATATGCAAACCACATCTTTTTATCCCATGAAATTGACTTGTTTAAGCTTTGATTATATTTTGATTCTGCAACTCGTGCTTCTGCATACAATGCATCCCATGCACATATTTTTCCAACATCAAGATCTTGTTGGAGCTAGGCTTACTAGTGTTCCAAATTTCCAAAAGATTTTCAATTATGCTAGAGATCCATCTCATGGCAACAATATCCAAATCCATACTTTCAACTAAACATGCAATCCCTAGGTTTTCTATATGTTTTTTTATTTGTGAAATCACATTACATCTTAGTATGTCTCTTTTTCCAATATTCCAGCAAGCATCTCTTATCTCTTCTTCTTTCATAGAGCATATTTCTCTAAATAGTTCGTATCTACATTTTTTCAAAAGTATATTTTTATCCAATTTACTCATATTACCTTGGACACTTGTTTTTCCCTCAACATCCATACCTAAAAGGTGAAACCAATAGAGCATATGGATAAGATTACTGTGTGTGTGTGTGTGTGTGTGTGTGTGTGTGTGTGTGTGTGTGTGTGTGTGTGTGTGTGTGTGTGTGTGTGTGTGTGTGTGTGTGTGTGTGTGTGTGTGTGTGTGTGTGTGTGTGTGTGTGTGTGTGTGTGTGTGTGTGTGTGTGTGTGTGTGTGTGTGTGTGTGTGTGTGTGTGTGTGTTCCCATCTTATGTAGTTTAACAATTACTCTTGAATTTTGAGCTTAAGATAGATACTAATGTGGATTATCAGGTACTTGCTTTGAAATGAGTATATGAACAATTATGTAGTGTTAAGAAGCACAAATATAAAATCTACTAGCATTTTTGAACATTAGTTATATTTTTTTGTATATAAATTAACCAGACTAGATATGATATCTGTTAGTGCCAAAATCATAAAGACATGGGACATAGATACCATCTTTAGTGCAAATCATCACTAACTATTCTTCCTAAACTCCATAAATTGATCAACTTCATGCTTTATCAATAATCTTTATATCTCTTTAGTAATATTCTCTGTTGGATCCTGCATTAGACTCCTATTAGATTATGAGTAGTTTATGTATAGTTAATACATTGGGTAACACGTTGCATAGTAAGATAATGTAAACTTTATGTCTCTTTAGATGTGAAAATAATGACAGTAAATATACAATCCTGTAGTGCCAAGCCAAATGGACTTGGGACATGGATACCATCTTCAATGTAATCCATTTGCAAAAGCCATAGTGTAAAGTACTCCGTAGCCATAGTGTAAAGGATATATTCTCTCCTGAATGAATGCCATTTGAAAGTTCCAAAAAGGTTTATACAAGGTCACGTCATATGTTAGAACTTGGTACTCCTATCAAGGATCATGTATGATTTTGACTATCGTGATGGGTTATGTATTGGTTTAATTAATGTTCAATGGTCTTATATACAATATTTTCAAAATTTAAACACCTTCAAAAGATAATTGAAGAGAAATAATCTCACTAATGAGTCTGATGTGAGAGAGAGAGAGAGAGAGAGAGAGAGAAAAGATAATTGAAGAGAAATAATCTCACTAATGAGTCTGATGTGAGAGAGAGAGAGAGAGAGAGAGAGAGAGAGAGAGAGAGAGAGAGAGAGAGAGAGAGAGAGAGAGAGAGAGAGAGAGAGAGAGAGAGAGAGAGAGAGAGAGAGAGAGAGAGAGAGAGAGAGAGAGAGAGAGAGAGAGAGAGAGAGAGAGAGAGAGAGAGAGAGAGAGAGAGAGAGAGAGAGAGAGAGAGAGTTCTTCTAATGCTTGAAACACTCTCCTTATTGTGAATGAATCTACAAGTACACATACAAACCAGGTATACTAGACAATAACTAATGTTTAGATACAGGAAAAATGTGAGCTTTGTATGGGGGATAGAAAAGTACTCCTAAACACTATGATGACCCATATTAAATGTTCCTAAGGTGTTCATGTGATCACTTGTGCATCGAAATGATGCTAACAATGGCATGCATAAACCAAGTACACTAGGTGACAACTATGGCCTCTTAACTTGTGCCAAGTGCAATCATATAAACATGTATTGATCATATGGAAATAGGAGATTTACACATGCAATAAATCCTACAATGAAAGTAATAACCCTAAAAATTATATTGACGATACAATTTATTTAACATTACTAAGAAAACTCTTGTAAAAGATATTATACCCTTGTAAAATTTCCCTGCTATGCAATAGTACAAGGCTTTTAGTTTTTTCCCCTTTACTTTCATTCAACCATTTCACTTTGTAGGGTAGAGGAGCCAATCATATTACATGTAACTCTTTGTGGCTTGATGTTTGCACGTCAAGGAAAAGGTTGAGACAAATCAACCATATATGCATTCATTAGTTTTAACTCTACCATCAATATAAATGTCACATCATGTAATGGTGGACTGAATCACAGAAGAAAAAAGTCCTTGAAAGATTCAAGCATTTTATTATAATATTAGTATGGGATCAAACCCTCATTTCCTCCAATAGAGGACAACACAATAATCTTTTACCTAAAGAAACATTGACAATTGATCTTTGAACATTATGGAGTCCTTCCAAACACCATGCAACATGTTTTGAGTGATTCATATTTGCCAATGAGAGGGCTACTCACTCACTCACTCTCTCTCTCTCTCTAAACTAGGGCATTGCACTGTTTCCTAGTTTAAAGAGTTTGTAATAGCCCTACTTCCTTTTATTATAGAGTTTGTACACATAGGGGGTTCCATTATCATTCAACACAACTCTTATTGGGGGTAATGTGATTTCAAGCCATGTATTATGGAAAAGAAAACACCCTCTACTTGGAATCATTGCACTCATACAAAACACATTATTTGTATGGCTACTACTATGTTGAAACTCATATTTTCTTTTTTCCAATGAATGCCTTATGTATTCCTTCAAAATGAGCTACTAACCTCTATTGACTCTGCTTTTGTTGATTGCTAGCTCTGGTTACACGCACTCGACCACTAATGATAGCATTGATGGCATTGTGCGGGTGGTCCTAAACTTGATACTATTGCAACTGCTTGCTGGCTTTGATCATGGGCACTTAACCATTGATGATGCTCTTGATGGCATTGCTGGGGTTGATCACAAACTTCATAATGCTGATGATGGGTGCTGAAGATGAAGCAATTGACTGACGGGTGCTGTTGCAAGCCCCCTCGTTAGCTTCAGGTGGTTGATGGGTACTATTGTGAGCCCCTTTTTGAATACTCCAACGTGGAGCTTCAAAATGCTATTGATGCATTCCCGCCCTACTTCAGTGTGGCATATTTGATTGTCTTGGGGAGTCAAGGGAGAGGGATAGGGTGTGTACCCATTGCCACGTGTCCAAGAAACTACGATCTACATGCCCGTTGCCATGGAAACCATCATCAACAATTTTTGAGGTAGGTAATCTAAAGTTATCTCTAGTGCTGCTGGCACATTGATGTCACTAGTCACTTGCACTAGCCGGCACCAACAATGGCACGAACAAGGCTATCAGCTTGTGGTCAGTGGTTGTGTACCTGACAATGCTAGTCTAATTAGTGCTATCGGCACATTGATGTCACTAGTCACTCGCACTGGTTGGCACCAACAATGGTATGAACAAGGCTATTGACTTGTGGCTAGCGGCTGTGTGACAGTGTCGGCTAAATTCATTATGTTTGTGAGGAACAATTATTGTAGAGTCGGTTACTCTGCCACGGTCATTTGTGAGGAACAATTATTGTAGAGTGAGCTTGTAATGAGTAATTATAACAATGATACAAGTGCCTTTCCTGCACGGTTATGCCAAACGTGAGCATTAAAAACACGTCTTAAAAGACACCTAGACTAAACAAGAATAGCAATTTACTGATACTACCAACATGATAGTGCATGCTAGCACATGTGTCTATTTGTGCACTTGCACATGCAGATGTCTACTTTGGAGGGGTATACAAGACAACAACAATGGCTTAATGGTCACCACTCAAGGTGGCAGAGTTGGGGCAACTATAAAGTGAGAGAGAGAGAGCCAAAGGAGGGTCGCATGCTGCCTTCTTGCCCTTGATTTGATGCTTGCTTCTCCTTCCTTCCTGGGTGCCCGACTGATAGAAGAATAGACCATTCAAAGAGAGAGGGAGGGAGGCAGAGAGAGTGCATTTACATTTACACATGTTCTTGAAATAATGGCTACATGAAGGAACAACAACGACATTATAGAGCCACTACCCCACTAGTTCACTCCACTCTCCTCAAGGCATATCATCCACCATGTATGATTAAATTTTGATAGTGCACTTCATGTCAACACTGGGTGGGTGGATCACATGGGCGGTTGAGCATGCATGCAGTGGTTGGGCATGCATGCAATCGAGTGTGTCATCGAAAAATGGATCGAGCCAGGATATACACATGATGAGTCTTTGTGATCATTAATGACTTATACTTTGCAAAGGTATATGACCAATGGACTAGTCCCCATCACCATGATTGAGATCAAAGTTGATGCATAATACCTTGATTTATCCATAGATAACCTCCATTAAGTCAAACGACCATGTGTATGCTTATATACAATTATAGCTTGAGTCCTATTTAGGCTCTTATGAGAAAGCCTCACAATGTGCACCATATACTACTGACAAAATCTCACACAATTATTTCATGCCATTAACAAAACATTTCTGCAATTTTGGCCTTTTTCAATGGACTATGAATCCATATTTTCATGTAAACTTCATCAATGCACATTCTACAAACTATATGGTTGCTTCAAAGTAGGGTCTAACATATGAGGGGGCTACATGCAAAGTCTTTTTTACCTATGTTACATATGTAACTAGCCACTAGTAGGGGGCTCACAAAGGGTATCACTTTGCACCCATATGTGAGTTTCATAATGTCTCATATCGTAATTCCACCCATAGTATGAAGGACGTTGTTAATGGTAATTTTGGTTAAGTGCTTGAGGCTTCAAGATGGTCTAAACCAAGTAACCATCAAGAATAAATATCTTATCCCAAGGATAGATGAGTTACTTGACTGATTGTAGGGAGCAAAGATCTTCTCCAAGATTGGCTTGAGATCAGGGTACTACTAGATCCGTGTCAAGGAAGAGGATATTCCTAAGACAATGTTCAATACCAGATATGGTCATTTCGAATTCACATAATGTCTTTTGGATTGACTAATGCTCTTGCCACCTTTAACATGCTAATGTAGGACATGTTTAGACCATATCGACCACCACTTACTTCCACATGGTATCATGAAAATGAGATGTTTAGCCATGAAAGGGCCAATAGTAGTACATCTAAGGTATCTTTCTAAATAGTACTAGATAAGAAAGTTTGGACACTGCATAAGGTAATGCATCTAAGGTCTCTTGATTAATAGCACTACATATGAAAGTTTGGTCACAAAACTTTTGTGTGATTAAAAAACATGTATATTGTGCTTGCTTCAAAACCATTTTAGTGACTTCCACTCTACTTCCATTAGACCATTGATGATGAAAATTGGATGCAATGTGTAAAAAAAATAACTTCCTAAACATTAACATAATTGGGCTAGTAAGAGAACATCAACACATCAACATTCTATATTTTTTACACTCTTTGAGGCTATCTTTACTTGTTGGAAGGTATCTTGGTATTGGCCCTCACTAGTGTAATTTATTTTTGTCAGTACTAGTCCCTATGATGCTATTAACCCTTTATTTAAGAAATTCATCTCTTGTTTGAACAAAGTTACAAACAAAAATAGATGCAAGAGAATCATTGGCTTGTAATTGATTAGAAGGAGAATTACTTTCATGTGGCTTCCTCAAAAGAGTTTCCCCCTCGTCTTGAGATATCACCACCTCTTTGACAGGTTTGTTAATGTCATGCTCATTAGAAAGTTTTGAAGGTTTACAAAACCCTTGTTTCTGATCCAATAGCTATTTCCAAACTCTTTTTAATTACATTATGTGAATTAACTTCTCTTTGTGTGTGTGTGCATGTGCGTGCACATGCATGCATGTATGTGTGAATGTGCATATGTGTAGATGTATAAATATGTACATATATAAAGAAAGTGCATTTATGTATATGTACATGTATTGCATATGTATGTACATGTATGAAGAAATTACATGTTGTGTTAAAGATAAAGACAAAATAGAAGGTTTTTACAATAGTTATTATTAGGAATCTTAACCTGTGCCTTATGATAATAACATAATATCACTTTTGAAGGCATGTGTTACAAAATCCTGTCATTACACTGACTTACATAGCTACTTGCTAATCATGTGTCCCTTGCATCTTAAATTGGAGTGTTCTCAAAATTACTCTTTTATACCTCCTCAGAAGAGAAAAGAATGCCATCAATTGTTCATGGTCATACTCCTTTGAGCCTAGTTTCTCACACACACACACACACACACACACACACACACACACACACACACACACACACACACACACACACACACACACACACACACACACACACACACAGAGGAGATATAAAGGAATAAGAAAAAGAAGACAAATCAAACGATCATGCTACATGCATAATCTATCTATTAATAATAAAAGAAGTATAAACAATCTTGATAGTTGCCTTTAGAGAATACTTTAGTCTCGAATGTGTCTGTTGCTTTTGATTAACTTCTAATAGAAGAATGAAGATTCATCCCATCTTTTTCACATGAGAGAGAGAGAGAGAGAGAGAGAGAGAGAGAGAGAGAGAGAGAGAGAGAGAGAGAGAGAGAGAGAGAGAGAGAGAGAGAGAGAGAGAGAGAGAGAGAGAGAGAGAGAGAGAGAGAGAGAGAGAGAGAGAGAGAGAGAGAGAGAGAGAGAGAGAGAGAGCATGCAATTCTCATGCAACTCCACAAAATAATGTAACAATCATTCTTTCTCTTCTTTTGGGTTGGCTTTACAAAATCTAAGTCCAAGTGCTTGACCACTATAGAGAATGTCTCTTCAATCTTAGGTCTTTTCACTCATCCTCCGCGTCCTATATGAGAGAGAGAGAGAGAGAGAGAGAGAGAGAGAGAGAGAGAGAGAGAGAGAGAGAGAGAGAGAGAGAGAGAGAGAGAGAGAGAGAGAGAGAGAGAGAGAGAGAGAGGGCATAATACCCTAAAGATTAGGAATACTATGTTTACTTGTTGATGTTCATCATATCCTTTTGTTAAAGATCGACGCTAGTTTTATGATTTAATAATACCCTTTTGTAAAAATTTTACATGTTCAATATGAAGACCCCTTTTGTGAATAGGTTTATTGCTTTTGAAATATTGCATTCTATAAATGTACATATATAAGCCTATGTATTTTTATATTCCCTTTTTTTGAACTCACATTACACACATTTTTATACATAGTGACCCCCCCTCGAGGCATGTGATGTAAAGATGAAGGACTTGCTAAGACAACTATTACCTGGGAAAAGCTGAAAGAAGTTGTGTGTGGTCAATATTTGCCACCAGCTTATTGCACACTAAAAATGAATGAGTTCTTTAACTTAAGATAGTTGGGAATGAACCTAGAGACATATTACTTAAAGTTAATCTCATTGCTTAAATATGCGCCTTCCATGACTATTGTTCAGCATAGGTGTCTAAGTTTTGTCATGGATTGAATGCTCCTCTGAACACATGCCTTGAATCTATGCGCCCAACTGATATGCAAGATGCTTTGATTTGCATAGCACCTCTTGTTTAGGAGATTCAATCAAAGCCAAGGAATAATAGGCTTTGGAATCAAAACAAAGGCACTTCGCAGGGCTATGTTAAGCGAGCCTAAGGTCAACATTTACCTGATCAAGGAAAGAGGGAAAAAAAAATGCAGTAAGGAAATTCATACCTACGAGAAGTAATTCTGGAGTACCTAGGTGTTTCCACTATAATGAGTCAGGCCACTTTAAAAGACAATGCCCAAATCTTAGCCAAATTCCTCACCAAGGACAATACATAGGTTATAACCAAGCTTCAATCGCAAAAGGAAAAGCAGTTGTTGTAATTCTTAAAGAGCTTGAAGAAGAGGGAAACCCAACTTAGGAAACCGATATGGAGAGGGCAGCAATTCACGCCACCTTCCATAGGAAAGGCCCAAATTATGAGTTTTTGGTGATTCAAACACCAACAAAATATCAAGGCAAGTCCTTTAAAATTATGATTGACTATGGAAGTACACACTCATTCATGTCACCAAAGTGTGCCAAGAAATTAGGTATAGACACAACTACATGGTTGCTTGTGGAACTTCCTAATGGAAAAGAAAACATGTCTACTTAGCAAACTTGCAAAGTGACATTTAGCTTGGGAAGCAATCTATTTGAAATGGGATTTAGAATCATGAATTAGGGGCCTACGAATATCTATTGGGTATGGACTGGCTAATCCCCAATGACACACATATTCACTGCAGAAAAGGCCATGTGACTTTTCAAAGCCTAAAGGGGGAAAAAGTAATGACCCAAGGTGAGGCAGGAAAACCCAAGGTTCAACTAGCCAAATCATCTTGCATAATAAAAGGGTTAAGAAAAGGTTTACATGTGTATCTCATAAAATTAAATAAGGTTGAGCAGACTAAACAAGATGAGGCAGAGCCATATTGGTTGAAGGAATATGATGACATCTTCCCAAAAGATCTAACTAAATTACAACCTCGAAGAGAAGTCGATCATGAGATCAGACTTGAACCGGAGTCACTCCAATCACTAAGAGTCCGTATAAAATGTCTATCCCTGAACCAATTGAGCTGAAAGAGCAAGTTAAGCAATTACTGGATCAAGGATGAGATAGTAATTCACCATGGGGAGCCCTTGTATTGTTTCAAAAGAAAAAGGATAGAACTCTCCCCTTAGCATTGATTACCAGGTAACAATCAAGAATAAGTATCCGATCCCAAAAATAGACGAGCTACTTGATAAGCTGCAAGGGGAAAAAATCTTTTCCAAGATTGATCTCCGATCTGGTTATTACCAAATAAGGATCAAGGAAGAAGATATCCCCAAAATTGCATTTAATATTAGAGATATGGTCATATTGAATTCCTTGTAATGTCTTTCGGTCTGCTGACTAGTGCCCTTGCTACATTTAATAGATTAATGCAATATATTTTTCAACCTTATCTTGATGAGTTTGTCCTAGTCTTCTTTGATGACATCCTAACATACTCTAAGAGAGACGAAGGCCATGAGTTGCAATTGCACATTGTGCTAGACACAATGAGGACACACAAGCTCTATGGAAAGAAAAAAGTAGTGTGCCATTTTCAAAATACAAATGGAATATCTTGGATTCATAGTATCTGCTGAAGGAATCTCTGTAGATCCATCCAAAGTTAGAGATGTTCAAGAGTGGCAACCTCCAACAATAGTTAAGGAAGTGAGAAGTATTTAAGGGTTGATTGGATGGTATGTAATATTCATAAACAATTATGCCCTGATAGCTGCACCTCTCACTGATTTGCTAAAAAAGCAAACTGCCATTGTATGGATGTCCATTGAGCAAGAAATTTTTGAGTAGCTCAAGAAAAGTTTGGTAACAACGCCCATTTTAAAGCCACTTGACCTAAGTCAAGAGTTTGAGGTTGTAAACAGACACAAGTTCTCTTGCACTAGGTTGTGTGCTTATGCAGCAAGGTCATCTGATAGCCTATTCCTCAAGGAAACTAAAAATCCATGAGAGGAATTATGCCACCCATGATCTCGAGCTGTTAGGTGTGATCCATGCTCTCAAATTGCGGAGACACTATTTGCTTGGAAGCAAGTTTACTTTGTTCACTGACCACAAAAGTCTCAAATGGATCTTTACTCAACCAGACCTCAACATGAGGTAGCCTTGGTGGATTGAAGTCTTGCAAGAATTTGATTTTGAAATCAAGTTCAGACTTGGAAAAGAGAATGTGATTGTTGATGTGTTAAGCCGTAAGGCTTTTCTGAATGCACTTATCATGGAAGAGCTATCTAAAGGAGAGACTTTAGCTACCATGTTGATGCCTAGAAATCCAATCACATTGAGCTAGCCAAAGAAGAGGTAGACAAGGATCCTAAGTATCAGTTAATGCTTAGAGAAATCCTAGTTAAAGACACTAATCCTAAGCTCAGAGTCAAATACCAACTTATAGTGGTGGATGATGGACTTGTCTATTTTAGGACAAGGCTTTGCATTCCCCTCAGTCAAGTGCCGAAAAAGAAGATATTATGGGAAGCCCATGACTCCCTGTTCTTAGGACACCCTAGCTATGAAAAAACTCTTAATGCAGTCAGGAAAAGTTACTACTGGGAAATATTGAAGCATGATGTACTCAGATATGTTACTGAATACCTAAGTTGCTAGCGGGTGAAAGATGAGCGTGCCAAAATGCCAGGCAAAGCTCTAGGCACTTGACATTCCACAGATGAAATGGGAGTTCACCAGTATGGATATTGTAGTTGGCTTACCTTCTGTTCAAGGGGGGTATAATTCAATCATAGTGATTGTGGATATGCTGTCAAAGATTACTCATCTTATCCCAGTCCAAGACCCAACTACAAAGCTTCAGATATTGCACGACTGTTTGTGAAAGAAATCTTTAGGCTTCATGGTGGATTGCCTAAACGGATCGTTAGTGATTGCAACCCTCTATTTATGTTACATTTTTGGAGAAGCCTATTTGAAGCAATTGGAACCCAGCTTTGCTTTAACATAGCTTACCATCCCCAAATTGATGGTCAAATAGAGTGGGTTAATTAGGTCATTGAAGATATATTGAGAGCTTAAGGTTCCAAAGAATCGACAAGGTGGATACAATGTTTTCCCTTAGTAGAATTTTCCTACAATGCATCATATCACCAGAGTATTCAAATGACTCCATTTCAAGCATTGTATGGGCAACATTTTTTGATGCCACTGAATTTCTCTGATCCAATAATAAAGGTTGAAGTTTCTAAGAAAATGCTAGAAGACACGGATGATAGGTCAAAACTATTAGACAAGACATCCAAGCTGCAAAAGGCCACGAGAAAGCTTATGTTGATCTAGGACGGCAAGAGCATATCTTCCAAGAGGGAGATATGGTTTTCATCCATGTACACCCAAAGAAGAGTTCTCTATCATTAGGAAATTTCAAAAAGTTGAGTCCAAGGTATTGTGGGCCATACAAGGTTCTCAAATGCCTAGGAGCTAATGCCTACAATCTACAACTTCCTGATCATGTGAAAGTCCACAATGTATTTCACGTTAGTCTTCTAAAAGCTTATGTGGAAAATCAAGATCATATTCTTGATGATCAACAAATTTTAATGCTAGTCAAGGAGCCCTTGAACTCCACTCTGATAAGATTCTAGATGTAAAAGGGAAATCTTTGAGAAGAAGAGCCATTATAGAGTATCTTATCTAGTGGAAAGACTATCCTAAAAGGAGGATGCCACCTGGATAGAAGAGACAACTCTAGAAAAATAGTTTCCCTAGGTTTTTTGAGATGAGGACATCTCGATTTCTCTAAGGAGGAGAGGATGTAATATTCTTGCCATAGCACTTTATATCAAGAAACGAATTCGGGCTTGAGGCATTTTAAAAATTGCTTGTCGAGCTATCCCATAAGGGACCGCACATAAATTTCTTAATATCAAGTGTTGCATTAAATTAATTCAACAATTCGACACGAGAAGATGCCTCAATGTTCCCATCCAACAAAAAGCAAAGATGCCTCGTAAATAATATTATGATGACTTGATTATAAATTTTCCTACATTATATTTGATTTAGCATTCCCAAATCTATTTAATGCGTCAAAGATCGCATTGATTTTGTAATCATAAGACAAATCGCAAAAGCCTTAATCAGTAGATGAAGAACGCGTAAGAATGAGCATGATATTGAGTAAGTTAAGTATCAAAGAGTATGGTATGACTTTATAAACTAGATAAGTCATGAGGCAACTTGGCCAAAAACCACCAGATGAAGTTGTTTTGAAGAAAAAAATATGTTTTTGAAAAAATAGGCCAAAATTCATGATGTTTTTGATACTTGGATGGAGAGAAAGCATAAAATAATCATCCGCATGCCACCATCCAACAGGTAGGCAAGAAAAATACATTTTTAATTAAGCTCACTTGGCTCTTGACAAGTAGCCAAAAGAATGAGTCGACTACATGCTCCCCCTCATGCCTATAAATATACCCCCTCTCCTTCACAAAGAAAGTAAGAAGGAAGACCTCCTAATGATGGAAAAATTTCTCTACTTCTCTTATCCATTGAAGCTTTGAGCTTAAAAGAGGAAAATACCCCACTTCTCCTTCATTTTCATTCTCTCTACCCCTTGTTACTCCTTCCTCCCATATAGCCATATCGCTACGCAAAATACTGGTGAAATTTTTTTGGACAATGAACTCTCCTTGAACTACCACGTCAATATTTCCTGACATCCAATGGCTCTATGAGGTTGCAAAAATTCAAAAGTCCATTTGAAGAAAGGGAAGCAAGGAACGTGGCCGATGGAGAAAATGACACAGTAGGAATTGGTGAAATACCCATTAATTGAAAACCTAATAGAGGTTACATCTCGTTGGTTTGGAAAAAATTAATGTTTTATAAGCTTATCGCTATATTTGGCTTTACGGCGATTATAAACGCATTCTAAAGAAAATGCATATAAATTACCGCTTAGAAAAATAACCTAAGTAATATAATAATAATTAACTATTCAGTGAAAAGAATCTTTCACTTGAAAAATGATTATACGCCTGTCATAAAAAAATCGTAAATATGGTTTATTTCATGATATTTATTGTTATTTCATTAATGACGCATGTGATCATATAATAACAGAAAAAAGGTAGATGGTGTTAGGGAAGGGAATATTTTATAAATTTTCCCTGAAAGTGACTATTTTTTTTTTTCATTTTTCTAATGATAAATATATGCATATGAGTTTTATAATAATTTATAAAAATTATTTAGATAATATCATGAAATAATCAATGCATTAAATCAACAAAACATTGTATAGGAAAATATATACTAGACACACATAAATTAGGTGCGTAGTAATATAATTCAATGTCTAAAAGATGAAATAAAAATTACACTTATGATTTTTGCATTGCCTAGAATAAAGTTTTCAGGAAAACAATCAGCATTGCACTTAGGACATAGTTAGATGAAAATTGATCTTTCTAGATAACGTTGAAAGTTTGGCAAATGGTTAGACATTATCGATTAAACCATAGAATATGAGTAGAATAAAATAAAAAATATTTTTTATTGAGAACATATGCAATGTTGATATTAATGATTATATTAGTGAGAGCATCAATATCATGAGTTGACTCACATATGACTCATATAATTAGAATAATAAGAGGAAAGATCACGTTATGCCTCCCTCGTGACTAGATGAGAAACCTTGCTCCAAGGGGATTATTTTGTACCACCGCGAGGAGCTTTGGACCAGCCCCGACAGCGAGAGGTTGTTTGGTGAGAAATCTGTTAGGCAGGAGGAGGCAGGAGTGCCAGGGGGGACTTGAGCCGTAAATCTCTCGATCACTCCTAGGAACTGCTTGACCCTCACATGAATCAGGATTGGATCTTGGAGTTCTCGGTATTAGTGAACAGACAAAAATCTTGGAGGGTTTTCTTTTCTTCTGCGCGGACAGAAGGGATTTTCAGGTGAATGAAGGTTTATCTTTTGCATAGGCAAAAGGGAAAAATAATTGTAAATAACTTTGCAAAATAATAAATTAATATGTTTTACCAAAAGACTGTTTCTCTATCTTTGTGTTGTGCCCTAAAAATTACGTGAAGGAACATGTGATAACGGGTTAATTAATGAAGCTACTTTTATATATCATAACTTAAAGTAATAGGTAATTAGAAAACTAAAGAAAACAATTTGTGGGAAGGGGGTCTCGGTAAGCTGGGAGTTTCTCTCAAGAGATTGAACAAAACATTAATTAGGAAAAATTAGGTAGAGCTGAGCGTTGACTTACCTAGGGTCAGGTCTTAAAGCCTTGATAAAAAATTATCTTAGGGAAAAGGTACGGCAACTATGCCAGAACTTTGTTAAGGTTTCTTGAATCCTAACCAGTTTTACTAGAAAAAAGTGTTGCACTCCATGAACTAATGGTAACTATGATCGCTCCAGTTGGACGAGAAGTCCTTGTGGGACACCTTCGATGGAGCTAGTTGATGTATCAAGACCTCATTTGTCAAATTAGGACCTTGATCTTGTAGATTCATCCTTGTGGGATGGCCCGTACCTTTCGTTACATGGTGGGCTCTAGGAAACCTAAATGATAGACCCTGTGCATTCTCGCGAGTTCCGGACAAAGCCATCTAGGATAATTCCCCGATGGACCACTAAAACGTGTTGCTGCCAATAAATTGTTAGGTAGGTACGTGACATCAAACCAGCGTGCTATGCCTCCTAATGCTTGCTAGTGTTGATGTATCCTCAATGGATAACTTCATATTGACCTCCATAGGTGTAGCTATCTCCTTATACTCGATCATGCCAAATGATTTTAAGATCTTCCATGCATACTTCTTTTGAGACATAAAGAGATAAAGATACCAGACTTCAATCCCCAAAAAATAGTGCAACAAGCCCACCTTTGTCATTTCAAACTCAAAGCTCAAAGCCTTTCAAGTTTGAATGATCATATCTTCATAATCACATGTAATAAGAAGGTCATCCACATATAGGACAATCACTACAGACTTTTCATTATCCCTATAAACATACAAGTTAGCATATTTGATGTACATATTTTGAAATCCAAACCTAGAAAAAATTTATCTATTGACTAGTTCTATGCTCTAGGGGCTTGTTTGAGCCACACACACCTTCTCCTTGAGATCACAATTCAAGAATATTGATTTGATATCCATTTGGTAAATTGGCCACGTCTTATGAATAGCCACTATAAGTAGTGTGAAAATAGTGGTCATTCTAGTAGTTGGAGCAAATGATTCTTGAAAATCAAATCCTTCAACCTATGAAAATCCTTGTGCATTTTACCTTCCAGACCCACTTGGTGCTAATAATCTTCCTCTTTTTTGGCTAATCCATTAGCTCCCAAGTATCATTCTTCATTATGCTCTTATACTTAGCTTACACAGTTGCTCTCTATGCTAGATTGGAAAGTGCTTCTACTTCTCTCATAATCTCAGCCCCATCAAGGCCATATTGATTATGTGAGTAGAAGCCTTTCTTTGCTCTATTCTTGTCCATCCACCTTTTTCCTCATTTGTGGTAGGCATTGCTTCACCCATTGTGGCAATCCCCTTTCTGGTGGTGTGATTTGCAGGTTGGTGAACTTTGTCCTCATCATCTGAAGATGATGCTTCCTCCTCCATGAGAGTAGGGACAACTCTTGGGATAGGCTCATAGTGGACTACTTTCGTGGATGATAAAGTGGAAGAACTTATATTCTCCTCCTCCACTGTATGTGATTGCTCCTTGAACACTGCATCATGACTTGCTATGATCTTCTTTGCCTCTTGGTTATACGATTCGTAAGCCTTTTGCTCATCACTATAACCCAAGAAGATACATTTTGTGCTATTTGGATTCAACTTATTTCTCTTATCCTTTGGAACATATACATAACATTCACATCCAAAAGTTCTAAAATGTGAGACATATGGTTTCTTACCAAAATAGGAATCATGAGGAGTTTTGCCCTTAAGAGCATTGTCTAACTTTGATTGAGAATGTAGACTATAGTATTAATAGTTTTTGCCCAAAACTAGTTAGGCAATCCATTACCCTTAAGCATGCACACTGCCAGTTCCACAATCGAGATACCCTCAAGCATGCACACTGCCAATTCCACAATGGTGCAATTTTGGCATTTGACAACACTATTTTGTCAGGTGATGAAAAATGCATCAAGTTGCCTGGTGTGGGAATTATCAATGGCTCCTATTTTGGGGTTTGGGGGTCATAAAAGAGGCCTCTGGATGGGGGTTTTAGGGGGGACATTGGGTCCCTTGACTAGGGTCTGAGGCATCTGACATTCAAGTCAGGACCCACCCAATATCCATGCTCACACATGGCTTCTCCTCATAATGGGTGCCTTACAACTAAGAGCACCATGGATCATTGGTGGCACCTTACGAAGGTGGGAAATTGAGCATATCTAACACTATCTACTATAATCATGCAAAGAACAAGCATATTGAGGTGCATTACACTTTATTAGAGAGGTAATTGAGGAAATTCCATCGAGCTTTTCAAGATCTTAATTGACCAAAATCTTGTACATTTGCTCACTAAAAGTCTCTCAGTAGAGCATTTTGCCTTCCTTAAGAAGTTGATGGGTGTTGAATGAGATGACATATTTTGTCATCTTGTACTTTGCCACTTTTCCTTATTCTGTGTATTCATTAGACTTTGAAAGTACCCACACACATACACACTACAAGTGGTGAATGCCCATCACTATTGCTTCATTCTTTATTCTTTTTGAATAAGGAAAGATTGGTCACACATTGTGACTATTGGATTTCCCACATACGGTCTCTCTCTCTCTCTCTCTCTCTCTCTCTCTCCATTTGCCATAACTCTTGCTTTTACTTGTGTGCTTCCACTCACATTCTATCTTTCTACTCACTTTGTACTACCACTCTGACAATCATATTCTACCAAGCCATGAACTCTACAAGCTAAAAAGAAATCCATTGTATATTTCTTTGAAATGAACACATGGACCACTTAATGCTACTACAAGTTCACAAACTACTATAAACACACATGCATTTACATTATTTGTTACTCACTTACATTGCCAACTCAAAATACATAGCCACAACATTGCTTGTTACCCACTTTGAAGGTACTAAAAAAAACCCTACAAGATACTAGCCCACCATTGCTTATAACCTTGCCACTCACATTGTGTTGCAACCAACAATCATTTTCTACCAAATCACTGACCCTATAGGCTAAAAATATATCAATTGTATACTACTTTGGAATTAACACGTGGCCCACTTAATACTACTACAAACACATAATCTAGTACAAATATACAAGCATTTACATTATTTGTTACCCACTTACATTTCCAACTCAAAACACATAGCCACCACATTACTTGTTACCAACTCACAAGGTGCTAACCAACCTTACAAGGCATTGGCCCACCATTGCTTATAACCTTGTTACTCACTTCATGTTTGCCATTGACAATCATTTTCTATGAAGCCACCAATGCTACAAGCTTAAAAGAAATCCATTGTACATTGCTTTGGAATGAATATAAAGCCTATTTAATGCTACTAAAAACACATAGCTTGCTACAAGCATAGGGGCAGCTACATTGTTTGTCATCCACTTACATTGCCAACTCAAAACACATAGCCGTCACATTACTTGTTACCTAGTTACAAGGTACTAACCAACCCTACAATATACTAACCCACTATTTCTTATAACCTTGCTACTCACTTCGTACTACCACCAACAATCATTTTCTACCAAACCACTGACCCTACAAGCTAAAAAGAAATCCATTGTACACTACTTTGGAATTAACACGTGGCCCACTTAATACTACTATATGATCTAGTACAAATATACAAGCATTTATATTATTTGTTACCCACTTACATTTCCAACTCAAAACTCATAGCTACCACATTGCTTGTTACCAACTCACAAGGTGCTAACCAACCCTACAAGGTACTGACCCACCATTGCTGTAATATCTCCCGTCCTCCCCCCATGAGAACCTCCACTTAAAATTTTTTAATTTTTTAAAATTGTTTTTTACTCTCTCCCTCTCTCCCCTTGCTGACTGCATGGTGGAGAGAGAGAGAGAGAGAGAGAGAGAGAGAGAGAGAGAGAGAGAGAGAGAGAGAGAGAGAGAGAGAGAGAGAGAGAGAGAGAGAGAGAGAGAGAGAGAGAGAGAGAGAGAGAGAGAGAGAGAGAGAGAGAGAGAGAGAGAGAGAGAGGTGAATAGAGAGAGAAGAAGAAGAAGAAGAAGAAGAAGAAGAAGAAGAGGGAGAAAGAGAAGGACAAGAAGAGAGAAGAAGAAGAAGAGAGAGAGAGAGGAGAAGAAGAGAAGAAGAAGAAGAAGAGAGAAGAAGAGAGAAGAAGAGAGAGAGAGAGAGAAGGAGAAGAAGAGAAGAAGAAGAAGAGAGAGAGAGAGGAGAAGACTCCTGCTCCATTCAATGGAGAGAGAGGAGAAGGAGAAGAAGAAGAAGAATAAGAAGAAGAAGACAAGGACTTGCTACATTGTGGTGGTGGACAAGAAAGAAGGTGAGCAACTTGATGTTGGTTGCTAGTCACTGGTTGTAGGAGCATAAGGTGAAATGCAGGGTGCTAGTCGTTGGTCACAAGTTGGCATGAAGCAAGTACGATTGCTCCCTGATTACTCATACCTTGGTCACTTATTAAATCAATTTAAAAAAAATTCAAAAATTCAATTTCGTGCATTGATCCATAGTAGATAGGGTCTCCCTTGATGATTTGATTTATGATAAATAAGTAGGTCATCGCTAGAGTTGAGCTAGATGAGAGGAATCATCTGCATGAGATCCATGAACAAGTCTATGAGCAGGGAGCCATTGTCCACAATCATGCATCATTAGCATGGAGGGAGTAGGTGGGAAACAATGGTAGTTGAGATATGGCCCTGCTTCAAGGTTCCCTACCTTCCAAACTCTCTAGTACACTAAGGTGCCAAACTCTCTAGTGCACTATGGTGCACCAAATTTTGTAGGGATCTAATTCTTGATCTTTTATTAAAGTTGAGCTTCTCAAGATCATGACGTACTATGTATCCTATGATCATCAGTCAACTCTATGAAACTCAATGGTGGAGAGCCAAGACAACATCTCGATGTCATTAGAGCATTAAGTTTCTTACTAAATATACCTCCAAAAGTAGGATTCTCTAGATTCTTAATAGGCATTGGAATTACCAACCTTGGAGTGAGACATCATGTAATAGATAGAGTGGCATTTCTTCCATGGATTTGGTTGATGTGTAGGCCATGAAAGACATGCAAAATGCTAGTAAAGAACATGACTTGGGGGGGGAGAGAGAGAGAGAGAGAGAGAGAGAGAGAGAGAGAGAGAGAGAGAGAGAGAGAGAGAGAGAGAGAGAGAGAGAGAGAGAGAGAGAGAGAGAGAGAGAGAGAGAGAGAGAGAGAGAGAGAGAGAGAGAGTGTGTGTGTGTGTGTGTGCGTGTGCGTGCGCGCATGCACGCACATGCACCTAGGGAGGTAAAGAGGGAGAGTAAATTATTTTTTTTAAATTTAATAACTAGAGAGAGAGAGAGAGAGAGAGAGAGAGAGAGAGAGAGAGAGAGAGAGAGAGAGAGAGAGAGAGAGAGAGAGAGAGAGAGAGAGAGAGAGAGAGAGAGAGAGAGAGAGAGAGAGAGAGAGAGAGAGAGAGAGAGAGAGAGAGAGAGAGGGCAACCAAAGGATTGCCAAACACAATATTTCTCCCCATGGATTTGGTTGATGTGTAGGCCATGAAAGACATGAAAAATGCTAGAAAATAACATGACTTGGGGAGAGAGAGAGAGAGAGAGAGAGAGAGAGAGAGAGAGAGAGAGAGAGAGAGAGAGAGAGAGAGAGAGAGAGAGAGAGAGAGAGAGAGAGAGAGAGGGCAACCAAAGGATTTCCAAGCACAACATTTCTCCCCATGGATTTGGTTGATGTGTAGGCCATGAAAGACATGCAAAATGCTAGGAAAGAACATGACTTGGAGAGAGAGAGAGAGAGAGAGAGAGAGAGAGAGAGAGAGAGTGTGTGTGTGTGTGTGTGTGTGTGTGTGTGTATGTGTGTGCATGCACACACATGCACACACGTGCACCTAGGGAGGTAAAGAGGGAGAGAATTATTTTTTAAAAATTTAATAATGAGAGAGAGAGAGAGAGAGAGAGAGTGTGTGTGTATGTGTGTGTGTGTGAGGGAAACCAAAGGATTGCCAAGCACAATATTTCTCCCCATCCACCCTGGTCTAATGATGTGGGAGCTTTTGCTCAACCGCCAAGACCCACGGACCGCTTATTGTTTCAAGCGTTCCAAGCGAGCTCTAATGGCTATCTCTCACCTAGCAGACGCGCCATCGATCCTACGAGTGTAGTGAGCTTACCTTGATGCTTGATCGAGTACCCTCCTCTCTCTTGAACTCCGGTAGCTCCATGATTCTTGATGCTAGCTCAAGCATCCTCAAGCCTCCTCCATCTCCAAGCTCCATCCTCCATAGCTGCATGTGCAAGAGAAGAGAAGAGAAGAGAAGAGAAGAAGAGAAGAGGAGATGGTGAAGAGCTTCACCCTCTTGATCCCTCACTCCCACACACACTCACTCCCTCCCTCAAGAGCACACACAAGCAAGAAGGAGAGAAGAAGAGAGGAAGAAGAAGACTCTCTTTGCCACACACCAAAGAACGAGCTTCTCATTCACTTTTCAAGTTTATATACAAAGCCCTAAATCCCTTTTGGGCGGTCATCCCCTTTTCCCTTTTTTACATGGCCAGCCATAGCCTAGGCCCTTTTTCCCGTTTCCCACCATTCTAATTTATCCTATTCCCAACTAATGCGTACAGTTTGCACAAGAGTGAGCCTGGCACTCTTTTACAAAGATTCGGGGGCGCTCCCACATTTTAATGGTGTGCCCTTTTACTCTTTTGTTGTCTCGGGGCAATATCGAGGCTTTCTAAGGGTCATGCTCGAACATTTAAAATTTTCAGGGTCTAGTTACCAGTCAAGGCACCTTTTTTATGCTTTTATCCTGCGCCTTTTCTGCTATTTCCCTTTTTTTCATTTTCTGCTCCTCTGTGCTGCGGGAAACATGGTAACATTACCCCTTCCTAGCCAAGTGCCAGTCCCATGGCACTACGGTAGGACGTAGTGGCTAGTTAGGTCGGCTGCGAGGCGGAACAGGTAGGTGGATAACACTGCTTTCAAGGTGGTTGGGTGAATGACAGGTGATGGAGTTGAAGGACGATGACCAGGAGAGATTCCAGTATGCTTTAGGCTCCATGAAGATATTCGGCATCTTTCACATTGTTGTGGCGCCTGTTGTGTAGCCGGTCGTCCATTGAGTATCAGAAATGCTTGAAGCAATAAGAAATCCCTTACGAGGATGGTATTGGAGGGATTTATTCTAGAGAAGCCCCCTCGAACTCTGTTTGCATTGAAAATTTGTGTCTTTGATTTGAAGATCTTTGTCTTTGAGTTGAAGGTCTTTATCTTTGAGTTGAAGGTCTTCATGCTTGTGGAATCAATAAGTGATCCGTAGATCTCGAGGCGTTGGACGTGCATCTTTGGAAGATGACGTTCGAAGATCTATGCCAATGGCAGATCTATCTTGGCTTGGTGCAATCATGGTAGCCATCAGCAGGGCAGATGGCTGGACACCGGTACAGGGAAAAAGTTTTGGTCATTAAAGGATGTCGTGGATGATTCTCTTCAGTGGAGTAACTAGTTCTTGAGACTTGAACATAACCTGCAAGAAAAGTTGTGCACTCCCTATTGAGATATCGAGCTCCACTTGTGATATGCCAAGGTGACCGTTGTGCATTTATGTCACCGACTTGTCAGTTGTAGAAGCGGTTGGTACACCGCCCATGAATAATAGCTACATGATAGCTATTCTTATCTACTCTAGTTCGTGGCTCAGTTAGTATGCCACCTTATTTAGTTGAGTTTGATTTGAGACCCATATATAGGGTTCTTCTATTTCTATGTACTAGAGTTCTTTTGGCTTACACAACTAAGAAGAGGAAAACTATTTTCAGCCTCCACCTTTGTGTGTATTCCCCTATTGTGCAAGCAAGAAAGCTACAAGTGAGACTCTTTCCTTCTCTCCCACAATCTTGACATGGTATTAGAGCCTTTTTCGTGGTAAGGAGCTCAAGAAAGCAAGCCAAGTTCGCAGTGTTCTGGTAAGAGGACCAGTGTTGCTTTCATTTTCTATTTTGGGAGCAGATCTCTGCAGGTAGCACAACTGGAAATTGCAAGAGTGCACTGTCACAGGTTGAGATGCCCTTCGCGGTGAAGCAAGAGGGCAATATATGCTGCGGGCAAGGGCTTAAGCCCTTGGTGACCTTGTTTTTTTGATTTGAGGCCATTTCGGGGCCTGTTTTGGAGGCGGAAGTTTTCTGCACGCACTCAAAAAAAGGCCCTGTTTTATGCTGTGCGACCACTGTTCTATAGGTCGATGAAAAGTTACTGTAGAAATTGCATCGTATGCCTGTGCGCAGAGACATTGGGAGTTACAAAATCATCCTTGTTGCCTGTTGATGCAAAATCGTCACTAGGAAGTGACTGTGTGTTCAAATACCACTTTTGTCAGTTTTGCAGATTTGCCCTTGTGAGGGTGAAGCTGTGTTTTTTGCAGTGACAGAATTTTTTGCAGTATTCTGTAATGGCGTCTGATTCTCTTTCACAGATTGTAATTGAAAAGCTTGACAAGAACAACTTCCAAGCATGGAAGTTTAGAATGATGAATTTCCTTATGGGAAAAGGATATTGGGAATTTGTTGCAGGAAATGAAGAAGAACCAGTTCTTCCTGATGTTCCCAATCAATAGCAAATGTAGGCATTCAAAGCATGGCATGAGAGAGCCATGAAAGTTATGTACTGGCTGTCTATCAGTATTTCAGACTCTATGATTGTGCATATTTAGGATGCAAGTACGCCAAAGGAGGCATGGGATACTTTGTCAAAAATGTATAGCACAAATACGCAAGCCAAGAAAATGTAGCTCAAGCAAGAGTTGCACAATGTGCAAAGAGAAAGTATGAGCATCAATGACTACCACATGAAGGTGAAGAAGATTGCAGATGCACTTGCTTCCATTGGGTCACCAGTGGAAGATGATGATTTAGTCTCAGTGACCTTGAATGGTCTAGGAAAGGATTATGCACAGTTCCGAACATCCATTTCCGTCCGTGAAAGATTTCCTGATTTTGAGGAGTTGATTGCTTTTCTAATTTCTGAGGAGTAGAGAAATGGTGGTGCATCTTCTTCAGGAGGAACTTCAAAAGAAGCAGTCTTCTACTCAAATGCTGGAACAGGTAGAGGCAGAGGTAGAGGAGGCCGATTTGGAGGCCGTGGTAGAAATCAGAATATGCAGCAAACTCAATAAAACCAGTCCTATGGAGGAGGACATGGTAACTCTAGAGGCAGGGGGAGCTAAAGAGGTCGTGGTGGATGGCAAAGAGGCCAAAATGCAAACAGTAATGTTGAATACTACTACTGTGGTAAAATGGGTCATATGGCTAAAGACTGCTATAAAAAGCAGAATGACATCATGAATGGAAAACTGCAACAAGGAAATTATGCATTTTCTAGTAGACACGGTGATAACAGAAATGAGCATTTGTTTATGGTGCAGCACATGAACAATTCTATGACAAGTGCAGAAGAAAGCAACGATGTATGGTATGTTGACTCAGGTGCATCAAACCACATGACAGGTCATGCAGAATGGATGGAGGATGCAAGGAAAATGGAAAAACTAGGATTTGTGGAGACTGGTGATGATACTGCACATCCTATTGTGCAGATTGGAAAAATTCATTTGTCTATACAGGATGGGAAAAAGAAATACCTGTCCGATGTATTTTATGTCCCGAATATCACCAAGAATGTGGTTTCTGTTGGTCAAATGGTTGAACAGGGCTTGCAAGTCAGATTTAATCCTCATGGATGCTTTGTTGAGGATATGAAAAATAAAGGTCGCTTGATAGCAAAAGGAAAGAAGAAGGGGAGAATGTTTACGTTGGATGCAGACATGTCTGAATTGAGTGCAGCAATGTTTGCACATGGGACCGATGTAGTTGCAGATATTGATATCTGGCATAAACACATTGGTCGTGTTAATGTACAACGACTTAAATCAATGCAGGCCCAAAATATTGTTGCAGGATTGCCTAAATTCAAGGTTGCAAAAATGCATAAGGTATGTGAAGCCTGCCAATTTGGAAAACAAGCAAGGAAACCATTTCCTAGACATGTTCAAGAGAGTAAGAAGCCATTGGAATTAATCCACTCTGATGTGTGGACTACTAAAGCTACATCTCTTGGAGGCTGTCATTATTTTGTCACTTTTATTAATGACTATAGCAGAAAAGTTTGGGTGTATTTTATGAAAAAGAAAAGTGAAGTTTTTGGGCATTTCAAAACTCTTAAAGCTATGGTTGAAAAAGAAACAGGCCTGCAAATAAAATGCCTAAGGTTAGATGGAGGGGGAGAGTACCTCTCAAATGAGTTTGCAAGGTTCCTGCAAGAGCATGGCATAAAGCAGCAATATTCATGCAGTCATACCCCACAACAAAATGGAATTGCAGAAAGGAAAAATAGGCATATTGGAGAGGTATCTCGTGCCATGCTCAACGAAAAAGACTTGCCAGATTTTTACTGGGCTGAAGCAGTTGCTACAGCAGTCTATATAATAAACAGGACTCCCACTACAGCAATACATGGGATGACTCCAGAGGAGAGGTATACTAGTAGGAAACCAGATATTTCTCATTTGAAAATTTTTGGTTGCATTGCCTATGTTCATGTGCCAGATGAGTTGAGATCCAAGTTGGATCCAAAAGCTGAGAAGTGCATCTTTATTGGTTACTCTCTGCAGTAAAAAGGGTATAGATGCTATAACCCTTCTACTCGTAAGTTTACAGTGAGCAGAGATGTTGTTTTTGATGAGATGAGTAGCTGGTATAAACCAGTAAATGTGATTGATGATATAGATGCACAAAATGGCAATGCTGCACAGAATTCACAGCAGCAATCACAAAATATTAGTGGACGTGGAGCGTCCTCTAGCAGTGGTTCACATTCTTCGCCATGGACAGGCAGATTGAGATTAGGAGAATCTTCTCAAAGCAATGCAGATAGTGGTATTCAGGTATCACGAAAAGGAAAAGAGAAGGTAGATCAGCCCATGTTTGATGTGAATGCAGGTCACTCTTATGTGGATGGTGAATCTAGTGGCTCAGAACAGAGCATTGATGATGAGTTGGGTATTCCTTCTATTATTACACCTAGAGTAAGGAAGACCAGGGATGTTTTGAGAGCACCTGGGAGTGAACCTACTTTGCGTAGGTCTACTAGAGCTAGGTATCTTGTGGATAGGTTGAAATATGATGGATTTACAGCCATTCACTATGCCTATATGGTCAAAGTGATACAGGAACCAGAACCCACTTCTTTTGAGCAAGTCATGGAAAAAGAAAAATGGGAGAAAGCCATGGATGAAGAAATGGATGCCTTGGAAGCAAATGCTACATGGGAATTGGTACCTTTGCCTAAAGGTAAGAATGCAATTGGCTGTAAGTGGGTTTATAAGGTGAAGCACAATGCAGATGGTTCTGTGAATAGATACAAGGCAAGATTAGTAGTCAAGGGGTATGCACAAACATATGGCATTGACTATGAAGAAACATTCAGTCTGGTTGCAAGGATGGCAACCGTAAGAGCAGTCATTGCTATGGCTGCATCAAAGGGATGGTCTTTACATCAGATGGATGTAAAGAATGCCTTCTTGCATGGTGATTTGCAAGAAGAGGTCTATATGGAGCAGCCACCAGGTTATGTGCATGCTGTTCATCCTGAGTTTGTTTGCAGGTTGAAGAAAGCCTTGTATGGCTTGAAGCAAGCACCCAGAGCATGGTCTGACAAGATAGGACAGTATCTTGTCACTATTGGCTTTCAGATTTCCAAGGCAGATTTCTCACTTTATGTGAGAAAAACAGAGAAAGGTATTATGCTACTTGTCATTTATGTTGATGATTTGATTATGACAGATGACAGTGATGAAGATATCCTTCATGTGAAAATGCTATTGAAGCAGAAGTTTGAGATGAAGGATTTGGGAGAGTTGCGTTATTTCTTGGGCATTGAGATGATTAGATCACCAAGTGGGATATAACTTTTGCAGAGGCAGTAAGGATTGGACATGCTGTCCAAATATGGGATGATAGGCTGTAAGCCTATTTCAGTTCCTTTGGAGCAGAATGTGAAGCTGAGCGCAAATGCAGGTGAGCTTTTGGAAGACCCTACTATGTGTAGACACATAGTAGGAAGTTTGATTTATATGACTATTACTAGGCCAGATTTGAGCTATGCTGTTGGATTGGTAAGTCAGTTTATGCAGGCTCCAAGGAAACCGCATTTGGATGCGGCTTCAGGTATGTGAAGTCCACATTGCAGTATGGACTACTTTATGAGACTGGGGTTCAGATACAGTTACATGGATACATTGATGTTGATTGGGCTGGTAGTATTTCTGATAGACGATCTACCAGTGGATATGTGTTCTCTTTTGGGAGTGCTGCAGTCACTTGGAGCAACAAGAAACAACCTATAGTTGCCTTGTCGAGCACAGGGGCTGAGTACAGGGGTGCAGCAATGGCTGCATGTGAGGTAGCTTGGTTGCATAAGCTACTTTATGATATGCATCAGCCTATAGATGGGCCAGTTGTCATTTATTATGACAACATGAGTAGTATACACTTGGCAAATAACTCAGTCTATCATGCTAACAAAGCACATTGAGGTGCATTATCACTATGTGCAGGAGAGGGTTTACTAGGTCTTATTGATCTAGTTTATGTCAGCACAGAGGATCAGGTAGCTGACATATTTACGAAGGCATTGGGCGCAGAGAAGCTGCGCAAGTTCAGAGACTTGCTTGGTGTGCAGGAATTGGGATTGAGCTCGAGGGGGAGTGTTGAGATATCGAGCTCCACTCGTGATATGCCAGGGTGACTGTTGGGCATTTATGTCACTGACTTGTCAGTTGCAGATGCGGTTGGTACACCGCCCATGAATAATAGCTACATGACAGCTATCCTTATCTACTCTAGTTCGTGGCTCAGTTAGTATGCCACCTTAGTTAGTTGAGTTTGGTTTGAGACCCATATATAGGGTTCTTCTATTTCTATGTACTAGAGTTCTTTTGGCTTACATAACTAAGAAGAGGAAAACTGTTTTCAGCCTCCACCTTTGTGTGTATTCCCCCATTGTGCAAGCAAGAAAGCTACAAGTGAGACTCCTTCCTTCTCTCCCACAATCTTGACACTCCCTAGGGGGTGTGTCTGCTTAGCCATGCAGTGCATGGTGCCCATGGCAGTGGAGGTGGGAGATGGATCTAACCTTGGGCAAGCCCTTGGTAATGTCCCACACTTGAGGACCCAGTTCATGTGTCGTTGGAGATGCGGTGGAAGTCTGAGGGTGACAGGTCTGAAGGTCCTGCCCTTGATGTGCCCTAAGGGTGAAGTGGGGAGGGGGCTAGGGAAAACCCTAGGTGCGTTGACTGTGGTGCTGTTCTTTTTTTTTTTTTTGGAAATGATAAATAGGCCTAATTGTCTTCATCGAAATGAGGAGGAGAAGGGGGTTAGATAGATTTGCTAAAAAACTGGCAACTTTGCATGTAATCTTTCAGATTCATGCGGACATGAAGAGAAGTGGTGGAGAGGAAGGGGTGATTGCACCTAGTGAATTGGCAGTCGTTCATATCTAGGAGGGCTAGGCAAAAAGAGGAAAGGAGACTAGCCCTCATCATGAGACGAGCCATGGCACAATTGTTTATATCGTTAGGATCAAATAATAGGGGAGGTAGGCCGTGCTCTTGTGGAGTCGGGTCCTGCTTAAGAAGTAGCCTAAGTAACCTAAGATAATTAAAAGTTGTTACCAAAGAGGGGTCAGGACATGAGGAGAAATCCACAAGAAAGTGCATCATAGACTCATCTAGGCTTTCGGCTGTAAAAAGAAGGGCATGCTCAAAGGATACTATAGTGGAGTTATAAATAATGGGGAAGTCATACCGCCCGTGGAGGGTGGCATCAAAATCTGCCCCTACCCTTTGAGGGTACTGTTGAGATATCGAGCTCCACTCGTGATACGCCAGGGTGACCATTGTGTATTTATGTCACTGACTTGTCAGTTGCAGATGCGGTTGGTACACCGTCCATGAATAATAGCTACATGATAGCTATCCTTATCTACTCTAGTTCGTGGCTCAGTTAGTATGCCACCTTAGTTAGTTGAGTTTGGTTTGAGACCCATATATAGGGTTCTTCTATTTCTTTGTATTTGAGTTCTTTTGGCTTACACAACTAAGAAGAGGAAAACTGTTTTCAACCTCCACCCTTGTGTGTCTTCCCCCATTGTGCAAGCAAGAAAGCTTCAAGCGAGACTCCTTCCTTCTCTCCCACAATCTTGACATGGTATCAGAGCCTTGTTCGTGGTAAGGAGCTCAAGAAAGCAAGCCAAGCTCGCGGTGGTCTAGTAAGAGGAGCAGTGTTGCTTTCATTTTCTGTTTTGGGAGCAGATCTCTGCAGGTAGCACAGCCGGAAATTGCAGGAGTGCATTGTCTCAGGTTGAGACGCCCTTCGCGGTGAAGCAAGAGGGCAGTATATGCTGCGGGAGAGGCCTTTAGCCCTTGGCGACCTTGTTTTTTTGATTTGAGGCCATTTCGGGGCCTGTTTTGCAGACGGAAGTTTTCTGCACGCACTCAGGAAAAGGCTCAGTTTTATGCTGTGCAGCCACTGCTCTACAGGTCGGTGAAAAGTTACTGTAGAAATTGCATCGTATGCTTGTGCGCAGAGACATTGGGAGTTTCAGAATCATCCTTGGTTCCTGTTTATGCAAAATCGTCACTAGGAAGTGACTGTGTGGTCAAATACCACTTTCGCTAGTTTTGCAGATTTGCCCTTGTGAGGGTGAAGCTGTGTTTTTTGCAGTAACAGAATTTCTTGCAGTATTTTGTAATGGCGTCTGATTCTCTTTCACAGATTGTCACTGAAAAGCTTGACAAGAACAACTTCTAGGCATGGAAGTTTAGAATGACGAATTTCCTTATGGGAAAAGGATATTGGGAATTTGTTGCAGGAAATGAAGAAGAACCAGTTCTTCCTGATGTTCCCAATCAACAGCAAATGCAGGCATTCAAAGCATGGCATGAGAGAGCCAGGAAAGTTATGTACTGGCTGTCTATCAGCATTTCAGACTCTATGATTGTGCATATTCAGGATGCAAGTACGCCAAAGGAGGCATGGGATACTCTGTCAAAAATGTATAGCACAAATACGCAAGCGAGGAAAATGCAGCTCAAGCAAGAGTTGCATAATGTGCAAAGAGAAAATATGAGCATCAATGACTACCACATGAAGGTGAAGAAGATTGCAGATGCACTTGCTTCCATTGGGTCGCCAGTGGAAGATGATGATTTAGTTTCTGTGACCTTG
The DNA here is from genome assembly GCF_053477565.2 of Lygodium microphyllum. Lineage (NCBI taxonomy): Eukaryota > Viridiplantae > Streptophyta > Polypodiopsida > Schizaeales > Lygodiaceae > Lygodium > Lygodium microphyllum. The sequence continues at coordinate 140,056,657 of NC_141135.1, read as the reverse complement.
AATGGTCTAGGAAAGGATTATGCGCAGTTTCGGACATCCATTTCCGTCCGTGAAAGATTTCCTGATTTTGAGGAGTTGATTGCTCTTCTAATTTCTGAGGAACAGAGAAATGGTGGTGCATCTTCTTCAGGAGGAACTTCAAAAGAAGCTGTCTTCTACTCAAATGCTGGAAGAGGTAGAGGCAGAGGTAGAGGAGGCCGATTTGGAGGCCGTGGTAGAAATCAGAATATGCAGCAAACTCAAGAAAACCAGTCCTATGGAGGAGGACGTGGTAACTCTAGAGGCAGGGGGAGCCAAAGAGGTCGTGGTGGATGGCAAAGAGGCCAAAATACAAACAGTAATGTTGAATGCTACTACTGTGGTAAAATGGGTCATATGGCTAAAGACTGCTATAAAAAGCAGAATGACATCATGAATGGAAAACTGCAACAAGGGAATTATGCATCTTCTAGCAGACAGGGTGATGACAGAAATGAGCATTTGTTCATGGTGCAGCATATGAACAATTCTGTGACAAGTGCAGAAGAAAGCAATGATGTATGGTATGTTGACTCAGGTGCATCAAACCACATGACAGGTCATGCAGAATGGATGGAGGATGCAAGGAAAATGGAAAAACCAGGATTTGTGGAGACTGGTGATGATACTGCACATCCTATTGTGCAGATTGGAAAAATTCCCTTGTCTATGCAGGATGGGAAAAAGAAATACCTGTCCGATGTATTTCATGTCCCGAATATCACCAAGAATCTGGTTTCTGTTGGTCAAATGGTTGAACAGGGCTTGTAGGTCAGATTTAATCCTCATGGATGCTTTGTTGAGGATATGAAAAATAAAGGTCGCTTGATAGCAAAAGGAAAGAAGAAGGGCAGAATGTTTACGTTGGATGCAGACATGTCTGAATTGAGTGCAGCAATGTTTGCACATGGGATCGGTGTAGTTGCAGATATTGATATCTGGCATAAACGCATTGGTCATGTTAATGTACAGTGACTTAAATCAATGCAGGCCCAAAATATTGTTGCAGGTTTGCCAAAGTTCAAGGTTGCAGAAATGCATAAGGTATGTGAAGCCTGTCAGTTTGGAAAACAGGCAAGGAAACCATTTCCTAGACATGTTCAAGAGAGTAAGAAGCCATTGGAATTAATCCACTCTGATGTGTGGACTACTAAAGCTGCATCTCTTGGAGGCTGTCATTATTTTGTCAGTTTTATTGATGACTATAGCAGAAAAGTTTGGGTGTATTTTATGAAAAAGAAAAGTGAAGTTTTTGGGCATTTCAAAACTCTTAAAGCTATGGTTGAAAAAGAAACAGGTCTGCAAGTAAAATGCCTAAGGTCAGATGGAGGGGGAGAGTACCTCTCAAATGAGTTTGCAAGGTTCCTGCAGGAGCATGGCATAAAGCAGCAATATTCATGCAGTCATACCCCATAGCAAAATGGAATTGCAGAAAGAAAAAACAGACATATTGGAGAGGTGTCTCGTGCCATGCTCAATGAAAAAGACCTGCCAGATTTTTATTGGGCTGAAGCAGTTGCTACAGCAGTCTACATAATGAACAGGACTCCCACTGCAGCAATACATGGAATGACTCCAGAGGAGAGGTATACTGGTAGGAAACCAGATATTTCTCATTTGAAAATTTTTGGTTGCATTGCCTATGTACATGTGCCAGATGAGTTGAGATCCAAGTTGGATCCAAAAGCTGAGAAGTGCATCTTTATTGGTTACTCTCTGCAGCAAAAAGGGTATAGATGCTATAACCCTTCTACTCGTAAGTTTACAGTGAGCAGAGATGTTGTTTTTGATGAGATGAGTAGCTGGTATAAACCAGTAAATGTGATTGATGATGTAGATGCACAAAATGGTAATGCTGCACAGAATTCACAGCAGCAGTCACAAAATATTAGTGGACCTGGAGCATCCTCTAGTAGTGGTTCACATTCTTCGCCATGGACAGGCAGATTGAGATCAGGAGAATCTTCTGAAGGCAGCGCAAATAGTGGTATGCAGGTATCACGAAAAGGAAAAGAGAAGGTAGATCAGCCCATGTTTGATATGAATGCAGGTCACTCTTATGTGGATGGTGAATCCAGTGGCTCAGAACAGAGCATTGATGATGAGTTGGGTATTCCTTCTATTGTTACACCTGGAGTAAGGAAGACCAGGGATGTTTTGAGAGCACCTGGGAGTGAACCCACTTTGCGCAGGTCTACCAGAGTTAGGTATCCTGTGGATAGGCTGAAATATGATGGATTTACAGCCATTCACTATGCATATATGGTCAAGATGATATAGGAACCAGAACCCACTTCTTTTGAGCAAGCCATGGGAAAAGAAAAATGGGAGAAAGCCATGGATGAAGAAATGGATGCCTTGGAAGCAAATGCTACATGGGAATTGGTACCTTTACCTAAAGGTAAGAATGCAATTGGCTGTAAGTGGGTTTATAAGGTGAAACGCAATGCAGATGGTTCTGTGAACAGATACAAGGCAAGATTAGTAGTCAAGGGGTATGCACAAACATATGGAATTGACTATGAAGAAACATTCAGTCCGGTTGCAAGGATGGCAATCGTAAGAGCAGTCATTGCTATGGCTGCATCAAAGGGATGGTCTTTACATCAGATGGATGTAAAGAATGCCTTCTTGCATGGTGATTTGCAAGAAGAGGTCTATATGGAGCAGCCACCAGGTTATGTGCATGCTGTTCATCCTGAGTTTGTTTGCAGGTTGAAGAAAGCTTTGTATGGTTTGAAGCAAGCACCTAGAGCATGGTCTGACAAGATAGGACAGTATCTTGTCACTATTGGCTTTCAGATTTCCAAGGCAGATTTCTCACTTTATGTGAGAAAAACAGAGAAAGGTATTATGCTGCTTGTCATTTATGTTGATGATTTGATTATGACAGGTGACAGTGATAAAGATATCCTTCATGTGAAAATGCTATTGAAGCAGAAGTTTGAGATGAAGGATTTGGGAGAGCTGCATTATTTCTTGGGCATTGAGGTGATTAGATCACCAAGTGGGATACAGCTCTTACAGAGGCAGTATGGATTGGACATGCTGTCCAAATATGGAATGACAGGCTGTAAGCCTATTTTAGTTCCTTTGGAGCAGAATGTGAAGCTGAGCGCAGATGCAGGTGAGCTTCTGGAAGACCCTACTATGTACAGACGCATAGTAGGAAGCTTGATTTATATGACTATTACCAGGCCAGATTTGAGCTATGCTGTTGGATTGGTAAGTTAGTTTATGCAGGCTCCAAGGAAATCACATTTGGATGTGGCTAGACGCATACTCAGGTATGTGAAGTCCACATTGTAGTATGGACTATTTTATGAGACTGGGGTTCAGATACAGCTGCATGGATACACTGATGCTGATTGGGCTGGTAGTATTTCTGATAGACGATCTACCAGTGGATATGTGTTCTCTTTTGGGAGTGCTGCAGTCACTTGGAGCAACAAGAAACAGCCTACAGTTGCCTTGTCGAGCACAGAGGCCGAGTACAGGGGTGCAGCGATGGCTGCATGTGAGGTAGCTTGGTTACATAAGCTACTTTATGATATGCATCAGCCTACAGATGGGCCAGTTGTCATTTATTGTGACAACATGAGCAGTATACACTTGGCAAATAACCCAGTCTATCATGCGAGAACAAAGCACATTGAGGTGCATTATCACTATGTGCGGGAGAGGGTTTTACTAGGTCTTATTGATCTAGTTTATGTCAGCACAGAGGATCAGGTAGCTGACATATTCACGAAGGCATTGGGTGCAGAGAAGCTGCGCAAGTTCAGAGACCTGCTTGGTGTGCAGGAATTGGGATTGAGCTCGAGGGGGAGTGTTGAGATATCGAGCTCCACTCGTGATACGCCAGGGTGAGTGTATTTATGTCACCGACTTGTCAGTTGCAGATGCGGTTGGTACACCGTCCATGAATAATAGCTACATGATAGCTATCCTTATCTACTCTAGTTCGTGGCTCAGTTAGTATGCCACCTTAGTTAGTTGAGTTTGGTTTGAGACCCATATATAGGGTTCTTCTATTTCTTTGTATTTGAGTTCTTTTGGCTTACACAACTAAGAAGAGGAAAACTGTTTTCAGCCTCCACCCTTGTGTGTCTTCCCCCATTGTGCAAGCAAGAAAGCTTCAAGCGAGACTCCTTCCTTCTCTCCCACAATCTTGACAGGTACACCATGTAGGTAGGGTTGTTTTGCTCGAATGGCAGGGTATTACAAAACGCCATCCAGGCGAGCATGCTGATGTCGCATACTCGCCTCCTCCACAGGGGTTGGCTTTTGTAGCCCTGTACAGTGTGTGGGACTTCAAAAACTTTATTTTGCCAGTAGTTGGCTGCTTCTGTGGCCCAAGAGGTCGGGGTCTTTTCCCACTCTTCCAGCCATTTTTGTCCCAACCGGCCACCGACCGCGATTACCTCATCCATCACCTTGAGCGATAGGACCCTCCGCAGACTATTGGGTAGGAGGAAACTAAAGGGGAATGGATCATTTCCTAGTTCCTGTATCTCCCACAACACCAGTTCTGCGTGGATTCCTGCAGGAAGATCGTCAGGGCACAGTGGGAGAGGTGCGGACGGTAGCACAGCTGGCTTGGCTCCTAGTTTTTTTCTGGCTTCCTCCACCAGCTTTTTGCGTCTTTCCTTAGAGGCGGCTTTTCTTTCCGCAGATGGGTCCTCTTGTGGCAGCTCTTGAGACTGCGGCGAGGGGGGTTGTTGGACTACATCCTCCCTGAATTGATTCATATCAATCTCCAGTTTTGCTTCTTCCCCCTGCCGTTCTGCATGTGCTGCTTCTTCCTCAAATCCGAGGGCATCGATCTCCTGGGGGGTTAGGCCAGCCAACATTAGGTATTTTCGTTGCTCATCCAAGCTCAGCCTAACCTCTGCAGGTAATGGTGGCATCTGCAATCCAACGTGTAGGGCTCTTCGTGCCATGCCGAGCTTTCTTTGCATCACCTCCAATGGCTCTCCTTGCGCTGCGTGGGTGGTGTCCAGGATGGTGTCGAGGAAGACCTTCTGTTGAGTGCTGAAGGCCACTTGGGCTGCCTCTGCCTTTCTCTCTGCGATGATTTTCTCCTTTTTTGCCAGAGCAAGGCGCCATGCTAGTGTCTTCACCCTCTTTTCATTGTACGCAGCCCACTCCTCTGTTCTTTTGTTCATCACTTCCAAGCCCTCTCCCTATTTTAGGGTTAGCATCATAAGTTTCTGCTCATAGTCTTCTAATTCCCTAACTAGCCTCTCTTGTTCTTCTCTTTCAGAGGTCAGTTGGTTTGTCAGGCACTCGAGTTCCTCCTACTGTTCCTCCATGCCTCGTTTTCTTTCATCGTCCCTGGCATTCAGCTCAGCCATGAGTGTATCAATCTGAGTAGATTTCGCACCAAGCTCCTGGTATTGCACTATTAGGAGCTTGTGATCTCTTTGCATTTTTACTAGCTCCTGTGTCTCGTTTTCGAGCAGTTGCCTCCACTGCTCCTCTCGCTCATCCCTAGCCTTCATTTCTTGTCTGAGATCTGGAATCTCCCTCTGCTGCAAGGCTATCATTCTTGTTTTATCCAGCTGGAAGGCGGCCACTGATTCCTTCTCGGTTGCCAACTCAGCCACGGCTATCTTACGTTCCTTCTTAGCTTTCTCCAATTGGGAGAGCAGCTCGGCGATGTATTCGTCGTAATTAGCCGATGGCGTTATTGTTGTGTGGATGGGTGAGGTTGAGGCTTTGAATTTTTTCTTTTTGGGCTCTTGCCTGGACTGCGCATCCGTAGCTGGCCTTTTCTGTCCTATGGCCATGGTCTCCATGCTCTGTCCCTGGCCCATCTCTTTGTTGATGAAATACTGCATCCACGCCACGAAGTTTGACATGTTTGCACTGGTCGAGATGCCGGGGGTGATGGTGGTGAGTTTAGTGGAAGGCACCAGGAGGGTAGGAATCGGATGGAGCGGGGCCTTGCCCTTTCCCTCAGGGAGGACTAGAGGTGGCACAAACTCTGGCACCTGCGTGCCAGACCCTGGCCCCTCTTCTCTACGTAGGCTCAAGCTCCTCAATTTATCTGCTTGGCTTTGTTGTTCGATGGACCGGCGGTGGGTGGCTTCCACCAGGTCCTCTTCCTCCTTCCTTCGTAGCTCTTCCTCTTCCTCATTTGCTTTTCTCTACCTTTCCTCCTCCACTTTTCTCTGCTCTTCCTTCTTTTTTCCTTTTTGTTCTTTTTCCCTCCTTTTCTTCTCTTCTGCTTCTTGTTTCGATGCCTGCTTTGCTTTCTGTAACTCCTCTTTTTCCTTCTCCTCCTTCTGTCTCTTTGTCCTCTCTCTCTCCTTTGCTTGTTTTAGGGATTCTTTCTTCGCCCTTTCCAAGTCTTCTCTCTCCTTCTTTTTGCCTTCGTCATCCTTCTTCTTCCTCTGCGTCGTCTTCTTCTTGGTTTTCTTGATTGTCTTTTTGCTAGTCTGTCCCTCCCCTTCTTCTTCTGTTTCAGTTCTGTCGGTGGACCTATCTTTGTCCTAGTGAGGAGGTGACCTCTCTAGTGTTTCTCCTTCTCCCTCTTCCGCCTCCTGTGCTTCCTTTACTGCCTCCTGGATGAGTGCATTTAAGACTCCTCCATACCCAATGAAGGAGGCTTTCTTCCTTTCCGTACTTTAAAAGCTGGAGATTCTCCTCCTGCTGGTGCACTTCCTAGGGCCAGTGCCTTGGCTACTTGATCAATCTTTTTTTGCACGTACCCATTCCAATCTACTTCATCTAGGGTATGGGCTGCTATATTCTCTAGCACAGGTACACTAATTCGATGCATCAAGGAATTGTAACGCTGGCTGGAGAAGAGCACATGTACCAACTTGGCCTCAACATGGCTTCTGCATCAGGGATGTCCTGGATGCTTATGCCGTCATTTGTGAGCATCTCTTTCTTCCTCATTTTCAGCATGGCATAAACATCCCTTTTTTGTTTCCTTTCTATCTTTGGTACCAATCCCAAAGCCTTCTCCACCAAGGCTGGATCCAACCGGACTTGTACCTGCTTTGCACCCTCTCCTCTGCCCACTGTTACAATACCACTTTCTTGGTCTAGGTTGTATGTTCTGAGGAATTCCACGCACTTTACGTGGTTCGGCTCCTGCGAGAATTTTTCAATATACTTTGTGAGGTTGCATTGTTCCACCACCCTCCTGGCTGCTTCCTCCTTGGCCACCATGACTTCTATGTTGTGGATGGTTCGGAACTTGAGCTGGCCGAAGGCACGATTCTCTAGATGGATGCGATACAGCTCCCTTTCCTCATTTGTGAACGGGAGTCGATGGGCACGGTCTTGCTGTGACATTTTATGCTCCTGCCATAATTCGTAACTTTCATTAGTATTTTCCACATATCACTTCGCTGGTTGCATGAGAATAAAAACTCTTGAATGAATTTCTTAGGAAGCCGTTTTTTCATACTATATGCTTATGCTTTTCACTACCTTTACTTTACTATATCTCTTTTGATTCATTTCCCATCTGATTCCTTTCACCTTCACCATACCCCCTCCCCTTCCATCTTGAAAAGAATCCTTCCTAGGATTGGGGGTCAAAAGGTTAGGGGCTTTTGGCTTGTTGGGGTAGGAGTTATTTGTGAAGGAGCCAAGTGTAGAAATTTGGATTGTATTCTAGTTGAGCGGCGCAGTCTAGATCAAAGGGTCAAATTCCTACATGTGTGACGTATATGAGGACATCTGTGAGGAAGTCACCAGAGTCGACCCGACTCGCGATATGGAGCTCTTCCTCTATTAAGAGGCGGTCAAGATAGGGATGCCCCTTGATATGCTCGTCCATGGATCGGCCCCGAAGAGTGGTTAACACTCTATATGAGGTAGGCGCAATGTAAGTGGGATCATACTCTTCCATTTTGATGGCTCGGCATTGCTCGATGTTGGTCATTATGCGGCATTCGTCAACCTCCCATTGCAACCTAAGAGCATACCACTGCCTCAAGAAAGTTGATCCAGTGTTAGCAAGGTGGGAAAACCTTGCGATCTCTTGGTCAGTGATAGCAGAAGTGGTCGGTGGATCTTATGACATGATGAGACGTTGCTTAATGGCTTGCTCTTTGGAGACCTCGCTAGCAACTCAGCAGAGCAGAGTGAGAAGCCTTTGCAAAGGCGAATTCAAAAGTCTCCCAAGAGCAAGGCATATTGTGCACTTCCGTTGCAAAGGGTTTTGCTAATATACCTAAGTCCAAGCGGTCATAGCTGAGGGCAAGCGACACGAAGGTGGCATCGAGTCATTTGATGCAGTCCACCACATCATCGTCGGTGTCCTCGGCAAGGTCAGTGGCTAGTGCTAGAAATGATTTTCACTCATAGGAGGGCGTAAGGCCGACAGGGGTGGTCTAGGTTTGCTAGAACTAGAGGCCTTGACAATACATAGTTGCGGTTGGGCTATTTGGGACATGGGTGGATTAGGGTCAGCCTTAATAGATGGACTGCTACATTCGGCTTTGCTTTGGGGAGTGGGATTGACTTGGTCGGGTGATGCCTCTTGTGACAATGGCTATTGCTTGGCTCGATAGGTTTGTGCGACTCCCTTGGGCCGAAGCATAAATGAGTCGGATGGTTGGGACTCTGGAGAGCACTGCGGCCTATGGTTTTGCAGTGCTGAGGGACTTGGGCTGATCAAGTCTGAGGATGGCATACGACTAGTGCCTTTGGCCATGGGGGCTTTGGGGATCCACAGTGAGGTATTTCCCTCATATTAGCCTTGCGCATGCAAGAGGGCTTTAGGGACCCATCTTTGCTTAACTACATGGCTCTTCCTGTGATTGTGACTTGGCCTCCTAGGTTTAGAGTGCTAGGCCTTATGAGGATAGGTGTGTCTAGTCCTACGTGGTTCTCGAGGTTGTTTAGGCACCCATTGGAGGTGAGGCTGTTGGGCCCTTGCTTTGGTCGCTGCGGGCCGCGAGTTTATGGAAGTCGGGGAGTGGCAGCCGCGTACTACCCCCCTCCTTATTCTTGCCTAGGGATGTTTCGATGGGTGGCTTTGCAGACGATGATAGTATCGCGCAACCCTTTTGCTGAAAGCTGTGACAATGCACACGTTGCCTATTGCCAGGTGGATGCGCTGCGACTCATAATCAATATTGCAGTGAGTCTGCTTTTTGAAGGTTCGCCCCAGCAGTGACTCCGTGCCTTCGTCTGTAGCACTTGGCAACATGTAAAAAAGCATTGGAACAGTCTCAGACTCGATAGAAACAGCGACTCTACACTTGCCGAGAAGTGAGTACGATTGAGCTCCATATGGGTTTAACTTGGCAGTTGTGGGTTGAAGCAATGGTTTGCCAAGTTGGCTCCAATGATTGTGGGTTAAGACATTGAAGTCTGCTTTCTCATCGATCAAGGCGTTGAAAGCGCATGTTTGCTTGGCAGTGACCATTGGTAGTGACCATGACACGGAGGTAGGCGGGTTCTACGGCTTCCTCATCATCTTCGTTGATTTCAGTGATTGTGGCTACTCGTACTTTGATCGGCGGTTCTAACATGGGTGGCTCATGCAAAGGATGCGTGGGAGGGTAGTACTTCTTAATACGACTGCCATTGAAGAAGCCTATTCCCTCTCCGTCTAGTGTCTCAAGCTCAACATTGCTAGTTCGGCTGATTGCACGAACCTTAAAGGGTCCGCCACCTCTGAATTTCATCTTTTGCTTATGTCCTTTAACTGAGTAGAGGAGCACTAAGTCACCTTGTTCAAACTTGCACTGCTTGACATGCTTGTCAAACCAGCTCTTGCGTTGGGCTTTCTCGCAGATAAGTGCGTGGGTGGCTAGAAGACGAGTCTTTGATAGGCGTTCCAGCTCGACCAGGCATTGCGTCATGCTTCCTTCCCTTCCCATCTTTCTTAGAGTGCTATTCTTAGGCTAGGGACGAAGAATTCTAACGGTAGAATTGCCTTAGTTCCATAGGTTAGCCTAAAGGGGGTTTGGCTCTGACAGCCATTTTATAAGCTGTGCGGTAGGTCCACAAGGTTGCCATCAACTTGTTGTCCCAATCTCTTCGTGAGGCTGAGACTACTTTAGTCAGGATGTTGATAAGAATTTTGTTAGTTGATTCTGCTTGGCCATTAGCCTGAGGGTAGTATGGTGAGGATTTGTGATGGACGATGAGAAAGGTGGATAGGAGATGTGCTATCACTTCGTTGATGAAGTGAGTGACTTGGTCGCTAACCAGTTCGATGGGGCAACCGAAGCGTAAGATTACTTGCTCCCATAAGAACTTGGCGGTTGTCCTAGTGTCATTTTTTCATGTGGCTCTTGCCTCTACCCATTTCGTGAGGTAATCTGTGGCCACTATGATGTACTTGGCTTGTGAGTACTGCGCCGCAGGATTGATGGGTCCTATAAAGTCAATTCTCCATTTTTTGAAGGGTTGGCGAGCAATGATTGGGGTAAACTCCATTTGATCTTTACAAATCGGGACTTTTGTTCGTTGGCACTCGTCACAATGCTTGACAAATCGCGTGGTGTCGTGGAAAAGTGTGGCCCACCATAGTTGAGACTGCAGCACCTTCCGTGCTGTCGTGTCTCCGCTAAAGTGTCCTCTCGTGATGCCGCTGTGCACCTCCGAGAGCACATCGTGCATCTCATGCTCACACACGCACCTACGTAGCAATCCGTCTTGCCCCAGCCTATAGAGTTGGCCTGTAATCAGCTGACAGGGCTGGATCTTCGGGATCAAGTGCCTAAGTCAGGCCGTTTCTATTGGTCGCTCAGGTAGTCCGTGCTCGAGCGCTTGGACTATGTCATCTGCCCAGTACGGCGTTAGATCAGCCTTAAATAAGTCTCTCTCATTGGATAGGTGGAATAAGTGGGCGTCAGGTAACTCGTCAAAGATTCCTTGTCCAACGGCTTCTCCTGTGGGGATGTATGATATGTGATCAGCCATGTAATGCTGTTTTCCCTTTCGTACTACCACACAGAAATCAAACTCTAGGAGCAGAAGGATCCATCAAGCTATGCGTCCTATAGCATAAGGTTTGTTTACTAAATAGAGTAGGACTTGATGGTCCACAAAGAAGATGAAGGGTGTGGCCAATAGACAATGCCAGAATTTCTTCACGGCGAACACCATGGCTAATCCCTCCCTTTCTATTGTCGAGTAATTCATCTCCGTCTCAATGAGTTGTCTGCTAGCAAAGCTCACTGGGTAATCTAAGTTATGCTCACTAGGTTGGCACAACACTGCCCCCACGGCAAACTTAGAAGCATCGATGTGCACGTGGAAGGTAATGGTCCAATCTGGGGCTCGTAGAATTGGTGCTATTGTTAGAGCCTTTTTCAATTCTTCGTATGCCTGTTGGCATGCCTCAATCCACTCGAAGACAATCAGCAACTTGTACAATGGCCTGACGATCAGTGCGTAGTTTAGTACAAATCGCCGATAGTATCCTGTATGGCCTAAAAAGCATTGAACTCCATTGTAATTAATTGGAGGTGGAAGGTCAATAATAACCCTGACCTTCTAGAAGTCAGTGGCAATGCTGTTCTTTGACACTACGTGTCCTAAGATGCATCCGTGCTTTACCCAAAATTGACACTTCAAGGGGTTCAAGGAGAGACGATATAAGCGGCACCGTTCAAAGACTGCACGGAGTTTGTCTAGGTGTTTGATCCAGGTCGAATGGACCCACAGGTCATCGACAAAGACCTCTAACTCCTTGCGAAGCATGTCCTTAAAGATAGTGCACATGAGACATTGAAATGTGGCGGGGGCATTGGTCAACCCAAAGGGCATGACTATGTATGCAAAGACGCCCCACTCCGTGGCAAAGGCGGTCTTATGCCTGTGTCTATAGGATGCACTTGCACCTGGTTGTACTCTAAGAAGCCATCCAGAAAACTGTAGGCTTTCTTGCCTGCCACCCTCTCAAGCATGTGCTCGGAGTATGGCAAGGGATAGTTGTCTCTCTTCGTAGTAGCATTCACCTTCTTGTAATTGATGCACACTCGGATTTTGCCATTCTTCTTCATCACAATGACTATGGGTGATACCCAGTATGTGTGCTCAATTTCATAAATGAATCCAGCTCTCATCAGCTTGTCAATTTCCTCTTTGACAGCATGAGCGTGTTTTGGATTCATAGGGTACGGTCGCTGCTTGACCGGCGTTGCGTTCGACGTCATGGGTATGTTGTGAGTCACAACACTCGGATCTACCCCCTGTAGTTCTTCTAAGGACTAGGCAAACACGTCTATGTACTCCCGCAAGATAGCGACAAGACTCAATTCTTCTTTACCAGTCAAGTCATCAGCAATGAACACTGGTCGGGGTGTCTCCCCTTCCAGGGCTAGGTCTACCTCTTTGACTTTGGCTGGTCCTTCGATTGGTTCGCTCGTTTGCCCTTGACGTTTGGCACCTAACAGAACTACCACCCTATCCCCTTTTTTGAATTTCATGAAGTGTTTAGGGAGGTCCTACGGCTTTTGATGTTCTTCTGATCATGTATCCTTGGGGTGCTTTGCCTTATCCTGCCTTAATTGTCTACACCTCATGTGGAAGGGTAAGTCTCCCTTGGTGTGTCTGGTCATGGGTGGCCTAGGGATCTCTGGGTCACTATCCAAAGTAACTTCCGATTCAGAGTGAAACCCTCCATCTTTGCTAGAAGAGGTGGTCTCCCCTGTTGGCCGCAATTCAGATGGCGAGTTGGTCCTAAGTATTGATGTCGTTCTTGGCTGGGGTAGGCCTGCTTGCTCAAGGTCTATGGCTCCTATGGATTCCAACCAAGCACAATCACATTCCATGTGCATGACTCCTCGCTCTATTCTAAGGGCCTGCCTTCCCTGCAGCTTGGTGTCTGCTTATATCTGCTCAATTTCTCGTCCTTTAGTGTCGTATTCTATGGTATCTACTTCACCCTCGCTCTCATCACTGAAGGTTTGGCAGTCTCCGTACTCGTCGCTGGAATCTTTGTCATCCAATTGCTCGTTGTCTCCTAGGGCTTGGTATGCCTTGCGTTGTTGGTCAGGAACTAGGGCCCAATTATACATGAGGTTCAAATCGTGCACCCTGGTCCATTGCCACTTGGATTCCCCTAAGAGATCCTGGGGTGGTTTGAAATTTGCAGTTGGGTTGCCAGCTAGCCGGTTCATTAGGTATTCTAGTATCTCCTGGAGTTCCTTTTTGTTGGAAGGTAAATGGAAGGTGACGGGCTTAGGCTTTCCATGGAGTCTTGCTGCCATCATGCAGACTGGTGTAGAGAGTGCTTCGTTGGTCTTGCCGATCATTTTGAGGGCTTGCTCATACACCTCATGGTCTGAGAATGGTAGGTCGATTGTGGCAAGAACGTGTATCCAATCCCGCTCATCCTCTGGGCATGGGATATACTTGGTCAAGGACCCATAGGGCTTCTTGACCTGAGTGTTCCCCTTGAGCATAGCAGAGATGGCGTCTAGGTCGACTGGTGAGGTCTTCCAAGTGTCCATCTCTATTCTTATGGCATCCATTCTATTGCCAAGGAAGATCAAGCAGTTACCCCAATCTTCGATGACTCCAGCATTGCGTATCCAGGGTCGGCCTATTAGGACATCGTAGTCCCCTCCCTTCATGACTATAAAGTCGATAGAGAACTGGACACCTGCGATCTTCATTGACCAATTCTTCAGTACCCCGAATGGCTTCACTCTCATACCGTTTGCTAGCGTGACATTAAACCTAGCAGTTTTGACAGGCGGGTTTCTCCAAGTTTGAAGCACTGCGTGGCTAAGCACACTAACCCTCGCTCTTGTGTCTACGATTCCCTCTCTTGTTGTGTCACCCAGGGCTAGGACTGGCAAGACCGCGTGCATCTCAGAGCCTTCCCAAAAGGCATTGACGTGCAAGGATTTAGGTACGGAGTGCAGTGTCAAACTTGGCAATTGCGTCTCTGCATCTTGATCTCAAGGGTCTTCCGTGACCTGCTCTTGTGACCCTTTGACCCACTGCTTAAGGTCTTGCCATAGGGTAGGGTGCTGCTTAAGAAGATCTCCCAGGCTAAGCGTTACAGGGGCAGTCACTAGCATGGTCAGGAGATCGTTAGATACTCATCCTTCCCTCAGCCTAGATTGTCCGGGCCAATGGCTACGGCTAATCTGCGGCTCTGTCATGTCTAGGCTTGGTCTCAGTGGCACTGCTTGTGGCACAGTTGCTTCTATCGACTTAGGTTGAGGCGGTGATATTGGCATGCTTACGCTAGAGAGATCATCGATCTCGTCCTCTATGATGGGCTCAGTGTCTTTGAGATGCTGTTGAGCCTCCCTCACCCATTCCTTCACCTTTTCTATGGCCTCTAATTGTCGCTTCGGATGCGGGTATTCCCCTACCTTAGCACTTCCCTTTTCGGTTGTCTTAGGGGCTGAAGTCTCTGCCTCTGCATTTGAGACTTTCTTCCCCGTAGGTAGAGTTGTAGCACTCTCGGTCTTTAGTGCGACCTTAGCTTCCGATCTCTTCTTTTTCCGCCTGCGGATTTTCTTTCCTATCGAGGTTGCGTCAAGATTGTTAGGTCCTGGCAGAGAGATGCTGGCCTGCTTCATTTGGGCTCGGGTCATAACCCGCAATGGAATAGGTGTGGCCTCCCCATCAGGGTTTTCGACACCAAACAGTCCCAATGGGACAGATGGCAAGTTGGTTGAACTAGAGGATGGCTTTCACTTTGGGCAATCTATGAAAAGATGGGTGATTCTGCACTCTGCACACCTTTGGTCAGCCTTGTCTCTGTTTTACTGCTCTCTTTTAGGGCAAGGTGATGAGACATGACCGGGGTGACCACAAGTCCAACAAGTGACTGGATCCTGCGACTGCCCTCCTAGGCCTCTACCTTGCCCTCGTCCTAGCGCCATCATCGGCACGGGTCGATAATCCATGAGAACCACATTGCCCTCGTCGTCGTGCGAGAGGTAAGGGTATATGTAAGTCTCTTCATCGTTCGGCTCCTCCACGTAGTGTACTGGAGCATCGCTCGGTGGGTGGGTCACGTAAGGACCAGGTGGTCTAGGAATGCCTGTAGGATTTATGTCCATTCTAGGGATGGTTGGTTTCATATCATTAGGCGCGGGAAGAGCCAATGGGGCTCCCCTTCTGAAGAATGACTGCGGCATGTTCGCTAGGTAAGGCTGGCCGTAAGGTTGCAAGTATGGAAGTCTTCTTAGTAATCTACAATGTGCGACATCATGGCCGAACCTTTCGCAGTTAGCACAAGGTCTTGACCTAGGGTCTTGACACTCGGCTGACAATTGGTTTCCACCACAGTACACGCATTGGACATGCGGGTGCATTGGTTGTCTCAACATGTCTTGTAACTTGGCTAATTCCATCTTGACCTCAGCCAAGCCTTGGTCTATCTCGGTGGCCTTCCCCTTATCTTGGGATAATGGAATGGACCGCTCACTAGAGGTTGATGTTCTCTTTGCGCTTCGCGAGTTGGGTTCTTCTAGATTTGAGCTCCTAGATCTCCGCTCTTTCAGCTAGTCATCGACTCTGATGGCTTCCTCAAACACTCTAGCCACCATGTCCCCCTGCAAGCTTGAATTGCCTGCCAAAGCCTTATATAACTCCTCGTCCCGAATTTCATTGATGAATACAGTCAAAACTGCTCTGTCAGTTGGTCACTCACCTTGAGGGATTCTCCTAGAGAGACTCCTCACATGGGTCACGTAGTCGTGGATGTCCTCCTTCTCTTTCTGCTTGACGTTCATCAAGCGCACCAGCAGATTATCAGAGTATTCGGGCTCGGTAAATCTCTTGACGAAGAGATCCTTGAGATTATTGAAGTTGGCTTGTTCTACGACATCTAGACTTGTATACCATGTCCTACCCTTGTCGTCGAGGCAAAGCCCGAATGCTTGCGAACATTGAGTGTGGTCGTTGAGGCTGTTGGCTTCACAGACTTGTTCAAAATTCTCAACAAAGCTGTAGGGGTCATCATGAGGTTGGTACTTATCGAGTTGCTTGGCAACAATGGGTATTTTGGCCTGGCTCTTTGAGCCTTGGTTTGTCCCTAATCCTACGAGCAGTGATGTTGCTAGTGCGGTGGCACTTTGCTCTACTGTGGTATTATCAAGGAGACATTTCATGAGGAGCTTGATCAACGTCAAGTCTCCCTCTAGCCCTCTCTCATGGTTCGTTCGGTTTTGGCCAGACAAGTTCAGCACTCGCTGCACCTCATGTAGCTCTATGCTTTGCCTTTGGCTCCTAGCCTGCTGATCCCTATTATAATAAGCTATTCCTTGTAATGCCTTGCGGGCTAGCCTTCTCTCCTCCTCTAGATCTGCAATGATTGCGTTCCCTGTCCTGCTGCGGTGCTCGTACCGGGCGTGCGCATTGTAACTGCTCACCATCTGCTGGATAGCATCTGGGAATACACTCAAGTCAAGCTCCTCATTGGACCGATGGTTTGAGCTTTCTTCCGTCATGGTTGAATTCTTGTGCTCCACTGCATTGTCAATCAGGTTGAATAGTCTTGATAGATCCTCATCGTTGGTGCTCCTTGCTTGGTCCTACCTTGCGCTTCAATTGTTTGTCTATGTCTTGGGTCCTCTCCTGTTGGTGGGTTCCTTGAGTGGTTTATCTGAGTGAGTTCCTTTGGTTATTGAATACAAACCTCAATTTATGGTCACTCGGTGAGTGTGTCGTTCCTCGTGCACTTGTCCCCAATCACGCTTTCAGCTTTCTTAAGTGTACTTCAAGTGCAAAAATTCCATGTGAGTGTAGCGACCAATTCCTCAGCGTCCTACACACTATCGCTTGTTTCGGGCTTGATAGGCTTGTAGGTCCATTTTCTAGCCGTTTAGTCAGGGTTTAGGGTTTCCTTGTATGTTGCCTTGTTCGCTTTTGTTCAATCAGGTTTTATGGTTCAGCGGCTTGCGTCCAAGTCGTTGGGTCCCGCAACTGTCCACTTCTAGCCGCTAAGCGGCTGCACACTACAATTTCTCTTGTCACGTGTGCCAGAATCAAGTTCTGAGCACCCAAAGGGTTTTGATAGTTTGCGCTAATGCGTATTTGCTGGGTCGGGTCAAATTTTTGACAGATTTGACAAAAAGTTACACTTGGACCAACTGGTCCGAATTGTAGGGTTCGAGTAGGTCACTCGGACGGCCGAGGCATGGGGTTGAGGGCTGAATTTCTGGATTTGACTTGGACGATTTTGATTCGGACGGGCTGAATGGTGGGTTCGGACATGGTAATTTGGATGGGCCAAACGGTGCTTGGCCGAGGGCCAAATTTGAGACTTGGACGGGTCGCTCGGACGGGCCGAGGGTGGATATGCCACGTGATAAAGAGCTTTGACTCGGACGGTTTGAGGGCCTGTCGGTCCGAGGGCCAACTAGGGTTTGGCCAAGTGGGCCAAGTGACAAGGCCAAGGGCCGATTCTGGGACTCAGGCCAGGAGCGACCACTCAGATGGGCCAAATGTGGCGCACGTAACCTGCGCGAATGCGATTTCGATTGTTTCACCCAATGTAGGCCGGCGCCATGGTCATGCACTTCCAGATCCTATCTAGGGAAGTAGAGGGAGAGGTTTGTATACCTAAATGGGCCGGTAAGTGCGTCGGTGATGCGATCGAATCAATGCGGGCTGGAGCTCTCTATCTCTCTCTCACTAAAATGGCACAAATGAGGTCTCTTTTGGCCTCCTGGCTCTTATATGCCTTCCCAAATGTGGCGTTGATGTTCCCAATCACTCACTTGCCGATCTTAGGCCTCATTAGCGAGCATTTTACACATTTTGCATGATTTTTTCCCTGTTTTGCCTTGTTTTGAAACAGTAAACCCTACCCTTTTCCGGTTCGATTTCTAACTCTAACCTATGCTAAATGCAACAAAGATCGAAGGCAAAAAACTGAAATAGATTATCCATGCTTTCTAATCATCAAACAACCAAAATATCCCAAAATACTTACCTGTTTTGAAGATCAAGAATACCCAACTTCCTATCTATCTCAAGCTCCGTTTTGGGGATGAATACCCTACTTCAATGCTTGATATGAGGCGCCCAAGTGCTCAAGCGTGAATCAGTTGGTCCTGGCAATGGAACCAAAATGTGGGAGCTTTCGCTCAACTGCCAAGACCCACAAACTGCTTATTGTTTCAAGCGTTCAAAGTAGGCTCTAATGGCTATCTCTCACCTAGCCGACGCGCCGTCGATCCTACGAGTGTAGTGAGCTTACCTTGATGCTTGATCGAGTACCCTCCTCTCTCTTGCACTCCGATACCTCCACGATTCTTGATGCTAGCTCAAGCATCCTCAAGCCTCCTCCATCTCCAAGCTCCATCCTCCATAGCCGCACGCGCAAGAGAAGAGAAGAGAAGAGAAGAGAAGAAGAGAAGAGGAGATGGTGAAGAGCTTCACCCTCTTGATCCCTCACTCCCACACACACGCACTCCCTCACACTCTCACACTCCCTCCCTCAAGAGCACACACAAGCAAGAAGGAGAGAAGAAGAGAGGAAGAAGAAGACTCTCTTTGCCATACACCAAAGAATGAGCTTCTCATTTACTTTTCAACTTTATATACAAAGCCCTAAATCCTTTTTGGGCGGTCATCCCCTTTTCCCTTTTTTACATGGCCGGCCGTAGCCTAGGCCCTTTTTCCCATTTCCCACCATTCTAATTTATCCTATTCCCAACTAATGCGTACACTTTGCATAGGAGTGAGCCTAGCACTCTTTTACAAAGATTCGGGGGCGCTCCCACATTTTAATGGTGCGCCCTTTTACTCTTTTGTTGTCTCGGGGAGACACCGAGGCTTTCTGAGGGTCGTGCCCGAACATTTAAATTTTTTAGGGTCTGGTTACCAGTCAAGGTGCATTTTTCTGCTTTTATCCTGTGCCTTTTCTTCTACTTCCCTTTTTTTCATTTCCCACTCCTCTGTGCTGTGGGAAACACGATAACAAATGATATCATCACAAATTTTTTTCACCCTTGTCAAGTGCTTCTACATTGGCACATGCTTTCAAGGCACAAATAAAGGTGAATGTAGTGGGGGAGTGTCCCTTACAAAACGTTCACTACTTCCTTGCCTTGCCCATGCTATGCATGCCATGAAATTAGTACATTCCAAGTGACTACATCTTGGACATGAAGCTCAGCCAATGCTCCTTGTGGTTTTCTCAATGTGCCACACTTGGCACACATTCACCAAAACATTGTTGAGTATAATATATTTCTCTATTAACAACATTAATAAGAAAATCTCATCATGAAAAATTTTCCCCTTATCGACTACTCCTACATTGGTACAAGCACTCAATGCACATGCAAAGGGTTAGTGAATTAGAAAAGTGGCATTTTGTTGCATATTATCAAAACACTTTAGAGCTTCATCATTGTGGCCATTTTGTGCATATCCCACAATTAGTGCAGTTCAAGAGAATCTATCATGAACAATACCTTTGTCAAGCACCTATTGTGCTTTTGCACAAGCACCACATTTAACATACATAGTTATTAAAGTGCTTGCAACAACGAAGGGGCTTCTTTCAAGTAACCCTCATTTGCGGATGTCCTTATGTAGCCTTGTGCCCTTTAATAGATCATTTTGCTTTGCACAAGACTTCAAAAGTCCCACAACATGAGTAGTCTCCTTTGGAAATGTAGCTCCTTTCTCCTCTTGAGGCTCCATTTTGCTCAGTTCAAGTGTTGACATTAATGCATTTTTTTTAAAGCTCTTCAAAACCCGAGGTTGGATTGTACCACTAATCCAACCACAAGGTCTTTGTTGTCACTTTGTGCTTGAAATTTGGAGAGCTTGCACTAGCTTGTGATTTTAGTGGGGCAAAAGAAAAGGCCCTGTCTCTATGAGATCTCACAAGCCTTTTCATGGTTTGTATAGGTTGAATAGGTCATAATCAGATGTATGCAAAGGTTGAATATGTCTTAATCAGATATATTGGGGCAAACTATCTTGCTGTTGTGATTGTCTCAACTCCCATAAATACAAGGGATCTTTGAAGTACTACATCCATAATGACTCCATCTTCATTGGATGCAAAGGGGAGCTACTGATTGCAAGACCAAATCTCTATTGAGACTTGTAGAAATGTGGCTAGCAAGATTGATGATCAAATGAATGATGATGATGATACCTCAAATCCTTTTTTCCACATTGGCCCTAAACCTACCAAGATTGTGCTGATCCTTTCTCTATGCCATGCCCACCATATATTCAAGCTCTCTCTTTCCCTCTCTCTAACTCCACTTTCATGAAATAATAAATTTTCACAAAATTACACAAACACACACACACACACACACACACACACACACACACACTCTCTCTCTCTCTCTCTCTCTCTCTCTCTCTCTCTCTCTCTCTCTCTCTCTCTCCTATCACAAAACAATTAATCTCTACAAAGTTAAAGTAGGCTTCTAATCTAATTCATTCAAAGAGTTTGGGACACATGATAGAGTGAAGATTGTTCTCTTTTTCATTTGGGGTGAGAGAAGTGCTTTAAGATAAAATCTAATATTAGGAAAAAAATGAACTCACAAATGGGCCTTTTAACCCCCCTCTCTCCTCCTTAAAATAAGGAAAAGAGGAGAGAAGAATAGTAAAATAATCTTCTTCTCTCTCCACTTTTGCAATCTCGTTTTTCCTTTTTTATATTATCTACAAAGATATACTCAGATTCCTTCTCTCTTCTCACTCAAGAAGTCTTTTTCAACCAAATTTTATATTAAAAAAGAAGTTAGTTACGAGAGTGTGATGCTTCGTTTTCAATGCAAATGATTAATAGATACGAGGTAATTTCTTTTTTAATCGAGAACAAGGAAAATGAAAATTTGAAAGTTCCTTTTAGGATATTTTGGGGATTTTTTTATATTCTAGCTTTTGGTAAAAAAACAAACCAACAGGTCAAATTTCGTGTTTTTTGGAGTTGTTTTTGGAGGTAAAATAGAAATGTCTAAAACACAAAAAGTCTTGGACATCCCTACCTTATGAGCTATTTTCCCCCATATCTATACTCTCTCGTGGCTCTGTTGTGACCTCTTCTCCATGTTTATGCAACCTTCATTAATAGAGTGAATTACTTACACCCTCCTTTTCCTTGGTACCTTTGTGTGCCTCTCTATGCATCTCCACTCTACCTCCTGTGACAACCAAGTAGGCTCCCCATTTCTGTTAATAGTAAAATGAATACAGGAAAGAAGGAGTTGCATATTGAGGTAGAGATTGAATATGCCCCATTATTCAAAAGAACCCATCATACCAGTGTCAACCCTTAGGTTTTGCAGAGTTACAGGCAAATGGGATTGAAACATGTGGATTTGTGGGTTGATGGGGGAATCTACCCAATTGACCCCTTAAACAATAGACCTCCAACTTTCTCAGGAATCACAACTTTGTTGAAGTATGTGTGAGGGTGAAGTTGGGTTGCTTGGTTATACTAGGTGGCTTAATGATCAGGCGTTCAAAGTATTTACAACTTGCCAAGCAACCATAAAAAATTGCCATGATGTGATCGCTGCACATCAACTTCATATACAACAGCTCATAGGATAAGTGGTACAACTGAATGACACTATAATTCAATAAAACAATCAAATTATTTCGATGCACGACACTATCCATGACATTGGTATCTCATATGAGGAGGCAAAGGCACAATTGGACGACTTGAGAAAGATCAACAACAAGCTAACATAGGAGCGCAAATGAAAGAAGAAGCCAATCAATAAGTTAATTGTGAATAGTAGCTAGTGGAAGTGACATATCAAAGCATGTAAGGTAGCTTAGAAAGAGAACCTAGGTGAGGGTGAGGTTGGATCGTGTATTAGTAGATTGCTGAAGGAAAGTATATTGGAAAATGCTTCGAGCAATCCTAAGTTTAAGGCTGTGAAGGAAAAGGTGATTGAGTGCACATTAAAAGATGTGTCAAATGAGTTCTCAGTTATGGATGCACAATCTATTTGTGACAGGGCCAATATTAGCACAACGACTTACTCAAAGATGTTCAAAGGTGTGAAGGCTGGGTTTGGTCGTGTGTTGAAGAGAAATAGAAGCCTCTTCCTCAAAGGTGTGAAGGCTGGGTTTGGTCGTGTGTTGAAGAGAAATAGAAGCCTCTTCCTCAACCTTCAAAGTTAATAGAGGCTCGACGACAACTTAATACAAAGGTTTTGGAGCTGATAGCAGATTCCATGTATGTTCAATGCGTGGAAACATTAAAGGTTGGGACCAAAAATGCATATGAGGTGAAGTTCACTGAACTCAACAATTACTATTTAGATTTGTACAAGGTGCAGTCAAAATGGTAATGTACTAAATATGTCTATTGAGAAGTGAAATGGTAAATTGCAGTTTGTTATAAAATTAGATGAAAGTGAGATCGTCAAAGGAGTAAAGCTTGAAAGAGTTAGTATAACTCTGATGATGAATAGAGCTTTACAATTCGACAAGAGCAACCTAGGGAACTTTAGTGTTCAATCCGAGGGCCATGTGTGGTGGCTTACTGCATTTGAAGTTCCTAAGGAAACATTTGAGGTGCTGTAGCTATTTTTTATGTACACAAGCATTCCAAACATCATCGATCGTTAGGAACATGGTGAGATGCTCTTGGTTGAAGGGTATGGTCAATACTTGGTTGAATGGCATCTTGCAAGAGACTTGAAAACTTTAAAATGCATATGTGGAATCTCCAATGGTGCAAATACAAAGAATCCATGCCTATACTGCTTGACAGAGAGGGTGGAAGGAAAGGACGGAGAGAAGAACTGGCAAAGGGTGACAAGTGCTGCATCAACGTGCAATAGAGAAGATCCCACTTGGAAGCCCATCTTCAACATTCCATTGGATTGTATTCACATTTTTTCATTACATGCTTTTGTCAGAATCATGGAGAAACTTGTATATGAATACATATGCTTTGCTTATAGGATGCAACTAGAAAAATAAGCTATTGCAATGTCTAGGAATGTGGAGCGAGTGCTATAAGAAATTGGGCTACACAAGCATCAAGTGATGATTGAAAAAGATGAGAAGAGATCAGGAAAATCTGGTAACTTGCCAAAAAAGCCTTGCTTTGGAGGAGCAAAGGCTAGGAAGTTTCTCTTAGCACCCATCAATGAGGAAGGGAATGTCATAGTTCGTAGGCCATAGGACTGCGATGGGTGGAAAAAGTTACATTTTGTAGTTCCTGATCGAAGTAATGGAGGAAAAACAAGGTTGGCCAAAGCTAAGTTTTGGATAAGTCTTGAAAAATTGGCTCCCTTACTTCGCAAGATGGTATTTAACAATGAAGATGAGCAAGAATTTATCAATGTTGTGCATAGCTTCTACAAAAACATGGTGGAAGCATGGGGCAAAAGCTGTATCACACATTACATGGTGCGTACTAAGTTAATATTTTACAATTGTATGAATTCTATAAACTATTGAGCATAGTTTTACTCATGTGTGATATGTGTCTTTGTAGCATATCCTTGAGGCACATGGGCCATAATTTGCAGAAAATGGAAGCATTGAAATTTGATCCACACAAGGGATGGAAAATTCACATTGGATAGCGTGTGGTGCATACCAAAGAAAAACTGATCATGGTGGAGGGGTGAATGGTAGCAATCCAGTGATCCAATTGCTATCTTGGTGGTATAGGATTATAATAACAAATGAAGCTAAACTCTCACAAAAGAGAGCAAATGAAAGTGTTGATGAATCGGTTGCAGACATTCAGATGGAATCACGTCGTGACACTAAAATAGTGTGTTATGAAGCCTCAAGTGCCAAAGAAAACAATGCCAAGTGGCTAGAAACAAGGCTTCGACAAGGCAACAAATGGGTTCAAAGAGAGCTAAGATAGTAAGATGAACAATGTGTTTAGTGTGAATGCAATTCATAGTTTAAAAGAGAAAGAGAAAGTGTGCATCTATGTGAATGAGTCTTGTCAAGAATCGCGTAGTGGGAGACTTTCTCAAGATGCTGCGCCGAACACACAGAATGCACAAGGAGAAGCTCACTCAAGAGACAAGAAGAGAGATGGAGGCCAAAACGTCTTCTTGCTGGTTTTTTTCTTTTTCTTCCACACACTTTACAATGTACACAAAGTATAGATAAGATATAACATAAAAGAAAGTGGCCTACTAAGTCAAATAATGCATAACGGACTACTAGTGGATTAGCGCTATAACTATGCTAGTTGTAAATAGGTATAACAATATGAATATAATAATTAATGAGTCAGTGGCCATGTGAGAGTCATAATGACCACCGACGTGCTACGTGTAGACATGTGGACCCATCTAACCAGGCGGTCCATCATCAATGTCCGCATGTGTTGAGCTTGTCATCTCAACACTCCCTGCTCAACTGCATCTCTGCAGCTCCAAGTAAGCTTCGAAAATTTTGAAGCTTCTCTGTACCCAATGCCTTCGTGAAGATGTCAGCTATCTGATCCTATGTGTTAATATACACCAAGTAAATCTCACTTGCTAGTACCTTCTCTCTCACAAAGTGGTAGTGTACCTCAATATGTTTTGTCCTGGCATGGAACACAGGGTTCCTAGCCAACTGTATACTGCTCATGTTGTCACAATAAATGACAACTGGTGTTAACCCTCAAATGAACAAAGGTGGAAAATCTAGAAAAGCTAAAGCAAAAGATAAAGACAAAGGCCAAGGCAAAGAGAAACGGAAGATAAAGACACACAAGGAGAAGAGTCCTAAATAAGGGAGAAAGGTGCACAAGGAAAAGCGCAAGTCAAAACTTTTGTAAAAGAGTGCAAGCACATCATGGTTTAATTCAAGGAGCGCCGGGCTCTCACCCGTGCAATTTGAAAATGTAGATGGGCGGTGGAAAGGAAGCTAGGAAGATGAAGGACAATGGGAAAAAGGGCCTAGGCTACGGCCGGCCATGGGAAAAGGGGATGACCGCCCAAAAGGGATTTAGGGTTTTGTATATAAAGTTGAAAAGTGAATGAGAAGCTCATTCTTGTGTGTGGCCAAAAGTAGCTCTCCTCCTCTTCTTCTTCTTCTTATTCTTCTTCTTGCTTGCTTGAGCTTGTGCTTGAGAGAGGGAGTGTGAGAGTGTGAGAGTGTGAGGGAGTGAGTGTGTGAGGGTGAGGGACCGTGGGGTGGAGAAGCTCTCCATCTTCTCCTCTCTTCTTCTCTTCTCTTCTCTTCTCTTGTCTTGCTCGCGGCAATGGAGCTTGGAGCTTGGAGTGGGAGGATGGAGCTTGCTTGAAGCTTGCACTTGTATCGTGGAGCTATCGGAGTGCGCGGGAGAGGAGGTAACTCGAACGGCACGAAGGTAAGCTCACTACACCCGTAGATATGGATGGCGCGTTGGTTATGTGAGAAGTAGCCATTAGTGCTCGGCTTGGAACGCTTGAAACAATAAGCGGTCCGTGGGTCTTGGCAGTTGAGTGAAAGCTCCCACATTTTGGTTCTGTTGTCGGGACCAACGGATTCAAGCCTTGAGCGCTTGCGTGCTTTAAATCGAGCATTGGAGTAGGGTTTTCCCCCGAACCAGTGCTTGAGATAGGTAGGAAAGGAGGGGGTTGAAGATGGTATTCGATCTCCTTGGCAAGTAAGTTTTTTGCTTTTTTGAAATTTATGTTGTGAGATGGAGTAGTGTAGGTATTTAATTTGTGATTTAAATACATTTAGGATAGGAAAAAAAAAGAAAAAGAAACAAATAGTAGGGTTCTTTGTTGTTGTATAACAGGCTAAAACAGGGAAATAGGGGCACAGATCCTTGGAGTGCCGTTTGATTCGAGCACCACAGTGGTTCTAGGCATGTCTGGCATTCCCTTATAGTGTCTTGCACCTATCTAGAAGGCGCTGGACGATTCGGTGTAGTAGACGTTAGTTTAGAGGCATCATGTGCAACTCACGGGCCGTCGGTCGCGTAGTCCGACTAGGCCGTCCGAGTCCCAGAATCGGACCGGTCCATAATCGGACCAATCCAGAATCAGAACAAGCCGTCCGAGTCCCAGAATCGGACCAGTCCATAATCGGATGCTCGTCCGATCGGACCATCCTGTCCAATCGGACCACTCGGACCAACCCATCTGATTTTGAAAATCGGACCACTCGGACCAACCCGTCCAATTTTGGAAATCAGACTACTCGGACACTCAGACTCGGACCACTCGAACCATCCTGTTAGATCGGACGCTCGTTCGATCGAGGCAATCAGACCACCCTGTCCGATCCGATTCCCAGAATTGGACCACCAGAATTGGACCAATCTAGAATCGGACCACCCTATCCGATCCGATTCCCAGAATCAGACCACTTTTTCGATCCGACTCCCAGAATCGGACGTGACCAAAATCCGACCACTGATCCGATCGGACCACCCAAAATCGAACGTCCGATTCTGATAATCGGACTCCTGACAATCGGACATCTGAGAATTGGACAGAAAATTGTCAAAATCGGATAGGTATCTAGAATATAAATTTTGACACATCTAAACCGCGAGATTGATCCCAAAGGCTACGCAGAGCTAAAGGCACATCACAGATCCATCAGCTGGCTAAAATTTAGAGCATGTAGTTCAAAATTTGGCTATAAATGGTCCTCCAAATTGTGCATGGCTTTTACCATAACGGTCCTGCAGGCCGAGGGGGACTACCCCCCCCGGACCCCTGCAGAGGTGCCCCCTCCGCAGCTCCCCTAAGTAGGCTAGAGAGAAAACGCGCGCCGTGAGAGGTCCTCCAAATTAGATCCTAGTGTAGTAATGGCTCTACACAAGCATGGGTCCTCACTTGTAAAAGAGCAACCAAAAGCCCATACCCAAACAGAGAGAAACAGAGACCCTAGAACCTCAACAGGCCAATCTAGCCATCCAAGACAAAAAGGCCACACCACAAGAACACATGTACATTGTGTTCAAACTGCGTCTAGTCAAAGTAGAATTCATCATCATCAAGCTATCAATGCGAGGATGACTAGACATGACACTCTTGACGAGAGATGTACCTTGAGCAACACTGCATAGACGACCCAAGACATTGGTGGAGAATCCACGTCTGGTCATGCATTTGGGGACTCGAGGGCATTTGTCAGAAGATTTAAATTCACAAGCCAAGACCCGAAAGATGAAGACATAGTACCAATGGCTTATCTTAGGGTCAAACTCACCGCGAAAAGAGAGCATACTATCGATGCTCTGATTGATGAAGGAGCAGATTTTAATATCTTGACCTATGAATCGTGGACCCTACTAGGCCAACCAGAGCTCACACCGACTAGTGCAACTCTTAGCCCTTATGGGGGACACCCACAAGCACTCATAGGGAAGTGCAAAATCCTTGCGACAATTGAAACAGAAAGCTTGCCTATCATATTTCATATTCCTCCAAATAGTGCTAAATATGGTAAGGAAACCCTCCTGGGAAGACCCTTCAAAAGGGCGACCAAGTGTGAGGCTGACTATGTAGCACAGAGGATACACCTGACACTACCGGGTGTGAGGATAGTCACGACCTTTAGTAAGGGTGACCTCGTCGAACCTCGAGGGAAAGGCAAGCAAGGTGTCGACATAACAGTCAAGCCTGTTGACGAGAGCAAGGACTTGTTGGAAGAGCTAATACAAGCACAGGTCGAACAACGAGAACCAGTGAGTGAGGCCATGCTGGAAACAAGAAGGTCAGGAGACAATGCCAAGGGCAGGCTTTGGACTTACAAATATCGTAGAAGACCCCAAAAGAAGCCCAAGCCTTATAGACAAAGGCATCGATGGAGAGTCAGCACAATGCCGTGATGGATATCCAAAGCGTTGCTACGTGCTCAAGGGTATTATGCAGGCAAACCATGGATTTGGGTACCAAAACCCCTTGTTAAATCTCCTTTGTCGACTGAAGGCCAGGACGTATCAAGAGCAAAGAAGCGTAGGAGGAGATCTAAATGAAAAACCAAGTCCTAAGTCAAAAACAGTGGAGTGACCGAGCCCCTCATGGTCAAAATCAAGAAACCCAATGGGACCAATTGGAGGGTAGATCCTCAGCCTAGTGTGCTTGACAAGTAGACATCAGATGTAATTGTTGAGGATACGCAAAAGCCTCTAGTGCCCAAGGAGCCTTTGATTACCCAAGGGGAGAACAAGTATCATAGGCACAACATTGCTCATGGCAAGGCTGCTTGCTCAACAAAGCAAATGGCACAATCGTCTAATAGCCTTGAGCAAATCATTCAGCTAGTGCCATGCACACCTATGAGTCCTAGATCTCCTACATCCTCTTTTTCCAAACAGACACATGAAGCACAACAATGGTCGTCAATGGCGGCTGCTCACTCCCAATCTGTATCTCCATCGAGTCTTCCAAATATCCAAGAGGGGGGACATGACACTAGCCACAGCCCTTGGCCCAAGGATATGCCTGTGCAACCCAATGTGACCAGATCAACTCATGCTTGATCTATACAGATGAATGCTCAAAGGGCAACAAGAGATGTGGCCACTTCTGATCGCCCTAGGGACTTGACACTGCAATCCACCAAGGGTAGCCAGCCCACTAAACTAGCTACTACCACTTCCAATCAGGAAACACAGTAGTCACAACCCTTGGCCGTGACAATGCCCCTTGCGGAACGTGTCCTTAGTAGTCTACCTATGAAGGAGGTGTCGCAACCAACTTCATTAATAACTCAAGAAATTTCAGAGTGCCTAAAGCCTAGGCTGGAGGAGTTAAACTCAAGGGAGTTGGCTGAAGAGCTAGACTCTCCCAAAAGGGAGACAGTTGTACCCATGCAACCTGGCAAGGCTACTCTGTAGGCCACGACTAGGTCCCATGAGGACCCTCTAGAGAAGGGAAATGCTGAGGCCCAACCAAGCACATCAACGGTTGACCTAGTCCAGGGTCCTGAGTCATTGAGAGATGCACCTACGCTGACCAAGAAAAAGAGGAGAAAACATCGAAAACAACAACAGTTGCAGGTGGTTGTGGACCCCAAGAGCATTGAGACCAAGAGCACTGGAGAGTTGGGGAATAAAGCATCAAATTTGTCCACCAATGAACCCATTGATGTCTCTCCTAATAGCGATGAAACCTCAGACACATTCCTGTGCTATGAAAAATCAAAGGAACTGTTGCCATCAATAGTTGCTTTCAACACTCTATCCACCAACAATAGAACTCACATCGACCAATCAAGAGTGGATACAACACTGTCACGACAGGGTGACGAATTCACACCAGTCACACCCAAGGAGAACCATGATGCAATGATGAAGCCTCAAGAGAAACAAGGAAACCCCAAGAGCATGAGCAATCCTAGCGTTGACCAATCTTGCTCAATTAGGCCTGAACCCCCAGCTATGCTAAAGCCTAGACAAACTCCTAGAACCTTGCATGAGATGGCAATCGAGCAAGCCCTTGTTGAACGTAGAAGTATGGTAGAATGCTTAGTTGAGTTGGATGCTAAGCTCAAGGTGTTCACACGAGTCTAGGTCCTTGCGGACGTGGGCACAATCCTCAAGGAGCAGCTTGGAGATTACTTGCCCTTTCCTCTATCCTGGGAAGAGCAAGAACATCTTAACGAGCACTACGATAGGCTCTTGCATGAACGCATGTGACTCATCTCTGACGAGGAGGCTGACGAACTACTCTTAACTGTCACGTTCAATGAAGTGCTTTGCCAACCGAATCTGGTAGACATAGAGCAACTAAAGCGACTATCAGTGGGCCGAAGTCAATTCGAACAGCGTCGGTGTGAAAACCACATTGCAATGGCTGAAATAGGAGCCCAGATCATGACAGTCTCAGAGGAGTGATTGGCTAAATGGCGGTCTCAAAGAGACCCAACCTATGTGGCACCAACTTCCTTTTGAGTGTTGACTACCATTCGGGGTACAGACTTGGCTGAACCTAGCCAAGAAAACTCTGTGTTTGATAAGGTTCTCACTGAGGAGGAGCTACATGTTGCCAGTAGACTCGGACAAGGGTCCATGCTGCTTGATGTGGCAAAATATCTATCAGTACTAAGTAAGCTGCCACGAGTACTGGATGCATGTGCCACGCTCCAGTACAACCCCGAGTTCTACAATTGGTTCTTATCCTCGTAAAGTGACATGGATTCATAAATATGTATATAAACAAACACTAATTTTTGTGTCACCGTGTATAAACAATATCAACACACACAAGCAATGGTAGTCAAGCGCAGGGAGAAGAGTTGGGTCTGACAGGCTAAGCTCCTCAAGTCCTCCTCTCATCATGCATTTAAAAGCTGTGTGACCATCCCCACCTCCAAGTGAAGGGCATGCAACCCACATCACTGCCATAGGAAGCCTTGACCAGCAACTCTGATGGTGTAGACAGGGTGTAGTCCCTTTCTATACACCTTCTTCCCTTTTCGATCTATCCTTCCGAGGAGGAGACCTGCCTAAATCCATGACCACCAGCCGACGTAACTCGGCATGAGCCAAGATCTGCTAATGGCAGGAGGCTAAATATACATCACGGGGGCCATCCCTCTACAATAACACTGCATGCCCCACCCCTCCCATTCTCGTCCTATGCACTTGATAACTTGTACTATAATTCCTTACATATGAATGGTCTTATCATGTAACAAATCCTAATCCTTGTTTCGCATCTTACAGGCCCCTCGCGAGGAAAACATGGACAACCAAGGGCATCTAGCTTGCAAGGATGCTCTCCTCAGCCGACAGGAACATGCAGCACACGCCCCTCCGCTAGTGCGCTACGTGCCCACTCTTAAAAGGTGCACCAAGAAATGCGGCCCTAAGCGACACTGCCCCGGACGAAGGCCGAAGAATCCGCGGGCTAGGGGAGCGGATGCTCAGGGAGGCACACAAAATGTGGCAATGCGAGTTGCACAGACCCCCAATGCACGCTCAGGCACCAGGTGCTCACGAAGTGACAAGGCGGCTAGGGATAGGGAAGAATTTAATGAATTGTTTAAAGACATTCTGGAAACGGTAGCGGCCCGGGACTACACCATTCATGTCCCAGCCGACATGTTCCCTGCCCAGCCTCACGGTAGCCCCGCACTAGCACCGCCCTGGTCGCCTAGCCAACCGGACTCACCTCGCCTCGTACCTATCGGCTAAATCCCTATGATGTACAAGTAGCTTGACAAGTCAGCATGCCAGAACATTTTGTTTTTTGATGAGTAAAGGGGCAAGATCTCCACTTGTACACATTCCCGTTACTTCTCGGTAATGTATGCGACCTTAACAAGCAATGAAATAGGCATCCCAATAGTCATCATAGAATTTTGAAAAATTATGTCTTATCATGATTGCATTTGTTCGATGCACTTAACACAAGCGAGCATATACTCTCACGAAGTGACAAGTGGATGTAGGATAATACATGTCCTTGTGCGAAAGTGTTCAATGCCCGATCACCGCAAGACCATTGACCCCACAAAGAGCCGCGACAAAGCCACACTGTTGAAAGCAAAAATCACCCTTGCCGACCCCCCACATCGCATGGCCCAACGCACATTCATGGGCCACGCTCCCTTTCTGGGTCAAGCTCTATAGTTGGCTCATGGCAGTCGTTACCTCAATTGCACCAACATCGCGTGTGTCGCAAGGAGGGTTGCAATATCTCAAGTGTATCTCCCCATCTCAACAACTACTTCTCTAACAATGAGGCTAGGGCACAATCATCACTGTAATATCCAATCTTGACATTCTCCAACCCACTGAAAGGCCGTTTACCTCAACATATTGCAATGGTTGTACTCAGGCAAGTCAAAAAAAAAAAAGATGCAAAAGAAAAAGAAAGAAAAAAAAGAAAAAAGAAAAAAGAAAAAAACGAGAAAAGAAATGAACAAAAAGAAGCACCCACAATCATAGCACAACACCTAGGGGTTCTCAAATTAGGTACATCTAGTGACCTTGATCGACTGACTCCGTCCCTAGTCCCCTAGCCCTTTACCATCACCCACAATTGTTCAGGGCACATCAAGGGTAGGACACACCTAGGGAGCTTATCTCGCCTATGGTTAGACCTGTTACCCTGACCCACTTGCACAATTTCCTCTTGCACTCTACCTTAATACCATTGCAATTAATTGTGGCGAGTACCGCACGATTGGCCATGAAAAGTACACCATCCTCATCAAGCGAGTCCAATAGCTTCCAACTACCAAAAGTGCGGTGTCCCTATATTCAATTATGCTACATCGTGTAGTCACAATGCAAAGGATGTCTCATATACCTTCACGTGTACTTCTTTTCAACATGGACAACTTTGCTTCATCAACACATTGTTACGAGAAACTAGCATGCGGTCTTCTAACTACGTAATATCTAAGTATGCATGAGCACTCACATAACATCTGCACCAAAGTATATACACAGTTTGGGTCCTCAAGTGCAGGACAATACTCTCAGCTTGCTTAGAGTTCAACCTGTCTCCCAAACTAATCAAAATATGTCTTGTGCATGATAAAAAGACTAGCACTACCCCTTAGGGAGAGACCACATGAGAGGTTTTCAATTGCAGGTATTGAAGACTCCAACAAAGGTATCATTAGCTCTTCATCAAAACCCAACTTTGAATGCTTATCCCTTACCATTCGACAAGCCCGCAAAGAATCGTCATGTGCAGAATCCCCAACAAACCAATACTTGTGCTGGCCGTCAATGCAATCCCCAACACAGAATAGCCCTACCACCAACTCCAACAACCTTCCACCAGCCACCTTGGCCACCAACAGGCCCCAAGACCTTCTTCCACACCACCACCAACACTCCTCCATGGAAACCCTAGGCGTCCTTGTCACCCACGTCTTCAGTGCATGCTACAGCCTGTTACCTACGATGGTGAGTGCCATGGGACTGGCACTCATCTAGGAGGGGGTTAATGTTAACCCTCAAACAAACAAAGGTGGAAAATTTGGAAAAGCTAAAGTAGAAGACAAAGACAAAGGCCAAGGCAAAGAGAAACGGAAGACAAAGACGCACAAGGAGAAGAGTCCCAAATAAGGGAGAAAAGCACACAAGGAAAAGTGCAAGTCAAAACTTTTGTAAAAGAGCGCAAGCGCATCATGGTTTAATTCAAGGAGCGCCCGGCTCTCACCTGTGCAATTTGTAAATGTAGACGGGCGGTGGAAAGGAAGCTAGGAAGATGAAGGACAATGGGAAAAAGGGCCTAGGCTACGGCCGGGCATGTAAAAAAAGGGGAAAAGGGGATGATCACCCAAAAGGGATTTAGGGTTTTGTATATAAAGTTGAAAAGTAAATGAGAAGCTCATTCTTGTGTGTGGCCAAAAGTAGATCTCCTCCTCTTCTTCCTCTTCTTCTTCTTCTTCTTCTTGCTTGCTTGAGCTTGTGCTTGAGAGAGGGAGTGTGAGAGTGTGACGGAGTGAGTGTGTGAGGGTGAGGGACAGTGGGGTGGAGAAGCTCTCCATCTTCTCCTCTCTTCTTCTCTTCTCTTCTCTTCTCTTCTCTTGCTCGCGGCAATGGAGCTTGGAGCTTGGAGTGGGAGGATCGAGCTTGCTTGAAGCTTGCACTTGTTTCGTGGAGCTATCGGAGTGCGCGGGACAGGAGGTAACTCGAACGGCATGAAGGTAAGCTCACTACACCCGTAGATATGGATGGCGCGTTGGTTATGTGAGAGGTAGCCATTAGTGCTCGGCTTGGAACACTTGAAATGATAAGCAGTCCGTGGGTCTTGGCAGTTGAGTGAAAGCTCCCACAACTGGACCTTCCACCTACACATCTAAATCAGCCAATAACTTTTGTAGCCATACTACCTCACATGTTGCTACAACAACACCTCTATACTCAGCCTCTGTACTCGACAAAGCAACTGCAGGTTGCTTTTTGCTGCTCCAAGTAACTGCTGCACTACCAAGAGAGAACATGTATCCACTGGTAGATCTTCTATCAGACATAGTACCAGCCCAATCTGCATCTGTGTATCCAAACACCTGTACATCTGTACCTGCCTCATAGAAAAGTCCATAACATAATGTGGACTTTGCAAATCTCAATATGCGTCTGACTGCATCCAAATGTGGCTTTCTAAGTACTTGCATAAACTGACTCACAAGACCAACAGTATAGCTCAAGTCTGGCCTTGTAATGGTCATGTAGATCAAACTCCCCACTATCCTCTTGAACATAGTAGGGTCTTCTA
The DNA here is from genome assembly GCF_053477565.2 of Lygodium microphyllum. Taxonomy (NCBI): domain Eukaryota; kingdom Viridiplantae; phylum Streptophyta; class Polypodiopsida; order Schizaeales; family Lygodiaceae; genus Lygodium; species Lygodium microphyllum. Next base: position 140,022,587 of record NC_141135.1, on the reverse strand, counting down.
TCTTATCCCCAACATCAGTACTCAACTTTACATTCTGCTCCAACTTGGACAACATATACAAGCCATATTGTCTTTGGGACAGCCATATACCATCATCACATTTGATCACCTCAATGACAAGGAAGTACCTTAGCTCACCTAAATCCTTCATCTCAAACTTCTTCTTCAAAAAATCCTTGACTTTAGCAATCCCACTATCACTATCACCTGTAATAATCAAATCATCCGCATAGATGACTATGATGACCAAACCTACATCTCCCTTTCTCACATAAAGTGAGTGATTAGCATCAGAAAAATAAAAGCCAATATTGACAAGATACTCTCTGATCTTGTCAGACCATGCTCTAGGTGCTTGCTTCAGCCCATAGAGCACATTCTTCAACCTGCACACATATGTGGGATGCTCTAAATCTTCATAACTTGCTGGCTGATCCATATACACTTCTTCTTGCAAATCACCATGCAAGAAGGCCTTCTTCACATCCATTTGCTGCAACCTCCAACCTTTGGCTACTGCCAAAGCAATCACATATCTGACAGTTGCCATCCTAGCAACTGTACTGAAGGTTTCTTCATAATCTATGTCATATGTCTGGGCATAGCCTTTTGCAACCAGCCTAGCTTTGTACCTACTTAGGCATATTCTTTTCAGTCCTCAAGGCGTGTGCAACTTTTGCAATATGCCTGTTTTTCCTTTCTGCAACCCCATTTTGCTGTGGGGTATACCTACATGTGAACTGTCTCTTTATCCCATGAGACCTTAGAAAATCACTGAACTCATTCGAAAGGTACTCTCCCCCTCCATCTGACCTCAAGCACTTTACTTTCAAGCCTGTTTCTCTTTCAATTGTAGCCTTGAAAGTTCTAAAGTGCTCAAAAGCTTCACTCTTTTTCTTCATAAAATATACCCACAGCTTTCTAGAACAATCATCAATGAATGTGACAAAGTATGAATTGCCTCCAAGAGATACATTTTGTGTCGGTCCTCAAATATCTGTATGCATAACATCAAGGATATTTCTGCTTACATGTCTGTCACGTGAAAAGGGTTATCTTGTCTGCTTACCAAACTGACATGCTTCGTATACCTTATGAAATTTTGCAACTCTAAATGTAGGCAAACCTGTAACCAGCCCTTTGGACTGCATTAATTTCAGCCTTTGTACATTTGCATGTCTAATGTGTTTGTGCCAAATTTCAATATCTGCAACAACACCTTTTCCTTTAGCATACATAGCAGCATTCATAGTAGGAATTCCAGAATCTAGAGTAAACATACGTCCAACTCTCCTTCCCTTTGCAACTAACCTGCATTTGTCATTGAAGTCTTCTACAAAGCAGCCCTTTGCATTAAATCTGACTTACAGCCCTTGTTCTACCATCTGACCGACTAACACCAAGTTCTTTGTAATAGATGGCACATGTAATACATCTGAAAGACTCTTTGTCTTACCATCATGCAAGGACAAGGGAACTTTTCCAATGTGTGAAATTGGGTGGCATGAATCATCACCCATCTACACATAACCTGTATTTTGCAAATCCTGCATCTCTCCAAACCATTCTGCATGGCTGATCATATGATTGGATGCACCTGAATCAACATACCAAACATCATCATGTGTTTCCTTTCCTGTAACAGCATTCAACATATGCTGCATAACAAATAGACGTTCATTTTCACCTTCATTCTGTCGTGAAGACGATGCATAGTTTCCTTGCTGCAACTTACCATTGCGAATATAATCTTTCTTAGCATAACATTGGGTTGCAATATGACCACACCAAAATCTCACTGCAATCTGAGATTATTGCTCTACCTTGCTTTCGGTGCCTCCATAGGCACTATCCAAGAGAGAGAGTGGAAGGATGGGAGAGCTTCTTACTCGTGGCTTGCTTGCTCGAACCTTGCTTCTTCTCCTTCACTTCAGCCTTCGAAATCAGCCTCTCTCAGTGGCGTGGCTATGATAACATATCAAGAATCGCGTGGTGGGGGGACTTGCTCAAGATACTGTGCCGACCACACACAGAATGCACAAGGAGAAGCTCACTCAAGAGACAAGAAGAGAGATGGAGGCCAAAACGTTTTCTTGCTGGTTTTTTCTTCTTTTTCCACACACTTTATAATATACACAAAGTGTAGATAAGATACAACATAAAGAAAAGTGGCCTACTAAGTCAAACAATGCATAACTGACTACACTAGTCGATTGACGCTATAACTATGCCAGCTGTAAATAGGTATAACAACCTGAATATAATAAGTAATGAGTCAGTGGCCATGTGAGAGTCATAATGATCACCAATGTGCTAAGTGTAGATGTGTGGACCCATCTAACTAGGTGGTCCATCATCAATGTCCGCATGTGTTGAGCTTGTCATCTCAACAAGTCTTACATCTTAGGGTTATATAAAAGAGGGTTTCACTTTCTATCTTATTCATTGAGTTCTCATATCTCTTGTATAGGAAAGATGGCCAGGTCTAAGGTAGTTGCAAATAAGCTTCCGCTCAGAGCCCCATATTGTGTTCAACCCCTTGAAGCATCTACTAGCTCAGATGCACCCCCTTCTCAACCTAATCCACCTTGCTCAAGCCGCCCTCACAAGGGTCTTCCTCAGCATCCCCACAAGAAACATAAGTGGAAACCAAGTACAATGACCTTGAGAGAAATTAGGAGGTATCAATACTCTTTTGATCTCATCATTCCAAAGGTGAGCTTCTCAAGACTTGTTAACGAGATTGGGCAAGACCTCTACCGCACAGAAAGCAGGAGGTGGTTTTTGGCACAAGGTCATGATAGACCTGATTGCTTCACAAAATAATGTCTTCATGCTCTACAGTGTGTTGTAGAGGCCGTTTTGGTTGACTTGATGACTAATTCTCAGCGTTGTGCAATACATGTGAAGCGCATCACTATAACTCCCAAGGACTTCCAACTTATAAGAAATCTTCAAGCAGTGAAGGATGCATTTGTTCCAATGGAATGAACATAGTCTGTAATGTTATCTTTTTTGGCATAGTGTTATCCTTGTGCATTGGACATATGACTATGTCCCAATGCAAAACTGTTGTATGTGCCCTTAAAATATGAATTAAAATTTTACTCTTGTTCTTTGCTCTCAACTTTGACTGTGTACCTTCGTTGTATTTTCAATTCTTACTTACAGTTTTTGTTAGCACTGTCAATTTCAATAGGAAAAAATACAAAAATTTACCATTTCTTGTTGCAATCTTTACTCTTGATGCCTTTGTATAGTCTATGTGGTGCGAAGTTTCTAAGGGCGAGTAGCTACAATGTTGATCTGTCAATTATCAATCCATCCATACTTTTGGTGTGGGATAATTTTTAAAATACTAAACTGTATTAGAATGTGAAGAAACTTCACATGTGCACTCGTTAGGTGGCCAAGAGACCAAATGATTTTTTTTTTGAAAAAAAATGCGTGCAAACCCCTGGGCCCAGTCTCGCCAGACTTCGGATAGTAGGGCAGCTGTGTAGGCATCATTTTTGGCCAAGATTTCACCGGTGGACTCCGGGGGACTCAATGCACCTACCGTCAAGTTTCATCACATAAAAATAATATATGGTAGTTAGAAATCTCACCTTCTCCAAATTATATTATATCTTCATTTTCTCATGTGTCAGCGAGGCACCTCTTTGGACAGAGGGATCTACAAACTCCTTGGTAGGAAGTTGGGGCCTTGGTCCAAACAAATGCTGTAGTGCTTCAAATTCAACATCCAACACAATGTAATCTTTTTCAACTGAGGTATTATGCTCCTATGCTACTATGATGGCACTCACTGTATAGAGCCAGCCCTTGCTCTGCCACATCCTGATGTTCCTATTCAACATTTATGAGCTCTTCAATTGGTTCTTCTCTCGTATATGTGATAGCAATAACCTATGGAGTTGTATCTTCATCTCTCTCCTCCTCTAGGGATGTATCCAATCCAAGGAGGTAAATTGCCAATGCGCAATCACACTCCATGAGATCCAAAGGTGCTGTACTTGGTGCACTGCCCATGGGAACAGTGCATACTCTGTGCGAAGGATCCAAATGGGCCAGACACCTATTCACCACTTTTTGGTGATTATTCCCTGCTTGAAATACCATGAGTTGTTCCAGAGGCACCCAAGTCATGTCGGATCCCTTGACGATGGAGTACGTGCAGGTAGTAATGATGCTCACAAAGTCTTCCAAAACCTAAAGGGGAGATCCAATGATGAGAGCACGCTTTCAAGGTTGAAGTTCTTAGAGAAAACTTGGAATATCTCGTCACCTTGGTTGGCAACAATAGTCTCATGGATCCACTCATCAAAGTGTGCGTGAGCATCCATCGTAGCAGGTGGGAGGGATGTGGTGGATATAAAGAGATGAAGAGAGAAAGTGTGAAATGAAACAAGAACTAAACTAGTTCTACCTTAAAAACCTTAAGTTTTAAACCATTAAAGGCTATTTGCATACGATATTTAATTATGGCTTTACTTACATCTTTGTAAAGTTTACATGCATATGTAAATGTGTTGATGTGGAAAGTGTATAACAAGTGTATAATTTTACATGAATACCATAATTTTTAAATATTGCAAGTTTGCAAGTGACAATATTCTTTTGGCAAAAAAAAATCCAAAAATTTATAGGTGTTGGATATTACAACTTGTGGTGTTGGGATTTTTAGGGAGACTCTACAATTTCTAAAATATGTGGAGCCACACACTCTCTGTTGGTAACAGTATCCTTAGCTCGACTTTGAATTTTCCTGCCATCTAGTTTAAAATAGAAGCTAACAGGTGGATTCTACATTAACATTGTAATTTCTTGGTGCATTATACTCAAGGGCCAATCATCCTCCATTTGCAATACTTGGGGCTCATGGCCCTCACAAATGACAGTAACATCCATAGCTGCACTTTCACACATGTCTTGATCAAGGTACAACCATTTACCCTTGAGCATCCTCCATCTACGATACTTGAACACTAGGCATAAAGTCTATAGTGTGAGAAAGTACCTATAATTGGAAAGGAAAGTTAGTCGATTCATCCAAAAGTAAGATAATAGTCAACTAAGAGAGAAAAATTTTACGTGAAAGCTATGTCCCTTGTTGTGACTCGACACTCCACTGTGTCAGGACTATGAGTTATTTTTTATGTCCAAGTTTTGCCTAGAATCCTTGTTACATAATCCTCTGATGCACTTTTTATGACGTATGTGCTTTTGGTACGTCTCAAACCCTTACATTCCTTGAATATGTGTGCAAAAATTGCAATCGGTATGAACTAGCTTAGATGTACATTCTTTGAGTTTGTGCTTGGCTTCATAGAATTCAATATGTCTGCTAAAATTTTTGTGCTACACATGTGCAAAATGTCGCTACTACACAATGGCCATTCTATGCTATTGAGATTCAATATGTGAATAGACTCAAGGGTTCCATATTCTTGACCCCCCTTGGGCAATATGTACTTGGAGTCATAGAAAAAAACAAGGTCCTCTGCGAGTGGCTTAGATGTGTGCCCTTCAAAGAGCAATCTATCAATTTCAAGGTGGTAACACTTAAAAGAACCAATGAAGCTCTCAACATTTTGCCACTCACAGCAATCCAAAGGGTATACTTCTATAAATACGAGACAAGTTGTTACATAGGTATCATGAAATTTCTCATTCTTAATGAGTTACAAATACTTATTGTTTGCAATGTTTCATTGAAAGGGCACAGTGGGCGCAATATGTATTTGTTTTTGCATGAATACGTGTTGTACAAACACCTATGTTACAATGTGAGAATCAACATTCCTTTATCTGAGAGCTAGTGCTTTGATACATCTGCAATTGTAGATGCTTTCACCCTGAAAGCTCCCTTCATACTTAGACGCATATGTACCCAAGATGAGCAATGATATGTATCAGTGATCCAATTCCTTTCTTCATCTTTTTTGTTACGTACTTCTATCGAGAGAATGCTTTTTCTTCTCTCACATGCATTATAACCTACGCATTAGATGTAAAGAAGTATGTATTAACCCCTAAATAATAAGCATTTTAAGTGTGTCTAGTAATCACCAATATGCCATACAAATCAGCATGGCATTAAGAGATGTTTACACTTTTCTAAATAGACATAAACATCGATATCAAAATACATGTGGATATGTATATCGACACAAAGTATAGATTCAATTTCAAGGCATCACTTTAATCATACCATTTACATGAAATATAATGAAAAGAGTAGCACAAGACTACACAGAGAATTTTGCCAAAATAAATTTTATTATAATGAAGAGGAGTCTAATTTGACTCAATACATTGTATGAAATGTGGGTATTATAGAGTAGTTTTTACAAGGATAGCAGCCACATGGCATGTAAATCTTAATAGGTACATTGGATTAGCACTTGAGATATTCTAAGACTCAACACATTGTGTGTTATATGGATGATATGATAGAAGAGTTTCATGGATCATTGCCAATTGGCATGGAGATCCAAATGGACACATATGACCAATAAAGGAGAAGATTTTTGAACCATTGACTTCCAGCACATCCATATAATCCAATACAAAGGAATCACTCACCACATCAAAATAGTTGATCAATAATTATGTGCTTCACCTAAACCTTGTACAATATCTGCATGTACAAAAAAATACCTACATGAATCTCTTTTAACAAAAATACTTGTATGAATCCCTTTTAGCAAAAAAATCTAGATAATTGCATGAATAGAAGAAATACAAAACATGGCCAATTTACCTATAAGCTGATCTACTGAAGATAAGATTGAATCGTTGCTAATCAAAACCCATTGCAAATGATGGATATAAGAAAACATCAATCCCATCAAACATAAAAGTCATTTATTAAATGAATAAATTCTGGCACCACAAAATATGGCAGATTTACCTGTAAATTGAGCTACAGAATCTCTACTCTACCTTGTGTTAAGTGTTGCAACAACAATTGATCCTTAAGTAAGAACTAGCATCAAACCCTATTGTAAAGATAGTAGAAAAGGGATAATGTAGAGAGGAAGAAAGAGAGAGTGTGTGAGTACGCGGGAGAGAGAAAGAATGAGCACCTATCCAATCTTGCCCAAATTGATCTCTGCAAAAGAAAATAGCAAGAGTTAATATTTATATGAAGGTATACTGAAAAATGGTAGAAAAGAGGAAACATAGAGAGAGAAAGAGAGAGATGAGCACTTATGCAATGTCACCCAAAATGATCTCTGCAATAAAACAACAACAAGGGTTAGAACTAACATTATATTGTATTAAGAAGATATCAACAAAAAAAAAAACCAAACGTAGAGAGAGATTAACACATTTGCCTCTTGCTCCAAATAAACTCTGCAAGAAAACAACAATTAGAACCAACATCAAATTCTATTGAAAACACAACATAAAAGAGAAACGACACATAGAGAGAGAGAGAGAGAGAGAGAGAGAGAGAGAGAGAGAGAGAGAGAGAGAGAGAATTGAGCACCTCTGTCTCCTGTCCTAAACAACCTCTGCAATAAAACAACAATAACAGTAAGAAATGATACCAAACCCTATTGAAAAAATAGCAAACAAGAGAAAATGCAAAGAGAGATGGGCACTTGTGTTTTGCCCAAAATCTGGAGTTGCATGGAGAAGAAAGTGCAGAGGTAAGTAGTATGCTCAAATCCCTAATTACTCTAAGGAGGGAGCTTCAATGGAGACAAAAATTCACGAGTATAGAGAAGAGAGGGAAAGTGGTATGTTGCTCAAGTTTTGGGTCAAACTTATTTCGTGAGAGGAAAAAAATGGAAATTGAAAATTCTCCAAAAAAGGGGAGAAAATACGAGGTGAGAGAAACTCAAATTTTGTGTACTATTCATTCTCCATTTTTAAAAATCCCCCACTATCCCTTTTTTTAATAGAAAACCAAGATTTGGAGAGAGAAGATTCACTCTACATGGATTCAACATCTAGCCTTCCTATTGGACAATCCAAAAGATCCACATCCTAAACTATATTATTTGAAAGGGCCCATTTGTAAGTTCATGTTTTTCCTAATGTCAATTAGTAATATGTCTTGTGTACCATTCATGACATAATGTGCATGGCTAAGTTAGCCAAATTTTTTCATTGCATACATATTTGATAGCCTAACATAAGAGTGTTTGATTAATTGCTTTTCTTTTTAAATATTGTATTCTCGAAAAATTTTGGCTGAGCATGAAGTTCATATATCAAGCATGTTCATAAGATCAAAAGATAAAGCAAAGACCCATAGACTTAAGGGAGGTTTGAGATGCGATTGTGCCCCTCTCAAGTCTAGCTATGAGGAGGATATTGGATCTAAATCTTCAATTTTAATCTTATAGAGAGATCAAGCACCCATCCATTGGAAAAAATGAGGTTTGTTTCAACAAAATATTTTGTCCTCCATCTCTCTTCTTGTGTTCGTGAGTGAGTTTCCTCTTATGTGTATGGTGTGTGTTTGGTGTAATAGCTCAAGCAAGTCCCCCCACCACACAATTATTGACATGGTAGCAGAGCATACCATGAGAGAGGCTAGTTTTGAAGGCTAAAATGAAGAATAAGAAGAAGAAGCAAGGATTCAAGAAAGTAAGCAATAGTAAGAATCTCTCTAATTCTTCCACTCTACCTCTTGGATAGTGCATATGGAGCCATCGAAAGTAGGACTGAGCAAAAATCTTACTTTGAGATAGGGTAGTAGCACCTAAAGTTCATGCATGAAATGCTACTGCATAATAGTTAAAGGCTAAGAAAGATTGGGAGCAGACATAGAGTAAAGTCATATATTGGCTATCTACCAGTATCATAGATAATATGATGGGGCATTTGCAGGAATTTAAACCCCCGCTATTGCATGGAAGAATTTGGCAAGGTTGTTTGAAGTAAATATAAATGCCAAAAAATTACAGCTCAACCAAGTGAAAAGAGGAAACCTATCCATTAATGATTATATCTTGAAGATCAAGAGTATTGTGAAAGCTCTTAGATCTATTAGTGTGGTAGTTGATGATGATGATATTGTGCATGCATGCTTAGATGGACTTGGAGATGAATAAAAGAGCTTCAAGTCCATGCTTAGATCTATTAGTGTGGTAGTTGATGATGATGATATTGTGCATGCATGCTTAGATGGACTTGGAGATGAATAAAAGAGCTTAAGTCATCTATGAAAGTGAGAGATGATATCTTTGATTTTGTAGACTTGATTTCTATACTGATACTTGAGGAGAAGAACCTTGGCTTGGATTCCTCTTCTTCTCAAGGCAAATTTTTTTTTGAATAAGTAATTTCACTCTACTAGTAGAGATAGAGGTCATGGGGCAGAGGCCAAGGTGGTGGTCATGGTCAATGTTATAACACATAGTAAAATAGAGGAGGATAGTTCTAAGAAAGGGGAAGTCAAAAAGAGAAAGTTACATATTCTAAAAGGCATTATAATATTGATGATAGCACAGAGTGTTGGCATTGTGGTTATAAATGCTATATTTTTAAAACTTGCTTAAAAAAGAAGACTAAAATTAGACATGGGAAAAAAGCAGTATGGTAACTATGCATCTAGTACTAGAAACAATGATGATGGCAAAAGTCAAGAATTGTTTGTTATATAGTACTTTATGAGCACTATTATTTAAGTGCTCTAACCACATGACTTCTTATGGAGAGTGTGTTGGCTTTCATGGATGCAGATAGAGAGAAATACACACAGAGTGAAGCAACATGCTTCCTCTCTCCATTCTTCTCGTTATTTTTCAACACACACTTTAGTGCATATACAACCTAAGGTCATAAAGACCATTCACACCAGGTGTAGAACCGACTTATTTAATGTACCTAACTGATCTAGCCAGACTAGCTACGTCCAGCTCATGTCGGTCAAACACACATGAAAGAGGTTGATATTCTAACAGAGTGGTTTAGAGAGATGTGCAGTCCAGAGTCTTTAGGCTATGTGGAAATAGGAAATGATATAGCTCACCCCATTATTTAAGTGCTCTAACCACATGACTTCTTATGGAGAGTGGTTTAGAGAGATGTGGAGTCCAGAGTCTTTAGGCTATGTGGAAATAGGAAATGATATAGCTCACCCCATTACTCATCTTGGATTTGTTCATTTGAGTATGCAGGATAGAAAAAATAAGTACTTGGATGATGTGTTGCATATACCAAATATTACAAAAAACTTGGTTTTTCTTGGTCAAATGGTAGAACAAGGATTGCAAGTTTGATTCACATATGATGGTTATTATGTAGAAAATATAAAAAATGATTATACGTTAATTTCGAAAGGGAAACATGTTGGCATATTGTTTACTCTTGCTATAAGTCTACCTGAAATGGATATTGCCATGTTTGCACAAGGTTCAAGTACTATGGTTGACATTAAAATTTGGCATAAGAGAATTGATCAAGTGAATGTGTAACGATTGAAAGACATGCATTTAAAATAGATTGTGGATGGCTTGCCCAAGTTTAGGATTGATGGAATGCATAAAGTGTGTGAAGCATGTCAATTTGAAAAGTAATCAAGGCATGTATTTCCACATTAAAAGCATGTATGCAAGAAGCCACTTGGATTGATATACTATGATGTGTGGGGTCCTACAAAGATTGAAACTTTGAGTGGTTGTAGGTATTATGTTTTCTTCATTGATGATCATAATCACAAAGTATGGGTTTACTTTATGTGTGAGAAAAGGGAGGTATTCACTTACTTTAAAAGCTTTAAGGCTTTGGTTGAGAAGGAGACATGGTTGCATATTAAATGTCTAAGGTCGAATGGAGGGGGAGAATATCTCTCCAATGAGTATAGTTTGCAATAAAATGGAGTTGTGGAGTGAAAAAATAGGCATATTGCAAAGGTGATTTATGCATTGATGTTAGAAAGAAAATAGAATAGTCGAATATAGGCCTAGGGCACGAAGCAAAAAGAGAGAATTAGAAAAAGGGACCTTGCCACAATGGCCAGGTAGCCAGCTTGTACCTTCCTTGCTTGGAGCTTTGATATCTCACTCTACAGGCAATATTTCGTAGTGCTTCCTTTTGGGGAGTTTTTCCTCTACTCTAGATGCTCCTTCCTATCACCTCAAACCATAAAAAACGCACATAATGCTTCAGCATTTTGTCTACAATAGATCACTGCTGCCTGTCTGCGCCCTGCCCATGGTCGTAATGATGATTCTCCTCTTCTACACTACAATATTGATCACGATCATAGAGAAATGAAAGCCTATCACCTAAGGCACCCCCAGCTCAAATCTTGTCCAAAATGGTTCACTATGTGAGCCACACGGAGAGAAAAACTAGGCCCCTATCCTGCAAACCCTAAAACTCCATAGCCAACTTACTTGAAACTTCATCTTTCCTTCATTTTCTCTCTCTTGGCACTCAAACCAAACCCCTATCACTCTAATCCACTAAAAATTGAAGTTTCTAGGAAGCATTTCGCATCAAATCAGCAAGGAGGGGAGAAATCCAAGCATCAAAGCATCAAACTCAAGTGTTTGAAAGTATATATCTATTGATACTTATCAAGTGTTATTCGACACTACATTCCTTGTGTATCTTGACACAATTAAATATTTTGCTGCTTAAATTTGAGAGTTTTGGTGTTGATTTGCTACTCCAGCACATGGGAGAGACTCTCCAACTGTTTGGTTCAAAGGGGCCATGTTCCACACTTGGCAAACTTGCATCAAGCTACTTGATAAAGAGGGGTCTTTGGGCCATTACCAATGGCAAGGAGATGAAGCCCCGAGATGCAGACCTTTCAGCTACTTGGCAAAAGAATGATGACAAAGCACATGGCCATCATTAAGCTGGAATTGGATGAGAGCTACATCCTCCATGTGGATACCTCTGAAACCTCTAATGATACATAAAAGAAATTAGATACTTTGTTTGGTGCACAATCAAAGTCCTCTAACTAAGGATTATTGATTGAATTTTTCTGGCTAGATATAAATTCAAACACATCTCTTACAACTCACTTAAACTACATGGAAAGTCTCTTAACTCAGCTTGCAGAAATTGATCTCAAGATAAATGAAGATATTTGTATTGGTGTGTTGTTTAAAAGCTTACCTCCTAACTATAATAATGTGTCAACTACATTTATCAACATGCTACATTGATCAACATGCCTAGTCCTAAATTGGTTAACATTAAGGCCTCCCTACTATAATAAGAAAGGAAGATAAAATTGAAAGAATAACCAAGCACCTTTAAAGATGAAAAAATGCTATATGTAGGTACCATGTACAAGGGTAAGAAAGATCAATTGGTATGTGACTTCTACAAAAGGATCAGGCACACAGAGAAATTTTGTCGTGCCGGGAAGAGGTCTCAAAAGGCTTATCTAGTTACTATTAAAGCCTAGACAAGGACCATGGAGCAAAAGAAGAAGAAGAAGAAGACCACCACGAGAAGGACAAATCTCATTAGTCCTTCCATTCTCATAGAATTTTTTAGCCTTGTATTGCCTAGCCCTAATGCTTCTAAATAAGCTTGTAAACTCCTCATGTAACATTGTACTACAACCTTTGTACACCTTGTGAGGCCCCTGTTATAGCCTCTAGATGTCCATCACATATTTAGTACCCACACTTAGCCTTTTCTACAATAACCTCTAGTGTTTACCATGTTTGTGGTGTGCCCACACTTTGTGGGTGGTTGCTCACTAAAGCCTCTACACACTTTGTACTTCTTTGTTTACGATTGAGGAGGGGTGTTTAGATATTGGAAATCACACCTAGCTTAGCCCTTTTGTATGGAGCAGTGTGGGCTTAGGATACAGAATCCCATATGCACAATGGTGAAAAGCGCAGCCTAGTCTATTCCTATAAAGAATTGTACTTGCCCTCATTTTGAATACAATGTCATAGTACTTTTGTACTTCCAGCAAAGTGTCTGTGTCATTGTCAAACACAAGATTGTGTTTATGAGTCCAAGCTTCCATCTTGGAACCTAATTCACATGTGTGACATTTGGTCTTGATGTTTGTTACCTCATGAGCTCACTCTTCCTCTTTAAACCTCCATAACTATACTCTAGATCCGACATTCTCACATTGTATTGTGTGAACAAGGAGTAAAAACTAGCAAAAATATATTTTGGCCTCCATCTCTCTTCTTATATTCATGAGTGAGCTTTCTCTTGTGTGTATAGTGTGTGTTTGGTGTAACAACTCTCAAACAAGTCCCTCCACCACATGAGATTTTTGATAGTTGTTTGCTATTGAGGATCATCTCACAAAGAGAAAGCATTAGTATTTTTCTTATAGACCAGATGATTTTGGCTTGAATGAGAAAGGTAGACAGAGAAAGGATCAAACTAATAGATATTGGATGTTCAAGGAATCATAGGCTTCTTATTATGAAGTAGGGACATCCCAAGATAATAGGCTAGAGATTTGAAAATAAACCAAACCTTGTATACCAAGACAAAGAGTGGTGGTAAAGGAGGCCATGCTTTTATTTGGGACTCAGACAGACACATCCCCCTCCCGCCAAGTGTGTCTCTAAATTTTTTTGAATAAAGAGACCTATAATGTGAATTTACATTAAGCACATCAATAAAATCCTTTTGTTTTTAGAAAATTGTAAGTCGGTATAATAAATATACACTTTCTATTGAATTCACGTGGTATCTTACATATTCTATAAGGTGGACCCCCCCTGGAATTTGATCTATGCAATGAAAGATTTGAAGCTCTAAGTTCCAAATGCAACTCTCTATGCATAAATTCATGTTGTACTAAAACCTCTTTAATGCTATTTTAATTTGCTCCAAGTCTGAAATCTTTCATCCTATCCTTCCAAGCAGAGATGAAGGAGCTCTATATCTCTATCTTTTCCTATATTTTTCTTGTTGTATGGCAATCAAGCTACCTTTGCTAATAATGGTAGAAATCCATCTTTCATATATTTGAAATGAATTAAACAAAGATATGGATGTGATTTAAGATCTTGGGCACCTTGTTGAAGGTCAAATTTCTGTATCCGTGGAAAAGATAAGGGAAAGAGAAAAACAAGCTACCGGGAAGTAAGGAAGCAAAGAGACAAGAAGAACAAAACAAGGGAGGGAAAAAAGAGGAGCATTAAGATTTTTGGTAATTTAAATTTAGATTCAATTATCATTATTATACAATCCTAGATATCTCATTAATGTAAATCTAGAAATTACATGACATATTAGACAATCTTAGTAAGGAGTAGGGAACACATAGCAAATGTGAGAAGAATAGAGATTTCTTTAACTTCAAATGAAGTGATACAAAGATGGCTTTGTCCACTGTGAAGCTTAGATGGCGGTCAAGATAGATGATAGGAGAAGAGCTTAGGGTAGTTGAAAGAACTCTAATAGGGTGAAAGATAGATTGATGATGGCTTAAGAGGGGTCTTCCTTTTATAACCTCAGAAGGTACTCTAATTGGAAAGTTTGACTATATTATGAACCTTCCTTAATCAACCAAGGAATATTCCTTTACCATTAGATTAAGGACACTGCCCTTAAACCCCTGTCAAGGGAGTTGCATGCTCCCCTAAGACCCCCTAGCTAGGGGACACTTTCCCCCGTACCCCATAATAGCTAGATAACTCCCACACCTTGCAACTCGATGCATTGTGCCTCAAGTTGCTAGCAACATAACTACTCTATCTAATCTAAAGGCTAGATTCACAAAGACTACCTTTTTGCCATCCAATCACATAGACCTCATCTAACATACAAGTTAGGTCCCACCCAATGTCTCTGCTCACACATTGCTTCTTCTCATAATGGGAGACTTACAACTTTGAGTACCATGGATCATTGATGGCAACTTATGAGGGTGGGTTATTGAGCATATCTAACCCCCCCTCAATGTCCACCAATAGGTGAACTATATTCTTGGCCTAATGCCAAGTCTCTGAAGATGATTTCAAAGAAGATATTTTGTAAGTGCTTTGGTGAAGATATCTATTCTATTCTCCTTCATTGGACAATAGACTAGCTCTACTATCCCATCATCAATCAAGTCATACACATAGTGATATTGGATTTCAATGTGTTTGGTGCATACATTAAAAATTGTGGATTTTTGGAAAGGGTGATGCAACTTTGATTATCACATCTTAGCATTGCTGGATCTTCATCCCTTGTACTTCCATTTTCCATCGGATCCTCCTTAACCATACTACTTTACACATAGCAAAGCAAGGAGAAAGCAAGCTACCTTGTATTCTACTTTGGTAGAAGACAATGCCATAGTTGGTTGCTTCTTACTGATCCAAGAGAAAAAATTTGAACAAAAAGAGAAACAATATCTAGAAACTAATTTCTTGGAATCACTCTCACTTGCCCAATCTGAGTCACAGTTTCCCATAAGAGCACTTTTGGAACTATATATGACACCCTAGTCAAGAGTTCTCTTCAATATATTTGAGCACCCACATCCCAGCTTTCCAATGACTTTCTCAGGGTTTGTTTGAGAACTTGCTCAAAACTCCAATACCAAAATTGATATCTAGCCTACTGCTACACAAGTAGATAACCAACCTCCTATACCTCCCAACATCTGTAAGTGTTGATGTGTCTTTAATAGATAGCTTCACATTGACCTCCATAGGTGTAGCTATCTCCTTACACTTGGTGTCATACCAAATGCTTTTAAGATCTCCCATGCTTGTTTCAACCCATACAATACCTTCTTTAGCTTACAAACTTTGTTCTCACAATGTGAGGCCTCAAACCTTAGTGGGGCTAAGCCACACATTCAAGAACGTTGATTTCACATCCATTCGGTAAATTGGCCACTTCTTATGAGCAGCCTTTGCAAGTACTGCGCAAATAGTGATCATTCTAGTAGTCAGAGTAAATGATTCTTGATAATCAAAATCTTCAACTTGTGAAAATCCTTGTGTAGCTAGTTTGGCTTTATACTTTTATAAGCTTCCATCCTTGCCCTTTATCTTCTAGACCCACTTGGTACCAATAAGATTTCTCTTTTTTGGCCAATCCACTAGCTCCCAAGTGTCATTCTTCATGGTGCTATCATAATCATCTTACATAGTTGCTCTCCATGCAAGATTGCCAAGTGCTTCTTCTAAGTCTACTAACTCATTTACTTCTCTCATAATCTCAACCATCAAGGCCATATTGACTATGTGAGCAGGAGACTTTCTTTGCTCCTCTATTCTTAGTGACCTCCCTGGTTCATTTGCCTTTTTCTTGGTTGTGGTAGGCATATAATTGTTGTGATCATAGAGCTGCTTCACCCATTGTAGTAATGGATTTTCTAGTGGCATGATTGTGATTGGTGAATTTTTTCCTCATCATCCAAAGATAATGCTTTTTCCTTGAGGGACAACTCTTGGGATATGTTTGTAGTGAGCTACTTCTTCTCTTGATGATAAAGTGGAAGAACTTCTATTCTCCTTCTCCACTATATGTGGCTGCTCCTTGAATACCACATCATGGCTCGCTATGATCTTCTTTGTCTCTTGGTCATTCAATTTGTAAGCCTTTTTCTCATCACTATAGCCCAAGAAGATACATTTTGTGCTTTTTGGATTTAACTTGTTTCTCTTATCCTTTGAAACATGTGCATAACATTCACATCCAAAAGTTCTAAAATATAAGACAAGTGGTTTCTTACCAGAATAGGTCTTATGAGGAGTTTTTCCCTTAAGAGCCTTTGTGTAACTCCAATTGAGAATGTAGAATGTAGTATTAATAGCTTCTATCTAAAACTAGTTAGGCAATCCCTTGCCCTTAAACATGCACCTTGCCATTTCCACAATGGCATGATTTTGGTATTCAACAATGCCATTCTGTTGAGGTGTATGAGGCGTTGTCAATTGATGCTTAATCCCTTTGCTCTTGCAAAATTCATCAAAATCCTTAGAGTTGAACTCACCACCACTATATGTTTTAAACTTCTTCACACGTTGCCCCGTTTCATTGTCAATAAGTTTTAGCCATTCTTTAAACTTACCCCAAAAGATTGAGCCTTATCACGAAGGAAGTATACCCACATCTTCCTATTGTAGTCATTGATAATCAACATAAAATAAGAAGATCCTTGGAATTTTATCGCACAATTAGCATGCACCAACTCTAGAGGAGCCTTTGATCTATTCTTGCTTTCTTGTGGAAATGCATTTCTCTATTGCTTATCCATTATGCAAGCTTCATATGGTTCCTTCATTTCAGTTAACTATGGGTAGGTGAGCAACTATACCCTGCTTATGCATATCCTTCAACACTCAAAACCAATGCGACCAAATCTTTCATGCCAAATTTTACTTATTCCCACACTAATGGTGGCTATAAGAGCACTTAGCTCATACAGGTTGTTCCTCCTTTCTCCTTTGTCGACAAATTTGCTATTATTCTTGATAATTTCTACTTAGTAAACCTCACCTCATGGCCAAGATTAGTTATATAGAAGAAATTGATAGCATATTTCTCTTAATCTCTAGAATATGAAATACATTTGAAAGATTCTTAAGTTCACCATTTGCAATAACAAAGGAAATAATACTTGTGCCCTCAGTAGGGCTTCCCAACTGTCATAAAGTGATGGATTCTTGCATAGGCTTCATAGAACTATATAGAACTTTCTTGTTGGGAGGTGCTACTATCTAATACCCATGAGTCATTGTTAGATATTTCTTGCATCGAGGAATACACTTCCTCAATGATTGCCATAAATAACTCCAACTCTACTTCAGCTGTATTGGATGTCTCCTTCCCTTTAGTCTTTACTATGCCATTCTTTTCATTTGCCTTGACATGAGAATCTCCAATTACATACCCTTTCTTCTTGGGGTGGAAGAAATATCCTTGAAATTTTTTCTTACCACACTTCTTCTTTTTTTTCACAATTGGTAGAGGAATGACCTTTGCCTTTTGTATTGGTGGAGAATGCAACATCTCCACTAGTGCTCCCTGTTGAGATGACAAGCTCAACACATGCGGACATTGATGATGGACCGCCTGGTTAGATGGGTCCACACATCTACACTTAGCATGTCGGTGGTCATTATGACTCTCACATGGCCACTGACTCATTACTTATTATATTGAGGTTGTTACACTTATTTACAGCTGGCATAGTTATAGCACCAGTCAACTAGTGTAGTCGGTTATGCATTGTTTGACTTAGTAGGCCACTTTCCTTTATGTTGTATCTTATCTATACTTTGTGTACATTGAAAAGTGTGTGGAAGAAGAAGAAAAAACCAACAAGAAAACGTTTTGGCCTCCATCTCTCTTTTTGTCTCTTGAGTGAGCTTCTCCTTGTGCATTCTGTGTGTGTTCGGCGCAGCATCTTGAGTAAGTCCCCCCACCACACGATTCTTGACATGGTATCAGAGCCACACCATTGAGAAGGGCTGATTTCAAAGGTTGAAGTGAAGGAGAAGAAGCAAGGTTCGAGCAAGCAAGCCACGGGTAAGAAGCTCTCCCATCCTTCCACTCTCTCTCTTGGATAGTGCCTGTGGAGGCACTAAAAGCAGGGTAGAGCAAAAATCTCAGATTGCAGTGAGATTTGGTGTGCACGAAGAGCGCTATGTATACCGTAGGCAAGCCCTTTGGGGCTTATCTGCAGTTATTTTGGGCATCTGAGGCTGTTTCAGGCCCCGTTTTAGAGCCGCAAGGTTGCGGACAACAGTTCGAGATACCCTACAATTTCAGTTGTGTCTGCCATATACAGGTGTATAGGTTACAAATTTCAAATCTGTAAGTTCAAAGGTTTTTATCAATGAATAAACACAAGGTTTATTTGCAATTGTAGATTGCATGTATTGTTGAGCAGACGGTGAAAAAGGTTGTCTGGTGTATTGTTGTGCACTACAAGTCGAGGGTTGCAGAAAATTTGCTTGCTGTTTGGTATTAGTTTTGTGATAATGGCAGAGAACAGTGGAAACCCCATCATTGAGAAGCTTGATAAGAACAACTACCCTTCATGGAAGTTCCGTGTCACGAACTTCCTTATTGGAAAAGACCTCTACGAGTTTATTTCAGGTGAAGAAAAGGACCCGGAGGTGAGTGATCCTCCAATTGCAGAAGAGACAAAGGCACGAAAGGAATGGAATGCAAAAGACAAAAAGGTCATGTATTGATTGTCTACAGTAATTGACAATAATATGCTAGGACATATTAGAAATAAAGAGAATTCATATGCAGCTTGGACCATACTTGAAATTATGTTTTCCGTAAATACAAAGGCATGAAAGATTCAACTCAAGCAAGAGTTGAATACACTGAAGAAAGGGAAGATGTCTATCAATGAGTATGCACTAAAGGTAAGGAGCATTGCAGATGCCTTGGCAGCAATTGATGCAATGCTCGATGATGATGATTTAGTATCGTCTACCTTGGGTGGACTTAACAATGAAAAGGCTTGGAAGTCTTTTGTAACTTCCGTATATGTCAGAAAGCCATTTCCAGATTTCGATGAGTTGGTTTCCCTTATGATCACTAAAGAGATCAATATGTAGAGTGAGACATCTGAAAGAAGTGGTGAATAGGTCCAAGCTTTCTACTCCAATTCAGGAAGGGGATGTGGCAGGTTCTCTTCAAGAGGCCGTGGTACAGGACGTGGTAGTGACAACCAACAAAACAAATTGAATTAGCAATTTGGTGATATGCAGGTTTCAGGAGGTCGTGGTAACTTTAGAGGCAAGGGGAGCTTTAGAGGAAGAGGTAGATGGTAGAATAGAGGTTCTAACAACTCTGGTATTGTGTGTCACTACTGTGGCAAAATAGGTCATATTGCAGCCCAATGTTACGCTAAGAAAGATGATATTCGCAGTGGTAAGTTGCAGCAAGGGAACTATGCATCCTCTTCATGACAGAATGAAGACAAAAATGAACATCTATTTGTTATGCAGCATATGCTGAATGTTGTTATAGGAAAGGGAACACATGATGATGTTTGGTATGTTGATTCAGGTGCATCCAATCATATGACCATCCATGCAGAATGGTTTGGAGAGATGCAAGATTTGCAAAATGCAGGTTATGTGCAGACGGGTGATGATTCATACCACCCAATTTCACACATTGAAAAAGTTCCCTTGTGCTTGCATGATGGTAAGACAAAGAGTCTTTCAGATGTATTACATGTGCCATCTACTACAAAGAACTTGGTGTCAGTCGGGGTCAAATGGTAGAGCAAGGGTTGCAAGTCAGATTTAATGCAAAGGGTTGCTTTGTAGAAGACTTCAATGACAAGTGCAGGTTGGTAGCAAAGGGCAGTAGAGTTGGACGTATGTTTGCTTTGGATGCTAGAATTCCTACTATGAATGCTAAAGGAAAAGGTGTTGTTGCAGATATTGAAATTTGGCACAAACACATTGGACATGCAAATATACAAAGGCTGAAATTAATGCAGTCCAAAGGGTTATAGGTTTGCCTACATTTAGAGTTGCAGAATTTCATAAGGTATGCAAAGCATGTCAGTTTGGTAAGCAGGCAAGACAACCCTTTTCACATAATAGAGATGTAAGCACAAATATCCTTGATGTTGTGCATATAGATATTTGGGGGCCTACACAAAATGTATCTCTTGGAGGCAGTTCATACTTTGTCACATTCATTGATGATTGTTCTAGAAAGCTGTGGGGGTATATTTTATGAAGGAAAAGAGTGAAGCATTTGAGCACTTTAGAACTTTCAAGGCTGTAGTTGAAAGAGAAACATGCTTGAAAGTAAAGTGCTTGAGGTCAGATGGAAGGGGAGAGTACCTCTTGAATGAGTTTAGTGATTTTCTGAGGTCTCATGGGATAAAGAGATAGTTCACATGCAGGTATACCCCACAACAAAATGGTGTTGCAGAAAGGAAAAACATGTATATTGCAGAAGTTGCATGCGCCTTGATGGCTGAAAAGAATATGCCTAAGCATTTTTGGTCTAAGGCTATTCATACTGCTGTTTATATTATGAACAGAACTCCCACAACTGCAATTCATGGGATGACTCCTGAAGAATGCTTTACTGGCAAGAAGCCTGATGTATCTCACTTGAAGATATTTGGCTGTGTTGCATATGTTCATGTGCCGGATGAGGTACGGAAGAAGATTGATCCAAAGGTAGAAAAATGTGTCTTTATTGGATACTCTTTAGAGTAGAAAGGGTATCGCTATTATAACCCTGTCACATGTAAGTTCAGAGTGAGCAAGGATGTCATCTTTGATGAAATAAGCAGTTGGTATGCATCTAGTGGTGATGCATTGGATGATGATGATGATCATGACACTCATGTGCAGGCTGAAAAGCAAGAATCACAAACTCTTAGTGGACTAGAGACATCATCTGGTAGTCCATGGTCTGGGAGACTAAGGAGTAGCTCTACATCTTCAGGTGCATCTAGTAGCACTACATGTAAAGACAAAGGAAAGAATAAAGTGTCAGATGGCATTGACATAGTTCCTGATGGAGACTCCAGTGGCTTAGAGAGCTTAGATGATGAGCTTGGTATTCCTTCTGTTAGGACACCAGGTGTACAGAGAGCTCATAATAATGTAAAGGCTCCATTGAGTCATCCGGTGGTACGCAGATCTAGTAGGGTCAGATACCCTGTTAAAAGATTTGGTTTTGAAGGTTATGCAGCTCACCATTATGCTTATATGGTGAAACTAGTTGAGGATGTTGAGCCCACTTTTTTTGAGGATGCTGTTGGTCATACTCATTGGGATGCAACAATGGATGAGGAGATGGCTGCATTAGAGGCCAATAAGACTTGGGATCTAGTATCATTGCCAAAGAGCAAGAAAGCTATTCGATGTAAGTGGGTTTATAAGATTAAGCACAATGAAGATGGTTCTATTAGTAGGTACAAAGCTAGGCTGGTTGCAAAAGGCTATGCCCAGACATATGGCATAGATTATGAAGAAACCTTCAGTAGTCCAGTTGCTAGGATGGAAATAGTCAGATGTGTGATTTCTTTGGCAGCGGCCAAAGGTTGGAGGTTGTAGCAAATAGAAGTGAAGAATGCCTTCTTGCATGGTGATTTGTAGGAAGAAGTGTATATGGATCAACCAGCAGGTTATGAAGATTTAGAGCATCCCACATATGTGTGCAGGTTGAAGAAGGCGCTCTATGGGCTCAAGCAAGCACCTAGAGCATGGTCTGACAAGATCAGAGAGTATCTTGTCAATATTGGCTTTTATGTTTGTGATGCTGTTGATCACTCACTTTATGTGAGAAAGGGAGATGCAAGTTTGGTCATCATAGTCATCTATGTGGATGACTTGATTATTACAGGTGATAGTGATAGTGGTGATCAAATGTGATGATGGTATATGGCTTTTCCAAAGACAGTATGGCTTGGATATGTTGTCCAAGTATGGTATGACAGCATGCAAACCACTTTCAGTCCCATTGGAGCAGAATGTAAAGTTGAGTGCTGATGTTGGGGATGAGATAGAAGACTCTACTATGTTCAGGAGGATAGTGGGGATTTTGATCTACATGACCATTACAAGGCCAGACTTGAGCTATGCTGTTGGTCTTGTGAGTCAGTTTATGCAAGTACCTAGAAAGCCACATTTAGATGCAGTCAGACGCATATTGAGATATGTGAAGTCCACATTACATTATGGACTTTTCTATGAGGCAAGTACAGATGTACAGGTGTTTGGATAC
Organism: Lygodium microphyllum; assembly: GCF_053477565.2. NCBI lineage: Eukaryota > Viridiplantae > Streptophyta > Polypodiopsida > Schizaeales > Lygodiaceae > Lygodium > Lygodium microphyllum. Next base: position 139,999,940 of record NC_141135.1, on the reverse strand, counting down.
ATAGATGCAGATTGGGATGGTAGTATGTCTGATAGAAGATCCAGTGGATACATGTTCTCTCTTGGTAGTGCAGCAGTTACTTGGAGCAGCAAAAAGCAACCTACAATTGCTTTGTCGAGTACAGAGGCTGAGTATAGAGGTGCTTCTGTAGCAGCATGTGAGGTAGTATGGCTACAAAAGTTATTAGCTGATTTAGATGTGCATGTGGAAGGTCCAGTTGTCATTTATTGTGACAACATGAGTAGTATACAGTTGGCTAGGAACCCTGTGTTCCATGCCAGGACAAAACATATTGAGGTACACTACCACTTTGTGAGAGAGAAGGTACTAGCAGGTGAGATTGACTTGGTGTATGTCAGCACACAAGATCACATAGCTGACATATTTACGAAGGAATTGGGTACAGAGAAGCTTACTTGGAGTTGCAGAGATGCAGTTGAGCTTGAGGGGGAGTGTTGAGATGACAAGCTCAACACATGCGGACATTGATGATGGACCACCTGGTTAGATGGGTACACACGTCTACACTTAGCACGTCGGTGGTCATTATGACTCTCACATGGCCACTGACTCATTACTTATTATATTGAGGTTGTTACACCTATTTACAGCTGGCATAGTTAGAGCGCCAGTTGACTAGTGTAGTCGGTTATGCATTGTTTGACTTAGTAGGCCACTTTCCTTTATGTTGTATCTTATCTATACTTTGTGTACATGGTAAAGTGTGTGGAAGAAGAAAAATCCAGCAAGAAAACTTTTTGGCCTCCATTTCTCTTCTTGTCTCTTGAGTGAGCTTCTCCTTGTGCATTCTGTGTGTGTTCAGCGCAGCATCTTGAGCAAGTCCCCTCACCACGCGATTCTTGACACTCCCTTCTTAGGCTTTAAGCCTCAAGTCCTCCTCCATTAGTAGTGCATAAAATTCCTTAAACATCAAGCTTGGGATCTCGCCTAAGTGTTTAAGAAATTACCAATCCATCAAACTTTGATGGAAAAATTTGAAGACACCTCCAATCATCTTGCTCCTCAGTAGTCGTTTGTATCCCACTGCCAGCCATCTGGTCATGCAGATCCTTGATCGGAGTGATGAATGCTTCAGATGTATCTTCTTCACAAAACTTCTCTATTGATAGTTGTTTTTCCAAGATCTAAATCCTTGTTTGATTTCTCATTTTGTATTGACTCCTCAGTATGTGTAAAGTGCCCACTGTCCAAGCACATTATAAGTGGTCCATTGAATCTAAGTGATTCCATGCAAAATTTACTTAACACTTCCTCCATTCGGCTAGGACATATGTTGAAGTTTCAACATTGCTCAAGACATGAGTTCTAATAATCCCTTACTTTGATTGATAACCGAACATTCTTCCTAATGAGTACAAAAGCATTGGTCTTTCCTTTGACTTAGGGTTTCCTAACCCTTGAGCTCTTCATTTGCCTTTGAGGCCTAGAGTTGTTTGTATAGGATTGATAACATCGTAGCTATTGGATGGATCTCAAGGTATCTCAGTTTTAGCCCTTATGATTGCCATTTGTGTTAACTATGCACAACATTGAGACTCCCAATCTATCAAACATAAGCTATTAATGAGAGCTTGGTCTAGGGCTTTGATAATGATTCTTTTCTAGACTAAGCTACTTTCCATGCAATCCTTCAGGCATGCAAGTTGCAATATATACCTTCAAAGTGAGGAAAACACAACTACTATTGCAAGGACATGCTTGAAGCCTTAAAAGTGGTTTATGAATTCATTGCATAGTGTCTAAATACAATTGACTTCTCTTGATACATGCATTTGGAGAATTCAATCCTTCAAATACTTGCGATGCAGTTTATCCTTTTCAATGTCCTATTCTTGCACGGCATAATACAGATCTAATGCTCCTCATGCAGAAAATCAAAGCAAGCATCTATGAATTTGGAAATACATTACTTACAACCGATATCGCATGCGGATTGGGGGTGATGCCCTCGCCCGAGGCTTCATTGCTTGTTGAGGGATTGCCATCTGGGTGCAAAAATTTCCACTTGGGTGCCATCCCCAATCTCTTCTCTTTTAGACATGCTTCACACAGACTTCCACATCTTGTAATTGATTAGAGAGGGCCAGTTGGGGAGCGAGATGAGCTTGTGGTCCAAGGATAATCATGCAGAAATGGGTATGGGTCCCTGACCAACGGGAGAGAAGAAATGAGTGGGGACACCCTCTATAGAGGGGAAGAGAAGGGAACCCCTTGGATTATTCTTCCTTCACTCTCTCACCCTCTGTGACATCCTCTTTCTCTCTCTCTCTCTCTCCCTTCTCCTTATTCTTCTCTTCTTCTTCTTCTTCTTCTTCTTCTTCTTCTTCTTCTTCTTCTTCTTCTTACCTCAGGCCGGAAACAAGGGGGGGTCTCTCTCTCTATCCCATGGTAGCAAAAGGGGGGCAAGGGGTGGTACCTTTCACTAAAGGAGGGGGGAGGGTTTTATATGGGGAGGGATGTTTATTATGGGGGGAAATGGATAGTGGGGGGGGGGGGGAGTGAGGTGTTACACGTGTGCCGCTCTCCCCATCGAATTCACCATGAACCTTTTGATGATTACTGACTCCTTGATCATGGTCGTCATCATCATCTGCAACTTTGCCGTCGTCCTCTGGTACTCCAACTTCATCGACTATTACTGTAGCTCTCTCGTCCCTCGTCATCGTTAACATTCCAATGCCATCCTCTTCCCCTTCTTTCCCCCTTGCCCCTTGTTGGCAATGACAGGGGGGAGAAGATTTTTAAATTTTTTTTCAAATAATTCAATTATTGGGGAGGGGGTCTTATACGAGGGTGGGCGGGGACATTACAATACGTTCCAAGCCTCTGATGTCTTGGTTGTGTGTGGAATCAAGGTCAAAACACTATAAAAAAATCTTGTAACTAAGGCACACAGTACACCTACATTCTTTTGTTTCCAAGCTCATAGAAGATCTCCATTTGTAGGAATCGTAATACTCAAATTTGATGGGTTAGAGGTGGGTTGTGGTTCTGGGTCAATCCACTGTCTCCAGAAGCTCATAGACATCAAGGATAGTTGTGATTTTAAACTTCCACAAATTATAGTTTGTACCATCTAACTTGCCTTTGTTTAAGGTTGTTGGATGGATCCTTAGTGTTTGGAATGTTGGTATAATACCAACATTATCTCACGTGCTAGTACCACTACTTGATGATGCACATGACATTTCTCCTCTTTGCTATTGAAACCCTTGCCTCTCACCTACTCTTCACTCCTCAAAGCCCCTTGGGCTTTGATACCATGTAGAAACTACATGGTACAATGGACTAAATCTAAGCAAGGAGTAGAGAACACATAGCAAATATGAGAAGAATAGAGACCACTTTAATTTTAAACAAACTGATACAAAGATGGCTCTATCCACCAGTGCAATGCCACTATGAAGCTTAGATGGCATAGATAATAGGCAAATAGCTTAGGATAGTTGGAATAACTCTAATAGGGTGAAAGATAGATTGACGATGGCTTTAGAGGGGTCTTCCTTTGTATAGCCTGACATTGCTCTCAGACCCTCATCTAAGGGGAGTTGCAAGCCCCCCTAAGACCCCCCAACTAGGGGCCACTTTTATGGTCCTCGAACCCCAAAATAGAGACCCTTGATAACTCCCACACCTTGCAACTTGATGTATTGTGCCTCACGTTGCTACTAACATAACTACTCTATTTAACCTAAAGGCTAGATCCACAAAGATCACCTTTTTGCCATCCAATCACATAGATCTCATCTAATATACAAGTTAGGATCCACCCAATGTATGTGTGCAAACATGGCTTCTCCTCATAATGGGGGCATTACAACTTTGAGTATCATGGATCATTGGTGGCACCTACAAGGGTGGGGCATTGAGCATATCTAATAGTAAAGTGGCTAAGACACTATGCCATTAATGTAAAGGATGTCATAATCATAATTACGAGATGATGAAAATAGATATTAATGATAAAAAATTATAGTAATATTGTATTCATATCTTTTTATAAATTATCTTTGTTATTTTTTCAAATATAAAACTTCTATTTATAGAGGCTTTGCTTCCATTGGTTTAGAGTACACTCTTTGTATGCCCTAAAGGCATTTATGGGTATTGGATACTATCTTCTCTTTCTTATACTCCTATGAAGGCATATTGGCCTTTACGTGAAAGGTTTTTGGAGTAAAGGCCAATGGATAATAGCCAGGTGTATATGTACACACTGTACAATCACATACATATGAAGATAACATAGAGTAAGGGTACCATCCATTGTACCCACTAAACCCTCGTGTGATTTTCTCTCTTAACCCTCTCATACTCCATAGCTTCTACCTCTCATCCCACCATTGCTTCCCCCCCATGTGGCTGGGGAAATCAAAGTGGTGCTACTCAATCTTGAAATGTGATGATCAAGCATGTTTGCCTTCTAGCACTCTCACAAGATGACAAGCAAGCTACTACATTGTATTGCGCTTATCCTATAAGGCATAGTAACATGTACAATTTAGAAGAATGCAAAAAATACAACTTTCCCAAGATTTTTAATGGATGGGTGCTAGAAGCTACAATACCTATCTATTTCAGCCCATGGATCTTGTATCCTCATTTAACAATGTTGTAAAGAAATTCATTAACAACCCCTCATTCATTACTATATATAATTATTTGTGGATTTTAGTAAAGTTCCTCCAATAACCTATAATCACTTACAAAGATGGGATTCTACCCTTGTTTTTTGGCATGAGTGCAAGGATTGATCATGTGGCTATGGTGTGACTACATCGTTGGGCATTTTTCTTACCTTTATATTACACGACCCTTTTAGGACATCGTAGATAGCAGGTTTTTAATGTTCATATAGCCCTTCTTTCTAGAGTCTTTCCTCAAAATTTTAGAGTCAATCAAAGAATATCGCCCCAATAGGGGTTGCCTCCAACAAACACTACCCCATACCCAAACAATAGCCAATACCAAAGATGAAAGAGAAGAAAAATGGAAATAAACAAAAGAAAGGAGAAGAAAAAGAAACTTGAATGAAAGAAAGAAAAGAGAGAGAAAAACAATGCATACTACACCTAGGGGGACTTGAAGAATGTTAGTGATTATTTAGGTTACAATGTATTTAATACCTCAATAATAAAATCTAGCAAGATTTGAGCTCACTCTCATGAACCAAGTGCACTATTTTCCCACTTTGAATTCTGATTGATCATAGGTGTTTTACTTAACTTGATGCTAGGATATTGTTTAGGTCACCTCAAGTCTAGAAACCTTAAATCAATCCTTATGGGTCGAGTCGAGTGCTTCCTTGCCAAGAAACATTGAGAAGCTATGTAACTAACTACGCCCATGCATTCCATGGAATTTGGGTGGTGCACTTAGAATACACATCTAGACAACTAACAAATATTACTCCATGGGATTTGGGTAGTGTCACTTTGAGTACACATCTAAATGAATAACAAATATTAATTCATGGGATTTGGGGACTATCACTTAAAATACACATCTAGACAGCTAACAAATATTAATCCCCTGGCTTTCTAGGTGGGTACATCCACATGTAGTATTGGAGTCTAAACAAACTAGAAGTCAGAAACCTAGTCCTTATTTGATTCTATTTGGCTGAATAATAAGATAAAATTATACATCATGAAGTTTGATTTGAGAACTTTATGCTTTGTAGGTCATCTTTGACTAGCTCATAGCTAGTGATGTATATAAGGCTATGTTTACATGATCATTGTTAAGGCAATTATGCCACTTCATAGCATGTAGTGCATTCATGTACATTCGACCGCATGAACCCAAAATGTTGCATTAAAAATTGCCTATTCAGAAAGAGTAAATGACAATACCACCGTCAACATAATTTACTTGTTGATCCTAGAAGATTGAAATACTTGAGTTGGTTTTATTTCAAGAAAAGATATTGAAAGAACTACACCTCATGCAAGCTTTTTGGTTTATGGAAGCCAAACATCATGATAGATGGTACAAAAACTAGTTTACTTATTCTCAACTTCTAAAGGTCATAAAGCCTAATTTTATTGTAATTCATCCCACCCCCACAATGTTTGTATCCCTTGTATTGAATGTATCTTTGGAATGGATTATTGCCTCAATAATCTTTGTTTTAAGAAACATACCTCTCAAGGTACTGATCATAAAGCTTGGGGATCTTTGTTCTCAACCCCAATATTACTTGAAACCCAATAAGCGACGTAACTCTCTAAACAACGGAATAAATAGACCTAGTTTTTGTTTTCTATGTTTTCCAAATATATGTTTGATTTTGATGTGGTTATTTAAAGTATATTTAAAATTTTATTTTAAAGCCTTAGAAATATTTCTTCTAACATGCAAATTTATTTTCATGACAAGACAAGATTGATCAATGGTCTTGATTCTTGGCATTCCATATGACAAGGATTGTATATATCTGTACACATCTTTCACGAAAGTCACCACACAAACAGAAGTCATGGGGGCCATAAGTCACAACTAACTAAAAACACTTAAAACTTAGCAAGTAAGGGAAGTTTAAAAGCTTTAAGCTTTAAAGCTTAAAGATTTAAAGAAAATAAGAAGAGTAAGAAGAAGATGACGACGAACAGGCCGCCACCCCCCCCCCCCCTTTTTTTGACAAAAAACGGTGCATAATTTGTCTCTCTTCTCCTAAATTTGGAGATACTGAAAGCATGAATGAAAGCCTGAATTCTCCTCCTCAATCATAGTAGAAGACTCTAGCAATCTCCCCCTCTTCTCAGTTCGACGAGAGGCTTAGATTCAAGCAAGATCATTTGAGAGCCAGAGGTGAATCAGTCATGGCATCTCTGGCAGCCTCTCTAGACCTCAAAGATCTTATCGCTAGCATCAGATTGCATCTTGAAAGCTTCTAGATTGCTAGATTTCCAAGATACCCTCCACAAAGAGCTCCTCTTTTTGGCCACAACCCTTCTTCTTCAATTTAACTATATATGGAGCATGAGGAGCCGTTTGAGGGCAGCCTACGCAAGAGAGAAGAGGCTCTTCTCAAGAGTATAGAGCAAGAGGGAGTGGGAAAAGAGGATTGCAAGGACAGGAATTCTTGTCACAAAGACAAGGAGAATACTCCGTAGGCTCTTGGAATCAAATCCCCCATCCCTTCTTACCCCACTTCCCACTTCCCTATCAATACTCTACTCCATTTTTTTCTTTCTAAATTCCTAGTGATTGACATCCCCCATAAATCAAATTCCCATCAATCCAATTGCAAAAACCCCAAGATCTCTTGCCAAAATCCCCTCTAAAATATCACAAATTAAAGAGCATGGCCCGGGAAGAAGAAATTTATGAAGGTCTCGGAGGCAAGAGCTACCAATAATGTTGCGGATACGATCACTACAAATAGAATGAGGAGTATTGGGATTACAAACGAAACTGTGAATGCCATCAACCAAGCACTTGTCATAGATCCCAAAGTACTATATTTTGATAATAAAGGCAGCTAGCATGCCATCATTCCATGAGTTGGCAACAAAAAAACTACATTCATAAAATAAGATTTTATTTATTTCTTGTATAAAATCTTTTAAAGGAATTCTTAACTGCAAATTCCAAGGGGTAATTTGGGCTTGTATATGAGATATACCAAGGAGAAGTACAAGGAAGATATTGTGTTTCTAAAAAGGCTTAATATTTTTTATTTGTATTGATGTAACAAAACCTTTGATGGATAAACACGAACACTAATTCTTGATATATAAAAGACCTTGAGATAAAATTATCAAAATAATACTTTTCGTAATAAAACTAACCAATATCCTTTTTTTAATCGTGAGCAAGGACCCATGAAACTCCATTGAGAAAATTCCATCAAGGGAGTTGTTCTCAAAAATAGATTTTTTGTTTAGATTCAATCCAAACTAGAACTTGAGGAAGGGAAATTCCGAGAAGATTATTGGAAGGTATTGCCACTTATGCTAAGTTTTTCCTTGATATTATTATTTTTTAAAATAAAATATTTGTCTTGGAAATAAGTTTATTAAAAGTTTATGTATAATCCATTTGAAATAATATGTTTGTGATTGTAAGTTAGATACTAATCTTTCCTAAAATCATCAAGCTAAAAGATGGATGATCGGGTACAAATTGTTGACTGAGACAGTATTCCTATGAGCCTAGAACACTGGGACTGAGGTAATGCTCTTTGATAGTGCTAAACCTCCCCACCAAGGGGCCAGCATGGATGAAACCTACTCTAAGGGGTTTCCTTTTTTGTTTTTGCATTAGTGAGTATAGACCAATCATGATGGGAAATGTCTTATCATTGGGAACTGTAGTTGGCATGAGGAGGTGAGGATACTGGCTCTGGTCATAAACTCCTTAGGCTCTTACAAACTGCCAACTACCCTTCAAATTCTAGATAGTATCCTAGAAGTTCCAATACTAGTTTAAGAACTGAACTTGGAGAGAATAATACCTTCGATTGACATAATTTCTAGCTAGAATTGAAAACATTGTAAAAAGTTATTTTTCTTAAAGAAACTGTTGAGAAGGAATTGTTTTACTCTATCTTGTGTCATGAAATAAAGGCATGTAGTGAGTTTGTATCAGGAGATAATCAAAGAAGTTGTTTTTATATGTTGAATCTAAAGTGGTAGGTAATTAGGTAATTAAAAATACTCTCTTGAGGGAAGCGGGAGGATAGATCCTCGGACCTATGGTTGGGAGGTCTTGATGAGACGAGAGCTTTCCTAAGAAAGAATAAAAATTACATTTTTGATAGACCATTAGAGATCAGAAAGCCTGACTTGCATCTCTTTAGAACCATGGGCAGAAGGGATCAAAGTGCCACACTTCACTTTGTTGAGATATTGGCAATCACACCTAGCTTAGCCTCTTTGTATGGAGCAGTGTGGGCTCAGGATATAGAATCCCATATGCACAGTGGTGGAAAGTGTAGCCTAGTCTATTCATATAAAGAATTGTACTTGCTCTCATTTTGAATGTAATGTCATAATAATTTTGTACTTCCAAAAAAGTGTATGTGTCATTGTCAACACACAAGATTGTGTTTATGAGTCCAAGCTTCCATCTTGGAACCTAATTCACTTGTGTGACATTTGCTCTTGATGTCTGTTACCTCATGAGCTCACTCTTCCTCTTTCAACCTCCATAGCCATGCTCTAGATCTGACATTTTCACACCCTTCGTCTCCCATTCTCTTTGACCCTAGTGCAATGCAATTCTATTTCAGTCATCAAGAAATTCTATAAGGAGTGCAAACTCAAACCATTGATGCTAATCAACCGTTAGTAGTTGATTTGACAAAAAACTCAAGTCGATCCTTGTGGAGAATGGCCGGAACTTCCACTGTGGGTAGACTCAAGCAAGCCTAGTTAGCAAACTCCAAGGGTTTTCATCAAATTCGGATGGCGTTTTCTAGGAAATCTCTTGATGGGATACTAAGAACATACTAATGAGGAAGTGGCTTGGGCGGGCACATTACATTGATCCTCCTAGGTGTGTTTAATGAGATGAATAGTTGGTATGCCACTACAAAATGTGTTCTTATAGATGATGCAAAAGAAAAGGTGATTGCACAAATGTGGGCCCATAGTCAGAGACATTGAGTGACCAAAAAAGTCATCATCTAAACCAAGGCTGATGAAAAAGAATCACAAAGTGCTTTGTAAGTGTAGATTTCAACAAGAGTAAGGTATCCCATAAATAGATTGACATATAATGGTTATGTTTCTTGACATTATGCATATATAGAAATGGCTATAAAATTAGTTGAGCCCACTTATTTTGAAGAAGCCATTGGTCATATGCATTGGGAGAAAGCTATGGATAAAGAAATGGTTGCATTTGATGTAAATCAGACTTGGATTTGGTGCCACTACCTGAGGGGAAGAAAGCTATAGGCTGCAAGTGGGTTTAAAAAGTAAGACATAATGCAAATGGTAGTGTAAAGAGGTATAAGACAACTAGTTGCCAAAGGTTATACACAAACTTATGGAATTCATTATGAGGAGACATTTTATCCAATGGCAAAGATGGCAATCATAAGAGTTGTCATTGTAGTTGATGTAGCAAATGGTTGGGTTTTGCATCAAATGGATGTAAAGAATGCATTTTTGCATGGTGAGTTGCAAGGAGAATTATACATGGAGCAATGATAGGGTTTCCATGTTGGAAATGCAGATCACTCACCTTATGGCTATCAAAGTGATAAGGATATTGTTGTGATCACCTCGTATATGGATTATTTGATTGTTGGGAATGATAATGTGTAAGAGGTGGAGCATGTGAAGAGTCTTCTCAATCAAAACATTGACATGAAAGATTTGGGAGAGTTGAAGTATTTTCTTGGTATTGAGGTGATACAAACATCTAAGGGGATATGGCTCTCATAAAGGCAGTGCATCTTAGAAATGTTGAAGAAGTATAATATGACGGATTGTTAGCCAATCTTAGTGCCATTATATCAAAATGCAAAACTAAGTGCTGATGTGGATGAGATAGAGGATCCCACATTGTACAGGAAGATGGTGGAAAGTTTGATCTTGACTACTATTACCAGGTCAATTTGTAACTGCATAGTTGGCTTAGAGAGAAAATGTATATAGATGCCTCATAGGCCTCATTTGGACAGTGTGAGATCTACCTTGTAGTACCTTAAGTCTCCATTGGATTACGGTAGTTTTTCTGAGGTAAAATCGATGGTGCAATTATTTGGTTGTACTGATGCAGATTGGATAGGCAATATGTTTGACACAACTAGTAGCTATGCATTTTCCTTTGGGAGCAAGGTTGTGGCTTGGAGTAGTAATAAACATTCCACTATTGCATTATTGAGTACAGAGGCAGAGTATAGGGGCGTTGCTATGGTAGCATGTGAGGTAGCTTGGATGCAAAAGCTACTTGATGATTTGGGGATAAATATAGATAAGAGAGTTGTCATTTATTGTGACAATATGAGATGTATATAGTTGGCTAGGAACCCACTGTTTCATGCATGCACAAAAGACATTGAGATTCATTAGAGAACGAGCCTTGGCAAGTGTCATTGATCTCATATATGTGAGGACAGAGGAGCAGACTATATATATTTTCATCAAGGCCCTAGGAGTAGAAAAGCTCAATGTTTTTGAAGCTTATTTTGAGTATAAGTCATGGAGTTGGGCTTGAGGGCGAGTGCTGAGATGTCAAGCTCAACACGAGTAGATGCTCATGTACCTTGATGACCATTTTCATATTCATATCACTGACATGGTACATGCATCGGCATATCATTCCAATGATACTTTATAGTTAGTCCACCCACTTGAGTTATGGGATATCTATCTAATCATCTTTCTACTTAGCATGTTCACACTATGCACTACTTGTATATTATGTATGTTGTACTCTCTCTTATTCTTATAAGGCTCATATAGTGAAGAAGAAGAATAATAATAAAGACTAGGGTTTCAACTTCCTATCTTGTATGCATTCTCCTTGTGTGTTTTGTGTCTTGCACGAGCTAAGGCTCTCTTTCTCTCTCCCCCCATCTTTTGATTTCTCTCTCTTCTCTCTCTCTCTTTCCCTTTCTTCTCTCTCTCCCTTTATCTCTCTTAGTTAAGAGTAATAGTGTCTCAATCCTATGATCATTCTCTCTCAAGGCTCATTAGCCTAACCTTTATATAGACTAAGGCTCTTGTATTCCCCCCTCTCTCACTCAATGTCTCATGCATGACTGTCCCTTAGCACGGTGTCAATGATGACATTGATCATCGTGTCAATGATGATCAGGAGGGCTCAACGTGGCTAGTGAGAAGGATAGCAATGGGGAGTCCAACATGGCTGGCTAGAGGATGATGGTATCAATGGCTCAAGTAATGTTTATTTTTTATTTCTTTTAAATTTTTGACATGCCCCCATACTAACCTTAGTTCATGTGTATAGGGATGGAAAATAAATTGTTTTAAGGGTCTAAGGGTTCTCATAGGTTATTGAGCTTGGAGATATCAATTTGCATGTTTTCGAGGAGGACCAAATCTGAAGCATACGTGGTAAGGAAGAGAGAACTTGAGATTTTTAAGTCTTGGGTATACACAATTAAGAGACAAAAGCCTTTAAGAATCCAAGATATTGTATCCTCTTCCCCTAAGAGGAATCATGATATTCTCATCTTGAAAGAAATTGGGGATATTGTTTACGTAATATATCTTCATCAATCCAAGCGGCATGCTCTTTAGGATAATATTTCCACTAGATAAGATATTCTCCAAGGGTTCTACTTATTAAGATTTTCTCTCTTACATTAAGTACCTAATAGACTAGAGCTCAAGGACTCCTTGGTTAGGCATTACAACTTGTTGATCATCAATAACATTGTGAAGGTTTGCTACATAAACTTTTTAATAAGCTAACATGAAATATATTATTAGCCTTGAAGTGTTTGAGGAGTTATATCTTATACACATTTGGCATTGGACACTTAAGAATCTTGTAGGATCCACAATATTTGAGACTTAATTTATTGAATTCTCCCAATGGTAAGAAACTTTTCTCTAGATGGATGTGGATAAAAGCCATGTCTCCTTCATTGAAGATTCATTCCTATCTTCCTAGATTAGTGTATGTCTTCTGCCAATCTTTGTCAGCTTGAATGTGTTGTCTGATAGTCTTGACTTGTTGAGCGGTGGATTTTGCTTGAGAAGCATGCTCAAAATTTGTAAAAAATTTTGAATTTCAAGGGAAAAACAGACTTCGTCGAAGGCGGCATAGGCATTTGTGACGATTTTAAGAAACAAGCAGTCGACGGGTGCCAAAAGTGCTCTAAAGACCCACCAATAGACGATTGTGAATTTTTGATAAATTTTCCAACTTCCAGATTGGATAATGGGAAGTGCCAGGTAGTGCACGATCTCAAGGCGAACATGCAAGTTTTTTCGAACCTCGAATTGGACGTTGGATGGCCAAAGATCGATGAGAAAATGGCCAAACTTGGTGAGAAGGGTCCCAAAAGGAGAAGTGGAAGGGGGTGACCTTTGGGGCCACCCCCCAAAATTTATTTTTTGGGGGGTGGGGCATTTTTTTTGTGCTTGGCAGAAAAACGACGCCATATCCCCTCCTCCATAAAAAATTTGAGATGGGGGGCTGAACAACAAGGCCCCCCCAGCAATTGCACCAGTGATCTTGTGTCTGTATTTGCCCTCCATTGCCACTCCCCACTCCTCCAATGGCTGCCCTAATGAAGAGATCCTGTTCTAGTCTTTCTCTCTCCTCCCTCTCTCTCCCCTCTATGGGCTATTCATGCGTACTATCTTGAAGGAAGGATTGGGAAGGAGATTGAAGCAAATGATGATGGAGATTAATGGAGATGTTGAAAATTACTGTGCAACATAGAATTAGAGTGATGGAGGCTCCGTCCGCTAGTCACGCAGTCATTCAATGCATCTCAAGTTTCGTAGAAACACGGTATGACTATTTTTTATGAAGAAAATGAAGGTCTTTTGATATTTTATGATGGAAATGATGTTCTTATGTGATGAAAAAATTGTTAGAGTGTTGGTTGCATCATTTTTGATTGTTCTATTAGAAAATTATGATTTCATAATGATTTACATATGCTATTTAAATCCCGTAAAACTTGAAATGCGGTTTTAAAGGGTAAAATGATGGTTTCGTCATTTCAGGTGGGTAAAATGTGTTTCTATGGGGAAAAATGGAAAATAAAATAAAATTTTAGTATAGTGAAATGATTAGTATAAGGAAAATCATAAAATAATAGTGATTATTGACAAATAAATGCATAAAAATAAGAAGAATAAGGGAAAAATTAAAAATGCACTTCATAAAATAAGAAAAAATATAATGAGTGTTTGTGACTATATGGTAGTGGCGGAGCATGAGGTTTAGCCTTAGTTTTCCCTATCTTTTTGTCAAAGTTCATGATTTATTGATTTTCATATATCAAAACATGACAAAATGAACCCCTACACCTATGCAACGGAAGCACTACCTAAAAGAAGGGGGTGGGGTATTTGAATGATGCAATTTGGGTGTTGTTTATTGTTGATTTTGCTGGCACATATCATGATATAGAGTTTGTAGTGTTTTAATTAAGAGGATAGTAGAATGAGAGTTGTCTCGGTGCTATCCTTATATTGCCGTGAGGAGTTAGTGAATGAGCCTTGGAAAGCCTGGTTGTGCAGGACACATTTCTAATTGAAAATTATGTTTGAGCACATTAGGATCATCCACTTTTGCATGTACATATCAACCATCGTATCGGAATATGAAGAACTGGATGCATAGCATCTGTTTTCCGTTATGATGACCTACGCTTGAGTGTGTGAGACAACTTAATCTGTAGGCTAGTCAACCGTTTTTTGGGAATTGTTTGGTAAGGAAACATGGTATCTCCTAGAATACGTTCAAAATGAGAAAGGGGAGCTTGTATCATGTGGACTTTATATGGAAGCGATGCATCTTGGGGGTCAATCTCCGAGGTGTAGGATAGTCACACTGGAGCCGCGGCAGTCAGCTAAGAGGTGCTTCCCTATGTTTGTGCTACGAGGTATTATGCCTATATGTTATGGGATCTCCCTCTGAGGAGAAGGGATGATAAAAATTAGACTATGATCTAATACAAACGCAGAATCATCATTAACATTTAGTGTAGAGTGAGTCTCAGACGCTCTTGGCCCACTAGACTGTGTGGTGGGGTTGTTTGTTGTTGTGTGCATGAGGTCTGGCTAGTGCCATAGCCATTTCCGGCCCATTTTAGGTCCCATCAGTGGTGCATTTTTCGAGAGCCGCCAACAAGTGGTGGTTTAGAATCTAGGGTTTCTAGGGACCAAATATTTGGTTTATGTCCTCTGACAAGAACCATCAAGCTAAAATACAAAAAGAGGAACGCGCTAAGAGGGCTAGATGATGGTTGGAGATTCTAAGGCACTATTCTCCTCAAAGGAGCAGCTAACTATGCATAGGTGATAGTGGTTCTAATAACCTAAGTGTCACAAGCAACCCTTTGAGTGCAAGAGGAAGTCTTAATACTTCCCTTCTTCTGGTCAATCAACCTACTTCAAGTGGTGGTATAGTTTTACCTACACAAACTCATGTTGTCAATCCGGTTGTAGCCATGGCACAACCCATCGCAACTCTAGTAGGAACACTAGATTTACCAGCATTAGGAGCACTTTTGCACATCTTTCATGGGTTAGCAGAAGAAGATGGAGAATTCCATATTAAGGAGTTTCAAATGCTTATGTTCAACTATCGAATCCAAGACGAAAGACACTTAATGATGTTCTTCAATATGACATTAAAAGGAAGGGCAACAGTATGGTATCATGGTCTAGAGGCCGAAACCATAACTAGCATTGACCAATTCTTCATAGCCTTCCATAGAGTTTTTGCTCCTGAGAGGAGTAGACAGTATTAGTTGTGTGTCTTAAATGTAACACACCAAGAGCCAAATGAGAATGTCCAAGCCTATGTGAAGAAACTAAAGCAAGTTCTTCGCAAACTTAATACTTATATCTCCATTCCACGGGCTGCACAACTGCAATATTTCCTACATGGATTAGATTTCAACATCCATGTGTAGCTTAGTAGTGTTGCTTTGGCTGACATTGACACTGCTATTACCCAAGCAGGAGTCAAGTCGTGCTTGCAAGTGGCTTATGCAGCAAGGATAAATTGGAATGGTAATAATTTGGCACTAACCAACGAGAGTCAAGGCATACTTTGATTGGAGAGAATATGTTATGATGTTTCTCGAGATGATCTATAGTCAATCACCCCTCTACATTGAATATCATTGGAAGAAAATGGGGATTTATTGCTTTATCAATGAGAGCCATCTAACATACCTTGAGATGAATCTTAAGTGAATTTTTCATGTGGAGCATGTGAGGTGCCTCCTCCAACAAAAACCGGAGGAGTCCTCTAGTAGTCGATTGAAATTCATATCCATGGATATCACCATCCTATCTCCCCATGGGAAACCTTAGACTTAGTTGAGCATGGGAATCCCAGTTCTACTTTCTAGGGGAAGCATGGACAAGTCACCCCTAACAGCAATCTAACGCCCACCTAAGAATGACCACTTTGTAATCAATCAAAGGCAGGAGTGAGGTTAACACCACACTTGGTTCAAAGAGAGTGAGAGGTGGGGGAGAGTGTAAGTCGATCCCCCTATCCATAAGATAAAATATCATCTTTGAACCCCTAAAACTATGTTAAGCCTAGTAACTAATCCTACCAATATTGGGAGGGTCATGATTTAATTAGCTCTATCTAATGTTGGTGGAAAGTTACTTGACTTATTGGGTCCACCCAACCATAGGCGTCCAACCATTAGGATTGAAGCCTCCCACTTTCCTCGATGGGGTTTGCTTAGTTTTCTAAATAGCAAAGCATGCTACCACACTGTTTGGACACATAAAATCAGCTTCCTTTTATTACTTTATTACATTGGGTTTATTAAACTCAATCTTTAGCACATAACAACAATTCAGAAAATTAGATACTTTATTTCATAGTAACATCCGGAACGATCACTTTGTAGAGTGGTATAAAACTGTCTTTCCACAAAAAGACACCGTCTAGCCTAGGATAGAACATTCCAATCCCTTGGGATTGGGCTATATGTGATTGCACTCCGTCCTCAATCAAGTCCATGATCAAGTCCGCGGTCAATATGGAATTTATTGGCTCAGAGCCCCTCTAAGCTTCACTGAGCCTCAAGAGCCGACCTACTACATAACAGGGGCACTTACCACTCGGCCCTTTGCCCTCTCAGGTACTCAAGTGATCAAAATAAAAAACACCTACCTCCCTCGAGAGCATAGGAACCCCACGCGAGGTGAGTTTTTCCACACTTCTTAGAGTGTTAAGGAGCATTGGGTTGGGAATCCCAACCTTCTGAACCATCATAATCCACAATTCATTCGTGTGTGCAAGCACATAATCATAAGAGCCATAATTCATCATTCACAAATCCAAAAGTAGTCATAACCATAATACATTTTTAACACACTTGTCAATGTATGCAATGCATGGAATCTATCCCCTCCATCAATTTCCGTGCTCCTTCCTAAAAGCAATTGATAATACTTACATTTTTTTTTGTAAGTTTAAGTACGTTCTAAGTGATCATAATCGATCTAACAGACTAGCTTATTCCTTATTAGAAAATTGTAGAATTAATAGCTTAAAAAGTAATTCTTTTCTTATGTACTAAACTTGATTATCTCTGTTTGGACATCCATCATGATTATGATTTATGGCCGCAATCTTGATTTGTTGTGGGATGGCTAGTTCTTCGGTTTGAATGGGTTGGAGGTTAACTTCCACTTGCACTTCAGCATCATGTTGAATTTTCTCAGCAGTAGCAACCATTTCCTTGTGTTGGGGAGCTCTCTGAGTGTGACTCACTCAGCACCTCGACGTCTCTTGGGAGCCATGGAAGAAGCTTGATGGGTTTGGGCAACGCTTTCGTGTAGGGGTGGAGAGAGAGGGAGATAAAGAGAGGCTCGAAGACTGATTGCAATAGAGCTTCATCACGTCAATAGCAGTAGAGAGACTTCTGCATGGATCATTGTGTGTCCTTGACGTGACGCTCTACCCCTGTTTATATAGTAATGAGGAGGGGGGGTAAAAGAGAGGGCACCTTCTTTTTAGCATTTTTGATGATGTCATCAACAACAAAGAGAAAAAACTTTCTTTTAGCGTTTTTGACGACGTCAGGGAGGGGCTCCATTTTTGTAGCACGAAGATAAAAATTGACGAATGTATGGGCGAGGACGCTCTACGTGCTGCTTGGCCTGGCGTCACTCCAAGGTGCACGACTAAGGTGGATCATTGTGTGTCCTTGATGTGACACTCTACCCCTGTTTATATAGTAATGGGGGGGGGGGGGGTAAAAGAGAGGGTGCATGCTTTTTAGCATTTTTTATGACATCATCGCCGATAAATAAAAAACACTTTCTTTTAGCATTTTTGACGATGTTAGGGAGGGGCTCCATTTTTGTAGCGCAAAGATAAAAATTGATGGATATATGGGCGAGGATGCACTACGCGATGCGTGGCCGAGCATCACTGCAAGGTACATGACTAAGGCGGCGACCAAGGCATAGACCTTGGCATCTTGGCCTTGGAACGGGCTATGAAGGCTTTGTTGCTACCATTGGCTGTGCGTGAGAAGTTCCCACTAGCTTGTAGGAAAATCTTCTTGGGAGGTCACCCATCCCAGTAGTGTTGTCACCCAAGTGCACTTAACTGCTAAGTGACTATCCACTAGGCTAGTTCTTTTTGTTGTTCTATACTACAAACATAGTTTTAATAAGCTAGTATCGATAGGGTTTCCCAAGTCTTTCTTCCATGAACTGGCATATGATACCTTATTAATAATAACAATTATCTTCATAAGTAGAGCCAATTTCATAATTTTTAAAAAAATGTGCAACATAGATCAATTTTGTAATATTTCCACTCAAAATATTAAGTCGACTATAAAACCCGCATATCTTGCGCAAAAGTAGTATAAAATAATCCCCCTGTGGAATAATGTCGGTGGCCAAGTGTTCCCTCTGTGCACCATGTTAACTTCCGGCTCCGCATTGTGCAAACTAAGGCCGAGCTTGAAGACTGAAAAGATGCGTCAGAACACCCTTCTTGGAAAAGAAAAAGGGGCAATTGGATAATGGGTAAAATTTAGGGAATTTTTTTAAATTAATTACCCCTCCCCTCAGCCGATGCATGGTAGGGGGAGAGGGAGTGTGTGGAGGAGTGAGTTAAGTGGAGAGAGGGAGTGTGGTGTGTGGGAGCATGAGGGGGGAGGCATGCATAGGCCACATGTGTGGCTACCTCTCCCCCCCCAGACTATATGACCCCCCTGTGGCACGAAGGGGTAGGAGCCAAAGGCTTCCGTGCTGTTGATGAACGAAGAAAGAGAAGGAAAGAAGGCGCCGTGCTGTAGCCAACTCATTGCCTTGCTATGATGTAGTCCGTTAGGCTGCCGCCCATACCACCACCATTACCATCATAAACCCCCCCTCTTGTCGTTAATCTTCTCCCCTTCAATCATTACCCCCTTCCACGCTTTCTGTAAAAGGCAGAAGCTTCTTAGAAGCTTCTAAGGTTGGGCTCCCATAAGTCCCGTTTCCATGAGCCTCCTCGGTTTTAGAAATTGGGCTCATAAGCCCAAATTCTTGCGCAAAAGGGGAAGTAGACAGACTTGAGGCTATTTTGCCCAAGCTTGGAGGAGCTCAGAAATCGCACAGAGGCAAGGAAAAACTGCGGAGTCCAAATTCCACAACATCAACGATGGCTCCAAAACAAAAGATGCAAGGCGCACGTGCGAAAGTCTCTTCCCCAAGCATATGCGTGGACATTCCTATGAGCCCATAAGCCCAAGTTCTATGAGTTTAATTCCACGTAAAAGAAATGCATTAAGCATGATAAATTTCATGGGAAGAAAGCATTTACGCATGTTTCTAATTCACGTAGCCTAGTTAAAATGCATTTGGGAAATTGTCTACTTGAACGATTTACTAGAGTTAGTGCCTGACGTGAAATTGGGTTGCTTGCATTTCCAAGTTGAAATTCCTAAGTGCATATTGCTTAGAGTTAAAAGATGAAATCTTTTAAATGCATCTTTGATTGGCCACTGAAAAGAACAAACGTATATTGCATTTAGGAAATAACTTCCTTGTTATGATTCACATGAGAAAGTCGTTAACGTCATTAGATGTTGTCCAAAGGATTGCATAGCATGAGGATGAAACCATAAACTTGCATGTTGCATGCAAAGATGCTTGTAGAATGGATTAAAGGTTGGATGTCACATATTCGTGATGCATGAACTTCATTTAACGTTGTATCTAGAAAAGGTTGAATGTTACATATTCATCATGCATAAACTTCGTTCATTGAAGTTGCATCTAGAAAAGGTTGCATGTCATATCAAAGTCTGAAATTCAAGTGCATTAAACAAAAGGTTGTAGGCATTGCTCCTTAATGTAAATCCTTATAGGTTTTATGCAAGTCATTCTCCAAATTGTCATTCGTCATGACTTTAGCAAGAAAAGAAAAGGGTTATTGCAAACCTTATAGTACGTAGAGGTAATGAATTGCATATTTACATGTAATGTGATGTCATGCAACTATTTACACCCTTAGAACAAATTTAGCATCTCTAAGAAGAGATCGTTTCTTGTCGCAAAACAAGTAGACCGATTTGGCTAGATCACTTATAAGGGTATAACCCTCAAGGGATTCTTAATAGTATAAGTAATTAGTACAACGAACATCTCAAAGTGCTAACTAGGTTTTAGCTCGTTAGAAATTCTGCCTAGTATAGCACTTGGATGCCAAGTCGAGACCTTCAAACCCAAAGGTCCTACTCACATTCACGGAATGTTTGGGATTAATTGAATGCCCATACACTAACGATCTAGGGTTTCTACCCTAAGGATCAATCGACCTAATGCTAAAACTCCGATTGAGTTTAGAAACCCTAGGACCGAACGTTGTCAGTCCTAGGATAAAACTCCGATTGAGTTTAGAAACTCTGATTGAGTTTAGAAACCCTAGGACCGAATGTTGTCGGCCTAATGCTAAAACTCCGATTGAGTTTAGAAACGCTAGGACCGAATGTTGTTGGTCCGATTGAGTTTAGAAACCCTTGTCGGCCTAGTACAATTGGGGTTGGGTTGGGTAAGAAGACACCCCAAAGCCTACACCTTGACTAAACAAATTCCTTGAACAAGAAATGCTGTTTGTTAGGTTAAATGATCCCATGAGTTAGGTGCAACACTTGTGCAACAAGTTGCAACATCGCATGGCTTTGTGGTTTAATCACAAGATAGATTTGCCACTCCTTGGAACAAGGTTGGCAGGTTCTAGCACAAGTCTAACTTGCAAGAGGATGACTAGACATCCTGCTACATCACCTTTCTTGGGCTGAATTGCCAAGTTAAGGGAAGTTATGTATTGCTTAGTAAGAAAAGGATCAATCAAGTTAGAGCGACATGGTCGCTAGGATTTACTATCTTAATTTAAGAAACCTAAGGTGTTGGTTAATTTTTGTTAATAGGGTATAACCCTAACCCAAGGATACAAGGGTACACAAACAACGAAACCCGTGGGGATCTTGCTAAATCGCAATTGATCCCAGATCGAATGCTGGATGCATTTGGAGAGATGGATTCACAATTTAGCAGTTGGCCAAAATAAAACGACCACTGGATTGATTGTGTTTGTACAGTTTAGAAGCACTTTTTGTATTGCTTTGCTCAAAGAATTAAAGATGGAAAAACAATTAATGCTTCAGGTTGAAGGCCTGGAGGGAGAGGCAGCATTAGTTACCCCCGACTGTGTGCCTAACCCTAACCAAGGGGGTTGTTAGCCACACCGGGAACGTGGACCAAACCCATCGTGAGAGGTCTCTCCGTTGGGTGCTACTTGGAGCAGGAGGATGCTTGGGTGCCAGGGGGGCTCTGGCCGTAAATCCCTTGCCTTATGGGCCCTCCACAAGAGGCCGACGTGACTCGGGATTGGATCTCGAGGCCGGCATACTAGTCTATGGGTGGAATCTTGGATTAGTAATCCTTGAGGATTGCTAGATTGCCTTCAGGTGGATTATGGATTGCCTTCTGTGGGAGCTTTCACTCAACCACCAAGACCCACGGACTGCTTATTGTTTCAAGCGTTCCAAGCGAGCTCTCATGGCCATCGCTCACCTAGCTGACGTGCCATCAAACCTACGAATGCAGTGAACTTACCTTGATGCTTGATCGAGTACCCTCCTCTCTCTCACACTTCGGTAGCTCCACGATTCTTGATGCTAGCTCAAGCATCCTCAAGCCTCCTCCATCTCCAAGCCTCATCCTCCATAGCCGCACGCGCAAGAGAAGATAAGAAGAGAGAAGAGGAGAAGGGAAGAGGAGATGGTGGAGAGCTTCATTCTCTTGATTTCTCACTCTCTCACACACTCACTCCCTCACACTCTCACACTCCCTCTCTCAAGAGCATACACAAGCAAGAAGGGGAGAAGAAGAGAGGAAGAAGAAGACTAGTTTTGCCACACCAAAGAATGAGCTCTTCATTCACTTTTCAACTTTATATACAAAACCCTACTTCCCTTTTGGGTGGTCATTCCCTTTTTCCCTTTTTTACCTGGCCGGTCATAGCCCAGGCCCTGTTTTCCATTGTTCTTTTCTCTTCCTTGCTTTCTTTTCACTACCCTTCTATATTTACAAATAGCACGGGTGATAGCCCAGCACTCTTTTACAAGATTTTAGGGTGCGCTTTTTATGCGCCTTTCCCTTTTTGTGGTTGCCTTGGTCTTTAACGGTTGTCCTTGCGCTTTTGGGCTTTTCTCCTTCTTTTCCTTCCGTCGGGTTACGTTCTTTCCACCTTTGCCCTGCGTCTTTTCCACTTTCTTACGCTCTCATCGTGTTGGGGTTAACTTTGCCCCCCTCTTAGATGAGTGCCATTCCCATGGCACTTACTGGCGCAGGGAGCAAGTGGTGGTAGGCACTGAAGACTTCAGGGGGACAGGGGCTTGGGGTCTGCACTGGTGACTGGGTACGTGGGGGTTGGTTGGGGATGCCGCGTAGGATGATTTTGCCGGCTCGCTGGATGCTGGGTGGGCAATTAGCATGGGAGGTTGATGAAGAATGAATGCCACTTGGGTTGTGGTTGTTGACACTTGCAATTGAAAACCTGTCAGGTGGTCTCTCCCTAGGGGTGGTGCTAGTCTCTGTATTGTGCACAAGACTTAGTTTGGGAGACTGGTCGAAATCTAAGCAAGCTGAGAGTGTTGTCCTGCACTTGAGGACCCAAACTGTGAATTAGTTTTGTGTAGGTATTATATGAGTGCCGTGCATGTGCATATTTAAATATTACGTAGTTAGGAGACTGGGCGGCGGGGGGCCGCGTGGAGCGGAAGGGTGGTAATGGGGAGATGAAGTACACCTTTGACTGTGTTCAGGACTTGCTTGCTTTTCTTTTCTTTTCTTCTTCTTCTTCTTTTTTTTTTTTGGCCATGGTTAGATGGGGGCAGCAGTACAAGGGATAACGGGAGTTCTACCCCTCATCATCCGAATGGTGGGGAAGGGTGGGCGGAGGCCGGGGGGCCTTGTTGAGGAATTTTCGGCTTAGCAAGTAGCCTTTAGTATGGAGGCGGGTTTTAAGGGTGGTGGTGGAGAGAAAGGGGTGGTTGCACTGTGTGAACTTGCTGTCATTCATGTCTTCCAGCAGTGCACCACAGAAGGATGGCAAAAGGGCAGCACGCATCATGAGACGAGTCATGGTGGTGCTGTCTATGGCATTGGGGTCAAAATAGAGGGGCGGAAGGTGGCGCTCTTGGGGTGCAGGTTCCTGGTGTACTAGGATTCTAATTAATCTAAGGTAGTTACAAGTGGTGATGAAGGCTGGGTCAGGGCAAGAAGAGAATTCAGTAAGGAATTTATTTATGGAGCTGTACAAGTCGGCAGGGTGAAGAGAAGAGCATTCCTATGGGAAGTGGTGTTGGCATTATAAATAACGGGAAAGTCAAACCTACCTTGGATGGATGGGTTAAAATCCACTCTTACCCTTTGAGGAAACGGCATAAAGGTGGGGTCGTTCCTTTTCGAAGGGAGGGTGTTGCAAAACGCCATCCACGCCTCCAGGTTGACGTAAAAAATGCGCTGCCTCCAGGTGGGTTGGGAACTATAGCCTTCCACAGTGCGAGGTACGTGGAGGACTTTGTCTTGCCAAAATTCGCGGTCCTCGGTCCCCCAAGCAGTTGGGTGGGCCTCACGCTCTTCTAACCATCTAGCCTTGAGCCGAGCCCCCATGGCGATGACATCCTCCACCAACTGAATGGGCGGCACCCTATTCAAGGCGGTGGGAAACTCGAAGCGTAGGTCGAAGGGGTCTCGGCTATACTCCTCCTGCTCCCAGATAATCATCTCAACGCGGTACTCAGCAGGGGAGTCTTGGGTGCGCAATGGGAAAGGGGCAGGCTGTTTCAGGGCGGGTCTAGCCTTGAGTTTTCTTCTTGCTTTCTCCACCAGTTCCTTCCTTCGGGTGGTGTGGGTTGCTCTTCGTTCGGCGGGTGCGTCATGGGGTGGCACTTCGGTTTGTTGAGGTTGAGGGGGTGGCGGGGCATATTCCTCATCTTGAGGCCCTAGTTCAAGCTCGGGCTCACCCCCTTCCACTTGCTCCTCCTCCTGTATTTTCTCCTCAGTGGAACCCCAGGTCATCCATCTCCTGTGTTGTCAGTCCTGCTTGTGCCAGACATTTCCTTTGTTCCTCCAGGCTCTGCGGAGGGCCTCCTAGCTCCAGTGGTACGTGCAGGCCTGCTGTAAGGGCCCTGCATGCAATGGTTAACTGATCATTGGCCTCTTCTGTTTTTGAGTGGGTGGTGTGGAGTAGCGTGTTGATGAAAGTGCGCTGCTGAGCCATCATAGCAAGTTGGACTGCCTCTACCTGGTTTTCAACCATCACTTTGTCGCCCTCCGCCTTGGCCAGTCGGCGTGCTAGGTCCCGCACTCTCTGCTCGTTATGATTTGACCATTCCTTTGCCCGCTTCTCCATGTCTTCCAGGCTTTCCCCCTGTCGGAGGGTCATTGCCATAAGCTGTTGTTGTTGGGCTTCGAGCTGCTGGTGCAAGCGGGACTGCTCTCGGTGCTGCTCTGCAATCTACTCGTTGAGTTGGTCCCGCATCGCCTGTAACCTGCGCACCTATTCTGCCCTCAATTGATCCAGCTCTGCAACGTCTTGTCTAATTTTTTCGAGCTGGCTCTGTGCCTCCAAGTTGGTTGCAGATAGCTAGTCATTTCTGCGCTGAAGGTGGGCATTTGTCTCCCTCTCCCTGGTGAGACGCTCCATTAGGATTTTCCTTCGTCCTTCCCAGGTAGCGTCGTGCTCCTTCAGGGTTTTCAGTTCCTCCACCTCCTTGGTGCTCGCCTCCTCCCTAAGCACAGCAATTTTTTTTTGATATTCTGTTATTTGCCTTACTCTCTCCAGTTGGAGGGCAGCTTGCGATTCGCGCTCCGCTGCCAGCTCTTCCACCGCCACCCTCCTTTTCTGCCTGGCTGTTTGCAACTGCGCGAGCAGCTCCTTTACATAGTCATCATAGTGGCATGTTGGGGGTGGGGAGTGGGGCATGATCGTAGTGGTGGCAATCTCCTCCACTTTTTGTCTTTTCTCCTCTAGCCCTGGCTCCAGCTCGGTCGTCGCTGCCCTTTTGGCCCCTGAGACTAGGGTGGCCCCAATTGCTTCCCTTGCCAACTCTGTTTCCACTAAGAATTGTAGCCAGGTGACTACATTACTTTCATCGACCTTTAGGGTGTGCATCAGGGCGGTTGTGTCAGGGGGCGTCACCTTGAGGGGAGTGGCTTGTGTGGTTGGTGTGAGGAGAGGGGAGACGGGTCTGACCAGGTCTTTTCCCTTCCCTTCTGTAGGAGGCGGCGGCACAGGTTCCGGCGCACCAGTGTTGGGGCCGGGTGCTTCAGATTCGGATTGGTATGCCCTACCCGCTCCATCTATGTCTTTCCTACGCTGTTCCTCGATGGAGCGACGCGTTGCCAGCTCCAATTCTTCTTCTTCTCTCCTCCTCAGCTCTTTTTCTTCTTTCCTCTTCTTCTCTTACCGACTCTCTTCGGGCCCATTCAAGCTCCTCCTGCTCTTTTCTCCTTCGCTCCTCCTCTCTCTTTCCGTGCAAGGCTTTGGTCTGTTGCTCCGCTTTCCTTTCTGGTGCAGCCTGGCGTTCTTCCTCCTTGTCGGTGTTCGTCTCTGTTTCATCCGACTGTTCCTCTGGCCAGGGCTGGGACTGCGACGACGATTCGCCTCCTTTTCTGCCGCCTCCCTGTTTGTCCTCTTCTGCACGTCCCTGCCCTATTGCCTCGTGGAGGATCGCAATGAGGACACCTCCAAAACCTACGGTGGAGGCCTTGCGGGTTGATCGAGGTGAGGGGGACTCTCCTGCTACGGCTCTTCCTCCTGTTGCCAGGGCCTTTGCTGAGGCCTCAGTCGTCCTTCTCACGAAGCCATTGAGGTTCACCTCATCGAGTGCCTGAGCCGCGATGCTTTCGAGTAAAGGCACATTTATCCTGGACATGATGCTATTGTACCGTTGACTCGAAAATAGGGTATGCATCATTTTTGCCTGCAGCTAGATCTCTGGATCAGGGATGTCTGCCAAGTTGACTCCGTCGTTGGTGTGGACTTTCACTTTGTCCATTCCCAACATGGCGTAGACGTCCCTTTTCGGCTTCTTCTCCACCTTGTTCGAAAGCTCCAGTGCTCTTTCTACCAGTTCAGGGGTCAGTTCAACCTGCACCTGTTTGGTGGCTCCCGCGTCCCGTACTGTGATGGTGCCTCTGTTTTTGTTGAAGGTGCATAGGAACTCGGCGCACAGGGTATAGTCTATCCTCCGGCCCACTGCTTCCAGATACCGTTGTAAATGACATTGCTCCATGATCCGTCGCACCACTGGTTCCTCAATAACCACATCTTCCAAGTTGAATATGTGGCGGAACTTTAGCTGATTGAATGCTCTGGTTTCCATCGTGAGGCCGTACCGCACCTGTTCCTCCTCGGAGAAAGGGAGTTTGCCAGCTTTGTCTTGGCCTGCCATGGTCACTACCTGTACATTCAGTCAATTCACTCCTTAGTATTTTTGGCAACCAATTTGTAGGACAAGCATAGCAGATTTTATCATTTATAATCATGATTTTTTCCTTTTAAACTTCTATCACCTGTTTCTGCATGGCATTTTAATTTGGAGCTTTTTCATGCGTGGTTCACTTTTCAATTTTAAATTTCATGCTTGGTTTGCTTTTTAGATTTACTGCCCCATCCCCCTTATGGAAAAGAAAAATCTGTCCCAGGATTGGCGTGTGGGTCCAAGGCGTTCAGGTTGTTTTGTGGAGGAGCCAATAGTAGAAGTTGGGGTTATATTCGAGGTGTGCAGAGTGGTCCAGGTCACAGGGTCGGATGCCTACGTGGGTGATGTATGTGAGGACATTGGTGAGGAAATCTCCAGAGTTGATCTGACTTGAGATGTGGAGCTCTTCTTCTGTCAGGATGCGATCGAGATAGGGGTGTCCTAAGATATGATCGTCCATGGTTCGACCTCGAAGAGTGGTTAACACTCGATACAAGGTGGGCGTGACGTATGTGGGATCATACTCGGTTGTCTTGATGGCTCGGCGTTGTTCGGCGTTGGTCATTATGCGGCATCCTTCCATTGCCCATTTTAATCGAAGAGTGTACCACTGCTTCAAGAAGGGAGATTCGGTGTCCCGAGGTGGGACAACCTTGCTGTTTCTTGGCTAGTGAGGCTAGACGTCATGCGCGGGTCAAACGATGGGATGAGGCGTTGCTTAATGGCTTGCTCTTTGGAGACCTCGCGAGCGAGTAGCTCAGTGGTAGAGCGTGAAGCTTGTGCGAAGGCGAATTCAAACGTCTCCCAAGAGCAAGACATGGTGCGCACGTCCGTTGCAAGGGGTTCCGCTAACAGTCCCAAGTCTAGGCGGTCATAGCTAAGGGCCAGTGCCACAAAGGTGGTGTCAAGTTGTTTGATGCAGTCCACAACGTCATCCCCCGTGTCCTCGGCGAGGTCCGCGGCCAGCGTTAGGAATGACTTCCGTTCGTAGGAAGGCTTAAGGCCGGCGGGTGGTTGAGGTTTGCTGGGGCTAGAGGTTCTATTGGCACAGAGCTGCTACTGGGGGACCTGCTTGAGTTAGTAGCTCGGCCAACGGTCAGATGGATGGGTCGGGGTTGATCTTAGGGACCATGCTAGGGCGGTCGGCAAGGCTGTTGGGTTGCGTGCCAGGGTGGTTGGGTGATACCGCCGGCAGTAGTGGCCGGTGCTTGGGCCGTTGGGCGTGTATGACACCTATGGGATGACTCACAAAGGAGTCGGATGACTGGGGTGGATTCTGCGGTTCGTGGTCTTGAAGTGTCAGAGGACAAGGCCTTGCGATTGACGTAGGAGCAGGGCCCGTGTCAGTTGGGACCTTGGGGACCCACAGCAAGGCATTCCCTTCATAGTAGCCTTGTGCACGCAGTAGGATTTTAGGGACCCATATTTTCTTAACCATGTGGCGCTTGTGATGATGGCATTTTGGTCTTCTAGGTTTAGGTTTGTATGTGTTTCGCGGACCCGCGCGTCTAGTTCTAGGCTGATCCCAAGGCTTCTTCAACACCCACTGCAAGCGAGTCTGTTGGGGTTTTGCCTTAGGTTTGGCGGGTTGCGGTGCATGGGAATCTGGGTGTAGTAAATATGCACGGCCCTCCTTCTTAGTCTTGTGTGCGGCTATTTCTAATGGTGGTCCGTTGAGCAATGCTGGGGTTACGAGGCACTGGTTGAAAGTTGTGACAATAGCCACATTCCCGATTATTAGGTGGATGCATTGTGACTCATAATCAACATTGCAACGGGTCTGCTTTTTAAAAGTTCGCCCGAGCAATGACTCTGTGCCTGCCTCCCTGGCATCGGGTAGGACATAGAATAGCATGGGAATAGTTTCAGCCTCGATAGAAATGGCAACCCTGTATGTGCCGAGGAGCGGGTAGGATTGGGCCCCATATGGGTTCAATCTTGCTGTTGTGGGATGAAGTGTTGGTGCGCCAAGTTGGGTCCAATGCTCATGCGTCAAGATGTTAAAATCCGCCCCCTCGTCGATCAGGACGTTGAAGGAGCACGTTTGCTTGGCCGTGACCGTGATGCGGAGGTAGGCGGGTTCTACAAGCTCGTCCTCATTTTCGCCGATTTTCGTAAGTGTGGCTACTCGTATTTTAACGTGCATTTCCACCATTGGTTGTTCATGTAGTGGGTGCATGGGCGGATAGTACTTTTTGATTCGACTGCCGTTAAAGAAGCCGATTCCCTCTCCATCCAGTGTTTCCAGCTCGACATTACCAGTTCGGCTGATTGCACGGACCTTAAAGGGCCCAAGACCTCTGAATTTCATCTTCTGTTTGTATCCTTTAACTGAATAGAGGAGCACTAGGTCGCTCGGCTCAAACTCTCGTTGCTTGACATGCTTGTCAAACCAGGTTTTGCGTCTAGCTTTCTCACAAATAAGCGCATGGGTGGCTAGTAGACGTACCTCTGATAGGCGTTCTAGCTCGACTAAGCATTGCGTCCATGCCTCCCTCCCCTCCCATCGTTCTTGTAGTACTATTCGCAGGCTAGGGACAAAGAATTCTAATGGAAGAATAGCTTCGGTCCCATAGGTTAGCCTGAAAGGCGTTTGTCCGACGGCCGTCTTATAAGTTGTTCGGTAGGCCCATAGGGCTGCCATCAACTTGTTATCCTAGTCACTTCGTGAGGCTGAGACGACTTTGGTCAGGACAGTGATGAGAATTTTGTTGGTTGACTCAGCCTGACCGTTAGCCTGAGGGTAGTATGGTGAGGATTTGTGATGGATGATGAGGAAAGTGGATAGGAGATGGGCTATCACTTTGTTGATGAAATGCGTTCCCTGGTCGCTAACCAATTCGATGGGGCACCCAAAACGCGAGATTACTTGTTCCCATAAAAACTTGACAGTTGTCCTAGTGTCGTTTTTCCGTGTGGCCCTCGCCTCCGCCCATTTGGTGAGGTAGTCCGTGGCTACCTCTATGTATCTAGCCTGTGAATATTGTGCCACAGGGCTGATGGGTCCTATGAAGTCAATACCCCACTTTTCGAAAGGTTGGCGAGCGATGACCGGGGTTAACTCCATCTGATCTTTACGAACCGGGACCCTTGTCTGTTGGCACTCATCGCAATGTTTGACAAATTGTGAGGCATCCCCGAAGAGCGTGGGCCACCATAGCTGGGACTACAACACCTTCCGTGCTGTCGTATCCTCGCTAAAGTGTCCTCCTGCAATGCCGTTGTGCGCCTCTGAGAGCACATCGTGCATCTCATGCTCACATATGCATCTACGTAGCAGACCGTCTTGCCCTAGCCTATAGAGCTGGCTTGCAATCAACTGATAGGGCTGGATTTTTAGGATTAATCACCTAAGCCGTGCCCGTTCCATTGGTCGTTCGGGCAGCCCATGCTCGAGTACTTGGACTATGTCGTCTACCCAATACGGTGTCAGGTCAGCCCTGAATAGGTCTTTTTCGTCAGATATGCGGAATAAGTGGCTGTCTGGTAATTCGTCCACTATGCCTTGTCTAGCATCTTCTCCTGTGGGTACTCGGGACAGATGGTCAGCCATGTAGTGTTGTTTTTCCTTCCGTATTACCACTGAGAAGTCGAATTCCAAGAGCAGGAGAAGCCATCGGGCTATACGTCCTGTAGCACAAGGTTTGTTGACTAGATAGAGCAGAGCTTGATGGTCAACAAAGAAGGTGAAGGGGGTGGCAAGTAGGTAATGCCAAAACTTCTTCACGGCGAACACCATGGCTAATCCCTCCCTTTCTGTTGTCGAATAGTTCATCTCTGTTTTAGTGAGCTGCCTGCTTGCAAAACTCACTGGGTAATCTAAGTTATGCTCACCAGGTTGGCACAGCACCGCCCCCACGGCGAACTTAGAGGCATCGATGTGTATGTGGAACGACATAGTCCAATCTGGGGGTCGTAGGATAGGTGCTGTTGTTAGGGATTTTTTCAGTTCCTCGTAGGCTCATTGGCAGGCTTCGGTCCACTCGAAGGCAATTAGTAGCTTGTACAATGGCCTAGCGATCAGCGCGTAGTTTAGTACAAACCGCCGGTAGTATCCTGTGTGACCTAAGAAGCATTGAACCCCCCTATAATTACTTGGGGGTGGGAGGTCCACGATAACCTTGACCTTTGAGAAGTCCATGGCAATGCCGTTCTTGGATACCACGTGTCCCAGGATGCAACCGTGCTTTACCCAAAACTGACATTTCAGGGGGTTGAGAGAGAGACGATATAAACGACACCGTTCAAAGACCGCGCGGAGTTTTTCGAGATGTTGGTTCCAGGCCGAATGGACACATAGGTCAACGACGAAGACCTCCAACTCCTTGCGAAGCATGTCCTTGAATATGGTGCATATGAGGCATTGAAAGGTGGCGGGGGCATTGGTTAGCCCAAATGGCATGACTACATAGGCAAAGACGCCCCACTCAGTGGCAAAGGCGGTCTTGTGCCTATCTGCAGCGTGCACTTGCACCTGATTGTATCCCGAGAAGCCATCTAGGAAACTGTAGGCTTCCTTACTTGCCACCCTCTCAAGCATGTGCTCGGTGTACAGTAAGGGGTAGTTGTCTCTCTTCGTCGCTGCATTTACTTTCTTGTAATTGATGCACACTCGAATCTTGCCGTTTTTCTTCATCACAATGACTATGGGTGATACCTAGTCCGTGTGCTCAATTTCGTAAATGAACCCGTCTTGCATCAACTTGTCAATTTCCTCCTTGACAGCATGGGCATGCTTTGGATTCATGGGGTATGGTCGCTGCTTGACGGGCATTGCATCCGTCATCATGGGTATGTTGTGAGTCACAACACTCGGATCTACCCCTCGTAGCTCGTCTAGAGACCAAGCAAACACATCCCGGTACTCCCGCAAAAGAGTGATGAGGCTCGATTCTTCCTCCATGGTCAGGTCCTCGGCAATGAACATCTGTCGGGGTGTTTCTCGTTCTAGGGCTAGGTTTATCTCCTTGACCTTGGCTGGCCCTTCGATGGGTTCGCGCATTTGCCCTTGGCGTTTGGCACTTAGCAGAACCACCACCTTGTCCCCTCTTTTGAATTTCGAAAAGTGCTTAGGGAGGTCTCGCGGCTTTTGTTGCTCTTCCGATCGCACATCGTTGGGGCGCTCTGCTTCATTCTGACGTAGCCGTCGGCGCCTCAGGTGGATGGGTAGATCTCCCCTGGTGCGTTTGGCCGTGGGTGGCCTAGGGATTTCTAGGTCATCCTCCGAAGTAACTTCAGATTCAGAGTCAAATTCCTCATTTTCACTAGGGGAGGTGGTCTCCCCTGGCGGCCGCAGTTCGGATGGTGACTCGGTTCTAAGCAAGGCTGCCGCTTTTGGTTGGGTTAGGCCAGCCTGCTTAAAATCCACAGCCCCCATCTGTTCCAACCAAGCATGATTGCATTTCGCACACATGACCCCTTGGTCCATCCTAAGGGCCGGCCTCAGCTGTGGTTTTGCATTTGCTCGGATTTGCTCAATCTCTCGCCCTTCGGTATCATATTCTACTGTGTCCATCTCACCCTCACTTTCTTCATCGAAGGGTTGGCAATCTTCATATTCGTCGCCGGAATCCACCTCGCTTGACTGCTCATCGTTCGCCAAGGCCTGTTCTGCCTCATTTTGTTGGTCGAGGACCAATGCCCAGTTGTATCTGAGATTTAGTTCGTGCACTCTGGTCCACTTCCATTCGAGTTGTTCCAAGAGGTCTTGGAGCGGCTTGAGGTTGGCGGCTGCGTTGCGCTCTAGTTGGTTCGTTAGATGCCCCAATATTCCCTGAAGTTCTCTCCTATTGGTTGGCACTTGGAAGGCGAGCTTAGGTCCGTCATGGAGGCTTGCTGCCATCATGTAGACAGGTGTAGGCTGTGTTTCTCTTGGGTTGCCAACTGTTTTGACAGCCTGCTCATACGCTTCATGATTTGAGAACGGCAAATCAAGTGTAACGAGAACGTGCATCCAATCCCGCTCGTCCTCTGGGCAAGGGATATACTTCGTCAAGGACCCACAGGGTTCCTTGTTCTGGTTGGTTCCTTTGAGTAGAATGGAGATGGTATCCAGGTCGACTGGTGAGGTCTTCCAAGTGTCCATCTCTATTCTCACAGCGTCAGTTCGGTTGCCCAAGAAGATCAGGTTGTTACCCCAGTCTTCGATAACTCTGGCAATGCGCATCCAGGGTCGACCCAATAAGATATCATAGTCCACTCCCTTCATGACGATGAAGTTGACAGAGAACTGGATTCCTGCAATCTTCACTGGCCAATTCTTCAAGACCCCGAATGGTCTCACTTGCATGCCATTTGCTAGCGTGACGTTAAACCGGGCGGTTTCGATGGGCGGGTTTCCCCACTTCTGTAGCACTGCATAGTTAAGCACACTGACCCCCGCTCCTGTGTCCATGATCCCCCTTCTCGTTGTATCCCCCAAGGCTAGGACTGGTAGGACTGCGTGCATTTCTGAGCCCTCCCAGAAGGCTTTGATGTGCAAGGACTTAGGGCTTGAGTGTAGCGTCAAACTTGGCAAGTGCGTTTCCGCATCCTGGTCTTGAGCATTTCCTAGGGCTTGCTCGTGTGGTCTTTCGATCCACCGTTTGAGGTCCTGCCACAGGGTAGAGTGCTGCCTGAGCAGCTCTCCCAGTGCAATCATTACAGGGGTGGTCACTAGTGTGGTTAAGAGATTGCTAAACACCTGTCCTGCCCTATGTTCAGACTGTCCGGACCAATGGCCATGGCTGTCCTGTGGTTTTGTTACGTCTAGGCCTGGCCTTGTCCTTTTCGGTACTGCTTGTGGTGTAGCCGCCTCGGCAGACTTAGGGTGGGGTAGCGATGACGGCGCACTCATGCTGGAGAGGTCCTCAAACTCATCCTCCGTGATGGGCTCGACGTCCTTGAGGTGTTGTTGAGCCTCCCTCACCCATTCCTTTACCTTTTCTATGGGTTCCAATTGCCGCCTGGGGTGTGGGTATTCCCCTACCTTAGCGCTCTTCGGTTGCGCAGTTCTAGGGGCTAAAGTTTCTGCCTCTCCGTTTGAGACTTTCTTGCCATGGGGCAAGGTCGTAATGTTGTCGGCGGTTTTTAGTGCGACCTTAGCCTCTGACCTCTTCTTTTTCCGCCTACAGCTTTTCTTTCCTACAGAGGTAGCGTCGAGATTGCTAGGTCCTGGCAGAGAGACACCGGACTGCTTTGTTTGTGCTCGGGACATCACATGTAGGGGGATAGGTCTAGCCTCCCCATCGGGGTTTTCAACACCAAACAGTCCTAGGGGGATAGACGGAAAATTAGCTGTACCAGAAAGCGACTTCCGTTTTGGGCAATCTATGAAAAGATGAGTGATTCCGCACTGTGCACACCTTTGGTCGGCTTTGTCCCTATTTTGCTGCTCTCTTTCTGGGCACCGTGATGAGACGTGACCGGGATGTCCACATGTCCAACAAGTGACTGGATCCGGTGGCTGCCCTCCCAGACCTCTACCCCATCCTCGTCCTAGTGCCATCACCGGTACTGGTCGGTAATCCATGAGGATTGCATTGCCCTCATCATCATGCAAGACGTACGGGTATATGTAGGTTTCTTCATCACTGGGCTCCTCTACATAATGCACAGGAGCATTGCTCGGTGGGTGGGTCACATAGGGACTAGGCGGCCTAGGAATACCGGTAGGATTTATGTCCAGCCTAGCGACCGTTGGCTTCCTGTCGTTAGGTGCTTGTAGGGCAAGAGGAGCTCCCCTCCCGTAGAATGGCTGTGGCCTGTTAGCCAGATAGAGCTGGCCGTAGGGTTGCGTGTATGGTAGTCTTCGTGGTAGTCTGTAGTGTGCGGCATCATGGCCGAATCTTCCGCAGTTAGTGCAGGGTCTTGACCTAGGGTCCTGACATTCTGCTGGCAAGTGGTTTCCTCCACAGTACACGCACTAGGCGTGCGGATGCGTAGGTCGCCTTAACATGTCCTGTATTTTGGCCAGTTCTGTCTTGACCTCGGCCAAGCCATGGTCTGCCTCGGCGGCCTTCCCCTTATCGTGGGATGACGCGTTGGATTGTTCGCTAGAGGTTGGCATTCGTTCTAAACTCCGTGGGTTGATTTCTTTCGGGTTTGAGCTCCTGGAGCTCCGCTCCCTCAGTTGGTCATCGACCCTAATGGCCTCCTCAAAAACCCTAGCCACCACGTCCCTTTGCAAGCTCGAATTGCCCGCTAGTGCTTTGTACAATTCTTCATCCCGAATCCCGCTGATGAACACGGTTGACACTGCCCTGTCAGTCGGTCTTTCACCCAAGGGGATTCTCTTAAGGAGACTTCTAACGTGGGTCACGTAGTCTCGGATGCCCTCCTTCTCCTTCTGCTTGACGTTCATCAGACGCACTAGCAGGTTGTTAGAGTATCCGGGTTCGGCAAACCTCTTGACGAAGAGGTCCTTGAGGTTATTGAAGTTGGCTCGTTCTATATCATTAGACTTGTATACCACGTCCTACCCTTATCGCTTAAGCAAAGTCCGAATGCTTGCGAACGTTGGGTCTGGTCGTTGAGGCCATTGGCTTCGCAGACCTGCTCAAACTGCTCGACAAAGCTATACGGGTCGTCCGGTGGTTGGTACTTGTCGAGTTGCTTAGCGACAATAGGTATTTTGGCTTGGCTCTTTGAACCCTGGGTTGCCCCTAGTCCTGCAAGTAGTGAGGTTGCTAGCGCAGTGGCATTTTGTTCCGCTGTGGTGTTATCGAGCAGCCGTTTCATGAGGAGCTTGCCCAGCGTCAGGTCTCCCTCGAGTGCTCTTTCTTGGTTTGTTCGGTTTCGGCCAGCCAAGTTCAACACTCGCTGCACCTCATGCAGCTCCATGCTTTGCCTTAGGCTCCTGGCTTGTTGGTCCCTATTATAGTCAACTATGCCCTGCAATGCCTTGCGGGCTAGCCTCCTCTCCTCCTCTAGGTCTGCAATGATTGCCTCCGCTGTCCTGCCATGGTGTTCGTATCGGGCGTGCGCATCGTAACTACTCACCATTTGCTGTATGGCTTCCGAAAATGCGCTAACATCTAGCTCCCCTGCAAACCGATGATCTGAACCTCCCTCTGTCATGGTAAAATTCTCGCGCTTGGTTGTCAGTCAGATCCTTGTCGTTGTTGCTCCTTGCTTGATCCTACCATGCGCTCTGTGCGTCTGTCATGCTTGGGTTTTCTCCTAGTGGTGGGTTTTTTGGCAATTTATCTGAGTGAGTTCTTTTTAATTTTTGAATGCAGTGCTCAACTTAGGGTCACTCGTAAGTGTGTTATCCCTCGTGCACTCGTGCTCAAATAGGCTTTCGACTTTCCTAAGTGTTCTTCAAGTGCGGAAATTCAATCAGAGTGCTGTGAGTGCTTTCCCTGCGTCTTACTCACTCTTGCTCGTTTTGGGCCTGACAGGCTTGCTACTCTAGTCCTGGCCGCCTTATGGGTCACTGGGGGAGTGCCCTAGTGTGTCCCTGGGTGGGTCAGGTTTGTTTTGGTTTGACTCTAGGAGTCGAACGTCCGATTTACCAGTGGTCCGATTGTGGGGATCGGACCAGGTATGTTAGGGCAAAGTGGGGGTCTTAGGGTCCGCGTGTCTAATTCTCAAGAATTGAACGAGCGAGTGTGCGAGGAATCGGTCCGATTCTAGGAGGCCCAATTCTAGGAGGTCCGATCGGACCGGTCGATCCGATTCCTTCTGGTCCGATTATGGATGGGTCCGATTCTAGGGATCGGACCGGACATGGTCGACTGGTGACGTGTATTACTCCGTCCGATCGGACCGGGTGGGTCCGAGTCAGAGCGTCCGAGTGGTCCGAGTAGTTGAGTCGGACAAGTTGGTTCGAGCATCCGATTTTAACAAAAGGGACCGGTCGGTCCGAGTGCCACGTGGCATGTCCGATCGGATCATTTAGTCCGAGTCTAGTGATTGAACGGGTTGTTCCGATCGGATGATTGTTCGAGTGTTCGATTCTGGGAATCGGACAGTGGGTCGGCCATCTGATTCCGCCGGTCCGATGGGTCACGCACACCGATTTGCTCGATTTTCACTAGGTGTATTATCCTATTGGTTGTGCGATTACCCCGCGACAGAGCTGGAGTGGAGCAGACGAGATCGATTACCTGAAGTCGCCGAATGCGATGTCCTCCTAGCTCCAGTCAATCGGACAGCTGCCGAGCTCGCTCACTCTCTCACTCCCTGTCTCTTTCGCTCTTCGTTGGTTGGAAATGGGGTCCTCTTGCCCTCCCAGAGTTTTATACTCTGCTAGTTCTACCCTACACACTACAGGTTCCTTCCCTGGTGTTTCTTATGCCATTACCTTGCATCTACTCCATTTTTTCCCTTTGTTCTTGTGATTTTTCCCTTGTTTCACAACAGCAGCCCTTTGCCTTTTCGTGTGTGATTTCCTACTGCTAATCTATCCTAAACACATCTTGAATCGAAAACAAAACACTGAACTAATTTCTCCATGTTTTCCAGTCATTAATAACCAGATTGTTCCAAAACACTTACCTGTTCTGAAGATAAAAAACACCAGACTTCCTACCTATCTCAAGCTCCGTTTCAGGGTGAATGCCCTACTTTGATGCTCAATATGGGGCGTGCGAGTGCTCGAGCTTGAATCCGTGGTCCCGGCAACGAAACTAAAATGTGGGAGCTTTCACTCAACCGCCAAGACCCACGGACCGCTTATTGTTTCAAGCGTTCCAAGCGAGCTCTCATGGCCATCTCTCACCTAGCCGACGCGCCGTCAAGCCTACGAATGCAGTGAACTTACCTTGATGCTTGATCGAGTACCCTCCTCTCTCTCACACTTTAGTAGCTCCACGATTCTTGATGCTAGCTCAAGTATCCTCAAGCCTCCTCCATCTCCAAGCCTCATCCTCCATAGCCGCGCGCGCAAGAGAAGATAAGAAGAGAGAAGAGGAGAAGGGAAGAGGAGATGGTGGAGAGCTTCATCCTCTTGATTCCTCACTCTCTCACACACTCACTCCCTCACACTCTCACACTCCCTCTCTCAAGAGCATACACAAGCAAGAAGGGGAGAAGAAGAGAGGAAGAAGAAGACTAGTTTTGCCACACCAAAGAATGAGCTCTTCATTCACTTTTCAACTTATATACAAAACCCTACTTCCCTTTTGGGCGGTCATTCCCTTTTTTACCTGCCCAGGCCCTGTTTTCCATTGTTCTTTTCTCTTCCTTGCTTCCTTTTCACTACCCTTCTATATTTACAAATGAGAGCGGAATTTAGGTGACGGGAAGTGCTTAAAAATAGCTAAGAATTATGAATATCAAGGGAAAAATATTCAATGTCAAAGGTGGCGGCTCGATCTAGGACGATTTTAAGCGCCAAAATGCTTTAAAGGTGCCCGAGCGTCACTTGTTGATTTTTCATAATTTTTCAGACAGTCGTGCGGGTTGGCAAGAGTCACTGGCCAATGCGGGATGCTAAGCCGGACGCCCAGGATTTTTCAGAGCTCGATTCCGAGTCCGGACGGGGAAATGGCCACTAAGTGGACAAGATTCGAAAAGGTGGACATGAGTTTGGCCAAAGGAGTGGTGACCTTTGGGGCCTAGGAGGCATAAAATGCCAAACTTTTAGTTAGCATGAAATCGTGGTGTGAGAAGAAGGAAGAAAAGCGTGATCAGAGGGCACCGAAATTTGCGCCCTCTATGTTGATCTTGAGGGATGGAGGTTGCATACAACCCCTACAGATGATGATTGCCCTTCATTCCCCCCTGGATGCCAATCACTTCGCCACCCTTCGCTCGCGCAATGATGCTCTCTTTGAAGATCTCTGATTTCAGTCTTTCTCTCTCCTCCCTCTCTCTCTTCTAAGGGGGAATTCATGTGGGAAGAAGAAGGAAGAAGAAAGAATGATGGAGGCTTGTTCGGCATGGATCGGATTGCTCCACGGGCTGGAAATGGTGATTTGTGATTGTGCTAGACATGAAGTGCTACTAATTTTCAGATTTGCAGCCATGGACATGAAACCCGAAACACGCAAATAAGCGGTAATTCAAAATTTTCAAAGGGAATTTGAGATTTTATGGCTTTTGATTGATAAAATGTTGTTCATGTGGGCTAAAATGTTGCTGTTTTCCATGATTACTTCCTTATCATAATTAGACAATCAGAAAAATATGCATCTTGTGGTTCAAAATAATACATTAAAACACGTAAAATATGGAAAATCAAGGGAAAATGATGTTTTTGGACATAAAAATGGAAAAATGAATAGGAACACCAACTAAATTTTCATTTTTGCTGCAAGAAGGAACTAAGGGCCACAGCCCATAACCTATCTTGAATTTTCAGTAATAAAGTAATGCAGAAAATAAGGAAAAATACAAGGAAAATAGAGAAAAATCACTAAAAATAGGGGAAAATTGCATTTTGGGTGCATAAAATTAATGAAAATTAAGAGCAATGTTTGTGAATGTTTGTGGGGACTGAAGCATGAGGATTTGCCTACGTTCAAATCCACCTTCTTGTTCTAGTGTGTTTTTTCCGCTTTCTACACATAAAATGATGGCAAAATGCCCTATAAATCTATACAACAATGCAACATTTGATTGATGGGAGGGTAGAGTAGTTGAAATATGTCTAAATGCTATGTGAGATGATGGAAAAGTTGCTGATTTCTATGCATAGCATTTAGGATGGATAATAATTATAAAATAAGGGCCTAGTAGCACGAGGGTTTCCTCGGTGCTAGGTTCGTGCAACGCCGCATAAAAACGATAATTGGAAGTCATTGAAAGGATGTTTTCCACATGTGCACAATATTGATTTCATAATTGTTTGAGCACTTGGCATCCACACTATGCATAAATCATGGAAATATTTAAAGGTATCAGAAATCCTGGATGCACAGCAATTGTTTTCATTAGGACCTTGACCTACGTTGAGTGAGAGACAGGACACCCTAAGCCATAAGCTAGTCGTGGGGTCTAGGGAAAAGAGAAGTAAGGACAATGGTACATTCCTGTATACGATTAAATGGTGCCTTGAGTGGACTTTTGTGCGAAATGTTTATATGTTGAGCGATGCATCGAGGGGCCAATCCCCAAGGTGTAGGAGAGTCGTAGAGGGTTGACGGCATTCAGCCGTAGGAGGAACCCCATGTGTATGTGATTCGAGCCTTTTGGCTATGTGTAAGGGACTCCCTCTGAGGAGTAGTGGGTGAGAGAAGAGTGGACTACAAACGACGTAATACAAACGCAAGATGTTTAAGAAGGCAATGCATGTGTCATCAACGCTCCTGGCCGCGAGGCTGTGGGGTTGTTGAGCGCGTGAGATAGAGGTCCGGCTAGTGCACGAGCCAGTGCTGGCCCGTTTTTAGGTCCATCAGTG
Source organism: Lygodium microphyllum (assembly GCF_053477565.2). Lineage (NCBI taxonomy): Eukaryota > Viridiplantae > Streptophyta > Polypodiopsida > Schizaeales > Lygodiaceae > Lygodium > Lygodium microphyllum. The sequence goes on along the minus strand of NC_141135.1, from coordinate 139,959,951 downwards.
GTGCGTCTGCCGGGGGCCGCTTAAAAGTGGCGGTTCTCGAATCCTGGTTGTTTAGGGACCAACTAGCAGTTTATGCCAAAGGATACTGAGATTGATCCGTTATTTATTGATAAGCATCGTCTAGCAGAAATCCAAAAGCAAGAAAGAGATGAAAGAGCTAGGCGACGTGCTGAAATTTTTAGGAGATATTCCCCTAAGCGTAGCGGTGCTGAACCCTTACGAGGGAGTGGATCTAGTGGTCTTGGGGAACGACATGGTAATGACCAAGGCTATGAGTCGAGTTCTTCCAATGTTCTTGGCGAGGTTAAGGACATGATGAAGCATTATACCGACATGATTATAGAGCAGTATCGACAAATAACCGTTGATGTCAACTTTCTTAAAAAACAACAAAATTTGATAGGAAGTAGATACCCAGAGGAGGGTGCACCTTCGAGGTTTAGTTGCAAATGGTGTGGTGGGCAGCACTATCCAAGAAATTTCCCAAATGTTAAGTGCGACATTTGTGGAAAATCCGGCTATTTAGCAGCTACTTGCTGGAGTAAGATTAGTTCCCTCCAGCGCGGTAGTCGGCAACCAGGGCCGTTGAGATGGCAAGCTCAACACATGTGGACATGGATGATGGACCGCCTGGTTAGATGGGTCCACACGTCTATACTTAGCACGTCGGTGGTCATTATGCTTCTCACATGGTCACTGACTCATTACTTATTATATTCAGGTTGTTACACCTATTTACAGCTGGCATAGTTATAGCGCCAGTCGATTAGTGTAGTCAGTTATGCATTGTTTGACTTAGTAGGCCACTTTCCTTTTATCTTGTATCTTATCTATACTTTGTGCACATTGTGAAGAGTGTGAAGAAGAAGAAGAAATCAGCCAGAAAACGTTTTGGCCTCTATCTCTCTTCTTGTCTCTTGAGTGAGCTTCTCCTTGTGCATTCTGTGTGTGTTCGGCGCAGCATCTTGAGCAATCCCCTCCACCACGCGATTCTTGACATGGTATTAGAGCTGCGCCATTGAGAGAGGCTGATTTCGAAGGTTGAAGCAAAGGAGAAGAAGCAAGGTTCAAGCAAGCAAGCCACGGGTAAGAAGCTCTCCCATCCTTCAACTCTTTCTCTTCGATAGTGCCTGTGGAGGCACTGGAAGCAGGGCAGAGCAAAAATCTCAGATTGCAGTGAGATTTGGTGTGTGCGAAGAGCGCTGTGTATTCTGCAGATAGGCCCCTTAGGGCTTTCCTGCAGTTATTTTGGGCATCTGAGGCCGTTTTAGGGCCCGTTTTAGAGCCGCAAGGTTGCAGACAACAGTTTCAGGGTACGCTGTGACTTCGACTGTATTGACCGAAAGTGGGTGTGCAAGTTACAGATTTCAGATCTGTAAGTTCAAAGGTGTTTACCAGTGAGTAAACACAAGGTTTATCTGCAAACTGGTTGCAGATTGCATGTATTGTTGAGCAGACAGTGAAAAAGGCTGTCTGGTGTATTGCTGTGCACTACAGGTCAAGGGTTGCAGAAGATTTGCTTGCTGTTTGGTATTAGTTTTGTGATAATGGCAGAGAACAGTGGAAGCCCCATCATTGAGAAGCTCGACAAGAACAACTACCCATGATGGAAGTTTCGTGTCACGAACTTCCCTATTGGAAAAGGCCTCTACGAGTTTGTTTCAGGTGAAGAAAAGGAACCGGAGATGAGTGATCCTCCAAGTGTAGAAGAGACAAAGGCATGGAAGGAATGGAATGCAAAGGATAATAAGGTCATGTATTGGTTGTCTGCAGTAATTGACAATAATATGCTGGGACACATTAGAAATGCAGAGAATTCATATGCAGCTTGGACCATACTTGAAAGTATGTTTTCTATAAATACAAAGGCACGAAAGATTCAACTCAAGCAAGAGTTGAATACATTAAAGAAAGGGAAGATGTCTATCAATGAGTATGCACTGAAGGTAAGAAGCATTGCAGATGCATTGGCAGCGATTGATGCAATGCCCGATGATGATGATTTGGTGTCGTCTACCTTGGGTGGACTTAACAATGAAAAGGCTTGGAAGTCTTTTGTAACTTCTGTATATGTGAGAAAGCCATTTCCAGATTTCGATGAGTTGGTCTCCCTTATGATCACTGAAGAGATCAACATGCAGAGTGAGACATATGAAAGAAGCGGTGAACAGGTCCAAGCTTTCTACTCCAGTTCAGGAAGGGGACGTGGCAGGTTCTCTTCAAGAGGCCGTGGTACAGGACGTGGTAGTGACAACCAGCAAAACAGATTGAATCAGCAATTTGGCGATATGCAGGTTTCAGGAGGTCGTGGTAACTTTAGAGGCAGGGGGAGCTTTAGAGGAAGAGGTGGATGGCAGAACAGAGGTTCTAACAACTCTGGTATTGTGTGTCACTACTGTGGCAAAACAGGTCATATTGCAGCCCAATGTTATGCCAAGAAAGATGATATTCGGAGTGGTAAGTTGCAGCAAGGAAACTATGCATTGTCTTCACGATAGAATGAAGACAAAAATGAACGTCTGTTTGTTATGCATCATATGTTGAATGCTGTTACAGGAAAGGGAACGCATGAAGATGTTTGATATGTCGATTCAGGTGCATCCAATCATATGACCAGCCATGCAGAATGGTTTGGAGAGATGCAGGATTTGCAGAATGCAAGTTATGTGCAGACAGGTGATGACTCATGCCACCCAATTTCACACATTGGAAAAGTTTCCTTGTCCTTGCATGATGGTAAGACAAAGAGTCTTTCAGATGCATTACATGTGCCATCTATTACAAAGAATTTGGTGCCAGTCGGTCAAATGGTAGAGCAAGGGCTGCAAGTCAGATTTAATGCAAAGGGCTACTTTGTAGAAGATTTCAATGACAAGTGCAAGTTGGTAGCAAAGGGAAGTAGAGTTGGACGTATGTTCACTCTAGATGCTGGAATTCCTACTATGAATGCTGCTATGTATGCCAAAGGAAAAGGTGTTGTTGCAGACATTGAAATTTGGCACAAACGCATTGGACATGCAAATGTACAAAGGCTGAAACTAATGCAGTCCAAAGGATTGGTTACAGGTTTGCCTACATTTAGAGTTGCAGAATTTCAAAAGGTATGTGAAGCATGTCAGTTTGGTAAGCAGTCAAGGCAACCTTTTTCACATGATAGAGATGTAAGCAGAAATATTCTTGATGTTGTACATACAGACATTTGGGGGCCTACACAAAATGTATCTCTTGGAGGCAGTTCATACTTTGTCACATTCATTGATGATTGTTCTAGAAAGCTGTGGGTATATTTTATGAAGGAAAAGAGTGAAGCGTTAGAGCACTTTAGAACTTTCAAGGCTGCGGTTGAAAGAGAAACAGGCTTGAAAGTAAAGTGCCTAAGGTCAGATGGAGGGGGAGAGTACCTCTCAAATGAGTTCAGTGATTTTCTGAAGTCTCATGGGATAAAGAGACAGTTCACATGTAGGTATACCCCACAGCAAAATGGGGTTGCAGAAAGGAAAAACAGGCATATTGCAGAAGTTGCACGCGCCTTGATGGCTGAAAAGAATATGTCTAAGCATTTTTGGTCTGAGGCTGTTCATACTGCTGTTTATATTATGAACAGAACTCCCACAGCTGCAGTTCATGGTATGACCCCCGAAGAATGTTTTACAGGTAAGAAGCCTGATGTTTCACACTTGAAAGTATTTGGCTGCATTGCGTATGTTTATGTGCCAGATGAGTTGCGGAAGAAACTGGATCCAAAGGCTGAAAAGTGTGTCTTTATTGGATACTCTTTAGAGCAGAAAGGGTATCGCTGTTACAACCCTATCACATGTAAGTTCAGAGTGAGTAGGGATGTCATCTTTGATGAAATGAGCAGCTGGTATGCATCTAGTGGTGATGCATTGGATGTTGATGATGATCATGACACTCATGTGCAGGCTGAAAAGCAAGAATCACGGACTCTTAGTGGACCAGAGACATCATCTAGTAGTCCTTGGTCTGGGAGACTAAGGAGTACCTCTACATCTTCAGGTGCATTTAGTAGCACTACAGGTAAAGACAAAGGAAAGAATAAAGTGTTAGAAGGCATTGATGCAGTTCTTGATGGAGACTCCAGTGGCTCAGAGAGCTTAGATGATGAGCTTGGCATTCCTTCAGTGAGGACTCCAGGTGTGCAGAGAGCACGTGTTAATGCAAAGACTCCATTGAGTGATCCAGTGGCACGCAGGTCTAGCAGGGTGAGATACCCTGTTAAAAGATTTGGTTTTGAGGGTTATGCAGCTCACCATTATGCTTATATGGTGAAACTAGTTGAGGATGTTGAGCCCACATGTTTTGAGGAGGCTGTTGGTCATGCTCATTGGGATGCAGCAATGGATGAGGAGATGGCTGCATTAGAGGCCAATAAGACTTGGGATCTAGTATCATTGCCGAAGGGAAAGAAAGCTATTGGATGTAAGTGGGTTTATAAGATTAAGCACAATGCAGATGGTTCTATTAGCAGGTACAAAGCTAGGCTGGTTGCAAAAGGCTATGCCCAAACATATGGCATAGATTATGATGAAACCTTCAGTCCAGTTGCTAGGATGGCAACTGTCAGATGTGTGATTGCTTTGGCAGCAGCCAAAGGTTGGAGGTTGCAGCAAATGGATGTAAAGAATGCCTTCTTGCATGGTGATTTGCAGGAAGAAGTGTATATGGATTAGCCAGCAGGTTATGAAGATTTAGAGCATCCCACGTATGTGTGCAGGTTGAAGAAGGCACTCTATGGGCTCAAGCAAGCACCTAGAGCATGGTCTGACAAGATTAGAGAGTATCTTGTCAATATTGGCTTTTATGTTTCTAACGCTGATCACTCACTTTATGTGAGAAAGGGAGATGCAGGTTTAGTCATCATAGTCATCTATGTGGATGACTTGATTATTACAGGTGATAGTGATAGTGGGATTGCTGAAGTCAAGGGCTGTTTGAAGATGAAGTTTGAGATGAAGGATTTAGGTGAACTAAGGTACTTCCTTGGCATTGAGGTGATCAGATGTGATGATGGTATATGGCTGTTCCAAAGACAGTATGGCTTGGATATGTTGTCCAAGTATGGTATGACTGCATGCAAACCACTTTCAGTCCCGTTGGAGCAGAATGTAAAGCTGAGTGCTAATGTTGGGGATGAGATAGAAGACCCTACTATGTTCAGGAGGATAGTGGGGAGTTTGATCTACATGACCATTACACGGCCAGACTTGAGCTACGCTGTTGGTCTTGTGAGTCAATTTATGCAAGTACCTAGAAAACCACACTTGGATGCATTGAGACGCATATTGAGATATGTCAAGTCCACATTACATTATGGACTTTTCTTTGAGGCAGGTACAGACGTACATGTGATTGGATACACAGATGCAGATTGGGCTGGTAGTATGTGGATAGAAGATCTACCAGCGGATACATGTTCTCTCTTGGTAGTGCAGCAGTTGCTTGGAGCAACAAAAAGCAATCTACAGTTGCTTTGTCGAGTACAGAGGCTGAGTATAGAGGTGCTGCTGTTGCAGCATGTGAGGTAGTATGGCTGCAAAAGTTATTGGCTGATTTGGATGTGCAGGTGGAAGGTCCAGTTGTCATTTATTGTGACAACATGAGCAGTATACAGTTGGCTAGGAACCTGTGTTCCATGCCAGGACAAAACATATTGAGATACACTACCACTTTGTGAGAGAGAAGGTACTAGCAGGTGAGATTGACTTGGTGTATGTCAGCACACAGGATCTGTAATGAAAGCAATCAACCATGGAATGAAATCTAACTGAAATTGAAAATTAACTAAGCTACAACAAAGAATTAACAAATCTATTGCACCAAGACATCCTCATCATGTATTAATGGTTGGAGATTCAAGAATACATGACGGCCATGGCTGAGTGCTTCATAGGCTAGAAAGAAGCTAACTCCAAGAAAATGGTAAAGCCAAGATTATTGAATGATCAAAAGATGTCTTGCCTTTGGCCTCTAGTCCCTTTTATTCTAACCCTCTTCCAAACTTAAGGGCTGTTCACACATGTACATATAGGCTAAAGCTAAATTTACAAAGGCTGGAATTAATCCAAGGTGCAAATATTAATGTTGTATTTTTCCTTCATGACAAACCATCCCTTCCTGAAGATGGTTTTGTCCTCAAAACCAAAAAGTAAGGGCCTATATCCAAGTCAAGAATAATAGTAATCATGCCCATTCATCTTCCAAATGATAAGAAAGCACTGTCCATGAAAAGAAGACCTTTTGCATACCAAACTGTGAGAAAACTGGCTGCTGTCCAAACAGGGCTGATTCACTAAAACTGCCATAACTTTTGATATATTGGTCCAAATATGGCGTACGAGGTGTGGAAACGAAGTATACACTCCCAAGCATCACCCCATAACATCAGAATCAACTTTTGATGAAGTCAAGACAGTTTTATTGTCTGCAAAAATTTCATACAGCAAGCTGCCTCTGCACAGTCACTACATACTGCATCATATATCATCCTGTAATAGCCAAGGAAAGTTACTGACATAAGTGGATGGTTGCCAAGAAGACTCTTCAATGGGCAAATTCTTCCACTTAATAAGATACTCAATGAATGTACGATTTTTGAGAACTTTCTCTCTCTTTCCAATAATGCTTTCAGGTTCATATATGATCAGTCCTGCCTCATCCAATGGTGGTAACTCTTCCAATACTTGTACATCGGGCCCAACATACTTCTTCAGCTGTGAAATATGGAATACATCATGTATTCTAGTGGAGGATGGTAACTGAAGTTTATAAGCAAGCTCTCCAATTTTGTCTAGAATCAAATATGGTCCATAAAACCTATGAGCAAGCTTGTTATTCCCACCCTTTAGTGAAGCATAATGCGTCTTGGGCACTTTGAGAAATACCCAATCTCCAACCTTGAAGTCTAAATGTCTTCTTTTCTCATCAGCATAGACCTTCATTACGTCTCGTGCTTTCCTTATGCTGTCCTTGCATTGCCTCATGAGCAACTCCATTCTTTCCAACTCTTCCTTTACTTGTGGGTTGATGTCTTCATGAAATAAAACTGATGGAAGTTGAACTTTATACCCATAAAGTGCTTCAAACGGAGACATCCCAATGCTCATGTGATGCGTGTTATTATAGCAAAATTCAGCAAGGTGGATCCAACGATCCCATGAAGCTTGTGTGTCATGACAATAGTGCCTAAGGTACACTTCCACCCAATGATTTACTCTCTCCGTTTGCCCATCAGTTTGAGGGTGATAGGCCGTGCTAGGAGTGAGGAAAGTACCCATAGAGGAGAATAGACTTTTCCAAAAGTTGCCCATAAACTTCGAATCACGGTCTGATACTATTCTCATAGGCATACCATGTAGTTTGAACACACCTTCCATAAATTGCTCGGCGACTTGTCTTGCTGAATATTGGACTTTAGTTGGGATAAAGTGGGCTGATTTGGTCAATCTATCAACTACCACATAGATACTATTCCATCCATGACTGGTAGTAGGCAATCCCATTATGAAGTCCATGGAAATATCTGTCCATTTGCCCGTAGGTATAGGTAAAGGCTGAAGTAAGCCAGCTGGTAATAGAGTAGAATCCTTATTTTGCTGACACTCCAAGCATTGAGATACATACTCTTTAACATCTTTCCATAGACCTTTCCAATAAAAACTTTGATGAACTCTATCAAACATCTTGAAAAGGCCCAAGTGACCAGCCATTGGCGATGAATGCATCTCTTGAAGCACCTTCAGCTTGAATTTACTGCTGGGAATCAAGTACACTTTACCTTTAAACCATAAGAGGCAATTATGCACTTTAAAATTTGGAAATTCAGCATCACACCCTTGCTGTAATTTCTGTAAAATATGGGCAGCATGCTCATCAAGCACATATTCCTCTTGAATGTCTTCAATCCACTCCTTATAGATGGTGGACACAGTAGATAGACTGCATGCCCACATTCTTGATAACGCATCAGCCACCACATTATCCTTGCCAGCCATGTATGATATTTCAAAATCATATGATTGCAAAGTAGCCAACCATCTCTTTTGCTTAGGAGAAAGATTGGGCTGCGAGAGAAAATATCTCAAGACCCTATGATCGCTTTTGACTTTGAAGTGTGTCCCATAGAGGTAGTGGTGCCATTTCTTGATTGCATGTAAAATAGCAAGCATCTCCTGCTCATAAACATGCATCTCTCTCTCTTTGTCATCAAATTTTCTGCTCTCAAATGCAATGACACCATGCTCCTGTATCAAAACTGCTCCCAAACCTCTACCACTGGCATCTGCATAAATGGTAAAAGTCTTGGAGAAATCAGGGCAAACTAGTATGGGTGCTGAAACAAGAAATTCTTTCAGCTCATTAAATCTCTTGTCCGCGATCTCATCCCAAAAGAAGGCCTCCTTTTTCAGCCGATCGGTAAGAGGAGCTGCAATATGAGCATAGTTTTTCATAAACCGTCGGTAAAAGGATGACAAACCAAGGAACCCTCTTAATGAAGTGGCATTGGTTGGTGTAGGCCATTCTTTGACGCACTGAACCTTCTTAGGATCCACTTTGATTCCATCTTCTCCCACTATATGACCCAAGTACTCCACTTCCTTTGTCATAAAAGAGCATTTAGTGGCCTTGGCAAACAGTTTGTGTATCCTCAATATGTCAAAGACCTCTTTTACATGCTGCAAATGGTCTTCTTTATTCTTGCTATAGATCAAAATGTCATCAAAGAATACCAAAACTGTTTTAAAGAGCAATGGCTGAAGTATCTTATTCATGAGAGACTGGAATGTGGCTGGAGCATTTGACAACCCAAAAGGCATAACCATAAACTGATAAAGACCCCTCTCCGTCCTGAAGGCTGTTTTGAATTCATCCCCTTCCTTCATGCGTATTTGATGATATCCCGATCTCAAGTCAATTTTTGAAAACACCTTGGCATCCTTCAATTCATCTAAGAGATCATCTATTCTAGGTATGGGATACCTATTCTTGATAGTGACCTTGTTGAGATCGCGGTAATCAATGCACATTCGAAAGGAGCCATCCTTCTTCTTCACAAGAAGGACTGGAGAAGCAAAAGGTGATTGGCTTGCCTTAATGAGACCCATTTCCAAAAGCTCTTTGACTTGGCGTTCTACCTCTTCTCTTTCCACTTTGGAGAGGCGATATGGTGGTTTGTTGATGGGCTTTGTATTGGGCAGCAAGTCAATGGGATGATCCACTTCTCTTTTGGGAGGAAGAGAGGTAGGTGGCTGGAAAATATCATCATATTCTTTCAGCAAATTACAAAGACATGGGTCCATATTGTTGGTAGGAGAAGAGGGCTGATCCTCTTCAATCTTGGAAAAAAGAATGGTGAACATACATGCCTTTGCATTTATCTCTTTCTTAACCTTCTTGGGACTGATCATCTCCATTCTTTTCTTTTCAGCTCCATGTAGTGTTACTTGTTGTCCACACCATTTAAACTCCATTTCCATGTTGTTGAGATCCATGGTAAATCTGCCCAAAGATTTCAGCCAGTTGCAGCCAAGTATTATATCAATGGGACCCATTTCTAATGCAATTAGACTCACTGAAGTAGTGCACAATGGAGAAAAGGTGATAGGTACATTTGGACAGCATTGATTGCTCATCTCAAAATTTCCATTTGCCACTTGGATTTTGAGTGATGTAGGCATTTCATGCGTATTCAATTTCAGCCCATTGAGTGACTTAGCATTAATGAAGCTATGTGTACTTCCCGTATCTATGAGTATATGAGCGGTCCTTCCCTTGATTTGACCTTTAAGGCGTAGGGTATTATCCCCTCTTGAACCACTCCATGCATCACTTGATATGGCACATAGAGATGGATGTAAATCAGTCCATGAATCATCCAAATAATGACCACCCGGGTCGAAAGGAAACCCATCCATCGGATCATAGAACTCTTCATGGCCATTCTCTTCATTTCCATGCGCCTCTTCTTGAGTTGTTGTGACATCAAGCTGAGCCAAACTTCCTTCAATAGATTCACCATCGGAATCATCTTCGATGATCATGCTAATCTTCATATTTTTGGCCTTGCATTTGGACTTATGATCGGGTGACCATTTCTCTCCACATTTGTAGCATAGACCTTTAGCATACATATCTTTGAGCCTATCATTCGATACATGTTTGCCTTGAGTAGGGACTGAAGTTTTGGCATTTATATCAGTCCTCTTTCCATCAAATCTATTTTCAGCATTAGGTCTGAAATTACTGCTTTGTTTTGACCCAAACACAGTAGGAAAAGTGGGTATCTTGCTGTAGGTATTGCTGTAAGTATTTGATGGCTTCCCAATATGCTGAAAATCAGTTTTAGCATGCCCATAATGGCCTGATGTCCTTGAGAACTGCATAGGCTAAAAAGAATGCCCTGTTTTTGGCTGAAAACCCTTGTATTTCTACCCATAACGTTCAGCCAATTGAATGGCAGCTTGTAGGGATGTAGGATTCATGGCTCCAACTTCAGAAGAAAGAATAGGTTCCAAACCAAATATGTATTTATTCAACTTGGCACTATCGGAGACCCCATGAACATACATCGAGAGGTTCAAAAACTGATTTGAGTACTCTCTAACCGAGAGACCACGTTGCTCAAGAGCATACCACTTTTTCTCTAACCGCTCTTTTTCAATAGGGGAAACAAAGACTTCAATCATAGCATTTTTCAATGCATCCCAAGACAAGAAGTCATGTCCCATCCTCGCCATATATCTCCAGCAAGTGTGAGCATAGCCTTCTAGATGAAGGGCTGCAAATTTTACTTTGGCATTCTCGGGCCTTGGGTAAAGAGAAAAATACATCTCTAACTTGTCAAACCACTCCTCCAACTCCGTGGGTGAAGGATTCTCTCCCTTGAAGTTTGAGATAATTATTTTCTCCTTGTACTCTCTCTCGTATTGAGGAGGTTGTCCATTAGGGTGCTGCTGCCCACTATGGTTTTGTGGCCCAAAAGAATTGCCAAAAGGTCCTTGCCTAGGATATTCATTATTTCCATGCCCTTGTGCATAAGGAGTTTGTTGTCCATAATGCATACCATGACTTTGTGGCTGGAAACAATGTCCTTGAGGATGAAAGTATGTGTTGCTCACATTGGGAGGTTGTCCATGCATCAGTGAATTGAAAGGTGGTTGCTGCTCATTATTTTGTTGATTCCAACCATGATTTGACATGGGACTTGGCCTATTGGCCTGCACTTGAGGAGAGAAATTATGTTGTGGCTGTCCAAAAGCATTTGGGGCTGAATTCACATGTCCATGTGGCTGCCCATAAGAGTTTGGGGTTGAATTAATATGGACTTGCTCATAACCACCAACATTTGCTTGAGGGTAAAATTGCTTGTAGAAAGAGTTGCACCCATGGATGTCTTCATCATGCTTTGAGTTTGTTTGCACTCTTTCTTGAAGATCCTGCCCATGTGGCTGAAAGTGACCCTTTTGTTGATGGAATTGTGGCTGAAGTGAAGTGGGATGAGCAAAATCCTTAGCTTTAGATGATTCTCCAACTTCAAATTGACCTACCACCTTAGGAGTAAGTGGTTTAGGTGGTTCTTCAGCCCTATGCGGGTGTGGGATATTAAGACCAGCGGTAGGCAACATTTTCTCACCAAGAAGTGCTACAAGCTTGTCAATACCCAACCTCATACCCTCGAAACCTGATTTCATATCCTTTATGTCATTTGACAATTGCTGTAAACTGTTTGAATTCATTGAGATATGAGACGTCTCTATGGGTTGATTGGTAGGGGAGTGAGTGGAGCTTGCATCGACCTCATCGTTCTCATAATGCATTCGATAAATGGCATCTTGAGAAGTGTCATGATGTTCACCCCTTTCCTGTTGATGTTCATCCCTATCCTGCTGATCTTCCCTCAATTCTTCATTGATAGTATCCAAAACAGGGTCTCTCTTCTTATTTCTAGCCATGGGTTGATTTATGTCCTGAATTTCTGTAGTAGAAAAACTTGATTAACTTTACTTCTAGAGCTCCAAATTACGAGGTCTCTGGCTCTGTTCAAAGCTTGAAGAGCCCTCTATCCAATGATCTATCAAATGCAGAAAATGGATGAGTACAGAAATTTCTGTAAGGGATTTTTTGTTGCTGTCTGAAAATTCCTGCAGGCAGTGAATACCCTGTTCTAGTCAATTAATGGCTTGTACCATCAATACCCAGCATGTACCAACTTTATAACCTTGTAGGAGAGTCTCATACGTTTGCCCATACTGAAAATGACCTCAGTAACCAGTAAAATGGCTGTCTGACTCAAAGTAGACTGCAATCTTTAATGAGGGTATGTATACATACTCTGTTCCAATCTTTCAGACTGAACCATAGTGTCTTTACCATAGGATGTATACATTTTACTGTAGCCATATGTCTTCATACATTTGCCATACCATACATTTGCCAATATCACAAGAACTCACTGTCCATACTCATGCTGTAGGCTGATTTCAAATGCCTTTGAGATTTGTACCTGCACCTAAACTTGAAAATACGTGGGATCCGAGACCCGAGGGGTTTGCAAAGTTCCCTCTCGGGCCGGGTTGCACTCCCCTTCAGGGTCCTCGTCGGTAGGGGAGGGTCACCTCAGTATTGTCCTACCGACTCGCCCGGCATCCACTTTTTCCTCGTGGGCAAGTACATGGCAAGTGAATTCTAGCTCTAAAAATCAGTATGATATGCATGGAATAGGAAGGAAATACAATTGCCTTTCATTTTCCCTTTTTCATGATATGCAAGATTGAAATTGAAAAGGCTGAAATGTAAATGAGAAGTGGAGAGGTATTTACCTCAGCAGTGACTCACTGCTTACAAAGTTTTTCTCACTTACCAATTGGGTAATGATTTTCTTATGATCAAGAGGCAAAATAGGCAATCAATTTCATGTCAGGGTTAGGCAATAAAAGATTGAGTAATGAAGCTCAAGAAATTACTGATTTCAGTGAATGGAAATAGATGGGTAATGCTCATTCATTATGGAAGAGTTTGAGACATTTAGAGATGGCCATTTCAGTAAATTGAAGAGGTTTAGTAAAGACAATGACTGAAATAACCTATAGGCTTCATGTAATGCATTAGGCTATGAATGAACGCTTCATTTAATCCTCTTATTTCTCTTCAGCAATTGGAAATGAGATCAGCAACAATTGGATGTAAAGAGAAATTAAGAGTGATTAGAGTACCTCATTTGATTGATTGGAGAAGAGCATTGTTGATGGAATGACCTTCAATCCATAATGCTTGACATAGGTGGGCTGAGCTTGATAATCCAACTAAAATCAGTCCAAGAGATCTTCAATATTCAAGGATAATCCCTTCCTTGATAAGCTTCAGCTCCATTAATCCCATGAAAGCTCCATGACTCCATGAATGATCCAAATGAGGGTTGATGAAGACCAATTACCTTCTCTACTTGAAGTAGGTTGCAATAGGTAATAGAGAGGGCTTCAATGTGTCCAAGAGATCCCGAAATTTGAGAGGGAATGCCAAAATTTAATGGCATAAAAGCTTCAGACTGTCCATTGAACACCTAGACCTCCATTGGCTTCAATCACTTCAATGCCGGTCCAATGTTGATGGATTCTTGAGGGGGAATGGTTAAGGAAGCTTCAGAGATGCTTTGCCCACAAAAGCCCCATGAATTGCTTTAAAAATTTCAGGAATCTTTAATGCTGTCCCAAACTGTTACACATAGAGTTTGCAATCTCCATATCCAAGCTCCAACAAAGCTTCAAGCTTCAAGATCAGTCAATGTTGGTACTAGGATGTATGTAGAGGCTTCAGGGAGTATAATAGAACAAAAACCCTTTGATCTTGATGAAGAAATCTGAGAAATTTGAGTGCTGTCCAGAACTGTCATAAAACTCCATAACCAGGGTTTTGAAGAAGAGGGAAAACTCCAAACTGATAAGGATCTTGAAGAAATTGGTGAGATATCTCTTGTCCAAGGTTGGAAGATCAATAACAATGCTCAAGAGGAAGACCAATAGCCTGAATTTCTCACGTAGTATAGGAGTATGTACTGGCGGCGCAGACAGCGTGAGTACATACTCACGTCCTGGAAATCAGCAATGATACTAAGTAGCTACATAAGCTACTCCTCTTGAAGCTCTTGAGGCAGGGAAAGAGGTCATACAACCCATTCTCATGATAGAAGTGAGAAAAAGAAGATCTGATGTGGTCTTGGCCATGGATTCTTGTGGAAAGCTTGAAGAAATGAGGAAAGGGAAGAAGAAACCCTTCCTTCTCAAAAGTAACCACAGTTAAAATGTCCTGTAACCATTTGTTTGTACACTTACCCCAAATTTTGGCTCAATCTTGATCACGTCCTGCTATTTTGGCTGGAGCCTTCCATTTCTTCCATTGGTAATGCCAAGAATCACCATCTTCATCCTTGTTTGTAGCAGACCTTCACATATAACTCCGGTTTGAAATCTTCATGTCCTGTCAAGTCCTGTCACTCAAATTCCTAACTATGGTTTGCTCTCTCTAGCCTAGGAAACTGAATCTAGTACTTGAAAATGACTTCTGCAAGGATCTAAGCTACAGCTCTGATACCAATGTAATGAAAGCAATCAACCATGGAATGAAATCTAACTGAAATTGAAAATTAACTAAGCTACAACAAAGAATTAACAAATCTATTGCACCAAGACATCCTCATCATGTATTAATGGTTGGAGATTCAAGAATACATGACGGCCATGGCTGAGTGCTTCATAGGCTAGAAAGAAGCTAACTCCAAGAAAATGGTAAAGCCAAGATTATTGAATGATCAAAAGATGTCTTGCCTTTGGCCTCTAGTCCCTTTTATTCTAACCCTCTTCCAAACTTAAGGGCTGTTCACACATGTACATATAGGCTAAAGCTAAATTTACAAAGGTTGGAATTAATCCAAGGTGCAAATATTAATGTTGTATTTTTCCTTCATGACAGGATCAAATAGCTGATATCTTCACAAAGGCATTGGGTATAGAGAAGCTTCAAAAGTTTCGAAGCTTACTTGGAGTTGCAGAGATGTAGTTGAGCTTGAGGGGGAGTGTTGAGATGGCAAGCTCAACACATGTGGACATGGATGATGGACCGCCTGGTTAGATGGGTCCACACGTCTATACTTAGCATGTCGGTGGTCATTATGCACCTCACATGGTCACTGACTCATTACTTATTATATTCAGGTTGTTACACCTATTTACAGCTGGCATAGTTATAGCGCCAGTCGACTAGTGTAGTCGGTTATGCATTGTTTGACTTAGTAGGCCACTTTCCTTTTATCTTGTATCTTATCTATACTTTGTGTACATTGTGAAGAGTGTGAAGAAGAAGAAGAAATCAGCAAGAAAACGTTTTGGCCTCCATGTCTCTTCTTGTCTCTTGAGTGAGCTTCTCCTTGTGCATTCTGTGTGTGTTTGGCACAGCATCTTGAGCAACCCCCTCCACCACGCGATTCTTGACAGGGCCTGTTAATCATCGTGCGCAAGGAAATGATTCCCAGCGAGAAGACGGGCCTAAACAAATACTTCAACGACCAAAGACTATAGTGGAGGAGCTACCAAGTGGTAGTGGGGTTAGTTTGATTGAGGCTGTATGCGTGAACGATGCTGAAACCTCTAATTTGCGAGCTGTTCTTACAAGAGGTCAAAAGGGTAGAGAAGCCGACAAGGATAAGCCTGTCGACGGGAAACCCTAAACAAGGCAACAAAGGAACGCAAGTTTTGGATCCTTCCATGGAAGGGGGACCTTTGAAGCCCGTGGAAAGTAAAGCCGATAAGGAACCACCAAAGAAGAAGGTGAAAGTTAAAAAGGAGGCATTGAAGCCAGTTCAGCGACCTAAAGAGCGGATGGTTTGGTGTGAAAAGTGAGCTCTATCAAACTATCATGAATTTGATTTGGCGAGCTCTCTTTGCGAAGTCAAGCCGGATGTGAATCTTTTACAGCTTATTAAGCTTTCCCCAGGAGTACGTAAGGAATTTAGAAAGATTCTGTGTACCGGGTATATCGTAGAACCTTTGGGTATTGTGCAAGTTGGGGATGACTGGTTCGAGCATGCTAAGAAGCATTGCCCAAGGGTTGCAGCCTATGTCGATGGGATATTAGTAGACTATGCCATTGTCGACACGGGATCATCTGTTAACATTATGAGTTCTGAATTGATGGAACGGTTGGGTCTTGCGATCCAGAAAGATACCTCCACAATTCTCAGAATGGCAGATGATAGTTTGAGACAGCCGGAAGGCTACATTACTAAGGTCCATGTCACTGTTGCCAATGTAGAATGCTTGTTGGACTTTAGGGTGATTCGTTTTGCAGGCCGTCCAAGTTACCAAGTATTACTCGGACGACCTTGGATCTTGCAAGAAGACTGTCAAGTGGATATACCCGCCGGTCGGCTAATATTCGGTAGAGGTGCCCAGCGTGTGGTGGTTGATGCTTATCTTGAGTCCCTGCAGAGTGAGAGAGCTCCTCTATCTTCTACAGAATTGGAGACATTAGAAGATTTATCTGCCAGTGAGACATCATTGAGTGATGAGTCCAAGGAGGGATCAACCACGGAAGACATCTATCAGATCACTTTGAATGAGCCGATAGAGGGCCAAGATCGTATAAGAGATGCAGATGTTATCGAGCTAGACCTTGGTACGCCTGATGATTCGCGGCCGATCAAATTAGGTTCTATGCTCAGCTCAGCAGAAAGGGAGGACTATGTGGCCTTGATCCAGGAATTCCGTGATATCTTTGATTGGAGTTATGATGAGTTGAGAGGCATCCCTCCTAGTCTTGCTGTTCATACAATTCCGTTGAAAGAGGACAGTCGTCCTGTACGGCAGAAAGTAAGGCGTATGCCTTTCGAACTGAGGGACGGACTGTTTGAAGAGTTACAGAAGCTGCGAAGAGCGGGTTTGATTTTTCCTGTGCAACACACGGAATGGTGTTCGCCGGTTGTGATTAGAAAGAAAAAGAATAATCAAATCCGATTATGTGTAGACTTTAGGGAGCTGAATAAGCAGACAGTTAAGGACTACTACCCGTTGCCATTTATTGACCAAATTTTGGATCAATTAGCGGGTAGGGAGATATATTCGTTTATGGATTGCTTTGCAGGATACAACCAAATGGCAATTGCAGAAGAGGATAAGTTGAAAACAACTTTTATCACTGTATTTGGTACTTTTGCGTACCATGTGATGGCCTTTGGTTTATGCAATGTGCCTGGTTTGTGGCAACGAACAGCAGATAAGACATTCGGTGACATATCCCCTGAAAAGTTGAAGGTGTTTATTGATGACTTAGGGGCCGCCACCGTGAGAGGAAGGCAGTTGATCATTCTAAGAAAATGCTTTGAGCGCTGTAGACAATTCTGCATCACCTTAAACCCACGGAAGTGTGTTTTTGGAGTACCTTATGGGCTATTGTTGGGTCATGTGGTCAGTTCGGTAGGAATTGCGACAGACCCTGAGAAGGTCAAAGTTATAGTTGCCATGGGTCCACCACGCACTCCGAAAGAAGTTCATAGCTTTCTGTCTTCGGTTGGTTATTACCGTAGATTCATAAACGCCTTGGCAGAAAGAACGTTTCCGCTTACAAATTTATTGTCCTTTAGTTGTTCGTTTGTATGGGGTGACCCTTGTAAGGTAGCATTCGAGGATGTGAAACAAGAGCTAGCAAGAGCGCCCGTTTTAAAAGCACCTAAAAGAGGTGAGGTGTTCTATATATTTTCAGTAGCCACTATGTATAGTATTAGCTGCTGTTTAGCCCAAAATTGGGAAGAGAAGTGGTACCACCCGATTTCTTTTGCTAGTCAGAAGCTGGGGGTATCCGAAACCAATTATACCTACATGGAGAAATTGTGTCTAGTGATGGTCTTTGGGACCAAGAAATTCAGGCATTATATTCTCTATGAGAAAGTCGTGCTTTATACGAAGGTGGAGGGACTTCGACTATTGATGAATAAGTTACAGCCGCCTGATCGTCTAGCAAAGTGGTTAATCACTTTGCAGGAATTTGATTATGAAATCAAGAGTAAGCCACCAAGGTTGCAAGGCCTCGTGGAATGTCTTGTGGACTTTGGGGAGCCAAAAGAATCTGTGGCTGAAGGTAGTGACATGGAGTTGTTGTTTAAAATAGATACGGCATCTATTCCCACTTGGTATGCTGCAATAACACATTATTTATCGACGGGAGAGGCGGGATCCGAATTATCTAAAGCTGAGAGAAGGAAAATTAAGCAGCAAGCGTTAAAATTTGCCTTGATCGCAGGTACATTATATCGGCAAGGGGTTGATGACATCTATCGCCGATGTGTGATGCCTGACGAGGTGCCATTCATTTTGGAAGAGTGCCATGATTCTGCTTGCGGTGGCCATTTTGCTGGACGGCTCATAGCACAAAAGGCTTTAAGAGCAGGTTATTGGTGGCCTGCCATTTTCCAGGATGCGTTTGCGTATGTTAAGCGATGCGATATTTGCCAACAACATGATAGTCGAGAGAATAGGAAACGACCACTCACCCCTATTATGGCGATACTTCCATTCGAGAAGTGGGGAATAGACTTTGTGGGTCCTATTACTCCGTCGTCGACTACACAAAAGAGGTACATCATTGTAGCAACTGACTACTTCACAAAGTGGTCAGAAGCACGTGCAACAAGGAAAGATGATGCTAAAGAAACTGCTAGTTTTCTTTTAGAGCAAATAATATGTCGGTTTGGTCCGCCGAAAGAATTAGTGTCGGACCGGGAACTCATTTCCTGAATAAGGTGATTAAAGGTTTGACAGAGATGTGGCAAATCAAGCATAACAAGACAACCCCATATAATCCGCAAGCCAATGGGCAAGTTGAAAGCACCAACAAGCAGCTTGTGGGCATCTTGTCCAAAATTGTGTCGGAAAAGAAACGGGATTGGGATAAAAAGTTATATGTGGCAGTGTGGGCCTATAATACGACTTTCAAACGAGCCACTGGCCATACCCCATTCAAGTTAGTATATGGGGAGGAGTGTGTCTTGCCTTTAGAAATTGAGCTGCCGACTATTCAGTTTGCCATCAATCATTCTTTGAGTGATGAAGACGCACTTTTTGAGTGCTTGACGACACTGGCACATTTAGATGAGCTTAAGTTGCAGAGCTTATTGCACCAAGAAGTGGCAAAGCGCCGAATGAAGCAGCTACACGACCTCAAAGCCAAGAAATACACCTTCAAGATAGGACAGCTTGTTCTGTATTATGACGCACGACGTGAATTATTTCCAGGCAAGCTAGAGCCCAAATGGGATGGGCCCTATAGGATCGTTAGAATAGGAAAAAATAAATCCACAGTCTTGTTAGCTGACCTTGAGGGGATAGAATTTAAAAATAAGGTTAATCTTAATAAGATTAAACCTTATTACTTCTAATTGCACTAATGCTATGACTGCCTTGTAGGTCTAGGCGAGATCGATCAAACATCTGCAAGGAAATCGTGATAGAGGTTGATGGGTCGTCTGATCCCTTATTTAGAACACCCATATTTAGGTATCATCAGGGAAAGCTCATTTGGTGGAGCAAAGGATACAAGGTGATTGAGCAAGAAGGCGGGACATTTATTTGGGAGATCAAGGTCTTCTGCCACCACTGCCTACAAATTTTGACGAGCATCCCTGTTGAATTCAATGATGATGGAGGGATGGAGCCTACAGTCCACCCATTGAATATGCTGAATTTCGATTACCATAATTATGAGTAGAGTTCCAGATGGCGGGATATGTAAACCCTTTATGGACATACACCTTGTACTTTGATGGGGCGTCCAGGGGTGCATGCAAAAAAGGAAGTGTAGGAGTTGTCATCCGAGACCCCCGACGACGCATTGTCATGAAGTTAGCTGCTTATCTCGGGTCGAATTTTACCAATAATATGGTAGAATACAAAGCCCTGATTATGGGTTTGAATATTGCACAGAAGGGTGGTATCCTCCAGTTGTTGGTGAAAGGGGACTCTCAGTTGGTTTTAAATCAACTCAATGGGACGTACATGGTATGAAACCCCATCCTTTGTATGTACCATCATACTGCCATAGCCCTGCTAGACAAATTCGATAGAGTGTCTTTTCAGCTGATTCCACGGAATTGGAATCAGTTTGCCGATTCTTTGGCTAATTTTGCATATGAAGAAGACCTCTTCTTTAATTGTGGCCCTTGTCCCGATATATCTATTGATGGTGAGACAGGACCTGGTCGTTTGTGGGGTATGCTTTCTGAACATGCCCTCTTTGGTAGACGATGGTTGATTTGGGTGATGCAGAGGGTAAGCGAGACCAATGTGCCTTTATTATCTTGGACCCATAGACTGATTCGACGACATGTGATGCGAACACCTCTTGCAATATACGCAGGAGGGATAGGTCATAATCTAATGCACCTAGTCTAGGGGCTACGAGCCTTTGTTTCCCTGGGAATGGTATGCTTTGATGTCTATCATAGTTGTTTCCAGGAGGATATTATGTAGTATTGTTTTATTTCATTAGGCCAAGAGGGCCGATGCAGTTTTGTAGTAAAGTCATGTCTGATTTCATTAGGCCAAGAGGGCCATTCCCCTATCTAGTGCGGGTGCGTTTAATCGGGTTTTTGTTTTAAGTGTTGTGCTGGACAGGTTTCGCGGTTCGTGGAATTTTGTGGAGCCTGGAGGCGCCTTTGCTGCGATGGAAGCTTCTTGTGGCCAATCCAGGTGATACCTCTCCTTTACAAGTACCTTTCTTTCGTGTTATATGTGTATTTGTACTTGTCGAGGGGATACATTTTTGTTGGGGACTGGCAACCAAGGTCTGAAGTCCCAGGTTTAGGCTAAGTATGTTTGAGGGAGGTCGGAGTAGTCATTGCCTCCTATAAAGACATTGTCAGGCATCGAAAGACCTGTTTTAGAAGGAAGTCCTAGTGGCCCTGTTTTGCTAGTCTGCTAGGCAGTCGTTCTAGGAGTTCTTGTTAGTAGTGAGGCAGTTAGAGAAGCCTGCCATAAGCTAATAATGATGATGCCAAGAAACTCTGGACATCCTAGAAGATGAATATAAATACGAAGGTGTGTAAAAAGGGGTTCTAACCCCTATCAAAGAAAAGAAAAGGAATAGAAATGTATAAGCAGTTGATCATTGCCTTGCGAAGGCCTGGTAGGTTCCTGGGGACGAGTCAGACTCGGGGCCGATACCTTGTCTTCCTAGGGGTGGCTTCTTGCTCGAAAAAAAAAAGACAAAACAAGGAAGGTTGGAGTGAAAATAAAAGTGAGCGTTAGAAAATGATTAAGTGTCGCCTTGCGAGGGCTTGGCAGGTTCTTGGGTGCCGAGACAGGTCCTGAGGCTGATGCCCTGTTCTCCTTGGGTCACTACGCTCAGCTCCCTCCTTTTTACATACCCAAGTATGTTCATCCAATACAAACCCTAAAAGAAGACATGTACTGAAAGAAAATACTCTTTGATCAGGCTATAGGAGTCCTCGCCTTGTAGGAGCTCCTAGTTGTGTTGTCTTTAGTTGGTAAGTAGTGCAGACTACCACTTAGGGCAACCTCTTTGATAGGTTTTTTAGTTTGGCTGTGTTGGAGCAGCTGGTCAGTGACTCACTTCGGATCTTTTATTAGATGATGCTAGGCCTACTCCTTGTGGATGTTATGCCTTGGTTCTGTCCAGGGGTAGGGGGAGCATTGTGCTGAGGTTTATTGTACATTCGTTTTGTATCAGTTTGATGCTTCTTTGGTTGTTTATGTGCAGATATGTTCGTGGATTCGATGGGCTGAGTCGCCCTATCCCGTGGTCGCAAATGAGAGCGGAATTTAGGTGACGGGAAGTGCTTAAAAATAGCTAAAAATTATGAATATCAAGGGAAAATATTCAATGTCAAAGGCGGCGGCTCGATCTAGGACGATTTTAAGCGCCAAAGTGCTTTAAAGGTGCTCGAGCATCACTTGTTGATTTTTCATAATTTTTCAGACAGTCGTGCGGGTCGGCAAGAGTCACTGGCCAATGCGGGATGCTAAGCCGGACGCCCAGGATTTTTCAGAGCTCGATTCCGAGTCCGGACGGGGAAATGGCCACTAAGTGGACAAGATTCGAAAAGGTGGACATGAGTTTGGCCAAAGGAGTGGTGACCTTTGGGGCCTAGGAGGCATAAAATGCCAAACTTTTAGTTAGCATGAAATCATGGTGTGAGAAGAAGGAAGAAAAGCGTGATCAGAGGGCACCGAAATTTGCGCCCTCTATGTTGATCTTGAGGGATGGAGGTTGCATACAACCCCTACAGATGATGATTGCCCTTCATTCCCCCCTGGATGCCAATCACTTCGCCGCCCTTTGCTCGCGCAATGATGCTCTCTTTGAAGATCTCTGATTTCAGTCTTTCTCTCTCCTCCCTCCCTCTCTTCTAAGGGGGAATTCATGTGGGAAGAAGAAGGAAGAAGAAAGAATGATGGAGGCTTGTCCGGCATGGATCGGATTGCTCCACGGGCTGGAAATGGTGATTTGTGATTGTGCTGGATATGAAGTGCTGCTGATTTTCAGATTTGCAGCCATGGACATGAAACCCGAAACACACAAATAAGAGGTAATTCAAAATTTTCAAAGGAAATTTGAGATTTTATGGCTTTTGATTGATAAAATGTTGTTCATGTGGGCTAAAAATTGTTTCTGTTGCTGTTTTCCATGAGTACTTACTGATCATAATCAGACAATCAGAAAAATATGCATCTTGTGGTTCAAAATAATACATTAAAACACATAAAATATGGAAAATCAAGGGAAAATGATGTTTTTGGGCATAAAAATGAAAAAATGAATAGAAACACCAACTAAATTTTCATTTTTGCTGCAAGAAGGAACTAAGGGCCATAGCCCATAACCTATCTTGAATTTTGGGTGCGGAAAATTAATGAAAATTAAGAGCAATGTTTGTGAATATTTGTGGGGACTGAAGCATGAGGATTTGCCTCAGTTCAACCCCACCTTCTTGTTCTAGTGTGTTTTTCCTGCTTTCTACACATAAAATGATGGCAAAATGCCCTATAAATCTATACAACAATGCAACATTTGATTGATGGGAGGGTAGAGTAGTTGAAATATGTCTAAATGCTGTGTGAGATGATGGAAAAGTTGTTGATTTCTATGCATAGCATTTAGGAAGGATAATAATTATAAAATAAGGGCCTAGTAGCACGAGGGTTTCCTCGGTGCTAGGTTCGTGCAACGCCGCATAAGAACGGTAATTGGAAGTCATTGAAAGGATGTTTTCCACATGTGCACAATATTGATTTCATAATTGTTTGAGCACTTGGCATCCACACTATGCATAAATCATGGAAATATTTAAAGGTATCAGAAATCCTGGATGCACAACAATTGTTTTCATTAGGACCTTGACCTACGTTGAGTGAGAGACAGGACACCCTAAGCCATAAGCTAGTCGTGGGGTCTAGGGAAAAGAGAAGTAAGGACAATGGTACATTCCTGTATACGATTAAATTGTGCCTTGAGTGGACTTTTGTGCGAAATGTTTATATGTTGAGCAACGCATCGAGGGGCCAATCCCCAAGGTGTAGGAGAGTCGTAGAGGGTTGACGGCATTCAGCCGTAGGAGGAACCCCATGTGTATGTGATTCGAGCCTTTTGGCTATGTGTAAGGGACTCCCTTTGAGGAGTAGTGGGTGAGAGAAGAGTGGACTACAAACGACGTAATACAAACGCAAGATGTCTAGGAAGGCAATGCATGTGTCATCAACGCTCCTGGCCGCGAGGCTGTAGGGTTGTTGAGCGCGTGAGATAGAGGTCCGGCTAGTGCACGAGCCAGTGCCGGCCCGTTTTTAGGTCCATCAACAAATAGCATGGGTGAGAGCCCGGCACTCTTTTACAAGATTTTAGGGTGCGCTTTTTGTGCGCCTTTCCCCTTTTGTGGTTGCCTTGGTCTTTAACGATTGTCCTTGCACTTTTGGGCGTTTCTCCTTCTTTTCCTTCCGTCCGGTTACCTTCTTTCCGCCTTTGCCCTGCGTCTTTTCCACTTTCTTACGCTCTCGTTGTGTTGGGTTAACACCTTCGGGCGGATTATGGATTAGCCTACGGGATGGATTATATGATGTATTCCAAAGATAAATAAGATCAAATGTTGTAAAGAAACTTCTTTGACATTGTTTTTCTATGTCAGTGCTAAGATTACGTAAAGCAACCAGTGACTAAATGGCTAATTAAGGAAGCTATTTTATGCATGTCCAACTAAATGTGGTAGATAATTAGACAACTAAAGCAACCCCCGAGGAAAGTGCGGTGGATGTGGCCATGGGTCCGTCCTACAGATGGGTGGTTTCACTTGGCCGGGAACTTTTCTCAAACGAAATCGATAGCAGTAGGGAACTTTTCTCAAAGGAAATGAGCATCAAGGAACATTGACCTAGAGTCTAGGATACTAGAACCCCGATTTATGCTATTTTAGGGAAATGGAATGTGACTATGCCTTATGGGCATGGGCAGAGAGGTCGAGCTTTGCATCCCTCTTGTTTTACATTCTCCTTGAAACAAGTGCAGCATGAATCCGCTTCTACCCTGACATTCTTGCGTAAGGTAGTTTGCCTAAGGTTCAACGCTAGTTGCCATTCTAGGAATTTGACCACTAGGAAAACCCTGATTCAGGTTGGTCCTAAGTGGGAATGATCGAAATGCTTTTGCTTTGTGGCAGACTTGGGAGGACCTAGATCACAAATCCCATGACATTCCATGGGAGTGCGGGTGGCGCTTTCTAGACTCTCTTCTCGATGGGCTGCTAAGAAGTGTCTTGCAAGTGAACAGGTGGACACGTTACAGGTTGTATCAGAGCGAACCAACAAGGATCTGTCTTTTACAAGAAAACTTAATAAGGAAAAGTAGAGCAAATGTTGTTGTTAAGATCGTTTCCTTACTTACTTATCAATGCTGACTTGCAGAGTCATGAAGCATGGAACAGATTCTTGGTGTTCCAAGTTATGTTTATGACCGTGATGCGTACTTCGGATTATCAATGGAGGATCGATATGATGAATATCCTAGACTGCATCTATAATCCTTCACCCTTGTACATGGAATGGAGATGGATGGGTGTTTCAGGGATCTATTACATATCTTCCCACCGACTTGCATACCTTTGAATCAACTTGAAGAGAATCAAGTGGATGGAGGACTTAAAGATCGTGAAGTTGTTCATCTTTGTTGAGGCTCACGCAAATGCAACCCTACATGTCGGCGATCGAAGGGTTAAGCATAATAAGTATGTGTATGAGGAAGTGACTCAAGTAATCCCTACCGACAGGATCAAGGTGTTGGGACATTATGAAAAGAATGGGTATCAAAGGAAAGGATACCCTAATCTTCCAATGACCTATCATTCCTGAAGATCCATGACCCAAATCCATATTATTACCCAGTTCTCATAGATAGTTGAATGTAGCACAATCTTATTCTCCCCAAATTAATATATCAGCTTGTTCCATTCTCCCAATAATAATTGTACTCTGAAAAGGGCTATGCCTATATGAATGAAATAAGACTTCTTTTTATCAATGATTGTCTTGACTGTGAGTATTGATAAAGAAGTTAAGTGATTAGGTCACTTGGCTAAAATTTGAACTGGGCATGTTAAAATACATTGAGGAATGCTTAGCAAGTTTTAACGTAAAGAAACTTATTGTCCAAGTGCAACCTCAAGTGAAATTCCTACTAGGAGGAAAGTGAATGGATTGGCTTAAACCTAATGATGCCCAAATTCATTGTGGAAAGGGTCAAGTTTCCTTTCAAAATTCTGAAGGGGAATTGGTCACAACTCAAGGAGAGACTGGAAAGTTGAAAATTCAATTGGCCAAAGCATCTCGGATAATAAAGGGAGTCAGAAAGGGGCTACCTGTCTATTTGATTAAGCTTAATGAGCTAGATCAGAATTAGGAGTCTAGTGAAGAACCTTCATGGCTAAAGGAGTATGTAGATGTATTTCTTGAAGAGCTGACACAACTTCCGCCTCAAAGGGAAGTTGATCATGAAATCAAGCTAGTGCCAGGAGCTGCACCAATTGCAAAGAGACCATATAGGATGTCCATCCCAGAAGCGATTGAGTTGAAGGAGCAACTCAAGAAATTGTTAGATCAGGGCTACATCTGTCCTAGTAGTTTGCCATGGGGAGCTCCAGTGATGTTTCAGAAGAAGAAGCATGGAACGCTTTGGTTATGTATTGATTACAGAGGGTTGAATCAATCAACCATTAAGAACAAATATCCTATTCCAAGAATAGATGAACTTCTCGACCGTCTTCAAGGTGCGAAGATCTTCTCCAAGATTGATCTCAAGTCTGGATATTATCAGATAAGGATCAAGGAAGAAGATGTTGCAAAGACGGCATTCAACACAAGATATGGACATTTTGAGTTCCTAGTCATGTCATTCGGGCTGACGAATGCACCTGCCACCTTCAATAGGTTAATGCAGGATATCTTTAGACTATAACTTGATGACTTTGTACTCGTCTTCTTCGACGATACCTTAGTCTACTCCAAATAGGAAGAAGATCATGAACCCCAGCTTTGCATTGTCCTTGAGACAATGAGGGCACACAATCTTTATGCCAAGAAGAAGAAGTGTGCATTCTTCAAGCGACAGATTGAGTATCTGGGATTCATTGTATCAGCGGAAGGAATCTCAATGGATCCGGCCAAGGTCAGAGATGTTCTAGAATGGCCAATACCAAAAACTATCAAAGAAATACAAAGTTTTCTTGGATTTAAAAGATGGTACAGGGTTTTATAAAAAACTATGCTTTGATTGCAACACCGCTGACCGATCTACTGAAGAAGCAAACATCGATTGTATGGTCAACTGCTGTTGAACAATCAAGATTTGATAAATTAAAGCAAAGTTTGGTATCAACACCATCGTAAAACTTTCGGACCTCAGTAAGGAGTTCGAAGCAGTAACTGATGCTAGCACACTTGCCTTAGGATATGTGCTTATGCAAGAGGGTCATCCTATAGCATACTCTTCAAGAAAGTTGAAGAGCCATGAGAGGAATTATGCTACCCATGATCTAGAATTGTTAGTTATCATCCATGCTCTCAAGCTTTGGAGACACTACCTGCTGGGTAACAATTTTACCCTGGTGACGGATCATAAAAGCCTCAAGTGGATCTTTACCTAGAACGAGCTCAACATGAGGCAACGTCGATGGATTGAAGTGTTGGAAGAATATGATTTTGAAATCAAGTACTGGCCTAGGAAGGAGAATGTAGTTGCCGATGCACTTAGTCGCAAGTCATTCCTAAATTCTCTAATCTTGCAAGATCCATCAAGAGCTAGATCTCTAGCCACAAAGGTATCCATGCCAAACAACCCAATACTTGAGCTAGCTAGAGAAGAGGCATGCCATGATCCAACTTACTAGAAAATGCTAAGGGAGATCCCTATCAAGGATCAAGACCCAAAGCTATAGGCAAAGTATCAAGAATTCTCTATCAATAATGGACTTGTCTACTATAGAACGAGATTATGTATACCGGAAAGCTAGTCACTCAAGCAAAATATAATTTAGGAAGCTCATGACACCCCTTTTTTAGGACATCCTGGCTATGCCAAGACCCTCAATGCAGTCAGAAAGAGCTACTATTGGGAGAAGCTTAAAGGCGACGTTCTCAAATATGTCATTGAATGTTTGTCTTGTCAATGTATTAAGGTCGAACATGTCAAAATCCCAGGAAAGTTGCAACCACTCGACATTCCCCAAATGAAATGGGAATTCATCAATATGGAATTTCTTGTTGGCCTGCCCCAAGTTCAAGGAGGATACAACTCCATTATGGTTGTGGTGGATATGCTCACCAAGGTTGGATACCTTATCCCTGTTTAGACAAACTATAAAGCCTCAGACATTGCAAGGTTGTTCATCAAGGAGATATTCAAATTGCATGGGTTACCCAAAAGAATCATTAGTGATCGTGATTCTCTTTTCACATCACACTTCTAGAGAGCTATCTTCGAAGCCATTGGGACTCAACTCTATTTTAGTATAGCTTACCATCCTCAAACCGATGGTCAAATAGAGCGAGTCAACCAAGTCATTGAGGATATGCTAAGGGCACACTACTGCCGTGAACCAAAAAGTGGCTTCAATACTTGCCACTAGTTGGGTTTGCCTACAATGCTTCCTACCAACAAAGCATTCAGATGACCCCTTTTCAAGCATTATATAGGCACGATTGTCGAAGTCCTTTAAACTTCTCGGATCCAACCCTAAGAGTTGAAGCTTCAAAGAAAATGCTGAAGAAATGGATGACCAAATGAAGTCAATAAGACAGGACATCCAAGCCGCCAAGGATAGACAGAAGGCATACGCGGATTTGAAATGTCAAGGAGATATGGTCTTCATTCGCGTATGCCCAAAGAAGAGTTCCCTATCCTTAGGTGAATGCAAGAAGCTAAGTCCAAGGTATTGTGGACCCTACAAGATCCTCAAGTTCCTAGGACCTAATGCTTTTAGACTTCAACTCCCTGAGAACCTAAAGGTTCATAATGTATTCCATATCAGTCTACTGAAGAAGTATGTACCTAACCCTAGTCATGTGCTCGATGATCAACAAGTTGTAATGCCTAGCCAAGGAGTCCTTGAGCTACGGCCTGATAGGATCTTAGATGTTAGGGAGAGGCATTTGAGATCCAGAACCTTGAGAGAATACCTTGTCTAGTGGAAAGATTATCCCGAGGAGGATGCCAGTTAGATGGATAAAAGTGCTCTCAACCAACAATACCCCTAGTTCTTCTCGAGATGAGGACATCTCGATTCCTCTAAGGGGAGAGAATGTAATATTTCCACTCGAAATATTAAGTCGACTATAAAACCCGCACATCTTGCGCAAAAGTAGTATAAAATAATCCCCCCGGTCAAATAATGTCAATGGCCAAGTGTTCCCTCCGCGCACCATGTTAACTTCCGACTCTGCATTGTGCAAACTAAGGCCAAGCTTGAATACCGCAAAGACGCATGAGAACACCCTTCTTGGAGGAAAAAAGGAGCAATTGGATAATGGGTAAAATTTAGGGAATTTTTTTAAATTAATTACCCCTCCCCTCAGCTGATGCATGGCAGGGGGAGAGGGAATGTGTGGAGGAGTGAATTAAGTGGAGAGAGGGAGTGTGGTGTGTGGGAGCATGAGGGGGGAGGCATGCACAGGCCACGTGTGTGGCTTCCTCTCCCCCCTCAGGCTATGTGACCCCCCCCTCTGTGGTACAAAGGGGGTAGGAGCAAGAGGTTGCCGTGCTTCTCACGAATGAACAAAGAGAAGGAAAGAAGGCGGCGTGCTTTAGCCAACTCACCGCCCTGCTATGCCGCAGTCCGCCGTTAGGCCACTGCCCATACCACCACCATTGCCATCATAAACTCCCCCCTCTTGTCGTTAATCTTCTCCCCTTCAATCATTACCCCCCTCCACACTTTCTATAAAAGGCAGAAGCTTCTTGATAAGCTTCTAAGGTTGGGTTCCCATAAGCCCCGTTTCCATGAGCCTCCCCGGTTTTAGAAACTGGGCTCATAAGCCCAAATTCTTGCACAAAAGGGGAAGTAGGTAGACTTGAGGCTGTTTTGCCCAAGCTTGGACGAATTCAGAAATTGCACAGAGGCAAGGACAAACCACGGAGTCCAAATTCCACAACAGCAATGATGGCTCCAAAACAAAAGATGCAAGGCGCACACGCGGAAGTCTTTTCCCCAAGCATACGCATGGACATTCCTACGAGCCCACAAGCCCAGGTTCTACAAGTTTAATTCCACGTAAAAGAAATGCATTAAGCACGATAAATTTCATGGGAAGAAAGCATTTACGCATGTTTCTAATTCACGTAGCCTAGTTAAAATGCATTTGGGAAATTGTCTACTCGAACAATTTACTAGAGTTAGTGCATGACGTGAAATTGGGTT
Organism: Lygodium microphyllum; assembly: GCF_053477565.2. Taxonomy (NCBI): domain Eukaryota; kingdom Viridiplantae; phylum Streptophyta; class Polypodiopsida; order Schizaeales; family Lygodiaceae; genus Lygodium; species Lygodium microphyllum. The sequence goes on along the minus strand of NC_141135.1, from coordinate 139,929,980 downwards.
GCTTGCATTTCCAAGTTGAAATTCCTAAGCACATATTTCTTAGGGTTAAAAGATGAAATCATTTAAATGCATCTTTGATTGGCCGTGCAAAAGAACAAGTGTATATTGCATTTAGGCAATAACTTCCTTGTTGTGATTCGCATGAGAAAGTCGTTAATGTCCGTTAGATGTTGTCCAAAGGACTGCATAGCATGAGGATGAAACCATAGACTTGCATGTTGCATGCAAAGATGCTTGTAGAATGGATTAAAGGTTGCATGTCACATATTCGTGATGCATGAACTTCATTTAACGAAGTTGTATCTAGAAAAGGTTGAATGTTACATATTCGTCATGCATAAACTTTGTTCATCGAAGTTGCATCTAGAAAAGGTTGCATGTCATATCAAAGTTTGAAATTCAATTGCATTAAACAAAAGGTTGTAGGCATAGCTCCTTGATGTAAATCCTTGTAGGTTTTATGCAAGTCATTCTCCAAATTGTCATTCATCATGACTTTAGCAAGAAAAGAAAAGGGTTATTGCAAACCTTATAGTATGTAGAGGTAATGAATCACATATTTACATGTAATGTGATGTCTTGCAACTATTTACACCCTTAGAAAAAATTTAACATCTCTAAGAAGAGATCGTTTCTTGTCGCAAGACAAGTAGACCGATTTGGCTAGATCACTTGTAAGGGTAAAGCCCTCAAGGGATTCTTAATAGCATAAGTAATTAGTACAATGAACACCTCAAAGTGCTAACTAGGTTTTAGCTCGTTAGAAATTCTACCTGGTATCGCACTTGGACGCCAAGTCGAGACCTTCAAACCCAAAGGTCCTACTCATATTCATGGAATGTTTGGGATTAATCAAACGCCCATACACTAACGATCTAGGGTTTCTACCCTAAGGATCGATCGACCTAATGCTAAAACTATGATTGAGTTTAGAAACCCTACGACTGAACATTGTCGGCCTAGTACAATTAGGGTTGGGTTGGGTAAGAAGACACCCCAAACCCTACACCTTGACTAAACAAATTCCTTGAACAAGAAATGCCGTTTGATGTGTGAAATGATCCCATGAGTTAGGTGTGACACTTGTGCCACAAGTTGCAACGTCGCATGGCTTTGTGGCTTAATCACAAGATAGATTTGCTACTCCTTGGAACAAGGTTGGCAGGTTCTAGCGCAAGTCTAACTTGCAAGAGGATGACTAGACATCCTGCTACATCACCCTTATTGGGCCAATTTGCCAAGTTAAGGGAAGTTATGTATTGCTTAGTAAGCAAAGGATCAATCAAGTTAGAGTGACATGGTCGCCAGGATCTACTGTCTTAATTTAAGAAACCTAAGGTATTGGTTAATTTGGGTTAGGAGGGTATAACCCTAACCCATGGATACAAGAGTACAAAAACAACGAAACCCTTGGGGATCTTGCCAAATCGCAATTGATCCCAGATCGAATGCTGGATGCATTCAGAGAGATGGATTCACACTTTAGCAGTTGGCCAAAATAAAACAACCATTGGATTGATTGTGTTTGTACAGTTTAGGAGCATTGTTTGTATTTCTTTGCTCAAAGAATTAAAGATGGAAAAATAATTAATGCTTCAGGTTGAAGGCCTGGAAGGAGAGGCAACATCAGTTATCCCCGATTGTCTGCCTAACCCTAACCAAGGGGGTTGTTAGTTGTGCCGGAAACGTGGACCGAATCCACTGCAAGAGGTCTCTCCGTTGGGCACTACTTGGAGCAAGAGAACGCTTGGGCGCCAAGGGGGGCTCTGCCCGTAAATCTCTTGCCTTCCGGGCCTTGCACAAGAGGCCGACGTGACTCAGGATTGGATCTCGAGGCTCGCATACTAGTCTACGGGCGGAATCTTGGATTAGTAATCCCTGAGGATTGCTGGATTGCCTTCGGGCGGATTATGGATTGCCTTCAGGAGGATTATGGATTAGCCAATGGGCTGGATTATATGATGTATTCCAAAGATAAATAAGATCAAATGTTGTAAAGGAAGTTGTTTGACATTGTTTTTCTATGTCAGTGCTAAGATTACGTGAAGGAACCAGTGACTAAATGGCTAATTAAGGAAGCTATTTTATGCATGTCCAACTAAATGTGGTAGGTAATTAGACAACTAAAGCAACCCTCGAGGAAAGTGTGCTGGATGTGGCCATGGGTCTGTCCTACGGATGGGTGGTCCCGGTTGGCTGGAAACTTTTCTCAAACGAAATCGACAGCAGGGAACTTTTCTAGAAGGAAATGAATAGCAAGGAACGTTGACCTATCCTAGAACCCCGATTTATGCTATTTTAGGGGAAAGGAATGGGACTATGCCTTATGGGCAGAGAGGTTGAGCTTTGCATCCCTCTCATTTCCCATTCTCCTTGAACCAAGTACATCATGAATCCACTTCGACCTTGACGTTTCTGCGTAAAGTAGTTCGCCTGGGGTTCGACGCTAGCTGCCGTTCTAGGAATTTGACCACTGGGAAAACCCTGATTCAGGTCGGTCCTAAGTGGGAACGGTCAGAATGCTTCAGCGTTGTGGCAAACTTGGGAGGACCTAGATCGCAAACCCCGTGACATTCTGTGGGAGTGCCGGGCAGCGCTTTCTAGACTCTCTTCCCGATGGGCTGCTAAGACTGTCTTGCAAGTGAACAGGTGGACACGTTACAAATTTTCTTCGAAATGTATACAAATATTGTTTATTAAAATAAACTAAGTAATGGGGACATTACAAAGGAGCTTACGCTAGTCAGAATTTTCACCTTTGTAGAAGTCTGAGTTAATTCCCTTTTGCACTTTGGTCAACGAGTTCACTAGAGCTACTACATCTATGAGTGAGTCACTTAGTTGTTGCAATGTCAAGAAGGTCCTAGTGAACCAATTATGTTAGTGAGAGGCTTCTAGATTGACCACACTTAGTATTATATTCTTGATGTTTTCACCAAGCCACCTATTTTTAGCATGATAGATGTTAGTGAGTTCTATAGGTAAACTTATTGTATCCCATCTTGGTGTGAATACAACAACTCTCTAAGTCTTTCTTGTATTTCAATTGGACGATATGCTTTTTTATTATCTTCTCATGTGTTGTAATTTATTTGTATCAAATTTCAATTGATTATTTAAATTGCATGAAGGCCCTAACAAAAGATTAAATCTTATCAAGGCACCCCACATGCTACCAACGCTATTGTCATAAAAGAAAATACCTTGATATTTTTGTACTTTGGAATCATGCTAATTCCATATCTTGTAATTTCTAGCCCTTGTAAATTTAGGCCTTTCCTATGTAAATGTACCCTTAACTTTGGAGATGAGGAGTTAGGATAAAGAAGGCAAGAGGCTAAAGGAAGACATCTTTTGGTTCATTCACTAAATTGGCTGTTCATTTTTCTTGTTAGCTTCCTTCTTGCTAGATGAAGCATCAGCCATGGCTGTCATGTATTTCTAGAACTCTCATCATTAATACATGGCAAGATGTCTTGGTCCAATAGTTCTTTTATTATTTTATGTCAATTTAAGTTTTAATTAGATTTCTTTTCTTGGTTGAATGCTTCATTACATTGGTATCATAGCATTATCTTAGATCCTGTTAGAAGTCATTTTCATGCAATAGATTTAGTTGCAGTGACTAGGGAGTGAAAACCGCAGTTAAAATTCAGTCAAGAGTAAGTTCTTCCATAATCGTGGCCTAACATGGAGAACTCTTACAAACCGTGACTAAGATGGAGGTTCTTGGCATGAACCACTGGACAATGGCGGGCTCCAACCAATTTGGTAACTCATGACCAAGTTTTGGTCCAAAAATTGGGGTAAGTTGGATAGAATGAAGGTTACAAGACTTAGTTTGGTTCAAACTTGAGTTACTTTTCAAGAAAAGGGGTTTCTTCCCTTTCCCTTCAAGCTTCCCTCAAGAATCCATGGCCAATGGCTGAGAAAGCTCTCTTGCCCGTGACTTCACTCATGCAAAAGGACTCCATAGCCTTCTTCCCCACCTCATGACTTCAAGCAGAATGGTTACTTGGCTTCATTAGCCTTCTTCTTCCTCTCTCCAACATGTGGACAACAGTAGCATGAATTGCACCAACAACAGCCTCTTGCCTATTTCGTCCAAATGATGAGCTATGGAGCTCAAATCATTCATGAATAATGCTCAAGTACCAATGGCAAGTGATCTCCTTCAAGCTATGGTATCATTTCTCTGTATTGTGGACTCTCCTCTCTCCCATGGAACCCTGTTATTGATAGTTCTGGATAGCAAGCTTATTTTCTCAGATTTCTTATCAATATCATGGGGCTTTTGGTCAATTTCATTTCCTGATGCCTCTATGGTATGATTTCTCTATATTGTGGACTCTCGTCTCTCCCCCATGGAACCCTGTAATTGACAGTTTTGGACAACAAGCTTATTTTCTCAAATTTCTTATCAAGACCATGGGGCTTTTGGTCAATTTCATTTCATGAAGCCTCTACTCAAAGTATAGTACCGACATTGCTTGGATTTTCCACCATTGTGGAAGAATGGAGTGGATTCTTGAAGGATTCATGGAAGGGGCAGCCAATGTCAATTGAAGGAAGGGAATTATTGGATTCTCTTTCAAATTTTGAAGTTTCTTTGAAGCCTACTTCATACAATGAAGAATAATCAGCATCTTTAGCTCAAGTGGCATCTTTATTGAAATCTTCTTCATCATGGACCAATGGATCATGGGAGCACTCTTCATGAAGATTCTTGATCAAGAAGCTGGATATTAGCATTGGAAAGCTAAAATGGGGATTTCTTGGATTAATAGAAGCTAAAGTCAAGCTCTATTTGCTGAAGTCAAGTTCTATTAGTGAGAGGTTCCCTCATCAACAACAACACTCTTTTCCTACAAGCTTAAGAGGTACTCTAATCATTTTTAATCTCTCTTTAAATCCTATTGCTGAGCTAAGTACAATTGATGAAAGAGGGATTAAAATGATAAAGAATCCCATCCATTTTATGAAATGTATTTCATGGGAAATCCATAGAGCTATTTCAGCGATTGCATAATCACTCTCATTCATTGAAATAATCACTTCCAAGTTCCTCAAATTCTCATTTCATTTACCTAACCCTGATATTGAATTGTTTGCTCTTTTGTTTAATTGACATGAGCAAAATTTTACCCAATGGTAAGTGGAATAAGAATTGTTAAGTAGTGAATCACTATTCAGGTTATCCCTTACCTATCCCCATTTCAATTTCAGCCTATTCCATTCAAGTTCTTGCATATCATAAAAGGGGCAATCAAATTCTTTTCATTCCATGCATTTCATGCTGATTTTTAGAGCTTAGCATTGAACTACCATGTATATACCCATGAGGAAAAGTGGATGCCAGGCGAGTTGGTAGGACAAAAGAGAGATGACCCTCCCCTACTGACAAGGACCCTGAAGGGGAGCATAAACTTACTTGAGAGGGAAATTTGCACACCCCTCAAGTCTCGAATCCCACGCATTTAAAGTTCAGGTGCAGGTGCCACTCAAGGGAACAAGAATTCAGTTTTCAGCTTGGTATTTTTGACATTGGATTAGTATTGAGGTTTTGGGACAGAGTATACAAATAGGGTCCCATTAATCTTATAGTATACAATGGATTATTCAACCATTTTGGTTATTGCAGAGGGTATTTTCAGCTTTGGCAGATAGCATTCACAGGTTGCAGGAATTTCCAGACAGCTATAGTAAACTGTTTATAGAATTTTTTGTACTCAACTACTTTCAACTCTTGATAGTTCGTTAGAAAGGGGACTTCTCAAGCTTCAAGCAAAGCTAAAGAGCTTGTTATTTGGAGCACCAAAACTTAAGATATTTGAGTTTTTCTTCTACTATATATACAGGTTAGGAAGTTACTCATGGCAAGGAATAAGAAAAAGGATCCTATTTTGGAGACCATCAATGAAGAGTTGAGAGAATACCAACATGAACATGAACATGAAACCCCTCAAGAAGCTATATGCCATAGGAATTATGAGAATGAAGAGGTTGATGTAAGTTCCACTCATTCTCTTATCAATCAACCAATGAATGGAGTTGAGATGTCCCATGCTTCCATGAACTCTAACAGCCTACAACAACTCTCAAATGATATTAAAGAGATGAAATCAGGCTTTGATGGTATGAGGATGGGTATTGACAAGTTAGTGGCTATCTTTAGTGAAAAGATATTGCCTACAGCTAGTCCCAACATTCCAAACCCTCCTTTGGCTGAAGAACAACCCAAACCCTCTACTCCAAAGGTAGTAGGACAATTTGAGATTGGGGAATCATCAAAGGTTAAAGATTTTATACAGCCCACTTCATTTCAGCCTCAGCCCCATCAATCAAAGGCCTTTTATCAGCCACATGGGCAAGATCCACACGATAGAGTTTAAACAAGTTCTAGGCATGAGGAGGACATCCATGGTTGCAATCCATTTTATAAATAATTCTAACCTCAACTAAATATTGGTGGGCATGAACAAGGGCATGTGAATTCAGCCCCAAACTCCTATGGATAGCAACAACACAATCCTCATACTCAAGTTCAGCCTAATAAGCCAAGCCTTTTATCCAATCATGGTTGGCCTCAACAAAACAATAGGCAGCAACCACCATTTAATACTCCTATGCATGGACAACATCAAGGGTACCATGGAAAACCTTCCAATATGGGTAATACTCATTTTCAGCCTCAAGGACACTATTTCTAGCCATAAGGTTATGGCATGCAGTATGGACAGCAAACACCATTTGCACAAGGAACTTGGAATAATGAATTCCCTAGGCAGGCTCATTTGGTAACTCTTTTGGATAGCAACACCATAAAGGATAGTAGCACCACAATGGGCAGCCACCTCAATATGAGAGAGAGTATAAAGAGAAAATTGTCATCTCGAATTTCAAAGGAGAGAATCCTTCACCCATGGAGTTGGAGGAGTGGTTTGACAAATTGGAGATGTACTTTTTCCTTTATCGAAGGCCTAAAAATGCCAAAGTACCTAGAATAGATGACCTCCTAGATGAATTGAAGGATGCTAAGGTGTTCTCCAAGATTGACTTGTGATCGGGGTATCATCAAATACGCATGAAGGAAGGGGATGAGTTTAAAACAACCATTAGGATAGAAAGAGGCCTCTATCAATTCATGGTTATGCCTTTTGGTTTATCCAATGCTCTAGCCACATTCCAATCTCTTATTAATAAGATACTTTAGCCCTTGCTATTTCAGACAGTTTTGGTGTTCTTTGATGACATTTTGATCTATAGCAAGAGCAAAGAGGACCATTTATAGCATGTAAAAGAATTCTTCAATATATTGAGGAAGCACAAACTACTTTCCAAGGCAACTAAGTGCTCATTCATGACAAAGGAAGTTGAATACTTGGGTCATGTAGTGGGAGAAGATGGAATCAAAGTGGATCCTAAGAAGGTGCAATGCGTCAAAGAATAGTCTACCCCAACTAATGCTACTTCTTTAAGAGGTTTTCTTGGGTTATCATCATTTTACTATAGGTTTATGAAGAATTATGCTCATGTTGCAGCTCTTCTTACCGATCGGCTTAAAAAAGAGGCCTTCTTTTGGGACGAAATTGCCAACAAGAGCTTTAATGAGCTGAAGCAATTGCTTGTTTCAGCACCAATACTAGTTTGCCCTGATTTTTCCAAGACTTTTACCATCTATGCGAATGCTAGTGGTAGAGGTTTAGGGGGTGTTTTGGTTCAAGAGCATGGGGTCATTGCATTTGAGAGTAGAAAATTTGATGATAAAGAGAGGGAGATGCATGTGTACGACCAAGAGATGCTTGCTATTCTACATGCGATCAAGAAACGACATCATTATCTCTATGGAACACATTTTAAAGTCAAAAGCGATCATAGGGTGTTGAGGTATTTTCTCTCAGAGCCCAACCTTCTCCCAAGCAAAAGGGATGGCTGGCTACCTTGCAATCATATGATTTTGAAATAGCATACATGGCTAGAAATGATAATGTTGTGGCTGATGCGTTATCTAGAATGTGGGCATGCGGTTTATCTATGGTGTCTACAATTTATAAGGATTGGATAAATGACATCCAAGAACAATATGTGCTGGATGAGCATGCTGTCCAGATTTTACAAAAATTACAGCAAGGACATGATGAATAATTTCCAAATTTCAAAGTGCATAATGGACTCTTATGGTTTAAGGGTAAAGCGTACTTGGATCCTAACAATAAATTCAAGCTGGAAGTTCTCCATGAGATGCACTCATCACCAATTGCTAGACATTTAGGTCTTTTCAAGACCTTTGACAAGGTCTATGAAAGCTTTTATTGGAAGGGTTTATGGAAGGATGTCAAGGAGCATGTATCCAAGTGTTTAGAGTGCCAACAAAATAAGGACTCCACTCTAATATCAGCCGGACTCCTTCAGCCCCTTTACCTATTCCTACAGGCAAATGGACCAACATTTCCATGGACTTTATAATGGGATTACCTACTACTAGTCATGGATGGAATAGTATCTATGTGGTTGTTGATAGATTGACTAAGTCAGCCCACTTTATTCCAACCAAAATACAATATTTAGCAAGGCAAGTGGCTGAGCAATTTATGGAAAGTGTGTTCAAGCTGCATGGTATGCCAATGAGAATAGTATTGGATAGAGATACAAAATTCATGGGCAACTTTTGGAGAAGTCTATTATCTTCTATGGGTACTTTTCTCACTCCTAGTACAGCCTATCATCCCCAAACCGATGGGCAAACAGAGAGTCAATCATTGGGTGGAAGTGTACCTTAGGCATTATTGTCATGACACACAAGCTTTATGGGATTGTTGGATCCACCTTGCTAAATTTTGCTATAAAAACACGTATCACATGAGCATAGGTATGTCCCCATTTGAAGCACTTTATGGGTACAAAGTCCAAATCCCATCAATTTTGTTTCATGAAGATGTTAACCCCCAAGCAAAGGAAGAGTTGGAAAGGATGGAGACGCTCATGAGACAATGCAAGGACAGCATAAGGAAAGTAGAAGTAATGAAAGCCTATGCCAATGAGAAGAGAAGACATTTGGACTTCAAAGTTGGAGATTGGGTGTTTCTTAAAGTGCCCAAGACACACTACGCTTCATTGAAGGGTGGGAACAATAAGCTTGCTCACAGATTTTATGGACCATATTTGGTAGTGGACAAAGTTGGAGAGCTTGCTTATAAGATTCAACTACCTTCTTCCACTAGAATACATGATGTATTTCATGTTTCATAGCTTAAGAAGCATGTTGGACCTGAAGTGCAGGTATTGGAAGAGTTGCCACCAATGGATGAAGCAGGATTTGTCATATATGAACATGAAAGTATTATTGGAAAGAGATAAAAAGTACTCAAAAATCGTACTCTTACTGAGTACCACATTAAGTGGAAGAGCTTACCTATAGAGGAATCTTCTTGGCAACCATCCACTTATGTGAATGATTTCCTTGGTTATTGCAGGATAATACATGACAGACTGTGCAAGGACAGCTTGCTGTGAGATATTACTATTGGCAATAAAACTATCCTAACTTTATCAAAAATTGTTTTTGACGTTATGGGGTGATCCTAGGGATTTTATACTTCATTTCTATACATCAAATGTGTCATTTGAACCATTCTATCAAAATTTATGACAATTTTTGTAAATCAGCCTTGTTTGGACAGTAGCTAGTTTACTCACAGTTTGGTATACATCAAGATCTCTCTTATATGGAAAGTGCTTTCCTATCATATCGGAGCCACATGGACATGATTACTATCATCCTTGGTTTGGATTTGTTCCATTTATCCTTGGTTTTGAGGACAAAACCATCTTAAGACGGGATGGTTTGTCATAAAAGAAAATACCTTGATACTTTTGTACTTTGGAATCATGCTAATTCCATATCTTGTAATTTCCAACCCTTGTAAATTCAGCCCTTGCCTATGTAAATATACCCTTAACTTTGGAGATGAGGAGTTAGGATAAAGAAGGCAAGAGGCTAAGGGAAGACATATTTTGGTTCATTCACTAAATTGGCTATTCATTTTTCTTGTTAGCTTCCTTCTTGCTAGATGAAGCATCAGCCATGGATGTCATGTATTTCTGGAACTCTTATCATTAATACATGGCAAGATGTCTTGGTGCAATAGTTCTTTTGTTATTTTATGTCAATTTCAGTTTTAGTTAGATTTCTTTTCCTGGTTGAATGCTTCATTACAGCTATTGATTTGCATGAGAAAAAGTTCCTTCTAAAGTAGGTAAAGCCTCCTAATTTTGACAAAAAATGCAACTTGGACATAGAGTTTGATTGAGGTACAAATTCACTATATGGAGGGCTAGATTCTTGAAAATATGAGCATCACAAATCAAGTGATGATCCACTTGGTTGGTGAAGCATGTCTCTGATGGAAATAATGTTGTAGAGATAATGGCACTTTTGAAGCTATCAAGATTTGTCTTCAGCTTGAGGTACCAAAGCTTATCCCTAGAAGCATATTACTCAATTTTTATGACCTTAATGAAGTATGCACCAATAATTTAAGTTGTAAAATTTTGCATAGGATTAAACCCTCCTCTGGCTGTCTAGCTTCTATCTGTGTGGTGGAGTGATTTGCAGAACACTCTTGTAAGAGATAACCATTGGTTGAGGTACCAAATAAAAATCATGATGGTCCAGGCTATTGGGAACGAATGTAATTGTTAAAAATCCTTCCTTGAGAGGGGTCAATCAAATCAACAATTTGGTTAGAAGGATGGATGAGAAAAACTTGCAAACATTCACAACCCAATAGAAATAATGATGGTCAAATGTGCAAAAAGTATGATGAGATAGCCCATTTCAAGGCCCAATGCCCAAAGCTAAATAATACCTAGGCCCAAAGACAATTTGACCATGGAAATACTACTAGCAATAGAGGTGCAACCAACTAGTGCAAAGGTCGAGCGACTATATTCCAAGTCTATGTTGAAGAACAAGAAGAAGTAGAATCATCTATAGGGGAGATTGAAAGAGAAACTATTCATACCACCTTGGATAACATAGCTTTGAATCACTAGCTTTTAGTAATCTAGGTGCCCACAAGATATATCCTTCAAAGTTGGAAATGTATATCCTTCAAAGTCACAAAGGTAATCCAGCTATATCCTCAAAGCTAGAAAATATCCTTCAAAGTTGGAAATGTATATCCTTCAAAGTCCTTATTGATCATGGTAGTACCTACTCTTTCATTCTCTAAGATGTGCAAATAAGTTAGAACTAGTAATTGAGTGTATTAAAAAGTTGCTAGTGGAATTAGCTACTAATAACGGGAGGGAAGTTTTTTCTATCAAACATTCTAAAGTAACAATAATTGAGCCAATAATAGAGCAAACTAATATTAAATTCAAGGCTATGAACTAGTAGTGTATGATAGTCTTATAGGGAATGGATTGGCTCATGATGAAGGATTCCAATGTTCATCATGGAAAAGGATTTGTAAAATTTCAAAATTTGCAAGGGTATTTAGTTACAACCCAAGGTAAGACAAGAAGGCCTAAGATCCAACTTGGTAAAGCATCCCACAAAGCCAAAGTCTTGCAAAAAGTGACTCCCATTATACCTTATTAAGCTCAACAAATAAGACCAATCACATAAATAAGATGAAGAACCCTCTTGGATGAAGGAATATGTAATGTATTTCCAAAGGATTTGAAAAGTTATCATCGTCAAAGAGGGAAGTTAATCATGAGAATTAGATCTATTGTGTCACTAATTATCAATGTTTACAATAATTCTTATGGCACTTGATACAAGGATAATGGAGAAGTAGTAGGGCTATGCTTGTAGCCCCAAAAATTAGTTCTTCTCCTACCAAGGCCATGATGGTCTTTGCTATGGTTGCACAATACTTAGGCGCCATTGGGGGATGAAATCTTCTTACAAATGCACTTGTGTTAGTCATAGGTGAGTCAATAGATCCACATATGGTAGATGGTACTTCCATGAACATCTAGGTGTGTAATGAAGTAACTCAAGATCCTCATTAGTTAAAGCTATATTCATCTCTAAAATAGATTAAAAATTTATCAGATAATTTGAAGAAATTTGGTGGATGTACTAGTAGAAGTTGGTATGGTATGGGTATATAAAATGTGTTGTTTTGGGGCTAATTTAGGGAGTGATTACAATAGTAATCCTTGTTTCAAACATGGGTTAATTTAGGCCAAGAACAAGCTAACTTGCTTCAATTGGAGGAGATGGGTTCCAGACTCCATCTCTTGGGTGGAGGTTTGTTTTAGGCTATGGGGGCAAGGTACTGGTTGAGTAGAGTCGAGGATAGGATGCATGATAATAATAAGAAAGTACACTCTTCTCTTAGATCTTGTATACAACCATGGTTGCTTCTACTCACTTTTATAGAGGTGACTAGTCCCCTCTTTTAGTCTCTACATCAATTCTAGTGCTACTAAGATTGATTTGGATCACTCTTTTATAGTAGTAGAGGATTGTGATTATCCAAAAATCTTGGTTTACTACTATCTACTATTGTATACAATAGTCTTAATTATCTCACTTCACTTTGGATCAATTGTAACTCATCAAAATCTCTACTTTGGAGTGGTGGGCAATTGTTATGATTCAATGGAGATTTTGAATCATCACAATTGCCCATATATCTAGTGCTTCAAAATAAATTTCCCACTTATGATTTCCATATATCTAATGCTTTGGAATAGCTTTCTAAGTGTTCTTTTAATCAGTTATTTAGTGAGAGTAAAGCACCAGAACAACAAAGGAGAAAGACAAGATAGTAGTAGTGGCCTAAACAAAGTTGCATATAGAAGGCAAATGATACACTTGTACATCATAATCAATTTTGGCTAATGTTAGCCATCATGCTTCAAAATAACTTTCCCACTTATCTAAGGTCTAAACATTACTGGGTTTCTCTAAAGCTTAAGAAGAATAATATATTTTTCCTAGGCATGCTGATTTTTAGGTATTTGTTTTAGTAGTTAGTAGTAGTACTTTGAATCCTTGGGTCGATAGACTAATATAAACTACTAAAATAATATCATATAGACGATAAGCTAACTTTATGGGATTGTTTAAATGGCTAAGATAGGCTAAAATCATTGTGGACATATTTTATTAAGTGAGTTTGGGTATGGATACACTATTAACTCTTGTTAGACTAGTAAAATATGCTATTGATTTCCAATAAAGTAGAGTAAAACTAATATAACTGAGTTCACAGAGTAATATAAATTTACATGATCATTTTAATAGTTAATATGGTTTATGTCCTCTCATCCTTAGAGAAATTGAGATATTTTGATATCGACAATAATTTGGGGACTCTAAATAGACTGGATTCATCTATCCATTTGGCATCTTCTTCTAGAAAATAATTCCATTGTATAAGATGATCATGGATACTTATAGTTCTAGTGATTCTCTCCTTTGTATCAAGAATTATTTTGGATTTCCTATGAGAATAACTTGTCTAGATATTACAATTTTCTAACACATGACAAGGGTTAGGGACATATGCTAGGGAGACTAACATGAGTCACATTGTGAACCTCGAGATAGTGTGGGAGTTGTAGCTTTTATGCATGTCTTCCTAGGCACTTAATGATATTATAAGGATCACAATAACTTGGGCTCAATTTCTTGAATTTTCCTAATGATAGGGAACCCTTCTTAGGCCAACCCTTAAGAAGACCATACATTCCTCCTTAAATATATTCTCCAATCTCTTTGGATCTATGTATGGTTTTTGGTGATCATGAGCAGCTTTGATGCCTTGGGCAATTGCTATTACTTGCTCCTACATATATTTAAGGATTCTATTAGATGCTTTTACCTTGAGAGTAGGTATGAGAAGTTTAGGATAGACTAGCAATCTTGGCCATATATTACTTGGAATAGAGTGATCCCAATGCTCTGATGATAGGAGGCATTGTATGCAAACTCCACTAAGGGTAAATATTCAATCCATTGCTTGGGTTCTCTTCTACAACAGAACCTCAATATGCCCTTAATCGCATGATTCACTTGTTTTGTTTTCCCATTATTCAAGGAATGATAAGTTATGCTGAAAAAGTGCTAGGTCCCAATTGTCTTAAAGAGGTTTGACTAGAATCTAGAGGTAAATAGGGTGTCCTTGTCACTCACTATCATTTTTGGCAATTCGTGAAGTTGAAAAATATTCTTCACAAATATTCTAGAAATATTTGAGGCTTTAAAGATTTTCACCATCAAGATATGGGCTACTTTGGTGAGCATATTTGCTATGACATGTCCAAAGATTGTAGCTTACCTAGTAACTCGATTCTCTCTTAATTTTAATTATTTGGAAACTTAAATATTGAGTGACATACTTAATTATATCTCCCTTCATGTTTGGCCAGAAGTAGTTTTGCCTCATCTCATTTAAGGGCTTTGCATACCTCAAGTGTCTAACTATAGGAGAGTCACAAGCTTCACATATAATTTTTGAGCTCATAGGCCTTTAGAATACATGATCTACTATGGAAGTACAAATATTTTCCCCCACATGATAATCCTTGTATTTAAGGTTGTGACTTTGGGTCCTTATCCTTTTACTACCTTTGAGTAAAAAATAATCGTATTAAAACAATTCGAATGCTTTGTCTTAGTCATGAGTTAATTTTTAATAATTACATTAATATGATTAGTTTCATAAGTTACGCATGTACTTAATTTAGTAGCAATCCCTCCACTATTTAGCAATATGTTAACTTAGAAATACTATGAATTTGGACTAAAATCATGTAAAGCTTATTTCCATCCTCAAAATTGCCATGGATCAAAAGATCTCATGAAATAACTACTCTTATAGAAAATATTGGAATAACTTAAGATAGGTTTGCTAAGTCAATATGAGACACAGGAATTGTCTTGCTATTTAGTGGATTTCCAGAATAGATTGTCTTGTTTTATCCCATGAATGTAAATTAGAATTTGTTCAAAGAACTTAAAATGGATTTAAGAATCCTAAGCAACAAGAGGGATTAACAAAAACTGTGAAATGATTTCTCATGTGTTATGGAATCATTAAATTCCTTGCTTATTGTTGTTATTTTAGTAACAACTAATGAATTTCATGATTTCTTGAAGCTTTTGGCCAAGATTTGGAACCAAATGGTGGTCTTATTTTGCCATTTTAGCAAGTCAATGTCATATTTCAATTCATTTATGGTGGTTCTTGGACAAAATGGGGTTTCCACACTTTAGTGAGACCAAAGACTTGGTTACTTTTCAAAAGACAAGGTTTCTCTCTTTACCTTCCCAAGCTTGTTTTCAATCTTCCATGGTGGATCTTGCCTCGAACTCTTCTCCCAAGCCTATTGTGTTGAGATATCGAGCTCCACTCGTCATATGCCAGGGTGACCATTGTGCATTTATGTCACTGATTTGTTAGTTGCAGATGCGGTTGGTACACTGCCCATGAATAATAGCTAGATGACAGCTATCCTTATCTACTCTAGTTCGTGGCTCAGTTAGTATGCCACCTTAGTTAGTTGAGTTTGGTTTGAGACCCATATATAGGGTTCTTCTATTTCTCTGTACTAGTGTTCTTTTTGGTTTACACAACTAAGAAGAGGAAAACTGTTTTCACCCTCCACCTTTGTGTGTATTCCCCCATTGTGTAAGTGAGAAAGCTACAAGTGAGACTCCTTCCTTCTCTCCCATAATCTTGACATGGTATTAGAGCCTGGTTCGTGGTAAGGAGCTCAAGAAAGCAAACCAAGTTTGAAGTATTCTGGTAAGAGGACCAGTGTTGCTTTCATTTTTTGAGTTTGGGAGCAAGTCTCTGTAGGTAGCATAGCAGGAAAGTGCGAGTGCATTGTCTTAGATTGAGATGCCCTTTGCGGTGTTGCCCTGTTTTTTTGATTCTAGACCATTTCGGGGCATGTTTTGGAGGCGGAAGTTTTCCACACACTCAGAAAAAGGCCCTATTTTTTACTGTGTGGCCACTATTCTACAAATTGGTGAAAAGATACTGTAGAAATTGCATCATATGCCTATGTGCAGAGACATTGGGAGTTACAGAATCATCCTTGTTGCCTGTTGATGCAAAATTGTCACTAGGAAGTGACTGTGTGGTCAAATACCACTTTCGTCAGTTTTGCAAACTTGCCCTTGTGAGGCTAAAGTTGTGTTTTTTGCAATGACAGAATTTTTTGCAGTGTTCTATAATGGCGGCTGATTCTCTTTCACAGATTTTCACTAAAAAGCTTAACAAGAACAACTTCCAAGCATGGAAGTTTGGAATGACGAATTTCCTTATGGAAAAAGGATATTGGGAATTCGTTGTAGGAAATGAAGAAGAACTAGTTCTTCCTGATATTCCCAATAGCAAATGCAGGCATTTAAAAGATGGCATGAGAGAGCTAGAAAAGTTATGTACTAGCTGTCTATCAGTATTTCAGACTCTATGATTGTGCATATTCAGGATGCAAGTACGCCAAAGGAGGCATGGGATACTTTGTCAAAAATGTAAAGCACAAATACGCAAGCCAGGAAAATGCAGCTCAAGCAAGAGTTGCACAATGTGCAAAGAGAAAGTATGAGCATCCATGACTACCACATGAAGGTGAAGAAGATTGCAGATGCACTTGCTTCCATTGGGTCGCCAGTGGAATATGATGATTTAGTTTCTGTGACCTTGAATGGTCTAGGAAAGGATTATGCACAGTTCCGAACATCCATTTCCACCCGTGAAAGATTTCCTGATTTTGAGGAGTTGATTGCTCTTCTAATTTCTAAGGAGGAGAGAAATGGTGATGCATCTTCTTCAGGAGGAACTTCAAAAGAAGCTGTTTTCTACTCAAATGCTGGAAGAGGTAGTGGCAGAGGTAGAGGGGGCCGATTTGGAGGCCGTGGTAGAAATCAAAATATGCAGCAAACTCAAGAAGACCAATCCTATGGAGGAGGACGTGGTAACTCTAGAGGCAGGGGGAGCCAAAGAGGTCGTGGTGGATGGCAAAGAGGCCAAAATGCAAACAGCAATGTTGAATGCTACTACTGTGGTAAAATGGGTCATATGGCTAAAGACTGCTATAAAAAGCAGAATGACATCATGAATGGAAAATTGCAACAAGGGAATTATGCATCTTCTAGTAGACAGGGTGATGATAGAAATGAGCATTTGTTTATGGTGCAGCACATGACCAATTCTGTGACAAGTGCAAAAGAAAGCAACAATGTGTGGTATGTTGACTCAGGTGCATCAAACCACATGACAAGTCATGCAAAATGAATGCAAGATGCAAGGAAAATAGAAAAACCAGGATTTGTGGAGACTGGTGATGATATTGCACATCCTATTGTGCAAATTGGAAGAATTCCTTTGTCTATGCAGGATGGGAAAAAGAAATACATGTCGGATGTATTTCATGTCCCGAATATCACCAAGAACCTGGTTTCTATTGGTCAAATGGTTGAGCAGGGATTGCAAGTCAAATTTAATCCTCATGGATGCTTTGTTGAGGATATGAAAAAAAAAGGTCGCTTGATAGCAAAAGGAAAGAAGAAGGGCAGAATGTTTACGTTGGATGCAGACATGCTTGAATTGAGTGTAGCAATGTTTGCACATGGGACCGGTGTAGTTGTAGATATTGATATCTGGCATAAACGCATTGGTCATGTTAATGTACAGTGACTTAAATCAATGCAAGCCCAAAATATTGTTGTAGGATTGCCTAAATTCAAGGTTGCAGAAATACATAAGGTATGTGAAGCCTGCCAATTTGGCAAACAAGTAAGGAAACCATTTCCTAGACATTTTCAAGAGAGTAAGAAGCCATTGGAATTAATCCACTCTGATGTGTGGACTACTAAAGCTGCATCTATTGGAGGCTCTCATTATTTTTTCACTTTTATTGATGACTATAGCAAAAAATTTTGGGTGTATTTTATGAAAAAGAAAAGTGAAGTTTTTGGGCATTTCAAAACTCTTAAAGCTATGGTTGAAAAAGAAACAGGCCTACAAATAAAATGCATAAAGTCAGATGGAGGGGGAGAGTACCTCTCAAATGAGTTTGCAAGGTTCTTGCAGGAGCATGGCATAAAGCAACAATATTCATGTAGTCATACCCCACAACAAAATGGAATTGCAGAAAGAAAAAACAGGCATATTGGAGAGGTATCTCGTGTCATGCTCAATGAAAAAGACCTGCCAAATTTTTACTGGGCTAAGGCACTTGCTACAACAGTCTACATAATGAACATGACTCCCACTGCGGCAATACATGGCATGACTCCAGAGGAGAGGTATACTGGTAGAAAACCAGATATTTCTCATTTGAAAATTTTTGGTTGCATTCCCTATGTTCACGTGCCAGATGAGTTGAGATCCAAATTGGATCCAAAAGCTGAGAAGTGCATCTTTATTGGTTACTCTCAGCAAAAAGGGTATAGATGCTATAACCCTTCTACTCGTAAGTTTACAGTGAGTAGAGATGTTGTTTTTGATGAGATGAGTAGCTGGTATAAACCAGTAAATGTGATTGATAATGTAGATGCACAAAATGGTAATGCTACACAGAATTCACAGCAGCAATCATAAGATATTAGTGGACCTAGAGTGTCCTCTAGCAGTGGTTCACATTCTTTGCCATGGACAGGCAGATTGAGATCAGGAGAATCTTCTCAAAGCAATGAAGATAGTGGTATGCAGGTATCACGAAAAGAAAAAGAGAAGGTAGATCAGCCCATGTTTGATGTGAATGCAGGTCACTCTTATGTGAATGGTGAATCTAGTGGCTCAGAACAGAGCATTGATGATGAGTTGGGTATTCCTTCTGTTGTTACACCTGGAGTAAGGAAGACCAAGGATGCTTTGAGAGCACCTGGAAGTGAGCCTACTTTGCGCAGGTCTACCAGAGATAGGTATCCTGTGGATAGGCTGAAATATAATGGATTTACAGCCATTCACTATGCCTATATATTAAAAATGATACATGAACCAGAACCCACTTCTTTTGAGCAAGCCATGGGAAATGAAAAATGGGAGAAAGCCATGGATGCCTTGGAAGCAAATGCTACATGGGAATTGGTACCTTTGCCTAGAGATAAGAATGCAATTGGTTGTAAATGGGTTTATAAGATGAAGCACAATGTAGATGAAGCACAATTGGTTGTAAGTGGGTTTATAAGATGAAGCACAATGCAGATGAAGCACAATTGGTTGTAAGTGGGTTTATAAGATGAAGCACAATGCAAATGGTTTTGCGAACATATACAAGGCAAGATTAGTAGTCAAGGAGTATGCATAAACATATGGCATTGATTATGAAGAAACATTCAGTCCAGTTGCAAGGATGGCAACCGTAAGAGTAGTCATTGCTATGGCTGCATCAAAGGGATGGTCTTTACATCAGATGGATGTAAAGAATGCCTTCTTACATGGTGATTTGCAAGAAGAGGTCTATATGGAGCAGCCACTAGGTTATGTGCATGCTATTCATCCTGAGTTTTTTTGTAGGTTGAAGAAAGCCTTGTATCGCTTGAAGCAAGCACCTAGAGCATGGTCTGACAAGATAGGGCAGTATCTTGTCACTATTGGCTTTCAGATTTCCAAGGCAGATTTCTCACTTTATGTGAGAAAAACAGAGAAATGTATTATGCTACTTGTCATTTATGTTGATGATTTGATTATGACAGGTGACAGTGATGAAGATATCCTTCATGTGAAAATGCTATTGAAGCAGAAGTTTGAGATGAAGGATTTGGGAGAGCTGCGTTATTTCTTGGGCATTGAGGTGATTAGATCACCAAGTGGGATACGGCTCTTGTAGAGGCAGTATGGGTTGGACATGCCGTCCAAATATGGGATGACATACTGTAAGCCTATTTCAGTTCCTTTGGAGCAGAATGTGAAGTTGAGTGCAGATGCAGGTGAGCTTCTAAAAGACCCTACTATGTACAGACGCATAGTAGGAAGTTTGATTTATATGACTATTACCAGGCCAAATTTGAGCTATGTTGTTGGATTGGTAACTCAATTTATGCAGGCTCCAAGGAAACTGCATTTGGATGTGGCTAGATGCATACTCAGGTATGTGAAGTCCACATTGCAGTATGGAATATTTTATCAGACTGGGGCTCAGATATAGTTGCATGGATACACTGATGCTGATTGGGCTGGTAGTATTTCTGATTGACGATCTACCAGTGGATATGTGTTCTCTTTTGGGAGTGCTGCAGTCACTTGGAGCAGCAAGAAACAGCCTACAGTTGCCTTGTCGAGCACAAAGGCTGAATACAGGGGTGCAGTAATGGCTGCATGTGAGGTAGTTTGGTTGCATAAGCTACTTTATGATATGCATCAGCCTACAGATGGGCCAGTTGTCATTTATTGTGACAACATGAGTAGTATACACTTGGAAAATAACCCAGTCTATCATGCTAGAACAAAGCACATTGAGGTGCATTATCACTATGTGCGGGAGAGGGTTTTACTAGGTCTTATTGATCTAGTTTATGTTAGCACAGAGGATCAGGTAGCTGACATATTTACAAAGGCATTGGGCACAGAGAAGCTGTGCAAGTTCAGAGACCTCCTTGGTGTGCAAGAATTGGGATTGAGCTCGAGGGGGAGTGTTGAGATATCGAGCTCCACTTGTGATATGCCAGAGTGACCATTGTGCATTTATGTCACTAACTTGTTAGTTGCAGATGCGGTTGGTACACCACCCATGAATAATAGCTAGTTGATAGCTATCCTTATCTACTCTAGTTCATGGCTCAGTTAGTATGCCACCTTAGTTAGTTGAGTTTGGTTTGAGACCCATATATAGGGTTCTTCTACTTCTCTGTACTAGTGTTCTTTTTGGCTTACACAACTAAGAAGAGGAAAACTGTTTTCAGCCTCTACATTTGTGTGTATTCCCCCATTGTGTAAGTGAGAAAGCTACAAGTGAGACTCCTTCCTTCTCTCCCACAATCTTGACATATTGTGCCTCATCCACTAGTCCATCTTGCAAGTTTTCATCACAAGGATCTTATACATTACCATATTGCTAAGTATTGTGGTCGTAAATGACTGTAGGCAGCCAATATACATTGCGCTAATTCTTGCAAGTCACAATAGTAAGGTCTTCTGCATAATCAACATGATTCTAACTCTAACTTGCTAATTGTGAGATTTTCTTAACTATTTGATGGGGCTTTTGGCATTCTTTAGTCATTGGGAATGAGGTTTAACTCCAACAATGATTCATTGACCAACTAAGAACCATCTTTATCATTTGAAGCTTTCACAAACCTTAGATATGGTAAAAAACATGACATCACTCAATCTTGTTCATGATTTTGAAGTTTTAAAGAGGATTTTGCCTCATTATGTTCCTAGGAGTTCACCTAAAGCTCAAGAAATCAATATCTATCAAATATTAAAGCATTTTCCCTTCTCTTTTTTTTCACCTTGAACAATAGGGAAAGTTCAAATCACTTGATTTTTCAAGAATTCAAGCTTAATCGTAGCATGGGACACTCCAACAACAAGCTTTGAAGAGTTTTCAGCAAGATTTCAAGCTCCCATAGAAAATGCGATCAATCTTGGTTTCATGCAAGCATTCTAAGTTTTGGATTAAGCACTTTGGTGATCCTTCTAGCTAGGAGGAGTATTTGCAAACAAGCTTGGATTCATTGAAGAAGAAATTGATGGACAACTGATCGACAACCTTTTTCATAAACTCTTAATCCATTCTTTGTCAGAGGTAATCCTACATCATCTTACTCTTAAATCTGTAACATGTCCGCTTGACCACTTGTGGGACACATCTTAACAGCCCATTGGGAGAAGAGTCTAGAAAGCGCCACCTGGCACTCGCAAGGAATGTCACACGGTTTGCAATCTAGGTCTTCCCGAGTCTGCCCCGAAGCGGAAGTATCCGATCGTTCCCACTTAGGATCGATCTGAAGTCAGGGTTTCTTTCCTATCAGCCAAGTCTCTAGGAAGTAGCTAGCATCGAGCTCCAGATAACCCACTTTGAGTAGGAACAATAGAGTTGAAGTAGATTTATGCTGCACTTGGTTCATAGAGAATGGGAAACGAGAGGAATGCACCGCTCACGAAGACCTTGTCCAAGGGAAATATAGAGGCAATAATGGCTTATCCATTATGATACTTGTCTAACACTTCAGGGCCGGCATACACACATTATGGTGGATGTATTTTTACTCATGCTTTATGTTGAGTCGATAACATTAACACATGAAAATTTTATGTAGTTTATGTGGGTCTCACTAATGATTCTTTTGGGTAACCCATGAAGTTTGAATATTTTCTTGATGAATAATCTTTCGATGTCTGAATCTTTATAGTTTGTCTTGACAGGGATGAGATGTGTGACCTTGGTGAGCATATCTACTACAACCATAATAGAGTTATATCCTACCTGAACTTGGGGTAGGCCAACAATGAAGTCCATACTAATGAACTCCCATTTCATTTGGGGAATGTCAAGTGGTTGCAATTTCCCATGCATTTTAACATGTTCTTCCTTAATGCGTTGACAAGACAAACATTCCATGACATATTGGAGTACGTCACCCTCTTGAGCCTTTCCCAATAATAGCTCTTTCTAACCGTATTAAGGGTCTTGGCATAACTAGGATGTCCTGAGAAAGGGGAGTCATGGGCTTCCCATAGTATCTTCTGCTTGAGAGTTTGGCTTGCAAGGATACATAATCTTGTCCTAAAGTAGACAAGTCCATTACTGACAGAGTATTCTTGATACTTCATCTTTAGCTTCGGGTCTTGATCCTTGATGGGGATCTCCCTTAGCATTTTCTGATAGACTGGGTCATGATATGCCTCAATCGGGTTGTTTGGCATTGATACCTTTGTGGCCAGTGACCTTGCTATTGATGGATCTTGCAAAACAAGAGAATTTAGAAATGTCTTGCGACTGAGTGCATCGACAACTACATTGTCTTTTCCAGGCCTATACTTGATTTCAAAATTATATTCTTCCAGCACTTTGATGCATCGACGTTACCTCATATTGAGCTCATTCTGAGTAAAGATCATTTAAGACTCTTGTGGTCCATTACTAAGGAAAATTTGTTACCTAGCAAGTAATGTCTCCAAAGTTTGAGAGCATGGATGATAGCCAACAGCTCCAAGTCATGAGTAGCATAATTCCTTTCATGGCTTTTCAAATTTCTTGATGAATATGCTACGGGATGACCTTCTTGCATAAGTATACATCCTAAAGAAAGTGCGCTAGCATTAGTTACCACTTCAAACTCCTTACTGAGATCAGGAAGTTTCAGGATGGGTGCTGCAATCAAAGCATAATCTTTGATGAAAATCCTGTACCATCCTGTGAACCCAAGAAAACTACATATTTCTTTGACAAAAGTTGGTGTTGGCCATTCCAAAACGTCTTTGACCTTAGCTGGATCTACTGAAATTCCTTCTTCTGATATAATGAATCCCAGATATTCAATCTATCACTTGAAAAATGTGCACTTCTTCTTCTTGGCATAAAGCTTGTGCACTCTCATTGTTTCAAGAGCAATGCGAAGTTGGGGTTCATGATTTTTTTCCTGTTTTGAGTAGATTAGGGTATCTTCAAAAAAGACGAGTATGAAATCATCAAGATAGGGCCTAAATATATCCTGCATTAACCTGTTGAAGGTAGCAGGAGGATTCGTCAGCCTGAATGATATCACTAGGAATTTGAAGTGTCCATACCTTGTGCTGAATGTAGTCTTTGGGATATCTTCTTCTTTGATCCTTATCTGGTGATATCCAGATCTGAGATCTATCTTTGAGAAGATCTTCACTCCTTGAAGACGGTCAAGTAATCCATCTATTCTTGGAATGGGGTATTTATTTTTTATGGTTGCCTGATTCAACCCTCTGTAGTCAATGCATAGGCGAAGTGTTCCATCTTTCTTCTTTTGGAACAACACTGGAGCTCCCCATGGTGAACTGCTAGGATGGATGTAGCCTTGATCTAACAGTTGCTTGAGTTGCTCTTTCAATTTGATAGCTTTCGGGATGGACATCTTATACGGCCTCTTTGTGACTGGTGTAGCTCCTAGCACAAGTTTGATTTCATGGTTGACTTCTCTTTGGGGAGGAAGTTCCATCAGCTCTTCAAGAAATACGTATGTGTATTCCTTTAACCATGAAGGCTCTTCACCATATTCTTGATTCTGATCTAGCTTATTCAATTTAATCAGATAGACAGGTAGGCCTTTTTGAACACCTTTTATTATCCATGTTTCTTTTTCCACCTGTATCTTTGGTTTACCGGCCTCACCTTGAGTCGTGACTAGTTCCCCTTCAAAATTTCGGAAGGAGACTTGGCCCTTCCCACAGTGGATGTGGGCATCATTGGGTATAGCCAATCCATTCCGAGTAAACATTCGTGGAAACCCAGGTTCATTACCCTGAAGCTCACAGAAGTTGGCTTCCCACCCAGTAGGAATTCCACCTTAGCAGTTTGCCTAGTACAAGTGACTTCACAACCATTTGCTAATTCCACAAGTAAAGTAGGTGCATCTATTGTGGCTATGCCTAATCTTTTTGCACAGATTGGTGAAATGAAGGAGTGTGTACTGCCACAGTCAATCAGTGTTTTGAAGCTTTTACCTTGATATTCTGATGGAGTTTGAATCACCAAGAATTGGCAATTTGGACCCTTCGTGAACCGTTGCCCTCTTAATGTCAGCATCCATGGATGGATCTTCTTCATTGTCCAGCTCCTTGTTGGAAACATTAGAGGTTCTCCCTCTAGCCATAACGATGGTTCCTTGGCCATGAGCAGCTTTATTTTGACCTTAGAATTCCCCTTGGCGATGTCCTTCACCAAGCTTGGGGCACTCCCTCTTGAAGTATCTGGGCTCGTTGCAATGGAAGCAATGTGGGTTGCCATCATTGCTTTATATTGGAACAAAGTTGTTGATAGCATTGGCCCTAGCTTTCTTTCTTTGGCCCTGATTCTGACCCTGCGCTCTCTTGGTCTGAGCCATAGACATGCCCTTATTCTAATCTTTGTAAGGCCAAATCTTGTTGTTCCTAGTTTGTTCTTCACCTCCTGTATTATTAGAGCAGCTCGAATGAGTGCATCTTGTAGGTCCCTTGGGCACATGGATTCCAATCGAGTGTTTATGGGTGGATTCAACCCAACACAAAATTTTGACACCTGTTGTGTCATATCCATTGGGGCTGCATACTTTAGGAGTGAAACGAACTTCGAATAATATGCTTCTAGGGATAATCCTAGCTACTTCAAGTCATAGAATTCATTCATCTTTTGTGTGCGGTAGGCAGGTGGCAGATACCTCCCTCGCACAGCTTCCTTAAGCCTATCCTAAGTGACTATCCCCTCCGAGATCGCTTGATCTCCGCACCACTGTTTCCACCAAAGTATCGCTTCGCCTATAAGCTTAAGTTTGGCAAGCATGGATTGGTTAGCAGGTGCAGTTCCTGCTGCCTCAAAGTAGTCCTCCATGGACTCAATCCAGATCTTAGCATTGGCTTGAATAGTACTTCCCTTGCCATCGAACTTGGGTGGCTTAATTTGCTTGAGAAGGAACTTCTTCTCTTGAACCACAATTGGACTTAGTGCAGGAGTCGGATTTGGAACCTACACTTGGGGTTGCGTCTGAACAATAAGATTCTTTATGTTAACATCTTATCATACTTTCCCATATTATGTTAATATGACTAGCAGAGCTTTTAGCCAAGCGATTTAATCACTTAACACCTTAGCTAACATTTACGATTAAGATAGACAAGTGTAAAAAGTCTTATGTATTCATGAGGGCATATCCCTTTGAGTACATTTATTTGGATAAGTAGACAGGCTGATTGATACATCAGTTTGGGAAAAATAGGATTGTGTTACAATCGGCTACAAGGACGGAATAATAATATGGAGTGGGGTCATGGATTTTCAGGAAATGGTAAGTCATAGGAAGCTTGGAGTATCCCTTCCTTTGATACCTGTTCTTCTCATACCGCCTTAACACCTTGATCCTGTCAGTAGAGATCACCCGGGTCACTTCTTCATAGACATACTTGTTCTTCTTGACTTGCCGGCCGCTAACATGCAAAGTTGCGTTTGCACGAGCTTCGACAAAGATGAATAGCTTTATGATCTTTAAATCCTCCATCCACTTGATTCTCTTCAAGTTGGTCTGAAGGTACGCGAGTCGATGGGCTGCTATGTAGTATATTCTTGAATCTCCCGTCCATCTCTGCTCCGCATACAAGGGCAAAGGATTATAGGTCCAGAATATCCATCATGCCAAACCTCTGGCGATAATTTGAAGCATGCATTGCAGTCATGAACATGACCTGGAACACAAAGAACTTGCTCCATGCTTCGTGACTCTGCAACCCAACATCCATAAGTGAGTAAAGAAATGTTTTCAACAGAAAACACTGCTCTATTCCACTCACCTTCCCCTGTTTATCCTCTTATTTCCTTTATTTTCCTCCATTAAGTTCCCTTATAATCTCTAGATCTTGTTGGTTCACTTTGATACCAACTGTAACTTGTCCACTCGTCCACTTGTGGGACACGTCTTAGCAGTCCATCGGGAAGAGAGTCTAGAAAGTGCTGCCTGACACTCGCAAGGAATGTCACAAGGTTTGCGATCTTGGTCTTCTTGAGTCTTCCCCGAGCAGAAGTGTCTGGCCGTTCCCACTTAGGACCAACTTGAAGTTAGGGTTTCTTTCCTATCAACAAAGTTTCTAGGAAATAGCTAGCTTCGAGCTCCAGATGAACCACTTTGCATAGGAACAACAAAGTCGAAGCAGATTTATGCTGCACTTGTTTCATGGAGAATGGGAAACGAGAGGGATGTGAAGCTCAACCTCTCTTCCCATAACGCATAGTCCCATTCCGTTCCCCTAAAACAGCATAAATCAAGATTCTAACTCTACTGATGCTAGGTCTTCATAGTCTTGTTATCTCGTCTTTTGAGAAAATTTCCCAGCTAACCGGGACCACCCTTCCGTAGGACAGACTCAAGTCACATCCACTACACTTTCCTCGGTTTTCTTAGTTATCTAATTACCTACCACATTATGTTTGACATGCAAAGGCAGCTTCCTTAATTAATCAATTTAAACACAGGTTCCTTCACGTAACTTAGGCATTAACACAAAAACAATGTCAAGCAAGTTTCTTTTTCAAATATATGATCTTAATTTATCATAATCCCGGAATACATCAAATATCATGCCCGAAGGCTATCCTAGCAATCTACAGAATTGCTGCTCCAGGTTCTGCCCGTAGACTAGTACACGGGCCTCGTGATCCTATCTCAAGTCACGTCGGCCTCTTGTGTGGGATTCGGAGATAACGAATTTACAGCCAGAGCCTCCCCTGGCACCCAAGCGTCCTCCCACTTCAAGCAGCACCCACGGAGAGACCTCTCGCGATGGGTTCGGTCCAAATACCCGGCGTGACTAACAACCCCCTTGGATAGGGCCAAGCAGTCAGTCGGAGGTAACTAAACCTGCCTCTCCCTCCAAGCTTTTAACCTGAAGCATTAAGTGTTTTGCCTTGAATTAGTTCCTTGAACAAAGAAGTTCAACAATGTACCTAAGTGTATAATCACGATCATTTCGGAGGCTGTTTGTACGACCAATTGCTAAGGTGCGATTCCTTTTTTCGGACCCAACATTCGATCCTGTATCGTTTGCGACTTGGCGATATCCCAAGGGCTTGGCAAGCTAGGTTGCTTTCTTCCCCTTTTTCTTCGGATTAGGGTTTGTACCTTGCTAACCCTAATTATTCTTACCCTAGATCTCTTTGTAAAAATAGGTCATGGACAACCTCGTTGTCCTCGGTTGGTCAGCTTGCTGGTTATCTCCTAGATCTGTTGAAGTACCTATGTACCTTTATCTTTGATCTTAATTGATCAAGATTGTCTATCCCCTTGACCATGACTGGTCAAGATGGTTCTATTTAGAACTGTCCTACTTCGTCTTAAGTATAATCTTCTTAAGCCCTCTTAATAATACTCACAAGCGCTTAAGATTTACCTATCCCTCTTGAAGTCACCAAGGACTTTGACATGGGACTTATGGATCTCAGTCCCATTTGGTGAATTACAAACAATGTTGAATTTTTCCCAACAACTCTAATGCACACAACGTAATGCCATGCCTTCTTTCAATGCTTACAATTTTGATATAATCCACATGATGTTCTATGCCACACATGCGAAGGTATTTTCCAGGCATGCAACTTTAACATTATCCTCTATGTAATTATTTACATGTCCCATAACCTTCTTGAATGATCTGACCTTTATAACTTGATGTAATTATTGTATGAGCCTAACTGCGCTTTAATATTTTCTATAGATTATTACATGTACCTTAGAATCCTTCTTGCGATACGGACATGCACTTTATTTCTTTCAATGTCCTCTGAAATGCATTTTAAGCAAGAACTTGTGCAAGGAATAATGCACTTAATGCAATAATTTATGCAAGAATTTTTAGTAACTTACAATACAGTTTCTAATCAATTTCACCTACTATGATGCCATCTTACAACGGAAATTATCTTGCTCATTACATACATCAAAACTAAGTTCATACCACGCAATTTAATGTGATGCATGTGAATATGATTTTTAATAATAGAGTAACCTCGGTTTGGAGTGATGCCGTGATTCCAGTGGTATTGATGCCTAATGAACTATTCGCAGTTGCAGTGCCACCTTGTTTTGAACCTCCATCCACACTTGCAAGGTTTCCAACCATCTTTGCAGAACTACACTTCAAGGCCATACTCGAAGACGCATGTACGAGTGATAGAGTTTTTGCACTCTCCTATGCAAGATCCTCACTGCCTCTCCTTGAGTGGAGGAAGAGATTGAAGGGGGAGGGGCGTATTTCCAGAGATACCAAGAGGGGTGTGTGACCTCTCTTTAAGGAGGTGGAAGAAGAATCTTCTAGAAGCTTCTCTCTCTCTCTCTCTCTCTCTCTCTCTCTCTCTCTCTCTCTCTCTCTCTCTCTCTCTCTCCTTATTCTTCTTCTTCTTCTTCTTCTCTCCTCTTCTTCTTCTTCTTATTTTTCTCTTCTTCTCCTCTCTCTCTCCCTCCTCTTCTTCTTCTTCTTCTTCTTCTTCTTCTCCTCTCTCTCTTCCTTCTTCTTCTTCTTCTTCTTCTTCTTCTTCATCTTCTTCTTCTTCTCTTCCTTCTTCTTCTTCTTCTTCTCCTTCTCTCTCTCCCTTCTTCTTCTTCTTCTTCTTCTTCTTCTTCTTCTTCTTCTTCTTCTCTCTCCCTTCTTCACTTTCTTCTTCTTCTTCTCTTCTTCTCCTTCTCTCTCTCCCTTCTTCTTCTTCTCTTCTTCTCCTTCTCTCTCTCCCTTCTTCACTTTCTTCTTCTTCTTCTCTTCTTCTCCTTCTCTCTCTCCCTTCTTCTTCTTCTCTTCTTCTCCTTCTCTCTCTCCCTTCTTCACTTTCTTCTTCTTCTTCTCTTCTTCTCCTTCTCTCTCTCCCTCTTCTTCTTCTTCTTCTTCTCCTTCTTCTTCTTTGATCACGAGGGGGGGTTTCGTTTCAGCTCATGGGGGGATGTGCTGTCCAGGGCCACGAGGGAGGGAGGTGCTACTCATGAGGGAGGGGAGGGCTGCCGACAATGTCTAGGGGGGGTGCTGTCTGTTGAGATCCCCAAGGGGGAGTTGCTGCCTTTTAAGGTGGGGGGAGGTGGTAAGGGGGAGGGGAGATGGCTGTTTACAGCAATCACCCTCCATGTGGGGGGGCTGCATGCCTCCCCTTCACTTCCTCTCTCCCTCCCTCTCTCTCTCTCTCTCTCTCTCTCTCTCTCTCTCTCTCTCTCCGCCATGCAGTCGGCAGGGGGAGAGAGAGGGAGAGTAAAAAAATTAAAAAAAATTGAAATTTTTTTTTGGGGGGCTCTCATGGGGGGGGAGGGAGGCATCGGGGTGAGGGGGCAGTATTACATATACTCTCTCACTCCCTCTCTCTTCCAACCTTTCGGGGTCTCCTTATGCTCCCTTGTGCCTCCCCATGTCTCATATTTATAATGAATTAGAGAGGAGGGGATAAGTCTAAGAACAACAGTGGAGCGGCTCTTAGAAGACTCAGTGATATGATGCTCGGATCATAAATCTGATGGTTGCATTGGCTCCAAAGGGGGGTAAAATCCCAAGACGCTTGATTAGAAATCTCTTAGTTCACTCCTTCTTCTTTTCTCTGTTCGAATTGCTGTCAACTGCCTGTAAACTGCGATCGCGGCGCGCGTGATTTTGCCAGTCACTTTTCTTTATTTCTCTTTTTATAAAATCTCCAAAACTAACTAAAACATCACTTGTCTTTTCTTTTAAATGACTTTTAGTTCTATCTTTTTAGGATAATATCTAAATTATAATAGTTTTTCCCCCCCAAGAATCTAATATTTTTGGACCATTCAAACTACACATTAATACTAGTGATTAATATGGCTCATAAGTCTTGTTCACATTGTACTTTTTGTGAAGGGTGGCTACGGTCCTTATCAATTTGAGAAAAATGATAGATTTATGACTCGATTTTTAAAATATATTTTTAATTGAATGAAAATTATTAGTTATTAACGCTAGTCAGTTTTTACCTCAGTTAGTCTTTAGTTAGTAATCTTACTAACTTATTAATTGGCTAACTAACTTTTGAACTAATCAACTAACTTTTATTGCATGGAAATATTACAAAATCTCTCTTTCAAATCCAATTGTTGGGCTTATTGTCTTGCTAGCAAGAGAGGTTAACATTAGAAAAAATTCATCCAAACTATCATTGCATTTGTAAATAAGCAAGCCAAGAGAAAGAAAAGAAGATATAGATGGCTATAAAAGAGAGAGAAGATTTCAGAGGAGAGAGAAAGACAAAATAGAGAGAAAAAGATAGGAAGTAAGAGATGGAAGCCATAAAAGCTAAGAAAGCTTAAAGATGAAAGAGACTTTGTATTAATTCTGAATGGTGAAATGTAAAGTCCCTTACACCTTATAGAGCAGCAACTAGTGTAGCTAGTATTTCCCGCATTATTAATCCTAGTTTCTTAAATTCTATCTCCACCCAAATGTTTTTGTCCCAATTTTGTTTTTGGGAACTTATTACAGAGTATGAGATAGAGCAAAATAGAGTACTATTCTATTTCAACCATTACAAGGAATGAATCAATGAATATTTCAAAAATGTGGAAAGAAGAAAGGAGGTATTATAAAGGATATTAAATGTACATTGATGGGGAAGGATAAATTACATCACTTAATGATAAATCCATTGCCAAATGAAGGATGCAAACATGAAACAATATGTTATCTACTAGTACCATGCTGTAGTAAATTTGCTATAACTTTTGATAGTAGAAAGCTGTGATTAGGGCATATTAGGCATCAAAATGAAGCTCTTTCCAAAAGCTTTTAGGATGTAAGTTGCATTTTGTTATCCATAAAAATAATAAAATTTGGTTTTAAAACAAAGAGCTATTGTAGGCTATTGTCTACATAACTATGCTAAATTAGGGCCATAAATGGCTAATCTTTAGCCAAGTTTGCTTCTTTAAGATAAGGAAACTCCTCCATAATCAAGGTTGGTCTCCAAGAAGCTTCTTCCAAAGGTAATCCTCTCCATTCACTCAAATATTCTTTGATAATTTTTGTTCTAAGCTTCTTGTCTTGCTGGCCAATGACTTCCTCAAGAATATAATAAATGATACCCTCCTTATCCATAGGTGGAAGCTCCTCAACATAATCCATAGTAAATCCAATGAAAGGCGTCAACTGACTCACATGGAAGGCATTGTGAACCCTAGTGGATGAAGGAAGTGCCAACACTGGTATACCAAGTCACCCCCTCTCTTTAAAAACCTATAAGGTCCATAAAATCTTTGAGGTAGTTTGGTACTAGAATCATCTTTGAGAGTAGCATAATGAGACTTGGGCACTTTCACGAGTGCAAAATCTCCTTGATCTTGGAACTCTAGATTTTACCTTTTCTCATTAGCATAAACCTTAATTTGACCTTGGGCCTTCTTGAAATTCACTTTACATTGGGTGAAAAAGAGCTTACACATGTTCCAACTCTTCCTTGATTTGAGGGTTTATCTTATCATTAAAAATGAATGTGGAAAGGGGTACCTTTTGTAGCCATATAAAGCCTACCTAAGTAACCTAAGGGATGTGAAGTCCCTAGGCACTTATCTATAGTGGGCAACCCTTGGGCAATGCTTCTCAGCATGCTCGAACTAGTCATCACCAACTCGCGCAATACCCAAAGGTTCAACGATGTACCCGGTACGTAGGATCTTTCTAAATTCCTTGCATACTCCTGGGGAAAGCTTAATAAGCTGTAAAAAATTCACATCCAGCTTGACTTCGCAAAGAGAGCTCGCCAAATCGAATTCATGATAGTTCGATAGAGCTCGCTTTTCATGCCAAACCATCCGCTCTTTAGGTCACTGAACCGGCTTTATTGCCTCTTTCTTAACTTTCACCTTCTTCTTTGGTAGTTCCTTATCGGCTTTACTTTCTACGGGCTTCAAAGGTCCCCCTTCCATGGCAGGATCCAAAACTTGCGTCCCTTTGTCGCCTTGTTTAGGGTTTCCATCGACAGGCTTATCCTTGTCGGCTTCTCTACCCTTTTGACCTCTTGTAAGGACAACTCGCAAATTAGAGGTTTCAGCATCATTAACGCATACAGCCTCAATCAAACTAACCCCACTACCACTAGGTAGCTCCTCCACTGCAGTCTTTCGTCATTGAAGTATTTGTTTAGGCCCATCTTCTCACTGGGAATCATTTCTTGGCACACGATGATTAACAGGCCCTGGTTGCCGACTACCGCGCTGGAGGGAACGATCTTACTCCAGCAAGTAGCTGCTAAATGGCTGGATTTTCCACAGATGTCGCACTTAACATTTTGGCAATTTCTTGGATAGTGCTGCCCACCACACCATTTGCAACTAAACCTCGATGGTGCACCCTCATCTAGGTATCTACTTCCTATCAAATTTTGTTGTTTTTTAAGGAAGTTGACATCAACGGCTATTTGCCGATACTGCTCCGTTATCATGCCGGTATAATGCTTCATCATGTCCTTAACCTCGCCAAGAACATTGGAAGCACTCGACTCATAACCTTGGTCATTACCATGTCGTTCCATCGGCCTAACAATCAGATTAGGCACTGGTTGTTGAGCCACATGCATGGTATTAGAATTGACCGCCTGGCCTCCACCATTTGGAGCCATTTGACTGTTCGTAGGTGTCGAAATGCTAGGGGGAAGCCGGTAATAAAGGGACATTCTGCATCATGTTCCCTCTCCCATTAGGGTTAGCCATCGCTATCCCTTGGCCACTACTGCCATTGGCTATTGCCATATTGTTTCCCAATACTAAACCCATATTCGAATTACCTCGAGAAGCATAGGCTGCTTGTAGTTGGGATTCCACCTCTTGTGCTCGTGTAATGGCAGTATCTATATCCCCCAAGGGGACACTACTAAACTGCAATTGGATGTTAAAGTCCAAACCATGTAGGAAATATTGCAGTTGGGCAGCTGCGGGGATAGGAATAGAGGTGTCCAACTTACGGAAAACCTCTTTTATCTTCTTCGCATAAGCTCGAATATCCTCGTGTGGTTCTTGGCGGATCACGTTGAGTACACGCAACCAATATTGCCCACCCCTTTCAGGGGCAAACTCCCTTCGAAAAGCTCCATAAAATGAATCAATATTCAATATGGTTCCAGCTTCTAAACCATGATACCATATGGCAGCTCTTCCTTTGAGAGTCATGTTGAAGAACATCATTAAATATCCTTCTTCTTGGATGCGACAGTTAAACATCAGCTTTTGAAACTCCCTAATGTGGAGTTCCGCATCTTCCTCAACTAACCCATTAAAAATGGGTAGCGGGTAACCTAGAGCCGGCAAATCCATCGTTCCTGCTAGAATTGCAATAGGCTGCACTATGACGAGAATTGGATTTGCACTAGGAATAGGGAACGGTGGGGTTACACCTCCCGCACTTGATGTAGACTAGCTTATGGAAGGAAGGGGAGCACTAGAGCTTCCACCTTCTCCTAACTTACTGCTTGTGGCCCCAAGACTACTAGGTATACTCCCTCGTAAGGGTTCAGCACCGCTACGCTTAGGGGAATATCTCCTAAAAATTTCAGCACGTCGCCTAGCTCTTTCGTCTCTCTCCTGCTTTTGGATTTCTGCTAGACGATGCTTATTAATAAATAACGGATCAATCACAGTATCCTTTGGCATAAACTGCTAGTTGGTCCCTAAACAACCAGGATTTGAGGACCGCCACTTTTAAGCGGCTCCCGACAGACACACCATTGATGGACCTAAAATCGGGCCGGCACTGGCTCATGCACTAGCCGGGCCTCGTCACTACGCACAAGACAACCCCTCGGCCTCGCGGCCAGGAGTGCCTATCAAAATCTCTGCCTTCCTAAACATTGCGTTTGTAATACGTTGTAGTGCTACTGATCCTAACCCAATATTGCTCCTCAGAGGGAGTCCCTTTCACATAGCCAAAAGGCTCAAACCACATACACATGGGGTTCCTCCTACGGCTGAATGCCGTCAACCCTTTGCGACTCTCCTACACCTGGGGATTGGCCCCTCAGTGCGTCGCTCAACATATAAACATTTCGCACAAATTCCACTCAAGGTACCATTTAATCGTATACAGGAATGTACCATTGTCCTTACTTCTCTTTCCCCTAGACCCCACGAATAGCCTATGGCTTAGGATGTCCTGTCTCTCACTCAACGTAGGTCAAGATCCTAATGAAAACAATTGCTGTGCATCCAGGATTTCTGACACCTTTAAATATTTCCATGATTTATGCATATTGTGGATGCTAAGTGCTCAAACAGTTATGAAATCAATATCGTGCACATGTGGAAAACATCCTTTCAATGATTTTCAACTACCGTTCTTATGCGGCGTTGCACAAACCTAGCACCGAGGAAACCCTCGTGCTA
Organism: Lygodium microphyllum; assembly: GCF_053477565.2. NCBI lineage: Eukaryota > Viridiplantae > Streptophyta > Polypodiopsida > Schizaeales > Lygodiaceae > Lygodium > Lygodium microphyllum. The sequence continues at coordinate 139,894,981 of NC_141135.1, read as the reverse complement.
CTAGGCTCTTATTTTATAATTATTCACCGACCTATATGGCATGCACACAAACTCCAGCCATCTTTTCATCATTTGACTCCACATTTAGACACATTTTAACCACTCTACCCTCCCATCGATCAAATGTTGCATTGTGGTATAGATTTATGGGCATTTTGCCATCATTTTATGTGTAAAAAAACGGAAAAAGACGCACTAGAACAAGAAGGTGGGGTTGAACTGAGGCAAATCCTCATGCTTCAGTCCCCACAAACATTCACAAACATTGTTCTTAATTATCATTAATTTTCCGCACCCAAAATGCATTTTTCCCTATTTTTAGTGATTTTTCTCTATTTTCCTTGTATTTTCCCTTATTTTTTGCATTATTTAATTACTAAAAATTCAAAATAGGTTATAGGCTGTGGCCCTTAGTTCCTTCTTGTAGCAAAAATGAAAATTTAGTTGGTGTTCCTATTCATTTTCCCATTTTTATGCCCAAAAACATCATTTTCCCTTGATTTTCCTTATTTTACGTGTTTTAATGTATTATTTTGAACCACAAGATGCATATTTTTCTGATTTTCTGATTATGATCAGCAAGTACTCATGGAAAACAGCAACATAAACAATTTTTAGCCCACATGAACAACATTTCATCAATCAAGAGCCATGAAATCTCAAATTTCCTTTGAAAAAATTAAATTACCGCTTATTTGCGTGTTTCGGGTTTCATGTCCATGGTTGCAAATCTGAAAATCAGTAGCACTTCATGTCCAGCACAATCACAAATCACCATTTCCAGCCCATGGAGCAATTCGATCCATGCCAGACAAGCCTCCACCATTCTTTCTTCTTCCTTCTTTTTCCCACATGAATTCCCCCTTAGAAGAGAGAGAGGGAGGAGAGAGAAAGACTAGATTTCTAACTCAGCATTTAGGCCATCAATTGAGGAGTGAAGGGCGGCGATAAGATCCACAGACAGGAGGGAATGAAGGCCCATGATCAATTGCAGGGGTTGTTTGCAGTCCCCCATCTCCATCTCCATCAAGAAGGGCGAAAAAATCGGCGCATTCTAGCGTTGATGTCCTCCTCTCTCTCTCCACGATTCCTACAACAACATTTCATGTGACTTTTATTCTTGGGCTCCCAAGAGTCACTTACTCATTTGGGCCAAATTTTGTCCACCCCTTCGCATCTTGATCGTTTCCTTGGCCATTTCCCTGTCCGGACTCGGAATTGAGCTCTGAAAAATCCTGGGCATCCGGCTTAGCATCCCGCATTGGCCAGTAACTCGTGTCAACCCACATGACTATTTGAAAAATTATGAAAAATCAACAAGTGTCGCTCGGGCACCTTTAAAGCACTTTGGTGCTTAAAATCGTCCTAGATCGAGCCGCCGCCTTTGACGTTGCATATTTTTTCCTTGATATTCATAATTTTTAGCTATTTTTAAGCACTTCCCGGCACCTAAACTCCGCTCTCAAAGGTTTGAGAGAATTGCAATGTGCTATGAAGGTTCAAGAGCTTGCAAGATGCAAAGTGAAAAATCAATCGACTTTCAAATTTTGTGCTATATATGACACTTACATGTATATGTGGTGATGTCACTTGATGCCACATCAGTAAGAATGTGCACCCACATATGTGAGAATTAAAAGTGCATACTATGTATCTGCCACTGTGGTCCCATAGGGGATTCACTAGTAGTAATAAGGAGACATCACCTACGTGCAAGAAATATATGAAAATACCCCTTATCTAACCCCTATTTATGGGACCTCTCACCTTATAAAATGTACCTTCCTTCCCTTAAATAACCCCCTCCCCTACACTCATGTGCTACCATATGGTAAACCCTAGTGGACCCCCCGAGCACGGTCCCTTTGCATGTGAAGAAGTGAGTGAGCTGCCATGTGTTCACTAGTGAGACCTCTCGCATGTGCCGTAGTAAATGCACATGTAGTCACCACGTGTGTAATACCCGAGGCTATAAAGAGCGAATGAGCTAGGGGCAGATTCACCCCTTATTTTTTCACTCACTCACTCCCTCTCTATTGCTCTACTCTTTCTCTCTTTCTCCCTCCCCCTAGTTTGTGTTGCTTGATCCATTATCACTCTATGTCCTAAGGTGTAGTCCCCATTGCACTCTATTTTATACTTCTATTGTTTTGGTATAGTAGCTTGCAGCACTGCCCTCCTCCCTTGGGTGTTTGAAGTGCACAATGTGAGGAGGGGGGTTTCAAAATCTTGAGGGCCCCCCTCGCATTGTGTGGTCCCCCCCAAAACAATCACGAAGGACTAGCACAACAAGAGAGGAGGGCCTCGATATTTTGAAAACCCCCCCTTGGGTTGTGCGGTTTCTCAGGGAAGTTACTATATGTATATCCTCTACATCATGTGTGTTCAAGGCCTATTTATAAATACCCTTATTTGTGAATTTTTCATGAATAAAGCATAACCCTTTGTTATTCAATTTGTAAATAACCCCCTTATATTACACCCTTTTGTATGTAAAAAAATGTATTTTAAAAATATCTTATTTTGAACCCACGTGATGCACATATATATTCATGAGTAACTTATCTGATTGCCGTTTCACCTCCCAAAACAACCACCAAGGACAAGAACAATGCGAGAGGAGGGCCTTGAGATTTTGAACTGCCCCTCGCATTGTGCAGTCCTGCCATCCCAAAACAAGGACTAGCACAATGTGAGAGGAGGGCCTCGAGATTTTGAATCCCCTCCCCTCCCCTCCCCCCACATTATGTGGTCCCCCCATCCCAAAAAAACCACGAAGGACCAGCACAATGGGAGGGAGGCCTTGAGATTTGAACCCCCCATATTGTGTTATTTTTCCCCATCCTTGCCCCAAACCACCAAGGACCTACACAACACGGGGGGGGGGGGGGGGGGGGGGGCTCAAGATTTTGAAACCCCCCCCCCCCCCCCCCCGGCCTTGTGTTGTGTTGGTTTGCCCTGCCCCAAACCACCAAGGACCCGCACAACATGAGGGGAAGCCTTGAGATTTTTCCGCGCCCCCCCCCATGTTGTGTGGGTTCACCCTACCCCAAATTTCTAAGGACCCTATAACATGAGAGGGGGCCTCGAGGTTTTCAAACCCCCCTCACATTGTCTGGATCCCCCTTTACTGATTGGTATTTCCCATATAGTTGTGTTTATAGATATGGATCTACATAGGTGCATCATATGGAGGGGACACTTGAGCCTGTGAGGAGTGAAGCTAGTCCTAACACTCCAATACAAGAGTCTACTAGTATTGAAGGCACTCCTAGTGCTTCAGCACAAGAGCCTAGGAGGAGTGGACGTAGTCCTGAGGAGATGCTTGTGGATTTCCTTGGTTGAGTGGGACAAGAGCATTTGCTACCACAAGTATCCCTAGTGTTTTCTATTGCTGCCTTTATTGAGAAATGGATCAAGGCCTCATGCATCTACATCAAGGAACATGAGACCACTTTTGTGGAGCAAACATCTACTAGAGAAGTTCCTATCAAGGGCTTGTAGTATGCTCACATGAATGATGCCTTTACTGATAACCCCCAAAGGAAAAGGTTCTGTGCCAGCGTTAAGGGTTCTTGAGGGCATAAAACAGACATATCTATAGTGCCTCGCACACAGTTAGAAGTGCCATCTCATCGAATACTTTCACATGTTTGTATGCTTTTTGCATGTATCGCTAGGGAATGAAAGAAAAGAGTTTGTCCAAAACCTAGAAAATACATAATAGCCCTGTGAAGTGGAGAAAGAGGGAGTGTAAGAGTTTTCATAGCCAGTAGATGAGGCTAGTGAGAGGGAGCAAAGTGCTCAACTCGATGTTGAAGGTTTGAGAAGGGCGCGAACACAAAGGTGGTGGATTCTATTGTTGAGCTAGAGGTCGAGGAGGATGTTAATGAAGTTCCCATAGCTTTGCTCCCCTCCTCCCCTATTGGAAAAAGGTAGCATGTTCTCTTGCTCGATATCCAAGCCCTTTTCAACATCACAGAGGACTACTGCCTAGCCATTGTCACATAGAATCTAGAAATAGATTCTAATATTATTGTATCGGATTGGGATAAGTATTTGCTTATGGATTCAAATGTCAAGGAAATGGAATACCTCTTTGCAGTAGAGACTTTGACTATGATATATAAGGATGCACTCCGATATGAGTCATCCATTCCTTTAGAGGAAGAGTTTGAGGCAACACGAAAAAAATTAAATGTTTCTCACTTGGGAAAATCAAACAAGGACTTGACTCCTAAGTCTTTGCAAATTGACCAATTATCCATTCAAATATGGAGTGAGGACTTACTTGATTCAAATGAAAATCAAAAGGTTTATTTCAAAAATTATGTTCATTTGGATACCATGTTGATTTCCATAAAATTTTTTCCTAAGACTCACTAGTATGTTTGTTATAGGCAGAATCTTCCACATGCAACTATGAATCCCATGTATTCTGTACATCATGAAACAAGTATCTCAAGTACATCTCAAACCACTTGTTAACTCTCTCTATTTGTCTATATATTTGAGGATAGTAAATTATAGAAGGAGTTTAATTTGGTACCCATGGAGATAAATACCAGTTTCCAAAAGTTTCTCATTAACTTGACATCCCTATCATGCACTGTGACATGGTAATCCATGCAACTTGGAGACGCGGCTCCATAAATTGATAGGCTCCTTGAGAAGCTGTATATTGAACTTTTGTAGGAACAAAATGGGCTACATTGATGAGTCTCTTCACCACCACATAAATGCAATTCCACCCTTTCTTAATGATAGGTAAGCTATTGATAAAATCCATGGTAATATGTGTCCATTTTTGGAAAATAGACAAGAGAGGAGAGAGAAGAAGAATTAAGAGCATACACAAAAGTAATGGAGACTTGAGCACATAGAGAGATAGGGCTGAAATCTTATTATTTTTCTTACTTCTTATTCCACACAAAAGAACTAAGTCTAAAATATAATAAAAGACTAATATGAAAGTACCATAACGTATGTACATGTGGTCACTAAGTGTGAACCCACTTAGGAAGGAAGAGGTGGCACAATGAATGTGCCATAACCAAGGATAGACTATGTGGATGTAGTCTATAGCTATAAAATCACTGGAGTATCCTCATATTCATCACCTAACATGCTAGTGAATAATACCGTGCCACATCACCAAGGCACATATTGGATATACCAACTCATGTAGAGCTCGATATCTCAACACTCCCTCTTGAGCTCAACATGAGCTTGTGAACTCCAAGCATAGTCTTGAAGTATTAAAGTTACTCAAATCCCAAGGCCTTGGTGAAAATATCAGCAACTTGATCCTTTAATATTGACATAAACCAAGTCAATATCACCTACCAAAACCTACTCTCAAATGAAATGGTAATGGATCTTTATGCATTTGGTCCACGTGTGATACACTTGATTCCTAGACAATTGAATGCTACTAAGGTTATCACAATAGATGATAACCTTTTTGTCCACATGCATCCCCAATTCACCAAGTAGCTTGTGAAAACAAGCTACCTCACATGCTATAATTATAGCACCTTTGTACTAGGTAAGGCAACTGTCGAGGATCTAGAACATGGCATCTATGGGGGTTGGAAGATGAAGACTAAGCTCATAGTGACATGGATATTGCCTAGACCAAATGTTACACAAGTGAATTGTCAAGAATTGCATGGTGGGGAGACTTGCTCAAGATGCTGCGCTAAACACACACAGAATGCACAAGGAGAAGCTCACTCAAGAGACAAGAAGAGACATGGAGGCCAAAAAATTTTCTTGCTGGTTTCTTCTTCTTCTTCCACACACTTTACAATGTACACAAAGTATAGATAAGATACAACATAAAGGAAAGTTGCCTACTAAGTCAAACAATGCATAATCGACTACACTAGTCGACTGGCACTATAACTATGCCAGCTGTAAATACGTGTAACAACCTGAATATAATAAGTAATGAGTCAGTGGCCATGTGAGAGTCATAATGACCATTGATTTGCTAAGTGTAGACATGTGGACCCATCTAACCAGGCGGTCCATCATTAATGTTCGCATGTGTTGAGCTTGTCATCTCAACACTCCCCCTCAAGCTCAACTGCATCTCTGGAACTCCAAGTAAGCTTCGAAACTTTTGAAGCTTCTCTGTACCCAATGCCTTCGTGAAGATGTCAGCTATCTGATCCTGTATGTTGACATACACCAAGTCAATTTCACATGCTAGTACTTTCTATCTCACAAAGTGGTAGTGTACCTCAATATGTTTTGTCCTCGCATGGAACACAGGGTTCCTAGCCAACTGAATACTACTCATGTTGTCACAATAAATGACAACTAGACCTTCCACCTGCACATCTAAATCGGCCAATAACTTTTGCAGCCATACTACCTCACATGCTGCAACAGCAGCACCTCTATAGTCAGCCTCTGTACACGACAAAGCAACTATAGATTGCTTTTTGCTGCTCCAAGTAACTGCTGCACTACCAAGAGAGAACATATATCCCCTGGTAGATCTTCTATCAGACATACTACCAGCCCAATCTGCATCTGTGTATCCAAACACATGTACATATGTACTTGCCTCATAGAAAAGTTCATAATGTAATGTGGACTTCACATATCTCAATATGCGTCTGACTACATCCATATGTGGCTTTCTACGTACTTGCATAAACTGACTCACAAGACCAACAGCGTAGCTCAAGTCTGGCCTTGTAATGGTCATGTAGATCAAACTCCCCACTATCCTCTTGAACATAGTAGGGTCTTCTATCTCATCCCCAACATCAGCACTCAACTTTACACTCTACTCCAACGGGACTGAAAGTGGTTTGCATGCTATCATACCATACTTGGACAACATATCCAAGCCATACTATCTTTGGGACATCCATATACCATCATCACATCTGATTACCTCAATGCCAAGGAAGTACCTTAGCTTACCTAAATCCTTCATGTCAAACTTCTTCAAAAAATCCTTGACTTCAGCAATCCCACTATCACTATCACCTGTAATAATCAAGTCATCCACATAGATGACTATGATGACCAAACATGCATCTCCCTTTCTCAAATTAAGTGAGTGATTAGCATCAAAAACATAAAAGCCAACATTGACAAGATACTCTCCGATCTTTTCAGACCATGCTCTAGGTGCTTGCTTTAGCCCATAGAGCGCCTTCTTCAACCTGCACACATACGTGGGATGCTCTAAATATTCCTAACCTGCTGGTTGATCCATATACACTTCTTCCTGAAAATCACCATGCAAGAAGGCATTCTTCACATCCATTTGCTACAACCTCCAACCTTTGGCTGCTGCCAAAGCAATCACACATCTGACAGTTGCCATCCTAGCAACTGGACTGAAGGTGGCATAGCCTTTTGTAACTAGCCTAGCTTTGTACCTACTAATAGAACCATCTGCTTTGTACCCACTAATAGATCCATTGCTGCATCCCAATGAGCATGACCACAACACAACAGTCTCCTCAAAACATGTGGGCTCAACATCCTCAACTAGTTTCACCATATAAGCATAATGGTGAGCTGCATAACCTTGAAAACCAAATCTTTTAATAGGGTATCTGACCCTGCTAGATCTGCGTACCACCGGATCACTCAATGGAGCCTTTACATTACTATGAGCTCTCTGTACACCTGGTGTCCTGATAGAAGGAATACCAAGCTCATCATCCAAGCTCTCTGAGCCACTGGATTCTCCATCAAGAACTGCATCAATGCCATCTAACACTTTATTATTTCCTTTGTCTTTACTTGTAGTGCTACTAGATGCACCTGAAGATGTAGATGTACTCCTTAGTCTAGGAGACTAAGGACTACTAGATGATGTCTCTAGTCCACTAAGAGTCCGTGATTCTTTCTTTTCAGCCTGTACATGAGTGTCATGATCATCATCATCAGCCAATGCATCACCACTAGATGCATACCAACTACTCATTTCATCAAAGATGACATCCCTGCTCACTCTGAACTTACATGTGACAGGGTTATAACAGCGATACCCTTTCTGCTCTAAAGAGTATCCAATAAAAACACATTTTCATGCCTTTGGATCAAGCTTCTTCCGTAGCTCATCTGGCACATGAACATATGCAACACATCCAAATACCTTCAAGTGCAATACATCAAGCTTCTTTCCAGTAAAGCATTCTTCAGGAGTCATCCCATGAACTGTAGCTGTGGGAGTTCTGTTCATAATATAAACAAAAGTATGAACAACCTCAGACCAGAAATGCTTAAGCATATTGTTTTCAGCCATCAAGGCACGTGCAACTTCTGCAATATGCCTGTTTTTCCTTTCTACAACCCCATTTTGTTGTGGGGTATACCTGCATGTGAATTGTCTCTTTATCCCATGAGACCTCAAAAATCACTGAACTCATTCGAAAGGTACTCTCCCCCTCCATTTGACCTCAAGTACTTTACTCTCAAGCCTGTTTCTCTTTCAACTGCAGCCGTGAAAGTTCTAAAGTGCTCAAAAGCTTCACTCTTTTCCTTCATAAAATATACCCACAGCTTTCTGAAACAATCATCAATGAATGTGACAAAGTATGAACTACCTCCAAGAGATACATTTTGTGTCGGACCCAAATGTTTGTATGCACAACATCAAGGATATTTCTACTTACATCTTTGTCATGTGAAAAGGGTTGTCTTGCGTACTTACCAAACGGACGTGCTTCGCATACCTTATGAAATTCTACAACTCAAATGTAGGCAATCCTTTGGACTGTATTAATTTCAGCCTTTGTACATTTGCATGTCCAATGCGTTTGTGCCAAATTTCAATATATGCAACAACTCCTTTTCCTTTAGCATACATAGCAGCATTCATAGTAGGAATTCCAGCATCCAGAGTAAATATACGTCCAACTCTACTTCCCTTTGCAACTAACCTGCACTTGTTATTGAAGTCTTCTACAAAGTAGCCCTTTGCATTAAATCTGACTTGCAGCCCTTGTTCTTCCATCTGACCGACTAACACCAAGTTCTTTGTAATAGATGGCACATGTAATACATCTGAAAGACTCTTTGTCTTACCATCATGCAAGGACAAGGGAAATTTTTCAATGTGTGAAATTGGGTGGCATGAATCATCATTTTCCGCACATAACCTGCATTTGCAAATCCTACATCTCTCCAAACCATTCTGCATGGCTGGTCATATGATTGGATGCACCTGAATCAACATACCAAACATCATCATGTATTCCCTTTCCTGTAATAGCATTCAGCATATGTTGCATAACAAATAGACGTTCATTTTTGTCTTCATTTTGTCGTGAAGATGATGCATAGTTTCCTTGCTGCAACTTACCACTGCGAATATCATCTTTTGTAGCATAACATTGGGCTGCAATATGACCTCTTTTACCACAGTAGTGACACACAATATCAGAGTTGTTAGAACCTCTATTTTGCCATCCACCTCTTCCTCTAAAGCTCCCCCTACCTCTAAAGTTACCACGACCTCCAGAAACCTGCATATGGCCAAATTGCTGATTCAATCTGTTTTGTTGATTATCACTACCACGTCCTGTACCATGGCCTCTTGAAGAGAACCTACCACGTCTCCTTCCTGAACTCGAGTAGAAAGATTGGACCTGTTCACCACTTCTTTCAGATGTCTCACTCTGCATGTTGATCTCTTCAGTGATCATAATGGAGACCAACTCATCAAAATCTGGAAATGGCTTTCTAACATATACGGAAGTTACAAAAGACTTCCAAGCCTTTTCATTATTAAGTCCACCCAAGGTAGATGACACCAAATCATCATCATCGGGCATTGTATCAATCGCTGCCAATGCATCTGCAATGCTCCTGACCTTCAATGCATACTCATTGATAGACATCTTCCCTTTCTTCAATGTATTCAACTCTTGCTTGAGTTGAATCTTTCATGCCTTTGTATTTACAGAAAACATACTTTCAAGTATGGTCCAAGCTGCAGTTGAATTCTTTGCATTTCTAATATGTCCCAACATATTATTGTCAATTACTGCAGACAGCCAATACATGACCTTTTTGTCTTTTGCATTCCATTCCTTTTGTGCCTTTGTCTCTTTTGCAGTTGGAGGATCACTTACCTCCGACTCCTTTTCTTCACCTGAAACAAACTTGTAGAGGCCTTTTCCAATAAGGAAGTTTGTGACATGGAACTTCCATTAAGGGTAGTTGTTCTTGTCGAGGGGTTTCCACTCAATGATGGGGTTTCCACTGTTCTCTGCCATTATCACAAAACTAATATCAAACAGCAAGCAAATCTTCTACAACCCTTGACTTGTAGTGCACAGCAATACATCAGACAACCTTTTTCACTATCTGCTCAACAATACATGCAATCTGTAACCAGTTTGTAGATAAACCTTGTGTTTATTCACTGGTAAACACCTTTGAACTTACAGATCTAAAATCTATAACCTGTGTACATGTATATGGCAAACAGAGCTGAAATTGCATGGTATCTCAAACTATTGTCCGCAACTTTGCAGAATACACAGCGCTCTTCACGCACACCAAATCTCACTGCAATCTGATATTTTTGCTCTACCCTGCTTCTGCTGCCTCCATAGGCACTGTCCAAGAGAAAGAGTGGAAGAATGACTTCTTACCCGTGGCTTGCTTGCTCAAACCTTGCTTCTTCTCCTTCATTTCAGCCTTCAAAATCAGCCTCTCTCAGTGGCGCAACTCTGATACCATGTTAAGAATAACGTGGTGAGGAGACTTGCTCAAGATGCTGCGCCAAACACACACAGAATGCACAAGGAGAAGCTCACTCAAGAGACAAGAAGAGAGATGGAGGCCAAAACGTTTTCTTGCTGATTTCTTCTTCTTCTTTCACACATTTTACAATGTACACAAAGTATAGATAAGATAAAACATAAAGGAAAGTGGCCTACTAAGTCAAATAATGCATAACCGACTACACTAGTTGACTGGTGCTATAACTATGCCAATTGTAAATACGTGTAACAACTTGAATATAATAAGTAATGAGTTAGTGGCCATGTGAGAGTCATAATGACCATCGACGTGCTAAGTGTAGACGTGTGGACCCATCTAACCATGTGGTCCATCATTAATGTCCGCATGTGTTGAGCTTGTCATCTCAACATGAATTAGGTTCCAAGATAGATTAGCTTGGACTCATAAATAGAATCTTATGTAAGAGACTAATAATGACAATGATACTAACTGAAAGTACATAGCATCATGATATTGCATTCATCATCTGAAAGTGATAGTCAAGTACAATGCTTTATAGAAGTTGGGTTGTTCCACTCTCCTCATTGTGTATATGGGATTCAAGACATCTCTTCTTGGAGCACACATCATTTGTCTATTTCTCAACACCCCCTCAAATGATGAGTCCTTACACTTGCTGGCTTTTGCCCCCCCTACATGGTGACATGGCCTGAGAGACTAGCTCATAGGTAGCCCGGTCAAGTTAGAGCTTGAAACTTTACATCTTTTGGAAAGGGCTTTTTCACAAAGAAAATCCTTTAGTTTTTTGCATGCACTCAGGAAAAGGCCCTATTTTATGTTGTGCGACCACTGTTCTACAGATCGGTGAAAAGTTACTGTAGAAATTGCATCGTATGCCTGTGTGCAAAGACATTGGGAGTTACAGAATCATCCTTGTTGCCTATTGATGCAAAATCATCACTAGGAAGTGACTGTGTGGTCAAATACCACTTTCCTCAGGTTTGCAGATTTGCCCTTGTGAGGCTGAAGCTGTGTTCTTTGCAGTGACAGAATTTTTTGCAGTGTTCTGTAATGGCGTCTGATTCTCTTTCACAGATTGTGTTCTTCTTGATGTTCCCAATCAAAGAAAATGCAGGCATTTAAAGCATGGCATGAGAGACCCACGAAAACACTTGAAAGATACAATGAAAATTATTTAGAACAATCTATCAGAGTTGTTAATGGTAGTGGAAGCATTTTCTTCTTCATTCACAAACTAGTTCTAGTGGTGATAATTCTACATCTATTGTGCTCTTTTCTTGTGGAAACATTCACTAGCTAGTTGTATGGCTAGTCTTGCCATAGTAATGACATATAATTCAATCCTTATTGTTGTTGGTGCTGAGTCCTTGACCACGGTCTCTTGCTCCATAAGTGCCCTTGTATACAAGAGACTGTTGTTGGTGGTGTGTTTCTTTGTATCCTTGCTTTTAACCTTGCTTTCTCCATCAAGTAGTTGTGAGTGTTAGAATATCAAGCTCGTACTTGTGTGTTGACCGGACACAACTAGTCTAGCCATAGTAGTTAGGTACATTAAATAAGTCAGTGCCACTACTGGTGTGAATGGTCTTATGACCTTAGGTTGTACTTTCACTATAGAGTGTGGAATGAATAATACAGTGTGAGAGAGGAAGCAAGTTGCTTCACTCTGTGTTGCTCTCCTTCCTGCTTCCATGAAATCTAACATGGTATCAGAGCCATGAATGGGCTCACTGGTGGAATGCACTCAAGAAGAAGACTTGAAGAGTGAACTGAAGAGCTGGAAAAAGAAGAGGACTGACTGTCATTTCCATCACTGGTCACACAGAGGTATGTACTGTGAAGCATTGGAGTCTCATTGCTTGAAGAAGGGTTGTGGCTTGCTGAGGAGTCTTCCAAGGACTGATTGAGCACCAGTGAGTGCATCATTATCATAGTAATGAGCAAGATGTGCAGCAGCACAGATCTGCCCAGCCTGCGTGTTTGCGCATGTTGAAGGTATGGCTTCTGCTGAAGCAAAATTGACATGAGCACTGTACAAGAGGTCATCAAATGCTAGTGAGCAGACATTGGAAGGTAGTTCAGGGTTACAAGAAGTCATTGCTTGTGTTGGAGCTCTGCTATGAGCTAAAATCAGAGTACACAGACTTGGAACAGAAGGCTGAACTACTGTATACAGTGTATATACAGCATATGCAATACTTTGGAAGAGCCTTGAAGCTCTCTGACATGCTTTATGGACCTCATTGGAGCCTAGGAGCATTCTAGAAGACATAAGTATCAGTCCTCAAGACTTTGAGCTGAAGTTCCTTGAAGAAAATACTCAAATTTGGAAGTGTAAACAGGCTGGAAACCTGTCTCAGAACAATGGGCAGCAAGCATTAGCTTTCACTGAAGCATTACTTGACACTTGGCTGGGATCTACCATATGTATGACATGGGATATGTATGCTGGAGGTTTATGGATTGGGTTGAGCATCAAGGGATCATGGAAGTTGAAGTCCAAGGCTGGTGATTACTGCAGTGGCATTGTCTCAGTGGTTGCAAGTAGTAAATGCAATATATAAATTGGATTCATGAAGACAGGATGCTTATAGTTACCCGAATGCTCATGTATTGAACCTAAAACTTCAAAGTGAATGTCTAACATGATTTGAGGCTGTTTTTGGAGCTGGATTGACTGTGGTTTACTGAGAAGTTGCTAACTGCAATTTGTAAGCAGAAGGCTTGATACTTATACTTGCTATCTATGCACTGATTTGTGCCCCATTGGTTATGCTCGGTTTGCTACATGTACTAGCAGATGTCTATGAAGGTTTGGGATATGTATGCCATGTATACTACTCAGTTTTGGGCTTGAAATCATTGCTGGTCACTCACAGAATTACAATTTTCAGACTGCATATATGTACCCTGGCAGTGAGGTTGCAAGAGTTCAAACCGAAGTGAATACATAGTATTTGCATTGACTGCTTTACTCACAGGTTAAGCCACTTGGTGTGAGCTGTTTTGGACTGTTAGTGGGCTGAAACACCCTGGTTTTTTACTGCAATTAATTGCAGAAAACTATCATAAACAGTTTTGGGCTGAAATTGAACTGTTAAGAAGATCTTGATTTGCAGGTAATCAGGCAAGGTCTACAACATGGAAAATGCTGATAGAATTGATAATGTAACCCAGATTGTGGGAGAAAAGCTTGATAGCAACAATTATGCAATATGGAAGTTTCGCATGGAGAACTTTCTGATAGGCAAAGGATACTGGGACTTAGTGACAGGTGTTGAGGCTGAACCTGAAGTTCCAGATAGGAATCCTACAGCTGATCAAAGACGATCGTATCGAGCCTGGACGAAAAGAGCTCGGAGAGTGTTACATTGGCTGTCATTATGTATCTCGGATGCTATGGTGATGCTGATCATGAACTGTAAATCCCCAGCAGATGCATGGAACATATTGGTCAGATACTTTGGCACAACTACGAGTGTCAGGAAGATACAACTGAAGCAAAAATTCAACAACATAGAGAGGAAGAACAGATCCATACAGGACTATGTCATGGAGATAAAAACCTTAGCAGATCAGCTCGCATCTGTTGGCTCACAGGTAGAAGATGAGGATATGGTTGCAATGACCTTAAATGGCTTGGGTCCGGAGTACAAGTCTTTTGACACTTCAGTATCTGTGCAGGCTGAGATGCTTGATTTTAATGAGCTGGTTGCATTATTGATTCATGAAGAGGTGAAGCTTGGCTTAGCTACAGGGTCAAGCAGCTCAAAGAATAAGGATGCAGTTTCTTATTCGAATCACCGTGGTCGTGGTAGCCGTGGTAGAGGCTATGGATCGGGTAGAGGAGGCCAGCAGAATGCATCCTATAGTAATAGCAATTAGTAGTCATCAAATGCAAGAGGTAGTGGCAACTTTCGAGGCATGGGGAGATCTAACTCCCGTGGCAGAGGCTCATGGCAGCAGCAGCGTCAGTCAGACAATCCAAATAAAGATAAGGATTGACACTACTGCGGAAAGTATGGGCATATTGCAAAGGATTGCTGGAAGAAGTAGGGAAATCAGAAGGGCAAGCAGCATGGACATTATGCTACGTCCAGTCAGGCAGATGACTCTCGTGATAGACTATTTGCCATGCAGTATGTCAAAGATAAGGCTGCTGAAAAACCATCTGATGATGTAGTATGGTATATTGATTCAGGGGCATCAAACCATATGACGCCACATGGTGACTGGTTCACTGAGATGGTTGCAGATAAGCATGGCTATGTTTGCACAGGAGATGATAAGCAGCATAGCATAGAGCACAAGGGGAAAGTGCCTCTGGTTGTACATGATGGCAGGAAGAAGAATCTTCATGATGTTTTGCATGTTGCTTCGATTACGAAGAACCTATTGTCTGTGGGCCAGATGACAGAGCAGAACTTGCAGGTTCGCTTCAATAAGCATGGCTGCTTTATTGAAGAGTTTGGCAATGGATGCAAGTTGATCATGAAAGGCCACAGAAATGGAAGAATGTTCACTCTTGATGCTACACTGCCAGAGCTGAACTCCGCTATGTTTGCCCAGGGTTCTAGCACTATCAGGGACTTAGAGATTTGGCACAAGAGAGTGGGGTATGTCAATTTGTAGAGGCTGCAAACAATGCAGAAGAAGCAGCTAGTAACAGGGTTACCTAGATTCCAATATTCAGATATTGGTCATGTATGCAAGGCTTGCCAGTTTGGTAAGCAGTCACGATTGCCATTTATCATGCATGTAAGACAGAGTACACGACCATTGCAGTTAGTGCACTCTGATGTTTGGGGACCAGCTCATAATGCATCTATGGGGGGTTCCAAATACTATGTATCTTTCATTGATGACTACAGTCGATATACCTGGCTTTACATATTGAAAACAAAAGATGAGGTCTTTGCTATTTTTCAAAAATTTAAAGCACAGGTTGAGAAGGAATTTGAATGTTACATCTCTTGCTTGAGATCTGATAGTAGTGGGGAGTATGTCTCCAATGAATTTGCTAAATTTTTTGGCTGAAAATGGCATTCGTAGGCAGCTCACCTACAGCTACACTCCGTAGCAAAACGGAGTAGCTGAAAGGAAGAATAGGGTTCTGATGGAAGCTGCTAGGGCCATGATGAATGAGAAGCATATGCTGCTTTACTATTGGGCAGAGGCTGTTGTGACAGCTGCATATATTCTGAACAGGACTCCCACTACAGGCATTCATGACATGACACCGTTTGAGAGGCTCTATGGCTAGAAGCCGGATGTAAGACACATGAAGGTCTTTGGCTGTCTTGCTTATGTGCACATTCTAGATGAGAAAAGGAAAAAGCTCGATCCCAAAGCGCATAAGAGTGTGTTCATTGGATACTCACAGGAGAAGAAGGCATACAAATGTTATGATCCCTCTACCAGGGAGACTTTGGTAAGCAGGGATGTCATCTTTGATGAGATTGGTTCTTGGTATGTATCACCAGTTGCAGTGCCATCCGATATGCCTTCCACTCATGTCTCTACAGTTGATATGCAGCAGAGCACTGCTATGACAAGACCTATCAGTCAGACAGTATCCCCATGGACAGGGAGATTGAGGAGCTCACTGTCCACTGACACGGGTATGTTAGTGAGGGGGAGACATGATGTCTTGGACAGCAAAGGAAAAGAGAAAGTTATTGAGGATGGTATGATGACACCTGGAAGAATGACTTCGGGATATGAGTCTAGTGATACTTTAGACAGCGAGCTTGGTATTCCGACTGTCTATACGCCTGGCACAAGGCAGAACAGGTACATTTTGCCTCATGAGAGAGGTGAATCGAGTAGTGCACCATAGCTTAGACGCTCGCAGAGGGTCAGATACCCTGTTGACAGGTTGACATACAGTGGCTACTCTGCAAAGCATTATGCGTACATGACAAAAGTGATGGAGATCAAAGAACCAAGTACTTATGCTGAAGCAGCAAAGGATGAAAAGTGGTGCATGGCTATGGACGAAGAGATGAAAGCCTTGGCTGGAAATCAGACTTGGGATTTGGTACCACTGCCTGAAGGAAAAAAGTGTGTTGGCTACAAATGGGTTTGTAAAATCAAATGCAAGTCTGATGGCAGTGTGGAAAGGTACAAAGCAAGGGTGGTCGCTAAAGGATATGCTCAGCAGTATGGCTTGGATTATGATGAAACATTCAGCCCGGTTGCAAAAATGGCAACCATACGAACTGTTATTGCCTTGGCTGCTGCTAAAGGCTGGAAATTACAGCAGATGGATGTTAAGAATGAATTCCTCAACGGTGATTTAGCAGAGGATGTATACATGGTTCAGCCGGAAGGGTATGAGCACCCTGATTTTCAACATTATGTGTGCAGGCTGAAAAAGGCACTATATGGGCTGAAGCAGGCTCCAAGAGCCTGGCATGCTAGGATCAGCAGTTACTTGCAGAGTCTTGGATCTGTTGTTGGCAGGGTTGATCACAACCTGTTTACAAAGAAGACTGACAGTGGCTTGGTAGTGCTGGTCATATATGTTGATGACCTGATAATCACTGGAGATGATGACATGGGAATTCAGGATGCTATGAAGATGCTAAAATCTAAATTTGACATGAAAGATCTGGGAGATCTGAAGTATTTCTTGGGTATTGAGGTTGTACCAGCTGAAAATGGCTTATGGCTGATGCAGAAGCACTATGCCATGGAAATGCTTAAGAAGTATGGCATGGTTGAATGCAAACCACTGGATACACCTCTGGACCAGAATGTAAAGCTAGACATGAACACTGGGGCTAAAGTAGAAGATGTGACTATGTACAGGCAAATGGTCGGCAGTCTGATTTACTTGACCATCACTAGGCCTGACTTGAGCTATGTAATAGGGCTGATAAGCTAGTTTATGCAGAAGCCGAGAAAGCCGCACTTGGATGCAGTGAGACGCATCATGAGGTATGTTAAGTCCACTGTAGACTATGGGCTGTTCTATGTCAGAGATAAGCCCTTGACACTGATTGGATACACAGATGCAGATTGGGTAGGATGCTCAACTGACAGACAATCTACGAGTGGCTATGCCTTTGGCTTTGGTAGCGGCATGATCAATTGGAGCAGCAAGAAGCAGCCTACGGTTGCTTTATCTAGTACTGAGGCAGAGTACAGGGGGGCTGCATTGGCAGCATGTGAGATTGCTTAGCTGCTCAAGCTTATGGTTGACTTGGATATTCAGGTTGATGCTCCAGTGAAACTGTTATGTGATAATCTGAGTAGCGTACTCTTGGTCATGAATCCAGTTTACCATCCCAGGACAAGACACATAGAGGTACACTACCAGTTTATTCGTGAGATGGTCCTTGAAGGAAAGGTTGATCTTATGCATGTGAGGACTGATGAGCAGGTAGCAGATATCTTTACCAAGTCTCTGGGTAAAGATAATTTTTGTGGTTTTAGACAGCTACTTGGAGTACATATGCTGTCTTGAGCTTGAGGGGGAGTGTTAGAATATCAAGCTCGTACTTGTGTGTTGACCGACATGAGCTGGACACAGCTAGTCTAGCCATTGTAGTTAGGTACATTAAATAAGTCGGTGCCACTACTGGTGTGAATGGTCTTATGACCTTAGGTTGTACTTTCACTATAGAGTGTGGAATGAATAATAAAGTGTGAGAGAGGAAGCAAGTTACTTCACTCCGTGTTGCTCTCCTTCCTACTTCCATGAAATCTAACAGTGAGAAATGCGGGATCTAGAGCATGGCAAAACCGGAAGCTATGGAGGATGAAATGAGAAGTGTGGACTCATGATGGAGAAGACAAAGACACTGTTTGTTACACAAGTGAATTAGGCTCCAAGATTGAGACTTGGACTCATAAACACAATCTTGTGTATGTGGACAATGACATTGACACTTCACTAAAAAGAAAAGAGTACTATCATTGCATTAAGAAAGGAAGCAAGTACAATGCTTTATAGGAAAGTAGGAAACTGTAGTAGGCACCATTGTGCATATGGGATAAGTTAGCATGCATATCCTTGACCCTGAAGCTCCATACAAAGAGGCTGTTTTGTTGAGTGTGATTGCTGATTCTCAACACCCCTCCTCAATCACAACTAGAAAGGCACAAAGTGTGTAGAGGCTGTAATGAGAACCACAGCAAAGTGTGGGCATACCACAAACATGGCAAAACACCAGAGGCTGTTGCAGAAAAGGCTAAGTGTGGGTACCATAAACATGGTGGACATCCAGAGGCTATAACAGGGGCCTCACAAAGTGTACAGGGACTGTAATGCCAAGTTACATAAGGAGTTTACAAAGCTTATGGCAAGAAGCATTAGGGTAAGGAAGTGCAAGGCTTTTAAAACAGTCTATCAGAATTATGAGAGTACAAGGACTGATGAGTCTTGTCCTTCTGATCCTGGTGGTCTTCATCTTCATCTTCTTCTTCCTTTGCTCCATTTTCTTCTTCTTCTTTGACTGCGACTAGATAGGCCTTTTGGGATCTCTTTCTTGCGTGGAAAAACTTCTCGGTGTGTCCGGTCCTTTTGCAGAAGTCACAGAAGAGCTGATCCTTCTTGCCTTTGTACTTGTTGCCAACATATAATGCATGCTCATCTCTAGAGGTACTTGGTTCTTCCTTAGTTTTTAGCTTCTTTTCCTCTTCTAACAGTGATGCCTGGATATCAACAAGTTCAAGATTTGGCATGTTGATTAAAGTTGTTGATATATTATTATATTCAGGAGGCAAACTCTTAAGTAGAACACCGATGCAAACATCTTCATCCATTTTAATGTTGATTCCTGCAAGTTGGGTTAGGAGTCCTTCCATATAATTAAGATGTGTGGCAAGTGATGTGCTAGACTTCATTTCAAGTTTGAAGAACTCAATCAAGAGACCATACTTTGATGATTTAGATTGTGCACTGAACAGGGTGTCAAGTCTTTTCCATGTATCCTGTGAGGTCTCACAATTATCCACATGGTGGATATAACTGTCCTCTAGCTCCAGTTTGATAATGGCCTGGGCTCTGTCATCATTCTTTTGCCAAGTAGTTGCAAGGTCCGCGTCCCGAGGTTTCTTCTCTTTGCCATTTGTGATGGCCCAGAGACCCTTTTTCATCAAGATGAGCTTGATGCAGGTTTCCCAGGTGTGAAAACCGACTCCTTTGAATCGAGCATTTGGAGAGTCTTTTCCCATGTTAGACTTACAGGAACAGTAGCAAATCAACTTCAGACTTATTAGATTTGAGCAGCAGAAGAGTTGGTTGAGAGACACAAGTGCTAAAAAACACTAACTGAGTGTCAATGAATACCAAATCTGCAAAGTCCTTTACTCTTTTTAAATCCAAGTGTAATCTTCCCCTTCTTGATTTGATGCTGATACCTTCAAATCTGAGTGACAGTACTTTAATGAACTTCAGAGAGTATTTCTTAGTGATTAAAATCACTATTGATAACTTCAGTGAGAGAAACAGTGAAAAATGTCAGAATTTTGAAGCTTTGGCTATGGCTTTTGCATTAGGGTTTCTGGGGGCAGCCTGGTTTTTTTGCTGATTGCAGGAACTACAGTGGATCATTTTCAAATTTTTTTAAATCAAAATGAAGCTTGAATGATGGGCTATCAATGCCCTATCATGGTCGTCAACATCGTGACCTGTAGCGATGGCGACAGTAGCTCGAACTTTAGCAGGCGCAATTCTGACAGATTTCCGCGATTTCCGCAATGCTGGGGTCAGGGCGTAGTAATGTTGTTGATTCTCATGCCAGGATGAAGCGCCTTGAGTAGAGGAACAACTCCCTAGAAGAAATCGTGGGCTGAAATGGCCTGGTTGAGGAGTTATTGAAGCTCCAAGTAAGGTAGGTCCTGTCTGGCTATGGCAAACACAGAGTAGAGATTGAGGATTTTCACAATGCTAAGGTCTAGATGGTCCAATGTCCTAGATTGATGTGATATAAGGAAGCTTTGTGAGTTGGGGAATACTTTTCCAGAAGGAAGCTCCAAGAGATTTGACCTGTGGAGTGAGATATAAGCAGCTCAATCTGATAGGGTGCTGCTGGCTATGGCTGCCATGGAAGCTTCAGTGAGAGTAGAGTTGGGAGATGAAGTCATGAGCTGACATTGAGCTAGACTGAGGTTGAGAGGAATCAAGAGAGGCTAGAGAAGCAATGCCATGCCCAACTAGGCTCTGATACCATGTGAGAAATGCGGGATCTAGAGCATGGCAAAACTGGAAGCTATGGAGGATGAAATGAGAAGTGTGGACTCATGATGGAGAAGACAAAGACACTGTTTGTTACACAAGTGAATTAGGTTCCAAGATTGAGACTTGGACTCATAAACACAATCTTGTGTATGTGGACAATGACATTGACACTTCACTAAAAAGAAAAGAGTACTATCATTGCATTAAGAAAGGAAGCAAGTACAATGCTTTATAGGAAAGTAGGAAACTGCAGTAGGCACCATTGTGCATATGGGATAAGTTAGCTTGCATATCCTTGACCTTGAAGCTTCATACAAAGAGGCTGTTTTGTTGAGTGTGATTGCTGATTCTCAACAGTAGTGAGTGCTCAATATCTTTAAGTGAGAGACTTGGAACATTACTTAGGGTGGACACAAGATTCTCATATGTATCCTTATTTACACTTGTAAGTAGTACGACTTTTGCTTCATCTTCATCAATAGTCTTCTTAAGAGTTGCAAGATGGGTTTTTAGGCTCTTGAACTTGTTAATGTGTATGGTCATGGAAGGACTATCTTTTATATCTAGTTTATAAAATTGCATGAGTAATTTTACCTTTGAAATCTTTGCTCAAGTACCAAAGATCTTGTCAAGTTCCTCCCAAGTAGTTCTAGCATCTTTGATGCCAGAGATATGATGTAGCACATCATCACTTAGTCCCCAGACAATGATACCTAGTGCCTTGTTATTCATATTCTTACATTCTTTGGTTTTTGGTAGAGCTATTGCAAGGATCCCACTTTTTGAATCTTCTTTTCCACCATCTACATCACCTTCATCATCTTCAAAGAGATCCCAGAGGTCTTTCTTCATGAGGTGGTACATGGTCTTTTCCTTTGAGGCATGGAAGCCTTCTCCATTGAACTTTTCTATTTTTTTGAGCTTTGCCATTTTTGATCAACAGAAAATTAGAGAAAAGAGTTGTAGTTCAATGTGTCAAGAGACACACAAAGATCAATGCCAAACTGACACTAGGTTAGTATCAATGGGGGATACTATTCTTTGAGCTTAGTGTTGGATGTCGATGCTTGAGGTCTTTAAATCTTCCAAGGTCTCCTCTCCTTGGGTGAATCTTGTCATGGACTTTAGTGCTTGTAGCTAAGTGATTAAAATCAATGTTGATAGCTTCAGTGAGAAGAACCAATGATAAATGTCAAGCTTTTGAGGTTTTGGCTATGGAGTCTTTAGGGTTTCTGACAAACACGATTGGTTTTTTTAATCATAGTAGCCTGTAGAGGTAACCAATTGATGAGTCCTTTGATGGAGAGTAAGCTCATTAGCTACTTTGATTGCCCTATGTCATTCGTCAACATCATTGCGCATGCAGGCTGAACGGATTGTATGAACATAAAAGGCACAAAAAATGGCAGCGAGTAAAGGTGCAATGTTGAAGAGTAGAACCACCAATGTTGGGTTTTGAAGTGATGGGTAGGAGCGCCATGAGTCAAGAAAGAGTTCTTCAAGAGAGTGCAAGAGTTGATAATTCCATGAAAGAGAGATGAAAGTCCTCCAATGACGGTGGGTGACTATGGAGGTAGGTGAGAGATTCATGGAAAAGTGGAGGGAGCCAGAAATTCAAATTGGAATGACCCAATCGGTGGCCTAATGGCTCATTAACTTGAAACCCACTCTGATACCATGTTAAAATATTGAGGATGCATGCTAAGGAGGATCACTGATGAGCAAATAGACAATCATAATGAGACATAACCATTGACAAAGAAGAACATTTGATATTATCCAAGCATAATGCAAGTACAACTGATGAGAATGACTGATGGAATGAGTGTGGGGATGAGTGCCTTTTATAGGCTTATAGTAGGCCCTCTTGGTAGGTGGAAAAAGGTGGAAAGGGACCATGGTAATCACCAACCATGGTCTTAGTAAATCATGCATACATGACCTAGTCTAATGCTTTATTTTTGCAATATGTTTCTTTGCCTTGTTTATCCCTTACACATAGGCTATGGTGGATGTGATTGCACATTTCTCAACAACGTGGTATAGAGAGGCACCATGAGGTGTAGAGGATATATCTAGAAGAAAGCTTCTATAGATATTGCCTGGTTTGGGAGGTCGAGAGGCTCTAAGGAGGTAGGTAGGTGGTGTTTTGGCTATGGTTTCCAACCACAAGGTCAAGTGGAGATGAAAGTGAGAAATGAGACCATGAGTTGGATTTGAGCTGACTTGAGATTAAAAGAAACTGAGAGAGCACAGAAGTAAGTTATGCCATGCTCACCTGAGCTCTAATACCATGTTAAAATGTATGGATTTAGAGCACGATAGCTATGGAGGTTGGAAGATGAAGACTAAGTTCATAGTGACATGGATAATGACCAAACCAAATATTACACAAGTGAATTAGGTTCAAGATAGATCAGCTTGGACTCATAAACACAATATTGTGTAAGAGATTGATAATGAAAATGATACTAATTGGACATACACATCATCATGATATTGCATTCATAATCTGAAAGTTATAGTCAAGTACAATGCTTTATAGAAGTTGGGTTGTTCCACTCTCCTCATTGTGTATATGGGATTCAGGATATCTCTTCCTGGAGCATACATCATTTGTCTATTTCTCAACAACATCGGCACTACTAAAGGAAAACATGAAACCACTGGTAAACCTCTTATTTGAAATACTATTGGCCCAATCTGCATTTGTGTAACCATGCAAGTCCAATGGCACACCTGGACCACCATAGAATAAGGCATATTCAATGTGGACTTGACATAGCATAACATGCATTGCAGGATATCCAAATGTTGCTTTGGTGGAAGCTGTATAAACTGACTCTCCAAATCAATTGTGTAGTTTGGGTATGGCCTAGTGATTGTTAAATAGATAAGGATGACCACAATCTTTTGATATATAATGACATCCTCAATCAAGTCACCCTCATGTTTACTAACCTTAACATTAACATCCAAAGGTATAGAAATAGGCTTTCAATCAACCATACCATACTTCTTCAACATTTCCAACAAATACTATCTTTGTGACAATATCATAAGTCAACTCATACCCTTTGGTAATTAATCATGCCTTACAGTGCTTAATAGATCCATTTGATTTGTGCCTGCGTGACCTTGTAAACCCATTTATAGTCAATAACTTTCTTGCCTTTAGGTAGAGGCAAAAACTCCCATGTGTCATTATCCTTGACTATAGCCATTTCTTCATCCATATCATGATCCCCATACTCATTACCCACTGCATTCTCAAAACAAGTGGATTCCACATCCTACACAACCTTAGGCATGTATGCAGAATGATGAGCTACATAGCTATCATATGTCAATCAGTGCATTGAATTTCTTACCCTACTTGATCTCTGTGGACCTAGATTACTACTAGGTGCTTTAGCATCCTCTTGTGCCTTCCATACACTAGGCGTTTTAATAGATAGAATCCCAAAGTCCTTATCCAAGCGCTTTGCTCAAAGCCGTTTGAATTAACATCAACATGAGAGAAAGTTGATGATATATCTATCATAATAGGTGAGTCCCCAACTTTCTCTTTACATTTTCTTGACATCTTTGATGTACTTGGTGTAGCAACATGTGACCTCAATCTACCACTCCAAGGGTTATTAATAGAACCATGAGTAGAAGACTCTTGCGGTCCACTCAATGTTTGTGACTGCTAGCCTATTTCGTGCATAGCCACACTCTCATGCTCATTAACTCCAAGTGAATTCTACACATTATTATACAAGCTACTCATTTTATAAAAGACATCCCTAATTACTCTCAACTCATGTATAATAGGGTTATAACATCTATATCTCTTTACTCAAGAGAGTATCCCACAAATACATATTTTCATGCTTTGGGATCCAATTTATAATGCAAATCATGAGGAATTTGCACATAATCAATATATCCAAATACTTTTAGATGGGATAGATTTTTCTTTGCAAAAAGTAAACTTCTCTTCGGGTGTCATACCATATATACAGCAATAGTGGTATCCTGTTCATAATGTATACAATAGTAGTGAAACTACATTATCCCAATAGTAATGAGGTTATTAAGTTTCTTTTTGACATCAGTACATGAGTCACATCTACAATATGCTTGTTTTTCCACTTATCAACTCTATTTTGTTGTGGAGTATATCTACATGTATATTGCCGATGTATCCCATTTTTTTGTGAAAAGTTAAAAAACTCATTAGAGAGATACTCTCCCCCTTCATCTGACCAATCTTGTCTCTTTATCAATCAAAGCCTTAAAGCTTTTAAAGTAAGTGAATATCTCTCTTTTCTCATGCATAAAGTAAACCATACTTTGCAAGTATGATTGTCAATGAAGGAAACATAATACTTGCAACCACTCAAATACTACAAGATACAAGCCTCATATTACCAACGTTCAAAGTGACACAAATGTTCATTTAAAAAAATTCCCTTTTCATTGTTAAAAGTGTTAGTATAAAGGTCTCTACAAAATCATAGCAAAAACTGTCACTATCTACGTTGCTATTTACGTTACATTTGTGACATAAATAGCAATGCGAATAATGATGCTTTAGGACGTGCATAATGACGACAATAGCAATGTGTGCAGAGAAATCAACAATGCTAATAGAGATGGTGTAAAGAAGGTCTATTCTACCATGAAAATCAACAGAAAAACTAATTAGCTAAATTGAGAAAATAACAAGAAATAACATGAAATGATTCAATCATGGCCATGCCGTAGACATCTTCCATTACACCTTAGCACAACGTAGCCATGGAAGTTGAAATCAAGATACAAGAAAACAAAGCTTGGTACTCACCCCAAGATGGTGATGAATAAGAAATCTCAAGAAAAATAGTGTAAGTGTCAAAAAGCTCCTACATTAGCACTTCTTGCCTTTTTATAGTAAACCCTAGTACCATCATGGCTAAGGTATTTACATGGTTTATTTTGGTAAAGGAAACTGAATTAATGTGACTAATTTACTTCATTACAAACCATCCCTTTCCAAAGATGGTTTTGTCCTCAAAACTGAAGATAATGGGGTGATAGACAAGTCATTAATGAAGCAAATCATGTCGATGAAGATCTAGAAGAATGTCGAAGCACTTTCCATGAAGAAATCTCATAATGAATTTGAAACAGTGAAATGATTGCTTGCTGTCAAAACAAGGCTGAATTCGTAAAACTACCATAACTTTTGGCTGGAGTGTCCAAATTGAATGTTTGAGCTATAGAAATGAAGTATGCAACCTAAGGCACCAATCCATACCATCAGAACCACTTCTTGGTGTTGTTAAGGCAATTTAATTCATGACAATATTTTTATATAGCAAGTTGTTCCTGTACAGACTATCATAAATCTTCCTGTAAGAGCCATGGAAAAGCCTCCAAGTATGAAGAGGGTTGCCAGGTGGACTCTTCCATAGGTACGCCCTTCCATTTAGTTGGAAATTTAGTAAGTGTTCAGTTCCTAAGAACCTTCTCACGCTTCCCAATTATTTTCTCAGGATCATAAACAACAAGTCCTTCTTCATCAAGTGGTGGAAGCTCTTCAATAACTTGCATATCTAGCCCAACGTATTTCTTCAATTGTGATACATGAAAAATATTATGTATGCAAGTAGTAGAAGGTAATTGGAGCTTATATACAAGCTCTCCAATCTTTTCCAACACCAATTATGGGTCATAAAACCTATGAGCCATCTTGTTGTGCCCGCCTTTGAGGGTAGCATAATGAGACTTGGGAACTTTCAAAAAGACCCAATCTCCAACATCAAGTTCTATGTGTCTCCTCCTATCATCAACATAGGATTTCATGACATCTTGTGCCTTCCTTTTATTCTCTTTACATTGCTTCATAAGCATCTCCATTCTCTCTAGCTCATCCTTTGCTTATTGATTAACCTCTTCATGAAACATGGCTGAAGGAATTTGAACCTTGTAAGCATAGAGTGCCTCAAATGGAGCCATCCCAATACTCATATGATATGTATTGTTGTAACAAAATTCAGCAAGATGCAACCAATTATCCCAAGAGGATTTTATGTCATGAACAAAAATGTCTCAAGTAGAAGTCCACCCTCTCAGTTTGGCCATCGGTTTGGGGGTGGTAAGTGGTACTTGGAGTGAGAGTAGAGCCCATGGAAGTAAAAAAAATTTTGGCCATCGGTTTGAGGGTGGTAAGTGGTACTTGGAGTGAGAGTAGAGCCCATGGAAGTAAAAAAAAAATTCCAAAAATTTCCCATGAATCTAGAATCTCTATCCAACACAATCCTCAAAAGCATTCCGTGTAGCTTGAATACGCTTTCCATGAATTGATCAGCTACTTGCTTGGTTGAAAACTACATCTTTGTAGGAAGAAAATGGCCTGATTTGGTAAGTCTATCCACAACAACAAACATACTATTACAACCATGCCTAGTGGTAGGGAGGCCTGTAATGAAATCCATGGAGATATTGGTCCAGTTTCCTTGTGGAATTGGCAAGGGTTGAAGGAGGCAGATTGGTAATAAAGAATAATCTTTATTTTATTGGCATTCCAAACAATGAGACATATTCCTTCACATCCCGCCATAATCCCTTCCAATAGAAACTTTTATATACTTTGTCAAAGGTCTTGAAGAGTCCAAGATGACTAGCCAAGGGCAAAGAATGCATTTCTTGAAGGACTTTCAGCTTGAAATTACTTTAAGGGATCAAGTAGACCTTCCCTTTATACCATAAAAGTCCATTATGCCATTTAAAATTTGGGTGGTCTTCATTTTTCCCTTGCTCTAGTTTTTGCATAATTGTGGTAGCATGCTCCTCCATCAAATATTCTTCTTGTATGTCATTTATCCAATCCTTGTATATAGTAGATATGGTAGATACATTGCAAGCCCACATTCTAGAGAGTGCATTTACCACTATATTATCTTTTCCAGTCGGATGCAATCTCAAAATCATAAGATTGAAGGGGTGCCAACCATCCTCTTTGTTTAGCAGACAAGTTGGGTTAAGAAAGAAAGTACTTCAACACCCTATGATCACTTTTCACCTTAAAGTGGCTCCCATAAAGATAACAATGCCACTTTTTCACCACATGTCATATATCCAACATCTCTTGCTCATATATATGCATTTTCCTATCTTTTTCATCAAATTTTGTGCTTTCATAGGCTATGACACCATGTTCTTTGGCTAAAATAGCCCCCAATGCTCTTCCACTAGCATCCGCATAGATGGTAAAGACCTTAGAGAGGCATACCAATATAGGTGCTGAAATGAGGAGTTGATTAAGCTCATTGAAACTTGTGTCGACTATTTCATACCAAAAGAAAGCTTCTTTCTTTAACCTATCGGTTAATGGGGAAACCACATCTACATAATTCTTTATGAATCTTTAGTAGAAAGAAGAAAAGCCAAGAAATCCCCTTAATGATGTGGTATTTGTTGGTGTAGGCCAATCCTTAACACATTGGACCTTCTTTGGATAAACCTTGATACCATTTTTCTCAACAATATGCCCCAAATACTCTTAGTACTTCTTTGGTCATAAATGTGCATTTATATGCTTTGGAAAATTGTTTGTGCTTCCTCAAGATGTCAAACACCTCTTTAACATGCTGTAAATGCTCTTCTTTGCTCTTACTATATATCAATATATCATCAAAGAAGACCAAAATTGTCTTAAACAAGAGTGGCTGAAGTATTTTATTCATCAATGCTTGAAATGTGGTTGGATCATTTGAACGACCAAAGGGAATAACCATAAAATGATATAGTCCCCTTTCAGTCCTAAAAGTTGTTTTATATTCATCTCCCTCCTTCATACATACTTGATGGTATCCCGATCACAAATTAATTTTTGAAAAGACCTTAGCATCTTTCAACTCATCCAAGAGATCGTCAATTCTTGGTATTGGATATCTATTCTTGATTGCGGCCTTATTCAATTCATGATAATCTATGGACATATGGAATGATCCATCCTTCTTATTTACCAAAAGAACAAGAGAAGAAAATGGAGGTTGACTTGGTTGTATGAGACCCATCTCAAGTAATTGCTTTACTTGGCGCTCTTCAACAATGGGAGGGCTTGGAAATTTTGGAACTACTGTAGGTAATACCCTCTCACTCAAGAGAGCCACAAGTTTGTCAATGCCCAACTTCATTTCCCTCATATCATTGGATAGTTGCTAAACATTATTAGAATCTGTAGATACATGACTTGTGCCAGCCCCATTCACTTGATTGTTGATTGCATCATGAGTTGAACTCATTTCCACCTCCTCATTATCATGGCTCACATGGTAAATAGCTTCTTGGGAGGCTTCATGCTCTCTTTCCTACTGTAATCCCTTAAACCTTCATTGATAGTATCCATAATGGGATCCTTTTTCTTATATTTGACCATAGGTAATGATCTGTCATGAATATACATTGGCAGTAAAACTCACATATCTTGAGCTCCAATGATCCAAATAATGAAATTCTTGGCTTTATTCAAAAGTAAGGATGTCTCCTTTCCAATGAGCTATCAAACATTGAAATTAGTTTAGTACAAAAATTTCTGTAAGCAAATTTCAGTGGTTGTCTATAGTTCCCTGCATCCTGCAAGTACTGAATAATATATGCAAATACCCAAAACAAGTCAATTAATCCCACTATGACTACAGGAAATTAATCCAACAATGAATCCCCGTTTGCATTTATTGCCAGATTTGTCAATGTTGAATTGAAGTACTTCAATGCATCTGTAGAGATGGAGGCCAAAACGTTTTCTTGCTGTTTTCTTCTTCTTCTTCCACACTCTGTTTTAATGTACACAAAGTATAGATAAGATACAACATAAAGGAAAGTGGCCTACTAAGTCAAACAATGCATAACCGACTACACAAGTTGACTTGCGCTATAATTATGCCAGCTGTAAATAGGTGTAACAACCTGAATATAATAAGTAATGAGTCAGTGGCCATGTGAGAGTCATAATGACCACCGACATGCTAAGTGTAGACGTGTGGACCCATCTAACTAGGCAGTCCATCATTAATGTCTGCATGTGTTGAGATTGTCATCTCAACACACTCCCCCTCAAGCTCAACTGCATCTCTGCAACTCCAAGTAAGCTTCGAAACTTTTGAAGCTTCTCTGTACCCAATGCCTTCGTGAAGATGTCAGCTATTTGATCCTGTGTGCTAACATACACCAAGTGAATCTCACCTGCTAGTACCTTCTCTCTCACAAAGTGGTAGTGTACCTCAATATGTTTTGTCCTGGCATGGAACACAGGGTTCCTAGCCAACTGTATACTACTCATGTTGTCACAATAAATGACAACTAGACCTTCCACGTGCACATCTAAATAAGCCAATAACTTTTACAGCCATACTACCTCACATGCAGCAACAGCAACACCTCTATAGTTAGCCTCTGTACTCGACAAAGCAACTATAGATTGCTTTTTGCTGCTCCAAGTAACTGCTGCACTACCAAGAGAGAACATGTATCCGCTGGTAGATCTTCTATCAAACATACTACTAACCCAATCTGCATTTGTGTATCCGAACGCCTATACATCTGTACCTGCCTCATAGAAAAGTCCATAATGTAATGTGGACTTCACATATCTCAATATGAGTCTGACTGCATCCAAATGTGGCTTTCTAGGCACTTGCATAAATTGACTCACAAGACCAACAGCGTAGCTCAAGTCTGGTCTTGTAATGGTCATGTAGATCAAACTCCCCACTATCCTCCTGAACATAGTAGGATCTTCTATCTCATCCCCAACATCAGCACTCAACTTTACATTCTACTCCAATGGGACTGAAAATGGTTTGCATGCTGTCATACCATACTTGGATAACATATCCAAAGCCATATTGTCTTTGGGACATCCATATACCATCATCACATCTAATCACCTCAATGCCAAGAAACTACCTTAGCTCACCTAAATCCTTCATCTCAAACTTCTTCTTCAAAAAATCCTTGACTTCAGCAATCTCACTATCACTATCACATGTAATAATCAAGTCATCCACATAGATGACTATGATGACCAAACCTGCATCTCCCTTTCTCACATAAAGTGAGTGATCAGCATCAAAAACATAAAAGCCAATATTGACAAGATACTCTCTGATCTTGTCAGACCATGCTCTAGGTGCTTGCTTGAGCCCATAGAGCGCCTTCTTCAACCTGCAAACATACGTGGGATGCTCTAAATCTTCATAACATGCTGGTTGATCCATATACACTTCTTCCTGAAAATCACCATGCAAGAAGGTATTCTTCACATCCATTTGCTGCAACCTCCAACCTTTGGCTGCTGCCAAAGAAATCACACATCTGACAGTTACCGTCCTAGCAACTGGAC
This sequence comes from Lygodium microphyllum, assembly GCF_053477565.2. NCBI lineage: Eukaryota > Viridiplantae > Streptophyta > Polypodiopsida > Schizaeales > Lygodiaceae > Lygodium > Lygodium microphyllum. The sequence goes on along the minus strand of NC_141135.1, from coordinate 139,863,662 downwards.
TGAAGGTTTCTTCATAATCTATGCCATATGTCTGGGCAGAGCCTTTTCCAACCAGCCTAGCTTTGTACCTACTAATAGAACCATCTGCATTGTGCTTAATCTTATAAACCCACTTACATCCAATAGCCTTGAATCTTCCTAGCCTAGTTGTTCCATACAAAGGGGCATACATAGGGTGTGATTGGCAGATTCTCAACACTACTTACATCTCTGTCATGTGAAAAGGGTTGTCTTTTCTTCTTACCTAACTGATGTGCTTCGCATACCTTATGAAATTTTGCAACTCTAAATGTAGGCAACCCTTTGGACTACATTAATTTCAGCCTTTGTACATTTGCATGTCCAATGCGTTTGTGCCAAATTTCAATATCTACAACAACACCTTTTCCTTTAGCATACATAGCAGCATTCATAGTAGGAATTCCAACATCTAGAGTAAGCATACGTCCAACTCTACTTCCCTTTGCTACCAACCTGCACTTGTCATTGAAGTCTTCTACAAAGCAGCCCTTTGCATTAAATCTGACTTGCAGCCCTTGCTCTACCATTTGACCGACTGACACCAAGTTCTTTGTAATAGATGGCACATGTAATACATCTGAAAGACTCTTTGTCTTACCATCATGCAAGGACAAGGGAACTTTTCCAATGTGTGAAATTGGGTGGCATGTATCATCACCCGTCTGCACATAACCTACATTCTGCAAATCCTACATCTCTCCAAACCATTCCGCATGGCTGGTCATATGATTGGATGCACCTAAATCAACATATCAAACATCATCATGTGTTCCCTTTCCTGTAACAGCATTCAACATATGTTGCATAACAAACAGACGTTCATTTTTATCTTCATTTTGTCGTGAAGACGATGCATAGTTTCCTTGCTGCAACTTACCACTACGAATATCATCTTTCTTAGCATAACATTGGGCTATAATATGACCTATTTTTCCACAGTAGTGACACACAATACTAGAGTTGTTAGAACCTCTGTTCTGCCATCCACCTCTTCCTCTAAAGCTCCCCCTGCCCCTCTAAAGTTACCATGACCTCCTGAAACCTGCGTATCGCCAAATTGCTGATTCAATCTATTTGCTAAATGTCACTACCACATCCTGTACCATGGCCTCTTGAAGAGAACTTGCCACATCCCCTTCCTGAACTGGAGTAGAAAGCTTGGACCTGTTCACCACTTCTTTCAGATGTCTCACTCTGTATGTTGATCTCTTTAGTGATCATAAGGGAGACCAACTCATCGAAATTTGGAAATGGCTTTCTGACATATACAGAAGTTATAAAAGACTTCCAAGCCTTTTCATCATTAAGTTCACCCAAGGTAGACGACACCAAATCATCATCATCGGGCATTGCATCAATCCCTGCCAAGGCATCTGCAATGCTCCTTACCTTCAATGTATACTCATTGATAGACATCTTCCCTTTCTTCAATGTATTCAACTCTTGCTTGAGTTGAATCTTTCGTGCCTTTGTATTTACGGAAAACATACTTTCAAGTATGGTCCAAGCTGCATATGAATTCTTTGCATTTCTAATATGTCCTAGCATATTATTGTCAATTACTACAGACAGCCAATACATGACCTTCTTGTCTTTTGCATTCCATTCCTTCCATGCCTTTGTCTCTTCTACAGTTGGAGGATCACTCGCCTTCGGCTCCTTTTCTTCACCTGAAACAAACTCCTAGAGGCCTTTTCCAATAAGGAAGTTCGTGACACGAAACTTCCATGAAGGGTAGTTGTTCTTGTCAAGCTTCTCAATGATGGGGCTTCCACTATTCTCTGCCATTAACATAAAACTAATACCAAACAGCAAGCAAATCTTCTACAACCCTCGACCTGTATTGCACAACAATACATCAGACAACCTTTTTCACTGTTTACTCAACAATACATGCAATCTACAACCTGTTTGCAGATAAACCTTATGTTTGCTTCTTGCAAACACCTCAGGAATTGGAAATTTGCAATCTGTAACCTGCGCACCCACCTTCGGTCAAAACAGCTGAAATCACAGTGTACCCTGAAACTGATGTCCGCAACCTTGCGGCTCTAAAACGGGGCCTAAAATGGCCTCAAATGCCCAAAATAACTGCGAGTTAGCCCTAGAGGGATACTCTGCAGAATAGATAGCTCTCTTCGCGCATGCCAAATTGTTGAGATATTGAGCTCCACTCATGATATGCTAGGGTGACCATTGTGCATTTATGTCACTGACTTGTCAGTTTACAGATGCGGTTGGTACACTGCCCATGAATAATAGCTAGATGATAGCTATCCTTATCTACTCTAGTTCGTGGCTCAGTTAGTATGCCACATTAGTTAGTTGAGTTTTGTTTGAGACCCATATATAGGGTTCTTCTATTTCTATGTACTTGAGTTCTTTTGGCTTACACAACTAAGAAGAGGAAAACTGTTTTCAGCCTCCACCTTTGTGTGTATTCCCCCATTATGCAAGCAAGAAAGCTACAAGTGAGACTCCTTCCTTCTCTCCCACAATCATGGCATGGTATCAAATCCTTGTTCGTGGTAAGGAGCTCAAGAAAGCAAACCAAGTTCACGGTGTTCTGGTAAGAGGACCAGTGCTGCTTTCATTTTTTTGTTTTGTGAGCAAGTCTCTGCAGGTAGCAGAGCTGGAAAGTGCAACAATGCATCGTCTCAGATTGAGACGCCCTTCGTAGTGTAGCAAGAGGGTAGCATATGCTGCGGGAAAGGCTTTAGCCCTGGGTTGCTCTGTTTTTTTGATTTGAGGCCATTTCGGGGCCTGTTTTGGAGGCGGTCAAAAATGTATAGCACAAATACGCAAGCCAGGAAAATGCAACTCAAGCAAGAGTTGCACAATGTGCAAAGAGAAAGTATGAGCATCAATGATTACCACATGAAGGTGAAGAAGATTGCAGATGCACTTGCTTCCATTGGGTCGCCAGTGGAAGATGATGATTTAGTTTCTGTGACCTTGAATGGTCTAGGAAAGGATTATGCACAGTTTCGAACATCCATTTCTGTCCGTGAAAGATTTCTTGATTTTGAGGAGTTGATTGCTCTTCTAATTTCTGTGGAGCAGAGAAATGGTGGTGCATCTTCTTCAGGAGGAACTTCAAAAGAAGTTGTCTTCTACTCAAATGCTGGAAGAGGTAGAGGCAGAGGTAGAGGAGGCTGATCTGGAGGCCATGTAGAAATCAAAATGTGCAGCAAACTCAAGAAAACCAGTCCTATGGAGGAGGATGTGGTAACTCTAGAGGCAGGGGGAGCCAAAGAGGTCATGGTAGATGGCAAAGAGGCCAAAATACAAACAACAATGTTGAATGCTACTACTATGGTAAAATGGGTCATATGGCTAAAGACTGCTATAAAAAGTAGAATGACAATGTGAATGGACAATTGCAACAAGGGAATTATGCATCTTCTAGTAGACAGGGTGATGACAGAAATGAGCATTTGTTTATGGTGCAGCACATGACCAATTTTTGTGACAAGTGTAGAAGAAAGAAACGATGTGTGGTATGTTGACTTAGGTGCATCAAATCACATGACATGTCATGCAGAATGGATGCAGGATGCAAGGAAAATGGAAAAACTAGGATTTGTGGAGATTGGTGATGATACTGCACATCCTATTGTGCAGATTGGAAAAATTCCTTTGTCTATGCAGGATGGGAAAAAGAAATACATCTCGGATGTATTTCATGTCCTGAATATTACCAAGAACCTGGTTTCTGTTGGTCAAATGGTTGAGCAGGGCTTGCAAGTCAGATTTAATTCTCATGGATGCTTTGTTGAGGATATGAAAAATAAAGGTCGCTTGATAGCAAAAGGAAATAAGAAGGGCAGAATGTTTACGTTGGATGCAGACATACCTGAATTGAGTGCAGCAATGTTTGCACATGGAAGCAGTGTAGTTGAAGATATTGATATCTAGCATAAACGCGTTGGTCATGTTAATGTACAGTGACTTAAATCAATGAAAGCCCATGTTTGATGTGAATGCAGGTCACTCTTATGTGGATGGTGAATCTAATGGCTCAAAACAGAGCATTGATGATGAGTTGGGTATTCCTTCTATTGTTACACCTAGAGTAAGGAATACCAGGGATGTTTTGAGAGCTCCTGGGAGTGAACCTACTTTGCTAGGTCTACTAGAGCTAGGTATCCTGTGGACAGGCTGAAATATGATGGATTTATAGCCATTCAATATGCCTATATGGTCAAAGTGATACAGGAACTAGAACCCACTTCTTTTGAGCACGCCATGGGAAAAGAAAAATGGGAGAAAGACATGGATGAAGAAATGGATGCCTTGGAAGCAAATGCTACATGGGAATTGGTACCTTTGCCTAAAGATAAGAATGCAATTGGTTGTAAGTGGGTTTATAAGGTGAAGCACAATGCAGTGGTTCAGTGAACAGATACAAGGCAAGATTAGTAGTCAAGGGGTATGTATAAACATATGGCATTGATTATGAAGAAACATTCAGTCCGGTTGCAAGGATGGCAACCATAAGAGCAGTCATTGCTATGGCTGCATCAAAGGAATGGTCTTTACAGCAGATGGATGTAAAGAATGCCTTCTTGCATGGTGATTTGCAAGAAGAGGTATATATATGGAGTAGCCACCAAGTTATGTGCATACTGTTCATCCTGATTTTGTTTGCAGGTTGAAGAAAGCCTTGTATGGCTTGAAGCAAGCACCTAGAGCATGACAAGATAGGACAGTATCTTGTCACTATTGGCTTTCAGATTTCCAAGGAAGATTTCTCACTTTATGTGAGAAAAACAGAGAAAGATATTATGCTACTTGTCATTTATATTGATGATTTGATTATGGCAGGTGACAGTGATGAAGATATCCTTCATGTGAAAATGTTATTGAAGCAGAAGTTTGAGATGAAGGATTTGGGAGAGCTATGTTATTTCTTGGGCATTGAGGTGATTAGATCACCAAGTGGAATACGGCTATTGCAGAGGCAGTATGGATTGGACATGCTGTCCAAATATGGGATGACAAGTTGTAAGCCTATTTCAGTTCCTTTGGAGCAGAATGTGAAGCTGAGTGCAGATGCAAGTGAGCTTCTGGAAGACCCTTCTATGTACAGACGCATAGTAGGAAGCTTGATTTATATGACTATTACCAGGCCAGATTTGAGCTATGCTGTTGGATTGGTAATTCAGTTTATGCAGGCTCCAAGGAAACCGCATTTGGATGCGGTTAGATGCATACTCACGTATGTGAAGTCCACATTGCAGTATGGACTACTTTATGAGACCAGGGTTCAGATACAGTTGCATGGATACACTGATGCTGATTGGGCTAGTAGTATTTCCGATAGACAATCTACCAGTGGATATGTGTTCTCTTTTGGGAGTGCTGTAGTCACTTGGAGAAGCAAGAAACAGTCTACAGTTGCCTTGTCAAGCACAGAGGCTGAGTACAGGGGCGCAGCAATGGCTGCATGTGAGGTAGCTTGGTTGCATAAGCTACTTTATGATATGCATCAGCCTATAGATGGGCCAGTTGTCATTTATTGTGACAATGTGAGTAATATACACTTGGCAAATAACCCAGTCTATCATGCTAGAACAAGGCACATTGAGGTGCATTATCACTATGTTCGGGAGAGGGTTTTACTAGGTCTTATTGATCTAGTTTATGTCAGCACAGAGGATCACATAGCTGACATATTTACGAAGGCATTGGGCACAGAGAAGATGCGCAAGTTTAGAGACCTGCTTGGTGTGCAGGAATTAGGATTGAGCTCGAGGGGGAGTGTTGAGATACCGAGCTCCACTCATGATATGCCAGGGTAACCGTTGTGCATTTATATCACCGACTTGTCAGTTTGTAGATGCGGTTGGTACACCGCCCATGAATAATAGCTAGATGACAGCTATCCTTATCTACTCTAGTTCATGGCTCAGTTAGTATGCCACCTTAGTTAGTTGAGTTTGGTTTGCGACCCATATATAGGGTTCTTCTATTTCTATGTACTTGAGTTCTTTTGGCTTACACAACTAAGAAGAGGAAAACTGTTTTCAGCCTCCACCTTTGTGTGTATTCCCCCATTGTGCAAGCAGGAAAGCTACAAGTGAGACTCCTTCCTTCTCTCCCACAAACCTGACACAAATCTCACTGCAATCTGAGATTTTTGCTCTGCCCTACTTCCAGTTCCTCCACAAGCACTATCCAAGAGAAAGAGTGGAAGGATGGGAGAGCTTCTTACCTATGGCTTGCTTGCTCGAACCTTGCTTCTTCTCCTTCACTTCAGCCTTTGAAATCAGCCTCTCTCAGTGGCATGGCTCTGATACCATGTCAAGAATCACGTGGTGAGGATACTTACTCAAGATGCTGCACCGAACACACACAGAATGTACAAGGAGAAGCTCACTCAAGAGACAAGAAGAGAGATGGAGGCCAAAACGTTTTCTTGCTGGTTTCTTCTTCTTCTTCCACACTCTTTTTTAATGTACACAAAGTATAGATAAGATACAACATAAAGGAAAGTGACCTACTAATGGGACCTGAAATGGGCCAGCACTGGCTATAGCACTAGCCGGATCTCATGCTCATGACACACAAACACCCTCATGGCCTCGCGGACCAGGAGCGTCAATCTAAGGCTGAAATACAAACTCCCTAAAGCTTAATTCATGCATTTATAGTTCATAGTCTAACGTTTCCCTAAAACTCCTCAAAGGGAGATCCCAAAGTACTTAGGCATAACGCCTCGTCACACACACATAGGAGACACTCCACTGACTAATAGTCGGAGTCCCACTACAACTCTCCTACATCTCAAGGATTGGCCCTTTGATGCGCTGCTAGACATATAACACATACGAGCACAAACTCCTCTCTTTTATATTTCTCGTATTTCCAGGAGATATACCATGCTTCCTCACTTCACAGTCCCTTCTACCCTATGGCAAGGGATAACCTCACACTCTCAATTGTGGGTCAGAGTCCTAAGAAAACAATTGCTATGTAGTCCAAGAGATTTTCCTTCGATACCATGAACCATGCATAGTGCATAATGTGAATGGTTTAGTGCATAAACAAAAGAAAATCAGCATTATGCATTGTGCGAAACTAATCTTTTCATGATTTCCATGCTAACGTTTATGTATTGAAACGAGGAGAGACACCGAGCCTTATGCTCATACTGTCTTTTCCTTTATTTTAAACAACGTTCTATAGCCATGAGGCAATACATAAATCAGATTTAAGAGTGTACTTTGACGCTCAAACTCCCCTCTCACCCTACCGCTTAATGTTTTGCATTCGTTGATAGGTGTAAGAGTCGTTTTATGTGTATTTTTTTGTAGAGAAAGCAATAAATACGGACAAAAATATAGAAATGAGGGTAGACCGAGGCCAACCTCGTGCTCCACCTTCATTATACATTGCACAAACACTTATGTGATTTTCTAGAATTTTCTTTTTATCGTTTCCTAATTTTCTCCCATTTAAAACCAATTTTCCACCATTTTTTGGTATTTTTTCTCTATTATTTTCAATAAAAGCTGGCTAGAAATTGAAACTGATTGTGGGTTGTGGCCCATAGATTTCTTGATAGCAAAATTTCAGGTTTTATTGATGTTATATCTCATGTTTTTCCTTTATTTTGCAAAAAGACCCCATTTTGCCTCTTAAACGTGTGTTTTATAGGTTTTATACCATTAATTTCAGTCATAACACTTATGATTTTCTGATTTTCTGAGCATAAACTGATCAAACTCATAACAAACAACAACATAATGCATAATCATCCCATGGGAACAATATTTCATCAACCAAATAGCATAAAAACTCATTTTTTCTTCATAAAAATTGAAATACCGCTTAGGCTTTGTGTCTCGGGATCTCAGTTTTGCTATGGGACTACGTGTGAGCCCTCATTCAATGTCCAGCATCTTCGAGAACAGCATTCTTCATGTCTTCATCCACCCGGGAGCAATCCGCTCTCATCCGGACAAGCTTTCCTCCACCATTCTTCATTGTATTCTTCCACACAAGAACAACCCCTTAAGGGAGAGAGAAAGACTAGAATCAGATATTTCCATCCTGGCCACCATTTGACGGGCGAATGGCGGCGATAGACTCACCATCCAGAGGGGATTCATTGCCAATGATCACTTGGGTGGGTTGCATTGAGGCTGAAGATTGCATGAGCAAGGATTGAGCGCAAATTTCGAGTGCATACAGGCGCCATCTCCCCATGTTTTTTTCTCATCTTTTCTTCCCCACGATTTGTGCTACATTCAAATGTTACATCCCCCCCAAGGGTCATGACCACTTGACCAAACTTTGGTCCACCTTTTCAAATCTTGCCCATTTCTTGGCTCCTTCCCTGTCCGGACTCCGAATTGAGCTCTAAGAAATCCTAGGCATCCGGCTTGATATCCCGCATTGGCCGGTAACTATTGACAACCCGCATGGTAGTCTAAAAAATTATAAAAAATTAACAAGTGTCGCTCGGGCGCCTTTAAAGCACTTTGGCTGTCGCTCGAGCGCCTTTAAAGCACTTTGACGCTTAAAATCGTCCTAGGTCGAGCCGCCACCTTCAACATTGAATATTTTTTCCTTGATATTCGTAATGTTTAGCTATTTTTAATCGCTTCTTGACATCAAAACTCCACTCTCATTGGCGACCACGGGATAGGGTGACTCAGCCCGTCGAATCCCACAGTAGATCTGCACAAAACAACCAAAAGGAGCATCAAGCTGATGCAAAATAGATACTAAAAACACAGCACAGTGCTCACCCTACCCCCTGACAGAACCAAGGCATGACATCCACAAGGAGTAGGCCTAGCATAATCTGATAAAAGGTCCAAAGCTAGTCACTAACCAATTGCTCCAACACGGCCAAACGAAAAAGAACTATCAAAGAGGTTACCCTAAGTGGTAGTCTAAACTACCTACCTAACTAAGGACAACACAACAGGAGCTCGTACTAGGCGAGGACTCCTATAGCCTGATCAAAAAGTATTTTCTTTCAGCACATTTCTTCTTTTAGCTTTGTATTTTCCATACTCGGGCATGTAAAAAGGAGGGAGCTGAGTGTAGTGACCCAAGGAGAACAGGGCATCAGCCTTAGGACCTGTCTCGGTACCCAAGAACCTACCAAGCCCTCGCAAGGAGACACTTAATCCTTTTTTTATGCTCACTTTTATTTTCACTCCAACCTTCCTTAATTTCTTCTTTTCTAGCAAGACACCACCCCTAGGAAGACAAGGCATCGGCCTCGGGTCTGACTTGTCCCCAAGAACCTACTAGGCCTTCGCAAGGCAATGATCAATTGCTTATAAATTTTCATTTCTTTTCTTTTTTTAGTTCTGTAGGGGGTTAGAACCCCTTTTTACACACCTTTTTATATATTGATTGTCTTTAAGTTATTCAGGATTTTTTTCCATCATCATCATTATTTTTCCTTCGGCAGGCTTCTCTAACTGCCTCACAACTAGCAAGAATTCCTCGAACGGCTGCCTAGCAGGCTAGCAGAATAGGGTCACTAGGACTTCCGTCTGAAACAGGTCTTTCGATGTCGGGAGATGTCTTTACAGGAGGCAACAACTACTCAAACCTCCCTCAAACACACTGAACCTAAACCTGGGACTTCATGCCTTGGACGCCAGTCCCCAATAAGAAACGAAAAAACCCCTACAAGTACACAGACATGTATAGTATAAAAACCACAGTACTCATAAAGGAGAGATATCACCTGGATAGGGCCACGAGAAGCTTCTGCGCAACAAAGGCTCCTTCCAAGCTCTTCTTTCGAACCTGTCCAGCACAAAACTCAAACAAGAAACCATTAACCGCACCTGCACTAAACAGACAACTGGCCCTCTTAGCCTAATGAAATAAAGCAGTTCACCACAATATGTAATCAGCCCTCTTGGCCTAACGAGATCAAAGAGAATAACACCTACACATCCCTCCATGAAAGAATCCAGATATACAATAATAGGCTCCTTTCCAAGGAGAAAACCATAGGGCTCGTAGCCCTAAACTAAATGCATAAGGTTATGACCCATCCCTCCTACATGTATAGCAAGAGGCGTACGCATAACATGTTGTCTAGTCAACCTATGGGTCCAGGATAATAACAGTAGATTGGTCTCGGCTACTCTTTGCATCACCCATATCAACCATCGTCTGCCATATATCACATGCTCTGATAACATTCCCCACAAGCAACCGGGTCCTGTTTCATCATTGATAACAATATCCAAACTAGGACCGCAGTTAAAGAAAAGGTCTTCCTCATAAGCGAGATTTGCCAATGAATCCGCAAACTGATTCCAATAACGTGGAATCAGCTAAAAAGACACTCTCTCAAACTCCTCAAGTAGGATCATAGCAGTTCGATGATACATACAGAGGATGGGATTCCGCACTGTGTACGTCCCATCTAGTTGATTCAAGATCAACTCGGAATCCCCTTTTACTAACAACCGACGAATACCGCCTTGTTTGGAAATATACAATCCCATAATCAAGGCTTTATACTCTCCCATATTGTTAGTGAATCCTACCCTGAGATAAGCAGCTAACTTCATCGTAACTCTACGTTGAGGATCTCGGATTACTACTCCAACACTCCCTTTTTTATTAGGGCCCCTAGACGCTCCGTCAAAATATAATGTGTACGTCCACAATGGGTTTACATAGCCTGCCATCACGAACTCCTCTATTCGTAATTATGGTAATCAAAGTTTAGCATGTTGAGAGGATGAACTGACAGCTCCATCCCACCTTCTCCATTGAACTCAACAGGGATACTCGTCAACAGTCGTAAGCAATGATGGCAAAAGACTTTAATCTCCCACACAAAAGTTTTGTCTTCTTGCTCAATCACTTTGTATCCTTTGCTCCACCAGATAAGTTTCCCTTGATGGTATCTTTGCTCCAGATATGGGTGCTCCAAATAAGGAATTAACCGACCCATCAACCAACTTTTAAGTGCTTTTGCAGGTCTCAAATCATCCCCAGCATGGACCTGCAATGCATTTCTTTATATTAGAATACTTAGAAATAATAAGGTTTAATATTATTAAGATTAACCTTATTTTTAAACACTACTCCCTGTAAATCAGCTAATAGAGCTGTAGACCTATTTTTCCCTAACCTAACAATCTTGTAGGGGCCATCCCATTTAGGTTCTAACTTCCCTGGAAACAACTTCCTATGCGTATTATAATAGAGGACTAATTGCCCTTTTTTAAATGTATATTTCTTTGCTCTAAGGTCATGCAACTGCTTCATTCGATGTTTAGCTACCTCATGGTGTAATAAGCTCTGCAACTTCAGCTCATCCAGGTGGGATATAGTCATGAAACGCTCAAAAAGGGAATCCTCATCTCCCAAAGAATGGTTAATTGTAAACCATATGGTTGACAATTCGATCTCGAGGGGTAACACACACTCTTCCCCATAAACCAATTTAAATGGAGTATAGCCAGTAGCTCGCTTGAACATTGTATTGTATGCCCATACTGCCACATAAAACTTCCTGTCCCAGTCTCGTTTCTTCTCAAAGACTATCTTAGACAAGATCCCCACAAGCTGCTTATTAGTACTTTTGACTTGTCCATTTGCTTGCGGATTATAAGGAGTCATTTTATTGTGCTTGATTTGCCAAGTTTCTGTCAGGCTTTTGATCACCTTATTCAAAAAATGGGTTCCACGATCCGACACTAATTCCCTCGGTGGACCAAAGCGCCAGATGATCTGCTCTAAAAGGAAACTTGCAGTCTCTTTTGCATTGTCCTGCCTCGTCGCCCTGTGCTTCTGACCATTTTGTAAAATAATCAGTGGCCACTATAATATACCTCTTCTAGGTAGTAGATGACGAAGTAATAGGACCCACAAAGTCAATGCCCCACTTCTCAAATGGAAGGATAGCCATGATGGGCGTAAGTGGACGTTTCCTATTCTCTCTACTGTCATGCCTTTGGCAGGTATCACATCTCTTTACATACTCAAAAGAATCTTGGAAGATGGACGGCCACCAATATCCAGCTCTTAACACTTTCTGCACCATCAACCGTCCCGCGAAGTGCCCTCCACATGCAGAGTCATGGCACTCTTCTAAGATAAAAGGAACCTCGTCAGGCATCACACATCGGTGGTAGATATCATCAACACCCTGCCGATATAGTGTCCCTGCGATCAAGGAAAACTTCAATGCGCCTATTGCTTGATTTTTCTCTTTTCAAACTTTGACAAACCAGCTCCCATCTCTCCTGTTGATAGATAATGCGTAATAGTAGCATATCAAGATGGGATAGAAGCTGTATCAATTTTAAACATTTCCTCAATATCACTTCCTTCAGCCAAAGTCTCTTTCGTCTCCCCGAAATCCACAAGGCATTCCACAATACCCTGCAACCTTGGTGGCTTACTCTTAATCTCATAATCAAACTCCTGCAAAGTGATTAACCACTTTGCCAAATGATCAGGCAGCTGTAGCTTATTCATAAGCAATCTAAGCCCTTCAGCCTTTGTATAGAATACTACCTTTTCATAGAGTCTGAATTTCTTAGTCCCAAAGACCATCGCAAGACACAACTTCTCCATGTAGGTATAATTAATCTCTGAAATGCCCAATTTTCGACTAGCAAAAGCTATCGGATGATACCACTTTTCCTCTTAGATTTGGGCTAAACAACAGAGCTGATACTATGCATAGTGGCTGCTGAAAATATATAGAACACCTCACCTCTTTTAGGTGCTTTTACTAGCTCCTATTTCACATCCTCGAAAGCTACCTTACAAGGGTTGCTCCATTCAAATGAACAGCTAAAGGATAATAAATTCGTTAATGGCAACGCTCTTTCTGCCAAGGCATTTATAAATCTTTGATAGTACCCTATCGACGACAGAAAGCTATGAACCTCTTTTGGAGTGCATGGTGGACTCATAGCCATTATAACCTTGATCTTTTCAGGGTCAATTGCTATTCCTACTGAACTGACCACATGGCCCAGCAATAGCCCATAAGGTACTCCAAAGACATACTTCCGTGGGTTAAGAGCAATGCAAAATTGTCTGCAACGCTCAAAGCCTTCTTAAGATAATCAACATCCTTTCCCTTACAGTGGCTGCCCCCAGGTCATCAATAAATACTTTCAACTCATCTGGGGAGATGTCACCAAAGGTCTTGTCTACTGTTTGTTGCCACAATCCAGGTGCATTGCATAAACCAAAGGCCATCACATGCTACACAAAAGTACCAAAGATAGTAATAAAAGTTGTTTTCAACTTGTCCTCTTCTGCAATTGCCATCTGGTTATATCCCGCAAAGCAATCCATGAATGAATATATCTCCCTACCCGCTAATTGATCCAAAATCTGGTCAATAAATGGCAACAGGTAGTAATCCTTAACCGTCTGCTTATTCAGTTCTCTAAAATCCACACATAATCGGATCTGGTTGTTTTTCTTATTCCTGATAACAACTAGTGAACACCATTCTGTGTGTTGTACATGGAAGATTAACCTAGCTTTCCTTAACTTCTGTAACTCTTCAAACAGACCGTCCCTCAATTCAAAAGGCATATGCCTTACCTTCTGATGCACAGGACGACTGCCATCTTTTACAAGAATAGTATGAACAGCCAGGTTGGGAGGAATGCCTCCCAGCTCATCATAACTCCAAGAAAAAATATCACGGAATTCTTGAATCAGGGACACATACTCCTCCCTTTTTGCTGAACTGAGCATGGAACCTAATTTAATTAGCCGCGAATCATTCGACGTGCCAAGGTCTAACTCAATCACATCCGTGTCTCTTATCCTATCTTGAGGCTCTATCGGCTCATTTAGAGTTATCTGATAGATATCCTCTGTAGTGGACCCCTCTTTAGATTCATCGCTGGATGATGTCTCACTACTAGATGGATCGTCTGTTGTCCCTAATTCAATAGAAGATAAAGGAGCTCTCTCACTTTGAGGAGACTCAGGATAAGCATAGACTATTACTCGATTAGCACCTCTACCTAGAACCACTCGACCAGCGGGTATATCGACTTGACAGTCTATTCGTAAGATCCAAGGCCTACCTAGCAAGACTCGATAGCTAGGACGTCCTGCAAATCTTATCACCCTAAAGTCCAAGAAGCATTCTACACTCGCAACTATAACATGGACCTTAGTAACGCAACCTTCTGGTTGTCTCAAACTATCATCAACCATTCTCAGAAGGGTGGAGATATCTTTCTAGATGCCTAGACCCAACCTCTCCATCAATTCTAAACTCATGATATTGACGGAGGATCAAGTGTCTACAATGGCATGTTCCACTAATATTCCATCCACATAAGCTGGAACCCTAGGATAGTTCTTTTCAGCATGGTCAAACCAATCTTCCCCTATTCGTGCTATGCCCAAGGGTTCTACAATATACCCAATATGCAAGATCTTCTTAAATTCCTTACGTACTCCTAGAGATAAATTGATCAATTGCAAGAGGTTCACATCTGGTTTAACTTCACAAAGAGAACTTGCTAAATCAAAGTCATGATAAGTAGCCAAAGCTCTCTTTTCTCACCAATGCATCCTCTCTTTTGGTCTTTGGACCAGTTTTGGTGCTTCTTTCTTAGCTCTTGCCTTCTTTCTTGGCACTGTCTCATCCTTCTTAGGGTCACCTTTTCTGTCAATCGGCTTTAGTGGTCCCCCTTCTATGCTAGAATTCTGGACTTACGTCCCCTTATCCCCTTGTTTAGGGTTTGCCTCAACTGGTTTTGTATTATCTTTGTCAACCTCTTTAGCCTTTTGACCTCTTGTCACAGCTCTTAAGTTAGAGGTTTCAGTATCATTAACTTGTATAGCCTCAATAAGGCTGACTCTGTTGCCTTGTGGCAACTCTTCTATATTTGTTTTTCCCCTCTACAATATTTGCCTAGGTGCATCATTCTGCTGCAAGTTATTTCCTTGCGCTCTATGATTCACTGGGCTCGATTGTTTACTCCCTTGTTGGAGAGAACTAATCTTGCTCCAACAGGTAACAGCTAGATGACCAGACTTCCCACAAATGTCACATTTCACATTTGGGCAATTTCTGGGGAAGTGCTGTCCACCACACCATTTACAACTGAATCTAGAGGGTCCACCCTCTTCAGGGCGTCGACTCCCTATCAAATTTTGTTGCTTCTTCAAGAAATTAACGCCGACGGCTATTTTTCGATATTGTTCAGAAATCATATCGGTATAATGCTTCATCGTGTCATTAACTTCGCCAAGGACATTAGATGCACTCGACTCGTAGCCTCGATCGTCAACTTGTCGTTCCATTGGCCTAAAAATCTGATTTGGCACTGGCTGTTGACCCACAGGAACAACATTAGAACTCGAAACTTGGCCTCCAACATTTGGTGGAGCCAACTGACTTGCCATAAGCATAGTCACACTGGGAGGAGCCGGTAGTAAGGGTACATTCGGAACCATACTCCCTCTCCCAATAGGGTTAGTCATAAGCATCCCTTGACTTCCATTCGTCAATGCTGGATTGCCACTAGGTACTAAACCCCCATTAACATTCATTCGAGAGGAGTAGGCCATTTGTAATCGTGCTTCTACTCCCTCTGCCCGTGTAATAGCGGTGTACTTGAATATTAAAGTCCACACTGCTCAATTGTACTTGAATATTAAAGTCCAACCCATGCAAAAAATATTGCAGTTGGGCAATTGGCGGAATGGGAATGTAAGTTTGTAACTTACGGAATACTTCTTGGCATATGCTTTTACATTCTCATGAAGATCTTGACGTGTTACATTCAAGACCCACAACCAATATTGGCCACCTCTTTCAGGGGCATATTCCGCTCAGAATGCTACATAGAATTGATCAATGGTGGTTATGGTTCCAGACTCTATGCCGTGATACCATACCGAAGCCCTTCCTTTTAACGTCATGTTGAAGAACATCATGAGATGTCCCTCATCCTGGATGCGATAATTGAACATCAATCTCTGAAATTCACAAATGTGAAATTTTGCATCCTCTTCCGCTAACCCATTAAAAATGGGCAAGGGAACTCCTAAGGCTGGTAAATCTAGGGTCCCTGCAGGAATCGCAATAGGCTGTGCCATGGTGACAATCGGATTAGCAATAGGAGCTTGAACTGACGGATTCACACCCCCACTTGAAGTGGGTAGGCTTGGTGGAGGAGAAGAAGATCTTACACTTCCTCCTGCACCTAATGGAATAGGTGGAGTAGTTAAATGACTAAGACCATTGCTTCGTATACATACTGGGCTACTCCTTTAAGGAGAATAATGACTTACATTCTCTAACCGCCGTCTAGCCCTCTCAGCACGTTTTGCTTTCTAGATTTTAGCCTGACAGTCCTTGTCAGAGGACATAAACCAACTTCCTTTTGGTCCCTAGAAACCCTAGATCCAAAAACCACCACTTATAAGTGGCTCCCGGCAAACGCACCATTGATGGGACCTGAAATGGGCCAGCACTGCCTATAGCACTAGCCGGACCTCATGCTCATGACACACAAACACCCTCATGGCCTCGCGGACCAGGAACGTTAATCTAAGGCTGAAGGACAAGCTCCCCTAAAGCTTAATTCATGCGTTTATAGTTCATAGTCCAGCGTTTCCCTAAAACTCCTCAGAAGGAGATCCTAAAGTACTTAGGCATAACACCTCGTCACACACACATAGGAGGCACTCCACCTACTAATAGTCGGAGCCCCACTACAACTCTCCTACATCTCAGGGATTGGCCCTTTGATGTGATGCTAGACATATAACACATACGAGCACAAACTCCTCTCTTTTATATTTCTCCTATTTCCAGGAGATATACCATGCTTCCTCACTTCACAGTCCCTTAGAAAACCGACTCTCTACCCTACGGCAAGGGATAACCTCACACTCTCAATCGTGGGTCAAAGTCCTAAGAAAACAATTGCTATGCAGTCCAGGAGATTTTCCTTCGATACCATGAACTATGCATAGTGCATAATGTGAATGGTTTAGTGCACAAACAAAAGAAAATCAGCATTGTGCATCGTTCGAAACCAACCTTTTCATGATTTCCATGCTAACGTTTATGTATTGAAACAAGGAGAGACACCGAGCCTTACGCTCATGCTGCCTTTTCCTTTATTTTAAAACAACGTTCTATAGCCATGATGCAACACATAAATCAGATTTAAGAGTGTACTTTGATGCTCAAACTCCCTTCTCACCCTACTGCTTAATGTTTTGCATTCATTGATAGGTGTAAGAGTCGTTTTATGTGTATTTTTTTGTAGAGAAAGCAATAAATACGGACAAAAACATAGAAATGAGGGTAAACCGAAGCCAACCTTGTGCTCTACCTTCATTATACATTTCACAAACACTTATGTGATTTTCTAGAATTTTCTTTTTATCGTTTCCAAATTTTCTCCCATTTAAAACCAATTTTCCACCATTTTTTGGTATTTTTTGTTAGATATGATCAATGCCCCACCCTCATTAGGTGCTACCAATGATCCATGGTGCTCAAAGTTGTAAGGCCCCCATTATGAGGAGAAGCCAAATGTGAGCCCGGACATTGGTTGAGTCCTGACTTGTATATCAGATGAGGTCTATGTGACCGGATGGCAAAAAGGTGACTGTTGTGGGTCTAATCTTTGGGTTAGACGGAGTGGTTAAGCTGGTAGCAACTCGAGGCACATTGCATTGAGTTGCGTGGTAAGGGAGTTAAAAGGGGCCCCTATTGTGGGGTCCGGGGGCCGCGGAAGCGGCCCCTGGCTGGGGGGTCCCAGGGGGGCCAGCGGCCCCCCTGGCGGGGGTCCGGGGGCAGCGCCCCCGGCCCGATGGTAAAGGGAATATTCCCTGGAATATTCCCTGGCCGACTAGTGGAGGCTCATATGGTAGGTCGGTCAGCAGGCCGACCTAACGACCTTCGCGGGCTATAAAAGCTAAACCCCTTCGCAGCCATCTGACACTCATCTTTCACCCAGTCAGAGTTGTTGTTCCAGCTAGCCTTAAGCTCTTCACCTATCTTCTGTCTAGATCGCCATCTAAGCTTCACTCAGTGGAAGCGCACGGGTGGACAGAGCCATCTTTGTATCAGTTGTTTGGAGTTAAAGAATTTACTGATTCTCCTCTTATCTGTTGTATACTCTCTATCTCTTTCTCAGGTTCTGTTCGCTGCGCCGTGTAATATTTTACATGGTATCAGAGCCCAGGGGGCTCTAGAGATCGGAGAGAGTGCAAGAGGCAAAGGCTTCAACAGCAAAGAGAAACGATGTCGACTCCGGGAAGCAGTTCTGGTGCATCAGGAAGCGGTGCAGGAGGTGGTGCTGCTGTACCGGCTATTCAAACACTAAGGATTCGTCCACCAACCTTCAGCGAAGGCAAGTTAGATGGTACAAACTACACCTTGTGGAAGTTCAAAATTACAACTATCCTTGATTCTTATGAGCTTTTGGAGACTGTGCTGGGGACTGACGCAGAACCACAGCCTACCCCCGACCCATCAAATCCTAGTGTGATGATTCCTCCGAATGCAGATGCATTGTGTGCCTTAGTTACAAGCTGTTCTGACAGTGTTTTGACTCTGATTCAGCATACAACCAAAGCGTTAGAGGCTTGGAATGTACTAAGGAGTCAGTATGAAACACGAAACCAAACAAGGATTCAAAACTTGGAGAATCAACTAGCAGCGGAGAAGTTTGCTGAAGGAGAGACGGTTGAAGCATTCATCACTCGGATTAAGAATCTGCGCGACCAGATGGCTGGCGCTGGGATACAAAAGACTAGCGAAGAGCTAGCTCGGAGGTGTCTTCGAATTTGTCCACAAAAGTTTGATGGACTAGTAACTGCCCTTAATACTCAGGTGAGACCTCAAGCTTTGACTTTTGAGGAGTTTTGTGCATTATTAATGGAGGAGGAGTTGAGGCTGAAAGCCCGAGAAGGAAGCAACAATTGAGATGTTGCATTCTCTGCCAATGCAAAAGGCAAAGGTGTTTCCTCCACCAAAAATGATGGTGACAAAAAGAAGAAG
Source organism: Lygodium microphyllum (assembly GCF_053477565.2). Taxonomy (NCBI): domain Eukaryota; kingdom Viridiplantae; phylum Streptophyta; class Polypodiopsida; order Schizaeales; family Lygodiaceae; genus Lygodium; species Lygodium microphyllum. The sequence continues at coordinate 139,844,626 of NC_141135.1, read as the reverse complement.
GGCGGCAAGAAGAAGTTTCAAGGAGAGTGCTTCTACTGTAAGAAGAAAGGACATGCAATTGCAGATTGTCGTGTCAAGAAGGTAGATGAAAAGAATGGTACCCTTAAAAGTAAAGGGAAAGAGACAGCCAATACGGCTGAAGCAGAGTTGGAATTATTCATGGCGACCATTGAGGAAGTGTGCTCCTCGGCGCAAGAAGAATCTACCACTGACTCTTGGGTGTTGGATAGTGGGGCCTCCCGTCACATGACCAACAAGAAAGGTCTATACAGTTCTATGCAGCCTCTACAAGAATCCATCACTGTGACGGTTGGAAATGATGCTAAATGCCCTGCTGCGGGCACAGGTACTATTTCTTTTGTTGCTGCAAATGGTGAAGTCAAAAAGCTTTCAAATGTGTTGTATGTTCCCGAAATCAGAAGAAATCTCTTATCAGTTGCTGCCATAACTGATCTTGGTCATGAAGTGAGGTTCAAGAAGACAGGTGCAGAAATTATTGATAGTGCTGGCACAATTGTTGGCAAAGGAGAAAGGAGGAACAACCTGTATGAGCTAAGTGCTCTTACAGCCACCGCTGGAGTGGGCACAAGTAAGCTTTGGCATGAAAGGTTTGGACACATCGGATTTGCAGTATTGAAGGAGATGCAAAAGCAAGGTATGGTTGCTCACCTACCTACAATAACTGAATTGAAGGAACCATGTGAAGCTTGTATGATGGGCAAGCAACAGAGAAAGGCATTTCCACAAGAAAGCAAGAATAGAGCACATGCTCCTCTAGAGTTGGTGCATGCTGACTTGTGTGGTAAGATGCCTACACAGGCCTTGGGGGGATCTTCTTATTTTATGTTGATTGTCGACGACTACAGTAGGAAGATGTGGGTGTACTTCCTTCGTGATAAGGCTCAAGCTTTTGGTAAGTTTAAAGAATGGCTAATACTTGTTGAGAATGAAACAGGGAAAAGTGTGAAGAAATTTAGAACAGATGGTGGTGGTGAGTTCAACTCAAAGGAGTTTGAAGGCTTTTGCAAGAGCAAAGGGATCAAGCGTCAATTGACGACGCCTCACACACCTCAGCAGAATGGTGTTGTGGAACGCAGGAATCGTACCATTGTGGAGATGGCAAGATGCATGCTAAAGGGCAAGGGATTGCCTAACCATTTTTGGGCTGAAGCTGTTAATACTGCAGTCTACATTCTAAATCGGAGCTACACAAAGGCTCTCAAGGGAAAAACACCTCATGAGGCTTACACTGGTAAGAAACCATCTGTTTCACATTTCAAAATTTTTGGATGTGAATGTTATGCACATGTTCCAGATGAGAAGAGAAACAAGTTACAACCAAAAAGCAGAAAATGTATCTTCTTGGGTTATAGTGATGAGCAGAAGGCTTACAAGTTATATGACCAAGAGGCAAAGAAGATCATCGCGAGCCGTGATGTGGTGTTCAAGGAGGAGCCGCATACAGTGGAGGAGGAGAAGGCAAGGTCTTCCACTTTATCATCAAGCGAAGAAGTAGTCCACTATGAACCTGTCCGGAGAGCTATCCCTATCCTTAAGGAGGAGGAAGCATCATCTTCAGATGATGAGGAAAAAGTTCACCAACCTGACATCACCCCACCGGAAAAGCCATTGCCGCGCTGGGTGAAGCAGCTCTATGACCACAATAATCCTATGCCTGCATCTGTTGAGGAGAAGGCAGACGGACCAAGGAGGTCTCAGAGAATAGAGGAGCAAAGGAGGGCTTCTGCTCACATAGTCAACATGGCCTTGATGGTTGAGATTATGAGAGAAGTAAAGGAGCCAACTGACTTAGAAGAAGCACTTGCAGATCCATCATGGAAGGCTGCTATGCAGGCGGAGTATGACAGCATAATGAAGAATGACACTTGGGTGCTAGTGGATCGGCCAGCAAAGCGGAAGATTATTGGCACCAAGTGGATCTGGAAGGTAAAGTACAAGGCTGATGGTACCTTAGAAAAGTACAAAGCTAGACTGGTTGCCCAAGGATTTTCACAAGTTGAAGGGTTTGATTTTCAAGAGTCATTTGCCCCAACTGCCAGAATGACCACTATTCGCACGGTACTTGCAGTGGCTGCCCACAAGAAGTGGCCAGTGTACCAAATGGATGTTAAGTCAGCGTTCTTAAATGGTGACCTCAAGGAGGAGGTGTACGTGGCTCAGCCACCAGGGTTTGAGGCCCCCCATTCTGAGAACAAAGTGTGTAAACTGAAGAAGGCATTGTATGGGCTGAAACAAGCCCCCAGAGCATGGTACCAACGGATAGATAGGTTCTTTTTAAACCTAAACTTCAAAAGATGTGCCTCAGATGCTAACTTGTATGTTTACAGGGATGGTAAAAAGTCTGCAGTGATTGTCCTATATGTGGACGACCTTCTTATTACAGGTGACTATGAAGATATGATCAACCAAACTCGAAAGGCTTTGAGTTTTGAGTTTGAAATGACAGACTTGGGCTTGCTGCACTATTGTTTGGGGATTGAAGTCTGGCAAGAGCCAGGAAAGATCTTCATCTCTCAGAAGAAGTATGCATGGGAGATCTTGAAGGCATTTGGCATGACCGAGTGCAAGGAGATAGCTACACCTATGGAGGTGAATGTAAAGTTATCCGTTGAGGATACATCAGCACTAGCAGACATTGGGAGGTATAGGAGGTTGGTCGGCAGTCTAATATACTTGTGTAACACCAGACCAGATATCAGTTTTGCTGTTGGTGTTTTGAGCAGGTTCTCAAACAAACCTCATGAGAGTCATTGGAAGGCTGGGATGCGGGTGCTCAGATACTTGAAGAAAACTCTTGACTATGGTATCACATACAGTTTCGGAACTTCTCTTGTGGGGAACTGTGACTCAGATTGGGCAGGAGACATTGATTCCAGGAAGTCAGTTTCTGGTTATTGTTTCTCTTTGGGTTCAGGAATTTTCTCTTGGATTAGTAAGAAGCAACCAACAGTGGCATTGTCTTCTACCGAAGCAGAGTACAAGGCAGCTTGTTTTGCTGCATGTGAGGCCGTATGGTTGAGAAGGATTCTATGGCATATGGGAGTGCAGGATGAAGAACCAACTGTGCTGAGATGTGACAATCAGAGTTGCATCGCCATTGCCAAAAATCCAGTGTTTCATGCACGCACCAAACATATAGAGATCCAGTATCACTATGTGCGTGATTTGATGGAGGATGGGATAGTGGAATTGGTCTACTGTCCAACAGAGGAGAATGGAGCAGATATCTTCACCAAAGCACTTACGAAGGATCTGCTTCAAGTTCATCTTCAGAGACTCGGCATTGGGCCGAGGAGATAGTTCACCTATGGGTGGACATTGAGGGGGGGTGTTAGATATGATCAATGCCCCACCCTCATTAGGTGCTACCAATGATCCATGGTGCTCAAAGTTGTAAGGCCCCCATTATGAGGAGAAGCCAAATGTGAGCCCGGACATTGGTTGAGTCCTGACTTGTATATCAGATGAGGTCTATGTGACCGGATGGCAAAAAGGTGACTGTTGTGGGTCTAATCTTTGGGTTAGACGGAGTGGTTAAGCTGGTAGCAACTCGAGGCACATTGCATTGAGTTGCGTGGTAAGGGAGTTAAAAGGGGCCCCTATTGTGGGGTCCGGGGGCCGTGGAAGCGGCCCCTGGCTGGGGGGTCCCAGGGGGGCCAGCGGCCCCCCTGGCGGGGGTCCGGGGGCAGCGCCCCCGGCCCGATGGTAAAGGGAATATTCCCTGGAATATTCCCTGGCCGACTAGTGGAGGCTCATATGGTAGGTCGGTCAGCAGGCCGACCTAACGACCTTCGCGGGCTATAAAAGCTAAACCCCTTCGCAGCCATCTGACACTCATCTTTCACCCAGTCAGAGTTGTTGTTCCAGCTAGCCTTAAGCTCTTCACCTATCTTCTGTCTAGATCGCCATCTAAGCTTCACTCAGTGGAAGCGCACGGGTGGACAGAGCCATCTTTGTATCAGTTGTTTGGAGTTAAAGAATTTACTGATTCTCCTCTTATCTGTTGTGTACTCTCTATCTCTTTCTCAGGTTCTGTTCGCTGCGCCGTGTAATATTTTACATTTTTCCTCTATTATTTTCAATAAAAAATGACTAGAAATTGAAATTGATTGTGGGCTATGGCCCTTAGGTTTCTTGACAGCAAAATTTTAGGTTTTATTGATGTTATATCTCATGTTTCCCCTTTATTTTGCAAAAAGACCCCATTTTGCCTCTTAAACGCGTGTTTTACGGGTTTTATACCATTAATTTCAGTCATAACACTTATGATTTTCTGATTTTCTGAGCTTAAACTGATCAAAATCATAACAAACAACAACATAATGCGTAATCAGCCCATGGGAACAATATTTCATCAACCAAATAGCATAAAAACTTATTTTTTCTTCATAAAAATTGAATTATCGCTTAGGCTTTGTGTCTCGGGATCTCGGTTTTGCTATGGGACTGTGTGTCAACCCTTATTCAATGTCCAGCATTTTCAAGAATAGCATTCTTCATGTCTTCATCCACCTGGGAGCAATCCGGTCTCATCCGGACAAGCTTTCCTCCACCATTCTTCATTGTCTTCTTCCACACAAGAACAACCCCTTAAGGGAGAGAGAGAGAGGAGAGAGAAAGACTAGAATCAGAGATTTCCATCTTGGCCACCATTTGACGGGTGAAGGGCAATGATAGACTCAACATCCAGAGGGGATTCACTGCCAATGATCACTTGGGTGGGTTGCATTGAGGCTGAAGATTGCATGAGCAAGGATTGAGCGCAAATTTCGGACGCATACAGGCGCCATCTCCCCACATTTTTTCCTCATCTTTTCTTCCCCATGATTTGTGCTACATTCAAATGTTACATCCCCCCTCCCCCCCAAGGGTCATGACCACTTGACCAAAGTTTGGTCCACCTTTTCAAATCTTGCCCATTTCTTGGCTCCTTCCCCGTCCGGACTCCGAATTGAGCTCTGAAAAATCCTGGGTGTCCAGCTTGACATCCCGCATTGGCCGGTAACTCTTGACAACCCGCACGAAAGTTTGAAATTTTATCAAAAATTAACAAGTGTCGCTTGGGCGCCTTTAAAGCACTTTGACTGTCGCTCGGGCGCCTTTAAAGCACTTTGACGCTTAAAATTGTCCTAGGTCGAGCCGCTGCCTTCGACATTGAATATTTTTCCCTTGATATTTGTAATTTTTAGCTATTTTTAAGCACTTCTCGGCATCAAAACTCCGCTCTTACCTACTAAGTCAAACAATGCATAACCAACTACAATAGTCGACTGGCGCTATAAGTATGCTAGCTGTAAATAGGTGTAACAACCTGAATATAATAAGTAATGAGTCAGTGGCCATGTGAGAGTCATAATGACCATCGACGTACTAAGTGTAGACGTGTGGACCCATCTAACCAGGCGGTCCATCATTAATGTCTGCATGTGTTGAGCTTGTCATCTCAACAATTTCCACCCAATAAAAGTTAGTTGGTTAGTTCGAAAGTTAGTTAGTCAATTAATAAGTTAGTAAGATTACTAACTAAAGACTAACTAAGGTAAAAACTGACCAATATTAATAGCTAATAATTTTTATTCATATAAAAATATATTTTAAAAAATCGAGAGTCATAAATCTAACATTTTTCTCAGATTGATAAGGACCGTAGCCACCCTTCACTAAAATTACAATGTGAACGGGACTTATGAGCCATATTAATCACTAGTATTAATGTGTATAGTTTGAATGGTCCAAAAATGTTAGATTCTTGGGGGGGGGGACTATTATATTTTAGATATTATCCTAAAAAGATAGAACTAAAAGTCATTTAAAAGAAAAGACAAGTGATGTTTTAGTTAGTTTTGGAGATTTTATAAAAATAGAAATAAAGAAAAGTGACAGGCAAAATCGCGTGCGTCGCGATCGCAGTCTACAGGCAGTAGACATCACTTCGAACAGAGAAAAGAAGAAGGAGTAAACTAAGAGCTTTCTAAGCAAGTGTCTTGGAGTTTTACTTGCCTTTTGGAGCCAATGCAACCATCAGATTTATGATTTGAGCATCAGATCACTTAGTCTTCTAAGAGCCTCTCCACTCTTGTTCTCAGACTTATCCCCTCCTCTCTAATTCATTATAAATATGAGGCATGGGGAGGCACAAGGGAGCATAAGGAGACCCGGATAGGCTGCAAGAGAGAGGGAGAGAGAGAGTATATCCCTCCAAGAGATTGTGAGAGAGAGCTTGACACAGAGAGAGAGAGAGAGAGAGAGAGAAGAGTTACCCCGAGAGACTGCACAATTTTGCTCTATGTCGATCCTCGATTTAACCATCTTCTCTTTCGCTCTCCCATCTCAAATCTATTCCACCTTCTAATCTCTTGAGTCTACTTGCGGACGATGGCCTCCAAGCGAAGAATGTCGCGTTCAGATGACAATCCTACAACCAGCAACAGAGCTTTGAGCAAAGGCATCACTATCAATCCAATTGCGGTACCGATCATAAGTAATGTATTTTCAAATTGATAGATGCTTGTTTCAATGCTCGCAAGAGATACATTAGGCTCCGTACCTTGTGGTGCTAGAATACGTCATTGAGAAGGATAAATCGCATCTCAAATATTCAAAGATGAAGTTTGTGAAGTGCTTGTATCAAAGGGAGTTAAATTGCACCTAGTTGCTATGTGATGAATCCATGCATAGCATAAGCAACATATGGGACACTAAAGTATTGAGCATCGATGAGTCTTTGATTAATCTTTACCGAGGATAATATTGTTTAAAGTTTGCAAATGCATATACACGGTACATACATTGGAGAGATTATGTAAACTTACATCGATGACATGCGACACCTTGCCTTAGGAGAAAGGAAGATTAAGCCAAGAAAAAATGTTGCATAGTAGGAAAATGCTAATAGATAATTGTCACTTAGAGAAGAGGTGTAAATGCTCTTGCTAGATTGATTAATTTGCATTGGAGGGATAGGACTTACGTCATGTATAGTATTGGAACCTTTAGCATATGCCTTGGGCTAAAGGAGGGAATATTAAGTAAATTCTACTCTTTGGCCCCAAGGGGGAGAATGAATATGCGATGGAATTATTGTCGTGTCTATTATTGTATTGTTGGAAAAAATAAAATTAGTTTTGTTGGTTGATTGAACAACACCCTAAATGTTTTTCTTTCAATCAAGGGATTGTTGCATTGTGATTTGGATAAATATTCCAAGGCTTGTGTTGATGGCAAATGAATGGCAGGGGTTTGTAATGACAAGTTGCCATGGGAATAAAGGAATGTTTTTCTAGAAGATGATATTAGGACTGATTTCTTTGATTCTGCTTGAATTTTAATTGGATTAATTAAGGAAGGATATTTTGCACATGTGGATCATCTCCAAGATCACATCACGGATTATCTCGAGAGGGCACTGCTCGATTCACAGGCCAATGGTCGAGTGGTGAAAAGGCCAACCACGGAAATGGCATCTCACTCCTATACCGCTTGTGGGTCAAGTGGAGCTCTGGGCACTCCTTGTCTGTTTAGAATGGAGTTGGAGATCCCCGTGAGCCCAATGTCTTGGACGTTGGAAGATCCTATTCTAGATAAAGGATGGAAATTTTGGTGCCATGAGATTTGGACTGGGTATTTCTGTTGGACAGAAGGGATCCATAATTCTCCTGTATGGGCAGGAGACAATGATTAACTTAAAGATAAGTTAAGGAACTTGTTTGATAAAAGGACTGCTTGTTTTGTTTTTGTGTATGTGTTGTAAATTACATGAACGAACTCTGTGCCCTAAAAGGCTTTATTAATAAAACTGATTTTAAATGTCGCACATAAATGTGGTAGGACCTAATTAGACAACTAAAGCTATCAAGGGAAGCAGTGGACGGAATCCCTCCATGAGTCCGTCCTACGGCTGGGTGGTCCCAGAGAACTGGGAGGCTTCTTACAAGGATTTACCATCGGATAACTTTAGGTATTGTTAAGTTAGAACCCAATTCATGACGTTTTAGGGGACTGGAACAGGACTATACCCTATGGGCAGAGAGGCTGAGCGGTGTATCCCTCTCATTTCCCATTCTCTATAAACCAAGTGCAGCATAAATGTGCTTCAACAATGTTGTTCCTACTCAAAGTGGATCATCTGGAGCTCGACGCTTGCTACTTCCTAGAGACTTAGCTGATAGGAAAGAAACCCTGACTTTAAGTCGGTCCTAAGTGAGAATGGCCGTATAATTCCGCTTCGGGGCAGAATCGGGAAGACCTAGATTGCAAACCTTGTGACATTCCTTGTGAGTGCTAGGTGGCACTTTCTAGACTCTCTTCCCAATGGGCTGCTAAGATGTGTCCCACAAGTGGTCAAGCGGACACGTTACAACATCAATAAGCATACATGTTGCTTTGTATATATTTGCCCATATTTGCCAAGTGTTTCATGTTGTCATACATTTGCCCATATATCATGTTTCCCATACATTTGTCAATATATCATGGAATCATTTGCCAAGTACATCATGCTATAGGCCAAAGTACATCACTCTATTTGTTATTACCTACACCTAAATTGAAAAACGTGTGGGATCCGTGACTTGAGAGGTTTGCAAATTTCCCTCTCAAGCCAGTTTAAGCTCCCCTTCAAGGTCATCATCATAGTAGGGAGGGTCACCTCACTATTGTCCTACCAACTCGCCTAGCATCCACTTTTCCTCGTGGGGAAATTACATGGTATATCAATACTAGGATAATAAAATAGCATGAAATGCATGGCTTGAAAGAAAGTAGGTATCCATTTCATGATATGCAAGAATTGTGGGAAATGGGTTGGAATTTGAATGGAAGTAGGTGGGAAATACCTTCAGTAGTAACTCACTACCTTACAAATTTTTTTTCCCCTTCACTTACCATTGGGCACAAATTTTTCTCATAACATTTGAGACAACAATCAAATAAGGCAATGTCAAGGTTAGGGAAATAGATGAAAAATTTGGAAGCTAAAGTATGGTTATGGCAATGTAATCAAAGTTGTTTGGTAATCATTACCATCTATGAAAGCTCTAAGGAAAGATAATGTAATACATTCAAGAATATGGATAAATTTCTTATCGATTTAACATCTCTTTCATCAATTGGGTAAGCTCAAAAATAGGATATTCAAGAGAGATTAAAATATATTTGAAAATACCTCTTGTACTTGGAGTTGGAGTATATTGTTGACGAAGAATCCTTTGATAGAATGTCTTCATTCAACCTCAAATTGACCAAGATTAAGGTCTATGTTGTGTGTACAATAAGCTTCAACTCAACATCAAGTTGCTTCTTCTCATAAGGTTTGTGAGGCTTTTGAAAGATTGCAATTCTTTATTGTCTCCTTACTTACACCTTTCAGTCCTTGCCTGTCTATGCATTCCTTGCTTCATTTCTCTAGTTTTCCTGCATCAGTTAATATCTCCAGTTTCTTTCATGCACCCTCATTTAATCTCTATATCTATTGTTTGTTCTTACTGAATATACTAGCTGCTCTATCCAATACAATAGATATAAGAAAAAAAAACTAGGCTCCAAAAAGTTTGCGTAACATAACTAGAGAGAAGGGATGCATGACCAGGTTGAATCCAACTCAACTATTAGAAAAAAAACAAGTAGTTCATGCAGAAATAATTCCTTTTTTTTTTTGCAAAGTCTAGTTGTTGCATCTGGGAGGAAAAGAAGGCCAATTAGAGCAAGTCAAAGTACTCTTGATATGGTTGCTACCACAGTACAATATGCATGAGTTTTGTCAACAAAGAAGGCACTTGAGAGGATTGTATCTCCCTATAAATGTCCCAGGTAAAGTCCTGCTGTGGCAGGCAAGAAGCACACACATCTAAACCAGTCTATAAATGCATCAACATACTAAATGGTGTACTTGCACTTAACAAATGCGTTTCAAAACTTGATGATGTGATCACATACACTGATGGAGACCAACACAATCTCGTGGTTATCAACAACAAACCATCTTTTCACTAGTTTTACTCTTCTTCAATCTCAACATCTAAAGGGCATGTTTGAAATTCAATCATCACACAGACACTCCGCACCTGGACCCAGCATGTTTGAAATTCGATCATCACATAGATGCTCTTCAAAACGTTCTTCAAGTGTCTGTTTGAAATTCCTCAAGTCACATAGACATAGTTGGACTCGGCCAGTTTGAAATTCAAATCACACAGACACATTTGAACTCAACTTGTTTCAAATTCCTCAAGCGTTTGTGTTGTTGTATCTCAAATTGTTCTTCAGAAATAGCTTCCTCAATCACTAGCTTAAGGTTCAATACTTTTTCTCATACCTGAGTTTTTTTGTTTAAATGTTTCATGTTTTCTATGTCGAGTGCTAAGAGGCTTGTTTTTTTATTGATCCCATCCATTCAGTCGTTCAAGTGACAAAGATCTTCTTCAAGATCTTGACTGGGAAGAACATCACTCTAGAGGTGGAGAACTCTGACACCATTGACAACTTCAAGGCCAAGATCCAAGACAAGTAGGGTATCCGTTCTGACAAGTAGAGGCTAATCTTTGCTGGCAAGCAGCTTGAGGATGGCCGTGGATCTTGGCTGACTACAATATATAGAAAGAGAGCACTCTACAACTTGTGGCCATTTTCAACAGCCCCATGGTTCAGTCCTTTATCAACATTTGAAACTGTCTTCCTATGGACACCAGTTCTTGTGCTAGCTTGATGCCTTTGAAAACTCTATAACAAGCAGCACATTTGAAGAAAAAGCACCATAAATGGTGCTTGTAGGCAAGCTTAGTAGATGAAGAAGCTTGTTATGGAATGCAGGATAGAAGCCATAGAATCAAGGTAGGAATAGAATTTTTCCATGGAATCCATGAAAGAAATCTTGAAGAGAGAGAAGTGTGAAAAACAAGTATCTAGAGCATGGCTATGGTGGTTCAAAGACGGGAAGAAAACTCATGTAGACATAGACTTAGACATTGACTGTCACACAAGTGAATTAGGTTTCAAGATTGAGACTTGAACTCATAAACACAATCTTGTGTGTGGACAATGACATTGACACTTTACTGGAAAGAGAAGAGTACTATCATTGCATTAAGAAAAGGAAGCAAGTACAATGCTTTTTAGGAAAGTAGGAAACTGCAGTAGGCACCACTGTGCATATGGGATAGGTAAGCCTGCATGTCCTTGGCCATGAAGCTCCATATAAAGAGGTTGTTAGTGAGTGTGATTGCTGAATATCAACAAGAAGAAACCCTATCTTTCAAGAAAGTAACTCAACTTTGGTCTCCATTAAGACTGTAGCCTTCATTTTGTTGACCTTGACCTAAATTTTTAATTAATTTTTTTTCACGACTTGCCAAAATTAGCTAGAGTCCACCATTATCCACTAATTCATGCCAAGAACCTCCATCTTGTTCACAGTTTCTGATAGATCTCCATGTCTGACCATGGTTATGAAGGAACTAACTCTTGTGATGACTAAATTTGAACTATGGTTTTCACTCCCTAGTCGCTGCAATCTAATGCATGAAAATGACTTCTTACAGGATCTAAACTAATGCTCTGATTCCAATGTAAAGAAGGTATATTTTACCATGAATATTAACAAAAATAATAATGAAATAAATCAAGAAAATAACAAGAAATAACATGAAATGCTTCAATCATGGCCATGCCATAGACATCTTCCATTATACCATAGCACAACATAGCCATGGAAGATGAAATCAAGATATAAGAAAATAAAGCTTGGTACTCATCCCAAGATGGTGATGAGCAAGAAATCTCAAGAAAAATAGTTTAAGTGTCAAAAAGCTCCTATATTAGCACTTCTTGCCTTTTTATAGTAAACCCTAGTACCATCATGGCTAAGGTACTTACATGGTTTATTTTGGTAAAGGAAAGTGAACTAATGTGGCTAATTTGCTTCATTACAAATGGTTACAAAGGAAAAGTGGCAAGGGTGTGCTATATAATATTCTACAAAGGAATTACATTTTGGGTACACAAGGTTGTCAAAAGACGAGCGTAAAAACTACTTGAACCCACAAGACTGATAATTCATAGAATAAGTACAAGACTAGTGATGACAACTCATGACATTACATGGAACCATGGAGAGAGAGGAGAACCAAAACAAACATGAAATTCTATCTATGCAAGACAGGTATATTCTTCCAATGGTCCAAGATGTTGTGCCTAAAAACTTACTGGCACAACTCTCTCATACTAGACATCACCCTCCTCCCCTCATCGTTCATGATCACAAAACTTGTCCTATCATCTACGAGGTATCCATACCCCTCTGGGATACGTCTAAGGTGTGTCCTCTTCCACCTACAACTATGCTCCTAGGCATAACATGAGACCCTTTATATTTGGCATATCCATGAGGGAAGTATCTCTTGGAGTAGCATCCATAGGGGTGCCACTTTCTACAGGTGGATGAGCAAACCCGAAGTCACTAGAGTAGATGTCCCTATAGGTGTGACAAATCCTAGAGATGACAAGTAGCTACCAGAATGACGAGATGGAGACACTGCATCGGTGCCTCCACAACATCCACCTGAGCCACCCTCTCCGGGACCTATATAAGAGCAAGGAGTAACACCCCTATCTATAATTGACCATGGGCTCACATCATCCACATCTCTGCAACACCCCCAAAACCACTCCCTCCATCCGAGCCTAATCTAGAGTGTCAACCTCATCTGTTGGAAACCAAAGCTTCAGATTGTGTTGAAGTAGATCTCATAGAACAATTCGATGGTGTCCTTGAGATAGATCTTGGTCCACCATATCTCTAAATCGGGCCATTTAATTTGGAGACATATGTGTGAATATCTCCTGCAACTCCTCATTGCTCATCCCTCGACTCATCCTACTCTCCAAGTATCGTCAAAGGTAACCTACATAGACAAAAATTGATGTTAGAATAATCAATATAAATATTTAGATAAAGCATGATAATATAACTGTGAAAAAAATGATGCTAATTAAAATGCATATTTTAAAGTACCCTTAAAAGAGAATCATAAAAAACGAATTGAGCAGGTGGATGCAAATATGACCCCAACCTATGGTCCCATGTCAATCTCTTAGCACAACTCCGTGTACACTGGAAGGTCTATAGATAGGTCACCACAAAAGGAGTCCACTTCGTTCTCAAAGAATTCCTAGCCTCCTGTCTTTTTGTCATCATTACCCATGTCTGCCTCCTCTACATGCTCCAACCCCTCTTCGACCTCCACCCTCCACAATATTGACCCCTCCACCTGCATACCCTCCTCATCTAGGTTGGAAACATTTCTTTCATCATACACTTTGCACTTTGAGAAGTTGACAGCACAACATACCACCATCAAAGTTGTCATGGATTTGAATAGAAAATTACATGTTCAATATCACATATAATAGTGAATCAACATTTGTTGTGAATGTTTCATGTCATGATTTTTTTTTAAAAAAAGGTCATATACCTATTCACAATGGGTCAATAGGACAAACATGTCACACAAATCCATCCATATTTTCTCAAAATCTATTTCCAAAAATCTAGATAGACCTTGCTGAATGGTTGCCCCAACTCCTTCCAATACCACTTTGAACCACCGTACATCAATACGATCATGGAGAAGTTATGATAATCCACTATAATAACAATTTGCAAGTTGCCAAAATACTCCATCTCATCTATAACAGTGTTTGGATCCGTGGCCCGTCGTCAATTCTGTTGCTCAAACTTTGCCATGACACCATAATCCGTTGTGGAGTGTATTTTGTCGATGCGCTCAATGCAAAAAAGTTGCCTACATGACCGTGCCACACTATAGATTTTGTATTGTACAATGAAATGGTTGTCAAGATTGTGGGAGAGAAGGAAGGAGTCTCACTTGAAGCTTTCTTGCTTGCACAATGGGGGAAGACACACAAGGGTGGAGGTTGAAAACAGTTTTCCTCTTCTTAGTTGTGTAAGCCAAAAGAACTCAAGTACAAAGAAATAGAAGAACCCTATATATGGGTCTCAAACCAAACTCAACTAACTAAGGTGGCATACTAACTGAGCCACAAACTAGAGTAGATAAGGATAGCTATCATGTAGCTATTATTCATGGGCGGTGTACCAACCGCGTCTGCAACTGACAAGTCAGTGACATAAATACAAAACGGTCACCCTAGCGTATCACGAGTGGAGCTCGATATCTCGACACTCCCCCTCGAGCTCAATCCCAATTCTTGCACACCAAGCAGGTCTCTGAACTTGCGCAGCTTCTCTGCGCCCAATGCCTTCGTGAATATGTCAGCTACCTGATCCTCTGTGCTGACATAAACTAGATCAATAAGACCTAGTAAAACCCTCTCTCGCACATAGTGATAATGCACCTCAATGTGCTTTGTTCTAGCATGATAGACTGGGTTATTGGCCAAGTGTATACTACTCATGTTGTCACAATAAATAACAACTGGTCCATCTGTAGACTGATGCATATCATAAAGTAGCTTATGCAACCAAGCTACCTCACATGCAGCCATTGCTGCACCCCTGTACTCAGCCTCTGTGCTCGACAAGGCAACTGTAGGCTGTTTCTTGCTGCTCCAAGTGACTGCAGCACTCCCAAAAGAGAACACATATCCACTAGTAGATCGTCTATCAGAAATACTACCAGCCCAATCAGCATCAGTGTATCCATGCAGTTGTATCTGAACCCCAGTCTCATAAAATAGTCCATACTGCAATGTGGACTTCACATACCTGAGTATGCGTCTAGCCGCATCCAAATGTGGTTTCCTTGGAGCCTGCATAAACTGACTTGCCAATCCAACAACATAGCTCAAATCTGGCCTGGTAATAGTCATATAAATCAAACTTCCTATTATGCATCTGTACATAGTAGGGTCTTCTAGAAGCTCACCTGCATCTGTGCTCAGCTTCACATTCTGCTCCAAAGGAACTGAAATAGGCTTACAACCTGTCATCCCATATTTGGACAGCATGTCCAATCCATACTGCCTCTGCAAGAGCTGTATCCCACTTGGTGATCTAATCACCTCAATGCCCAAGAAATAACGCAGCTCTCCCAAATCCTTCATCTCAAACTTCTGCTTCAATAGCATTTTCACATGAAGGATATCTTCATCACTGTCACTTGTCATAATCAAATCATCAACATAAATGACAAGTAGCATAATACATTTCTCTGTTTTTCTCACATAAAGTGAGAAATCTGCCTTGGAAATCTGAAAGCCAATAGTGACAAGATACTGTCCTATCTTGTCAGACCATGCTCTAGGTGCTTGCTTCAAGCCATACAAAGCTTTCTTCAACCTGCAAACAAACTCAGGATGAACAGCATGCACATAACCTGGTGGCTGCTCCATATAGACCTCTTCTTGCAAATCACCATGCAAGAAGGCATTCTTTACATCCATCTGATGTAAAGACCATCCCTTTGATGCAGCCATAGCAATGACTGCTCTTACGGTTGCTATCCTTGCAACCAGACTGAATGTTTCTTCATAGTCAATGCCATATGTTTGTGCATACCCCTTGACTACTAATCTTGCCTTGTATCTGTTCACAGAACCATCTGCATTGTGCTTCACCTTATAAACCCACTTACAGCCAATTGCATTCTTACCTTTAGGCAAAGGTACTAACTCCCATGTAGCATTTGCTTCCAAGGCATCCATGGCTTTCTCCCATTTTTCTTTTCCCATGACTTGCTCAAAAGATGTGGGTTCTGGTTCCTGTATCACTTTGACCATATATGCATAGTGAATGGTTGTAAATCCATCATATTTCAGCCTATCCACATGATACCTAGCTCTCGTAGACCTGCGCAAAGTAGGTTCACTCCCAGGTGCTCTCAAAACATCCCTGGTCTTTCTTACTCCAGGTGTAACAATAGAAGGAATACCCAACTCATCATCAATGCTCTGTTCTGAGCTACTGGATTCACCATCCACATAAGAGTGACCTGCATTCACATCAAACATGGGCTGATCAACCTTCTCTTTTCCTTTTCGTGATACCTGCATACCACTATCTGCATTGCTTTGAGAAGATTCTCCTGATCTCAATCTGCCTGTCCACGGCGAAGAATGTGAACCATTGCTAGAGGACGCTCCAGGTTCACTAATATTTTGTGACTGCTGCTGTGAATTCTGTGCAGCATTACCATTTTGTCCATCTACATCATCAATCACATTTACTGGTTTATACCAGCTACTCATCTCATCAAAAACAATATCTCTGCTCACTGTAAACTTACGAGTAGAAGGGTTATAGCATCTATACCCTTTTTGCTGCAGAGAGTAACCAATAAAGATGCACTTCTCAGCTTTTGGATCCAACTTGGATCTCAACTCATCTAGCACATGTACATAGGCAATGCAACCAAAAATTTTCAAATGAGAAATATCTGGTTTCCTACCAGTATACCTCTCCTCTGGAGTCATTCCATGTATTGCTGCAGTGGGAGTCCTGTTCATTATGTAGACTGCTGTAGCAACTGCTTCAGCCCAATAAAAATCTGGCAGGTCTTTTTCATTAAGCATGGCACGAGATACCTCTCCAATATGCCTGTTTTTTCTTTCTGCAATTCCATTTTGCTGTGGGGTATGACTGCATGAATATTGTTGCTTTATGCCATGCTCCTGCAGGAACCTTGCAAACTCATTTGAGAGGTACTCTCCCCCTCCATCTGACCTTAGGCATTTTACTTGCAGGCCTGTTTCTTTTTCAACCATAGCTTTAAGAGTTTTGAAATGCCCAAAAACTTCACTTTTCTTTTTCATAAAATACACCCAAACTTTTCTACTATAGTCATCAATAAAACTGACAAAATAATGACAGCCTCCAAGAGATGCAGCTTTAGTAGTCCACACATCAGAGTGGATTAATTCCAATGACTTCTTACTCTCTTGAACATGTCTAGGAAATGGTTTCCTTGCCTGTTTTCCAAACTGACAGGCTTCACATACCTTATGCATTTCTGCAACCTTGAATTTAGGCAATCCTGCAACAATGTTTTGGGCGTGCATTGATTTAAGTCACTGTACATTAACATGACCAATGCGTTTATGCCAGATATCAATATCTGCAACTACATCGGTCCCATGTGCAAACATTGCTGCACTCAATTCAGGCATGTCTGCATCCAATGTAAACATTCTGCCCTTCTTCTTTCCTTTTGCTATCAAGCGACCTTTATTTTTCATATCCTCAACAAAGCATCCATGAGGATTAAATCTGACCTGCAAGGCCTGTTCAACCATTTGACCAACAGAAACCAGATTCTTGGTGATATTCGGGACATGAAATACATCGGATAGGTATTTCTTTTTCCCATCCTACATAGACAAATGAATTTTTCCAATCTGCACAATCGGATGTGCAGTATCATCACCAGTCTCCACAAATCCTGGTTTTTCCATTTTCCTTGCATCCTCCATCCATTCTGCATGACCTGTCATGTGGTTTGATGCACCTGAGTCAACATACCACACATCGTTGCTTTCTTCTGCATTTGTCACAGAATTATTCATGTGCTGCACCATAAACAAATGCTCATTTCTGTCATCACCCTGTCTACTAGAAGATGCATAATCTCCTTATTGCAGTTTTCCATTCATGATGTCATTCTACTTTTTATAGCAGTCTTTAGCCATATGACCCATTTTACCACAATAGTAGCATTCAACATTACTGTTTGCATTTTGGCCTCTTTGCCATCCACCACGACCTCTTTGGCTCCCCCTGCCTCTAGAGTTACCACGTCCTCCTCCATAGGACTGGTTTTCTTGAGTTTGCTGCATATTCTGATTTCTACCACGGCCTCCGTATCGGCCTCCTCTACCTCTGCCTCTACCTCTTCCAGCATTTGAGTAGAAGACAGCTTCTTTTGAAGTTCCTCCTGAAGAAGATGCACCACCATTTCTTTGCTCCTCAGAAATTAGAAGAGCAATTAGCTCCTCAAAATCAGGAAATCTTTCACGAACTGAAATGGATGTCCGAAACTGCGCATAATCCTTTCCTAGACCATTCAAGGTCACAGAAACTAAATCATCATCTTCCACTGGTGACCCAATGGAAGCAAGTGCATCTGCAATCTTCTTCACCTTCATGTGGTAGTCGTTGATGCTCATATTTTCTCTTTGCACATTGTGCAACTCTTGCTTGAGCTGCATTTTCCTGGCTTGAGTATTTGTGCTATACATTTTTGACAAAGTATTCCATGCCTCCTTTGGTGTACTTGCATCCTGAATATGCACAATCATAGATTTTGAAATGCTGATAGACAGCCAATACATAACTTTCCTGGCTCTCTCATGCCATGCTTTAAATGCCTGCATTTGTTGTTGATTGGGAACATCAGGAAGAACTGGTTCTTCTTCATTTCCTGCAACAAATTCCCAATATCCTTTTCCCATAAGGAAATTCGTCATTCTAAACTTCCATGCTTGGAAGTTGTTCTTGTCAAGCTTTTCAGTGACAATCTGTGAAAGAGAATCAGATGCCATTACAGAAGACCGCAAAAAATTCTGTCACTGCAAAAACCACAGCTTCACCCTCACAAGGGAAAATCTGCAAAACTGGCAAAAGTGGTATTTGACTACACAGTCACTTCCTAGTGACGATTTTGCATCAACAGGCAACAGGGATGATTCTGTAACTCCCAATGTCTCTGCGCACAAGCATACAATGCAATTTTTACAGTAACTATTCACCGACCTATAGAACAGTGGCTGCACAGCATAAAACTGGGCCTTTTCCTGAGTGCGTGCAGAAAACTTCCGCCTCCAAAACAGGCCCCGAAATGGCCTCAAATAAAAAAAACAAGGTCGCCGAGGGCTAAAGCCTTCTCTCGCAGTATATACTGCCCTTTTGCTTCACCGCGAAGGATGTCTCAACCTGAGACAATGCACTCCTGCACTTTCCGGCTGTGCTACCTGCAGAGATCTGCTCCCAAAACAGAAAATGAAAGCAACACTGCTCCTCTTACCAGAACACCGCGAGCTTGGCTTGCTTTCTTGAGCTCCTTACCACGAACAAGGCTCTGATACCATGTCAAGATTGTGGGAGAGAAGGAAGGAGTCTCGCTTGAAGCTTTCTTACTTGCACAATGGGGGAAGACACACAAGGGTAGAGGCTGAAAATAGTTTTCCTCTTCTTAGTTGTGTAAGCCAAAAGAACTCAAGTACAAAGAAATAGAAGAACCCTATATATGGGTCTCAAACCAAACTCAACTAACTAAGGTGGCATACTAACTGAGCCACAAACTAGAGTAGATAAGGATAGCTATCATGTAGCTATTATTCATGGGCGGTGTACCAACCGCGTCTGCAACTGACAAGTCGGTGGCATAAATACACAACGGTCACCCTTGCGTATCACGAGTGGAGCTCGATATCTCAACAATGGTTAGGTTAATTAACACATATAAAATCTAGATATGACAGCTTATAAAACATGTAGTCACCTTCAAACTACATTCCTTTGAGAATTTTCACTTCTCAGTAGATACCTCTGTCCCTTAGCGAGAAGCTGCGATCAAAGCTCCACGTAACCACCACATAGACATAAACTATGCCATGTCCTCTGTGCCCTTAGGATATCTAATAATTTGGTTGATGGTGTGTACTACGTCAAAATTCCAATCACGCTTCTTCTCTTTCCTGGCCTGCTTGTACTTAGCGAGCCACTTCTCCATGAATGCATGATGCAACATACAAAAATGATTCACTTTCTCCTCCATTGTAGCATCCATCCTTTTTTCTATCCCATTTCCAACCACCACATCTCCGGTTAGTTTATCATTGTCCTTCATAGCATACTCTTATCTGAATCCACTATTGGTAGCCACTATGAAATATGCACTAATGCATCCAATATTAGCCAACCTTTAGCCATGCTACCTTCTAGCTGAGCTCATTGTTGCACAAAGCCTTTCAGGGTTTTCATGAAGCATTCTAAGAAGAACATCCATCACGTATGGATAGGTCCCACAATCTCCACTTCATCTACAAGAGGCACTAGGAGGTGAGTTTGTATCGTGAGCATGTTAATGGGCAAGTACTTCTCAAAGAGATAGATCGTCTCCACCACTACTCGTCAATAGAGGATATCTTGATCTCCTTTTGTGAGATCCATTGCACTATCATGATCAGTAGTACAAACTGCTACGAATAAAGAAGCATTACAAACACCGAGTAGATACTAAATAGCAAAATCCGTAGGCTACTTGCAACCAAGGTCAAGACAAACCTAATATATCTTATGTGAATCATGGGATTTTAGCCCTAATAGTTGATTATCTTTATTAGAGAAAGTAGACCTAAGGGAATGCATCATATCCATTGAAGTGCAGATAGACCTGATAATTTTTTTCACAATGTGCTCTTCTTAGTAGACAAGACCCAAGGAGATGAGGTAGTTACAATTGACCATCAGTGCTCAACTCTAGCCAAAGTGCCTCCATCTTGCTTATCTCCTTCAAATCCATTCATGCCCCTATAATGTCTCTCTTTCTTGTGATGTGGTACCATAATAAGTTGCCAACATTCTTGAAAATATGCATGGGATCCAACAAATGGTTGATTTGTAAGCGGGTCCAATATGACAACTCGTAGAAAATTGAGAACCGTCGCATTTTGTTTGGACATGACTCATTGTGGACCATTGTAAATTCGTACCAACTTTGGGCCTTCATTGATGTTGGAGGTTGTTCGAGAAAACCTTCCCTTAGTTCATGACCCTCCAGCAATAAAGTGACATGTCCCTGACATACCATCTTCTTCATGGTTCGTGACCTTTGGGAGTCCTAACTATCCCACACAATGGATATGCATGATAACCTGAGGTAACCAAACCTGTCCCAACACCCCTATTTAGTCAACACAAACTTAAAAGAGCTATGTTAGATATCACCAACAAGAACAGAATCCCACATACTTGAGCACTCCCCAAATCTTGGAAAGTCATGCATGGTCCATATGAGAATGGCTCGTATATTGGTGGACAGTCAACCATCATGCTTGCTCATGTCATCCATAGTAACCCCCTCCTCCCATAAAATCTTAAGCTCATCAACTAATGGATGGAGGTAGATGTCCATATTCTTGACTTTGTAGTGCCTAGGAACAAGCAAGCTAAGATCAAGTGTCCTTTCTTCATAGAAAGCCATGGTGAGATGTTGTTGTTAACAAGGACTATAGGTCCACACTGTAAGAAATTGAGCAGAGACCAAATGTATTCATGCTATCCATAGCAAGATTGAGCTGAATATTCCTTGGCTCTCGTACAAAGCCTAGAAAGGTGGAGTCAATGTGGCTCCATACGCGTGTATCTATTGATATTTGTTGGACTCCATCTGTGGATATATTTTGTGTATGCCACACTATCAAGCTCGTCATGTCCAATGTATGTGACGTACATGTGATATAAGTGGAAATTTTCTAAGAACTTTCTGAGGGATGGTTTGCCCTTGCAAATCTTGTCGATACATGTGTGAGCACCACACTTTGTACATGTCTCCATAGTCTCATAGTCTCCTCGAAATAGCATGCAATTGTTGACAGACACATGTATATTGTTATAGTCCATACCAAGCTTTTGTAACACTAGTTGTGCATCATCATAGGATGACTCAGGCATCATGTTTCTAGGTGGTAATATATGATACTTTAGCAACCTGAACAAAAATCAAAAGATGCCTTGAAAAAGCACGTGTTTTTAATAATGAAGTCAAAAAAATCAATGGAGCGTAGAATGTACCTGAAAAACTTGGTCACACTTACATTGCTCCACTAGTACTTTTCTTGCAAACTTAGGAGTGCAAGCATTATCTTCAGCTAAGATACTTAGCACCCATTATATAATGATATGGATACTTCCTCTCTTAGTGGATCAGATGACTCGGCATCCATGGGCATCAATACATGAATCAATGCATCCATCTCAAGCTCCAAGATTGGAGAAAGGTCCGAAAGGATGATTGTTTCCTTTGGTATCGAGGGTGTAGACTGAGTCGTGCCTTCCAATTAGTGTATTGATTCAAGCAATCTATCCATCGCATGCCCACTAATTCTTCTAAATTGGCTGCAATAGGTGCATTCCTTGGGATGAGGCATCACCTCCATGTATAAATTTTACGAGCACATCTAATGTTCTTATATATGATATTCAATTACTTTGCAAATGTAAAGCATGATGGATACACACTTTTCTTACCGTTTGCTCAAAGTCTGAGATTTCCTTATCAATGATCTTTGATTGTAACTCATTGAAGCATTGTATGTGTTCTATAGACAAGCAATGATTTTGTTTGATTACTAGCATTGAAAGCAAGGATATGTGACATGGTGATTAAGATATGACTCAAGATCTTGGACATCATGACCATCATTGTTCTCCATTTGGTCTAGTTACGACAAACAATAAGTTTTTGTTCCCTCATTGATGATTTTCCTTTGTTTAAATCTCTACTCCTCTTTCTCTCCCTTTCTCTTTATTTGTTTGCCTCCCTCCATCTCTCTTTATCAATTCCTTTTCTCTCCATGTCTCTCTGTCTTTATCTATACTTCTTTTTATTTCTCTTCCCATCCCCCCCTCTCTCTTTTCCCTTTCTGTATTTGCCTCCCTTCCTCTATTTCTCTTCCCACCTTTCAAATTCTCTCTCACTTTCTCTTTTTTATTTGCCTCCCTTTATCCTTCTTTGTTTCTCTCTCCCCCTCTTTCTCAATGTTTCTCTCTCCCCCATCTTTCCTCCCCACTCTCACTTCTCTCTTTTCCATTCCCTCCTTTTCTCTATGTCTTTCTCTCTTTTCTCTTCATTCCCACTCAATATATCTCATTACAATCAAAATCAAAGTTAGAAATTTAAAAACTCATAAAACAAGACATTGAAAGACCCTCTCTTTCCACCCCTCTTTGTGTCTCTCTTCCCCCTCTCCCTTTATTTTTCTATCATCCATTCTCCCTAATTCTCTCATTGTTTCCTTTTTTCTCTCTCATTCTCTATTTGTTATTTTCTCTATCCCTCTTTTTCTCTCTTGTGTCCCTTTTTCTCCATCTTTTCATTTTTTTGAGGTTGTCTTTGTGCCTTTTGCCTTTTCTCCTTCTTTTTGACTTCATTGGGTCCACATTTGGGAATTTTCTCACATTTATTTTTGCTTTTCTTTTTTCTTGTCTTGCACTGGGGTTAACATGACCCGTGTCCTAGTTAAGTGCTAGTCCCATGGCACTTGCAGTTCTTTGTTGATGAGGGCTCGGTGAATTGAATGATGATCGTGTAGGTCCATGATGGGGCCTTGTGGGGATTGGTCATGGAAGAGAATCTTATCAAATGATTGAGGTGGTGGAGACCAACAAGGGTATGTCGAGTGGATAATGTAGCCTTCGAGGTCAGTGGTTGGTCACCTTCATCTTTACTTGAAAGAAAAAGAAAAGTGCACTACCTAGGGGGTGTATCCACCTTACTGTGTGGTGTAATGTTCTCATGCTAGTGGATCTAGGAGTTGAACCACAAGTAAGACTAGGTGTTGTCCCAGACACTTGAGGACCCAGTTCGTGCATAAGGGAGGTGCAATGGGTGAAGCTTAGGGAGATAGGTCTAACCATAGGCGATAACCATAGGAAAGTGTGACTGCCCTAGGTATGTCCTAACCTTGATGTTCCCTAAGCTTGAAGAGGGGAATCAAAAAGGGGCTAGGGTGTTAGGGACAAAGCCAATAGATCGAGGCCACCAGATGCACCTAAATTGAGGACCCCTAGGTGTTGTGACTGTGGCACTTATGTAGTGAGTTTCTTGCTTTCTCTTGTGATTTTCTTATCTGTTTTCTTACTTCTTTATTTTTATCTCTTTTTTTCCTTTGTCTTTATCTTTTCTTTTCCTTTTTTTTTGAAAGTACAAAGAAATAGTATTCATCATCATGGTCATGAGAAGAAGTTGGGGGCTTAAGGGACTTGTTAAGGAAGACTCTTCCTTGCATATATCCTTTTAGGTTCATTCTAATTTAGAGAGGATTTGTGGACAAAAATGGGTGGTTGCACTACTGAAGCCGTTGTCGTTCGTAACTTGTAAGAGGGCCATGCAAAAGAATGCTAAGAGGGCAGCTTGCATCATTAACCTAGCCATGGTACAACTATTTATGTTGGCAGTAAGATCAAAAAATAGGGGTAGGAGATGGTATTCTTGTGGTGTAGGATCCTGTTTAAGTGGTACCCTAAGTAATATAAGATAGTTACAAGTAGTGATAAGGGAGGGATCTGAGCAATAAGTAAACTCATTAAGAAAATGGGCAATCGAGTCCCATAATTCATTCAAGGAGGAGGTCACGGAGTCCTCTGACTTGGTGGCATTTACATTGTATATTTTCAGAAAATCATATATGTCGTGGATGTCAGGGTTGAAGTCCACCCCTAGCCTTCTTGGATATGGCATGTATGTGGGGTTGTTTCTCTCGAAGGGTAGTGTATTGCAAAATGATATCCAAGCATCCATGTTATTATCTCAGATTCTCCTCCTCTAATTTGGTTGGGAATCATAGCCTTTCACTATCTTGGGCACCTCCATGACTTTGTTTTCCTAGTAATCAGGTGCTTCCATTCCCCACTATGTTGGATTCTTCTCCCTCTCTTGGTTCCACCTATTTGTCGAGCCTTCCTCCCATGTTTATTACCTCCTCCACCACTTTGGTTGATAGTGCTCTGCATACTGTAGAGGGGAATTTGAAGGTGAAGTCAAAGGTTCAAAGGCCGTCCTCTTTCTCCTCCCACCCTGTGAGCTCCGCATTTCAATTCATAGGAAAACAATCTTCTTGTGGTGGAATGGGTGCTTCTGGGGCTACTATGGGTTAGGCTTCTTATTTTCTCCTTGCTTGCTCCAACATCCTCATTCTCTTCTTCTTGATTTCTAATTTTCTCTTGGCAGTGGTGTCCACCTCTTGCTGCATTTTTGGTTGAGGAGGGGGAGGTTACATGACTAGCTCCTTGTCTGGCTGCCCCATTTCAAATTCTAGCCCTACTTCTGGAAGTGGCCTCTACATTTTATGTTCTCTCCTAGCCTCTTGTGGTTCTTCTTCCTTGAATCCTAGCAAGTCCACATCTTGAACTGTTAGCCCTAACCTTAGTAAATAGTTTCTCTGATCTTGTTGGGTTAGGTTGGTCCCTTCTCCTTGTAGTTGAGCACACAACCCATGCCTTATGGCTTTGCGAGTGATCTCTAGCTTTTTCTTTAATGTCTCAATGGCTTTCTCCTCTTTTGATTGTTTGACATCCAAGACAGTGCTAAGGAAGGCACGTTGTTGGGCTTCCAATCTTATCTGTGCAGCCTATGTGCCCCTACTTTCTGCTAACACTATGTTCCCTTCTACAAGGGCTAGGTGGCTCACCAGGTCTTTCACTCTCATTTCACTCTTTATCACCCATTCTTTGGCTCTCTATTTCATTTCCTCTAAGCTTTCATTCTGTCTTTGAGCTAAGGCCACTATCATAGGTTCTTACTCTTTCCACTTTTTGGTTATTTTCTCCTTCTCCTTCTTCAAGCATTCAATCTCTCTCTCTAATTTCCCTTGCTCTTCCATCTCCATCAGTAGCCTACCTATCATTTCATCTATCTATCTTTGATGTTTTTCTCCTTATTGAGCTTTATCTACTTCTTCTGTTGTGAATTGATCCATGGCCTCTTGGATTCTGTCCATTCGCCTTATCAGCTCTTCATTTTGCACAATGAGGAATTTGTATTGTCATTATAGGCTGATCACTTTGTGATGCTCTTCCTCAAGCCCTTTTTGCCACTTATCTTCTTCTCCTTCTTTTTCCTACCACTTGGCATGTTTTCTTGAGTTGGTAGGCTGCTAGTGTCCCCTTTGCAGCCTCTAACTTAGCTACTACTATCTTCTTATGCACTGCTATCTCTAATTGTGATAGAAGCTCGTTGATATATTCTTCATAGCCTATGGAGGGCCGCATGACGATGGAGATGTAAGTGATAGAGGTCTCTATCTTTTTCCTTTTGGGTTCTTGTCTTGACTCGACATCTGCAGCCACCGGTCTCTTAGTTCTAGTCATTGGGGGGTTCCTGCACTTACATTTGGGGCTATCTTCTATGCCGTGTCCACTAGGAACTACACCCATGCCATGAGATTGATGGCATCTACCTTGGATGTAGTGCTTTGAGTGAGTAGTTGTGGTAGTTGGGGTAATTGTTGCCACGAGAGTGGGTGACATTGGATGAAGCAAGCCCTTTCCCTTGCCTTTTGTCACTTGGGCGAACTAGTTCCTAGTCCTTCTCCTCTAAAAGGGATCATGGCAGCCAACTCCTCTTCTATGGAGCGCTGCTCTACCAACATGGAGATGGCCCTAGCCATGTTCTCATCTTCTTTCCTCCTAAGCTCTTAGGCCTCCTCATCTACCTTTATTTTTCTCTCTTCTTCAGTCTTCTTTGAATCTTTTTGTGCCTTTTGCAAGTCAGGCATTTCTTTCTTCCTTCTCTCTTCTTCAACCTTCTTTTGGGGAGTCTCCTTCTTCTACTTCTTAGCCCCAGACTATGTCTCTTGCTCTCCTTCCTCAATCATAGTTCTCTTACTAGATTGTTCTTGTTCATGGAAATGTAACTTATTGGGTATCTATCCAACTTGTTCTTTGCATTGCATCTCTCCTACTGCCTCTTGGATAATGGCTATCAATACCCCACCAAATCCTATGGTTGAGGCCTTGGAGGATGACTTATTTCTTCCCTTAGAGGCCAGGACTCTCCACCTGCTGGTCTTCCACTTGTGGCTAATTCTTTTGCTAAGGTTTCTATCATTTTCCACACGAATCCATTCAGGTTCACTTTGTCCAGGGATTTGGTTGCAATTCTTTCCAACATTAGTATGTTGAATTAGCTCATTAGTGCATTGTATCTATGACCGGAGAACAATGCAAGCACCATCTTTGCTTGCAATTAGACTTCTGTATTTGGGATGTCGGCAAGGCTAATGCCATCATTGGTATGGACCAACACATCCCATTTGGTCCATCTCTTGACCTCGTTGGCCAAGCCCAATGCCCTCTTCATGGACCTGGGGCTTAGCTCAGTCTCCACTTGGTAGGTTTCCTCTTCTTGCCGCATAGTTACAATGTCGCGGTTCCTATTAAAGGTTCAAAGGAATTCCGTGCACTTTTCATAGTCCATTGTTTGCCTGACTTTCTCTACATACTTCTGTAGATTGCAGTGTTCCACAATCTATTTCAAGACCTATTCTTCCATGGCTACATCTTCCAAGTTTAGGACGTACGTGAACTTGAACTGGCTGAAGGTCCTTATCTCTACTAACAACCCGTACTTTGCTTATTCCTCTTTCGAGAACTAAAGTTTGGTACTCTCATGACCTACCATTGTGGGTCCTTGTCATAATACCATAGCTCACCATTATTTTTCTTAAGATAATTCCTTGTAGGAAGATGAGTAGAGAATGATTGTGCACTTATAGAAAAATGAAATGCTTAAGTATAAAAGGATGATTTTTCTTCAAGCAATCCACATAATCCAATAAATATCCATAAATTTTTTCTTAAAGTATGTTTTTCAATTTTCCTTAAAGTATGTTTTTCCACCTTATCCTCCCCCCTTTGAAATGAGAAGAATCCTTCCTAGAATTAGTGGGTGAAGGGTTAAGGGCAGTCAGTTGTGCATTCATGGTGCTTTACTTCTCCATAAGCCAAGTATAGAATTGCGGGTTGTATTCCAAGTAGGTTTGGTAGACCATATCAAAAGATTGAATGTGCCAACGTGTGTTATGTATGTTAGGACATCCATTAGAAAGTCACCAGAGGCGCTCCAGCTTAGCAATATGTAGTTTGCTAAGATGGCAAGCTCAACACATGCAGACATTGATGATGGACCACTTGGCTAGATGGGTCTGCACGTCTACACTTAGCACATCAGTGGTCATTATGATTCTCACATGGCCACTGACTTATCACTTATTGTATTCAGTTTTTTACACCTACCTACTACAACTGGCATGGATATAGCGCTAGTCGACTAGTGTAGTCAGTTATGCACTGTTTGACTTAATAGCCACTTTTCTTTATGTTGTATCTTATCTATACTTTGTGTGCATTGTATTGTGTATAAAATAAGATGAAGAAACTAGTAAGAAAACGTTTTGGCCTCCATCTCTCTTTTTGTGTTCTTGAGTGAGCTTCCTCTTGTGTATATAGTGTGTATTTGTGAAATGTGCAGGATCTAGAGCATGACCAATGCGAAAGCTATGGAGGTTGAAAGAGGAAAAAGAAACTCATGAAGACATTGACCTTGACTAGGACAAATTGTTACACAAGTGAATTAGGTTCCAAGATTGAGACTTGGACTCATAAACACAACCTTGTGTATTGATAGTGACATGACATATTTTGAGGCTTTGGTCAAGAAGAGCTACTGCATTGCTAGGTGATGTGCTATGTGAGCTCTTTTTGAGTGGCTTAGAGATTAACATGCAAATCCAAGTGGGACTACGGAATCCTAAGTCGTTAAAAGGGAAGCAAAGATGCATGCCATTGATTATGAGGGACATATTTAGAGATGTTGGGAAAACTTTTGGAGTTTTCCTCGCTCAGTACAAGTGCATCCTAGCTTCCAACCATTTCTACAAGGAGACAACTCACTTGTTAAAGGTGAGAAGGATCGAAGCTTGCACGCGAGCTATGGTGGGAGAGCAAGAGCAAGAAAGAGAGAGACAAGAAATGGGAACTCCAACAGTCACAATGTGTGACCGGGCCTTCCTTTATTCAAAATGTCACTAAAAGAATAAAGAATAAAGTGACGTGACGGGCGCCTGCCACCTGCAGTGTGCAGTGGCGGGTACTGTTAGTGTAGTAATACACGGGGCGGCACGGCGGAGGCGCCTTTATCCCCAACAACCTCCCACTTAAAGGCGAATCTGCCCTAGTGAGAGAGAAAAGAAAAAAGAAAAGACAGTACAAATGTACATAGGTACAAGGGATGAGGAAAGGCAACATCTCATCCAATGCCCATCAATCTCCTGAGGAAGGCAAAGCGCTCAGTAGTGAGGCTTTTCGTGAGCAGATTTGCAGGATTCTCGTCAGTGGAGATCTTGACAAGGTTAACAGACTTGTCCTCCACAACACCATGTATGAAGTGATACCTCACCTCAATGTGTTTTGTCTTCGCATGGAAGACCAGATTCTTAGCCAACTGAATGGCACTCATAGAATCCGAATGCAATGTAGGTATAGCATCAATCCCAAGGTCAGCCAACTAGACGGCCTAGCCATATGGCCTCGTTGCAAGCCTCAGTGGCTGCAACATACTCGGCCTGAGTGGTAGACAAAGCCGTACACTTCTGAACCCTGGACATCC
Organism: Lygodium microphyllum; assembly: GCF_053477565.2. Classification (NCBI taxonomy): domain Eukaryota; kingdom Viridiplantae; phylum Streptophyta; class Polypodiopsida; order Schizaeales; family Lygodiaceae; genus Lygodium; species Lygodium microphyllum. Next base: position 139,815,248 of record NC_141135.1, on the reverse strand, counting down.
AAGAGACAGCCCCTCCAGCATAGGTGAATACATAACCAGAAGTGAACTTCCTACTATCTGCATGTCCTGCATAATCGGAGCCAGTGTACCCCACAACCCCTGTATCCTGGCTGCCATAGCAAATACACATATCTGCTGTGCCCTTCAGGTACCTCATGATACCCTTCATGGCATCCCAATGTCTGCTGCCAGGTGTACCCATATAGTGTGCGACAACACCAATTGCATGCGCAATATCTGGATGAGTGGCTATCATGGCATACATCAAACTGCCCACGGCTGAAGCATAAGGAATCTTGGCCATCTCGGCCCTCTGCTCATCTGTCTGCGGACAATTGGCCTGTGATACCTTCACATAAGAAGGTAATGGACAGCCAATAGGCTTTACGTCCTGCATGCGGAAGCGCTCAAGGACTTTACGAATGTACTCCCGCTGTGAGAGATACAAAAGCCCCTGATGCCTATCGCGCTTAATGCGCATCCCAAGTATATGTGAGGCATGTCCCAAATCCTTCATCTCAAAGCTCTTCTTCAGCTGAGATTTAAGAGCATCTAGCTCATCATGAGCTTTCCCTGCTATCAGCATATCATCAACATAGAGTACCAAGATAAGCAAACTGCCATCATGGGCTTTCTTCGTGTAAAGACACGGATCCATAGCACTCCTACTGTAGCCCTGTGACTGCATAAAGGCATCAAACTTATGATACCATTCCCTAGGTGCCTGCTTCAAGCCATACAAGCTCTTCTTCAACTTGCACACTAGGTGCTCCCTGCCAGGTTCTGCAAAGCCCTTAGGCTGATCCATATAGATCTCATCATGCAAGTCCCCATGTAGAAAAGCCGTCTTGACATCCATCTGATATAGATCTAAGTCAAGCTGTGCAACCAAAGCCAAGACTAAGCGCAGGGTGGTCATCTTAACCACAGGAGAGAAGACCTCATCAAAGTCCACACCATGTTCCTGCTTAAAACCCTTTGCTACCAATCTAGCCTTGTATGCCGGCTTGGGCTGTCAAGGGGTACTTTTCAGCTTGTACACCCACTTGCATGGCAAAGCCTTCTTGCCCTTAGGCAAGGCAACCAAATCCCAAGTCTCATTCTTATGCAGGGAGTCTATCTCAGACTACATAGCCCTCTCCTAGGAGTGACTGTCACCCCTATGCATAGCCTCATCATAAGTGAAAGGCTCTCCTGCATCTGTAACCAAAACATAATGCATAGAGGGCTGAAATCTGTCAGGTGGACGTCTGTCTCTAGTAGACCGTCTCACCGCAGGCTTGCTGCCTGTCTAACTGCCTGTCCAACACCCTGGCCCTATAGAGGAACTGTTGCAGGCTGTACTACTGGCTGTGCTGGAGCTCTAGGCTCCTCCTAAAAGATCACTCTACGGATCTCAACCACCTTCTCAGGCTGCCTGTGCATCTTGTCTTCATGGAAGACGACATCATGGCTACGTACTATTTTCCGCGCCTGCGGATCCCATAGGCAATAGCCCATCTCTCTTGACTCACCATAGCCAAGGAATATGCATGTAATGCTCTTTGGATCCAATTTACTCCTCTTGTCCTTGGGCACATGGCAGAATGCCTCACACCCAAAGACACGGAGATGCGCATAAGAGGGTGGCTTACCAGCCCAAACTTCCTCTACAGCCTGGAAATCCAATCCACTGGAAGGCGATCGGTTTATGACATGCACTGCCGTACTAACTGCCTCAGCCCAAAAACTCTGGGGTAGGCTTGCATGGCTAAGCATAGAGTGCACACGCTCCTGAATTGTCCTGTTCATGCGCTCAGCCAAACCATTCTGGGGTGGGGTGTAAGGGGCGGTCAACTGACGCTTAATATCCCTGTCATGACAAAACTGCTCAAAAGCATGTGAGACATATTCTCCCCCATTATCTGTCCTAAGGTATTTCAGCCTATACCCAGTCTGGTTCTCAACAAGAGCAAGCCATCTCTGAAAAATTGCCTAGACATCGAACTTCTGCTTTATGGGATAAGCCCACTCTTTCCTAGAAAAATCATCAATGAAGGTAACGAAGTACTTCGCGCCACCCATAGACATGCAAGGCATAGGCCCACAAACATCGGAATGCACCAATGCCAAGGGCTCACTCATGGGTGGCCTACTCGATTTCTTATGCGTAGACCTATTCTGCTTACCATAAAGACAATGATCACACGAGTCAAAACATGCATAATCCAAAGGCAGAAGATACTGCAAACCAGATAACATTTTCATTCCCTTTAAAGACATATGCCCCAAACGGGCATGCCAAAGTGATACATGTGGGATAGAGCCCACTGCCAAAACATGGTCTACAGAATACCCAAATACAACAAGAGGATAGAGGCTGCCAGACTTGGCGCCTCTAGCAAGCACAAGTCTGCCACGAGTAATCTTCCAGGCAGAATCCCCAAAATAGACATGAAACCCTGCATCATCCAACTGTCCTGCAGACATAAGACTACGTGTAAGCGCATGTACATGATGTACATCCCTTAGCAAAAAGGAACTGCCAGTGGAAAATTGCAACTGAATATCTCCACAGCCCACAATATCAAGAGACCTGTCATCTCCAAGTCTGACTGATCCAAATACAGTACGGTAAGAGTGAAACCACTCACGGTAAGGCGTCACATGGAAGGACGCACCTGAATCCAATAACCAGCACTGTGCATACATACTAGGTGTCTCAGTCAAGTGTGAAGCATCAGAAGAACTAGCTGTAAGTATAAACTCATCATCACCATCGGACTCCTCAGTCTGCGTGACATTAATTTCCTCAATCTTGACGCTGGACTTCGTAGGTACTATGCTGCGATCAGAGGACTTCTCCTACACTTTATCTTTCCCCTTATCCTTGCGCTTCTCATTACGCAACTCATGACACTGTGGTCTAATATGGCCCTTTTTCCCACAATGATGACAAGTGACATTTGCATTGCGCCCACGCAACTTGCCACCACGAGATTTAGACCGACCCTTCTGCGAGTCACGGCCTCGGCCATTACCACGGTCATACCTATCATTCCTGCCTCTAACTGTCAAAGCATGACTACCACGAGAGGCATCCAAGTTTTTGCAATTCACCTCTTCCTAAAGAAGAGCACTCTCAACATCTGCCAATTTTAGAGTAGCACTAGAGGCACAAAGAGCAGTACGGAAAACATCCCATGACTCATTCAGAGTCCCAAGCAAGAAAAGAGGAGTTACTTCCTCTCCAAAGGTGATATCCTGCGAAGTCAGGTTCTTCATTATAGCATGGAACTGGCTCAAGTGAGCAGACATAGTCGCATTATCCTTCATGTGCAAATCCATAAGCTGCTTCAACTAGTATATCTGACTCGCTGGACTTTTCTTATCATAAAGATTCTTGATCTTATTCCATAGATCCCATGCACTCTGTGCTTCCTCAAATACATTATAATGTACCTGTTCAGTGAGAGACAATACAATCGTGGACTTGCATAGCTCATCAAGTTCAAGTCAGTCGTCATTGTCCATAGTTTTAGGCTGCTCCCCACTCAACCGAAGTGGCTTAATCTGAGATTTCTGCACCAAGACCTGCCAAATTTGACTCTTCCAATAAGAGTAGTTGGTACCATCCAACTTTTTAATGTTAAAGATGGCACTATCATGCGAAGATGACGCCATTATGCAGGCTGGAAATGCCCAAATAGTCCAAAACTGCTTGTTGTTTTACTGCAGAAACTGCCCAAAAATGACCAAAACGCGGTCCAAAGGGCGAGCAAAGTGTGCCAAAAGTTGTTGCCCACTTAGTACTAGGTGCGGTACACCAAATCAGGATATTTCAGCATGAAAAGTACACCTCAGTCCACCAATAATTGCTTGCTGTAATAAATTGCAGGTATGCAATCTAGAGAGCAAACTGTCCCAAAATAGGATCCAATGTCAAGCAAACAATGCTAGGTCCAAAGCCGGCATGAAACGGACATAAGCAAGGCCAATGACAGTGAAAAGAACATGAGCTCAACACCGAAGCATGTCAAAATAACATCTGCCAGTGAAAGGCACACCCCCATACACTCTAGGCAAAGTGTTCCTGTAACTGCCAAAACCTGACACAAATAGGTGTCTGCTCAAAGAGAAAGATCCAAATATGAGACTCAGCTCATAAGCATCCTGTGAACCAAGAGTACATCAATGCATATCCATAAAGATCGGAGTATGATCCCAAAGTCTCAATGCGTATGTAGCTGCTCAAGACATAAACTGCTCCAAATACATGTAAGTGCTCCAATAGCATGCAACTGTCAAAGGTCAAGCAAGCATGTAAAATGCTCCCACTTGCACAAAAGGTTTACAAAGCGAGCTCAGAAGCTCAAATAACCCAAGAGAAAGCACCAGTGATAAGTGACCCTGTCAATGCATCAAACGCATCCAAGAGAGCATGACATACATGAAGCACCGGTCGTATTAACCATGAAGCAATACATAAGCCCAAATAAGCTCTCAGTCAACTCAATGACATCCAAATAGCAACCAAGATCAATGATCAAGTAAGCCGGGAATGCTCAAATACATCCAAATCCAAGCTCCAAATGTCGGTATGGCATACACGAACCAAATAGCATATGTCACGAACCAAAGCATGTAATGCAAAAGCCTAACTGTCAAGCAGAGACATGAGGCATAGGCGGTCCACGAGCATGCCAAGTCGGTCCAAATGCCACTGAAGACGGAGCTAATGCAAAGCTCTAAAGCATCCCATAATCTCATACATATGCTCCAAGCCGTCCCCAAATGTCAGAGACATCATGCCAAAGCTCAAAGCATACATCCGGTATCGGTAGGTAAGTGCCAAAGCATGTAAAGTACCTTCAGCCCACTGTTATTCCAGCACGTATTTACTGTTCTAAACAGTATATTTCAGCCCCGAATTCAAGCCAAAATCATGGTCAAACAAAATGCATACATCCCCAATACATCCGGGTAGGAAGTAGACTGCATACGGGCATCAAATAAGGTAACTGGAGTAGAGTATAAGCATCAAATGCCAATGCCAAGTGTGGCTGCCCTGTTTCCAGCACTGTATAATAGTAAATAATAGTTCCAAATCAGCCAATATTTCAGGCCAAAATCATGGCATAATCATGTGTATACATTCCCAAGGCACTAGACATCATGTAGACCGCATACGGGCATCAAATAGCACAACCGGAATGGAGTATAAGCAACAAATGCTAATGCCAATGGTGCTGCTTTATTTTCAGCCTGTTATGACAGTTTATGACAGTCCCAAATCTGAAGAGATCAGCCCTGAATGATCAAGACCAATGCCCAAAGCTTGAATGACATCAAACATGAAGTCTATAGCCCTCTTGATCAAGGTAGAGAGCAAGAAGCAATGGCCAAGTGTGGAGCTGAAGTAGATGAGTGCTCACAGCCTTGAAAAAAATGATGCAATCTGCCCTGTTGGTGTTGAACTTGCTGCTACTCCACATGGGCTGAAAAGGGGGTAATGGGGGGCTCAAGAAGGGCCTATCAAAGGCCTATGACAAGCCTCTTTGAGCCTTGATAGGTGTAAGGCACAATATGAGGGGAATAAGCTTCAAGGGTTTGAAGCCATGGCTGCCCTTGCTGTTTGCAACCTGTATACTGAAATAAAACCCTGAAAGAATGATCAAATACCTCAGTATCAATGCCTTGAAGGTGCCTCAATAGGCTGGGAAGGTGCTCGGGAAGCCGAGGAGTGACGGGAGCTTGGGGAGATCGGATATGGCTGTCGGGATGGAGACCCAATGCGTGAAGTGAGTCGATGCGAAGGTCGGGAAGCACCGAGTCGAGCTCGAGCAAGAGAATGCCAAGCTCTGATACCAGTTTAAAGGTGAAAGGATCGAAGCTTGCACGCGAGCTATGGCGGGAGAGCAAGAGCAAGAAAGAGAGAGACAAGAAATGGGAACTCCAACAGTCACAATGTGTGACCGGGCCTTCCTTTATTCAAACTGTCACTAAAAGAATAAAGAATAAAGTGACGTGACGGGCGCCCGCCACCTGTAGTGTGCAGTGGCGGGTACTGTCAGTGTAGTAATACACGGGGCGGCACGGCGGAGGGGCCTTTATCCCCAACAACTTGTTGATACCAAGGCAACCTATGAGAGGAACTTTGGTAGCCAAAATCTCCAAGCAGAAAATGGCAATAGTAGGGATAATATACCCGCTCAGGATAAAAACATTCCAAGCCCAGTAAGTCCCAGCAAAGCTTGCAACACTTTCATGAGAGGTAGTTGTGATGGTGAAATTGATAGAACCATTAGGTCTACAAGCTTAGATGAGCGTTCTATGAGTGGTTCTAGTTGTGCTCCTAATAAGGCTCTTGAGAGACCTTTCCGATTTATAGATGAATCATGCTTTCGAGTAGATGCTATTCCTTTTAGTAAAAGCATGGTTCCTATGGCTAAGAAGTTGTTGCAGAGTGGACAAAGGCAAGTAAAGACATCTCGTGTAGAGAAGATGCGGCATGCCAAAGGTCCACCTATACTAAATAGAATCCATAAGACTGTGAGGCCATCTGGTAATGGTGATAAATCCACAGTGAGTCCATTGGACCAATGTGAGCAGATGAGACAGTCTAAGAATATGAAAAGGAATATGAGATGGGTTTGGAGGCCCAAAACCCCTAAAAATACTATTGTTGTGTCAAATGAAGGGCCAGGTATTGCATGTGGACATGCTTTGATGGATTCCCAAGAGGATGCGACTAAAGGCCATAATGCAACATCTGACAATAGGGACCGCCGCCCTGAGATGCATCTATGTGATGGGTCTAGGCTTGAAGCTCTATCTAGTTTGGATCATATCATTGACATATGTAATGGTCCAATTAGAGAAGAGTTGAATGATCATAAATTCCATGATTCTACATGTAGGAGGAGTTACTAGAAAGTTGGGACAAGTGATCCGTTTGAATGACGACCAAGGGGATGAGATATATCAACCTAATGATGTCATTCATTCAACTCATAGTACCCAAGAAGAGATGGCCATTATTACTGAGATAGCATCCTATAAAAATAGAAATGGAATGAAAGAAAATTCTTTGAGCTATTGTTTATCGCCTTGTGAAGGCCTCGTAGGTTCATGGGGACAAGTCAGACACGGGGCCGATGCCTTGTCTTCCTAGGAGTGGCTTCTAGCAGAAAAATAAGAATAAAAGAAGATTGGAGCGAGAATAAAAGTGAGTGTTAGAAAAGAATTAAGTGTCGCCTTGCGCGGGCTTGGTAGGTTCTTGGGTACCGAGACATGACCTAAGGCCGATGCCTTGCTCTCAAGACCCAATGTGCCAAAAGATAATATTTGTTGATTCGACTATAGGAGTCCTCGCCTACTAGGAGCTCCTAGTTGAGTTATCCTTAGTTATGTAGGTAGCTCAGACCACCATTGAGGATGACCTCTTTGCTGGTTCTTGTTAGCTTGGTTGTGTTAGCGCAATTGGTTAGTGACTAGCTTTCAGCTTTCTGTTAGATTATGCTAGGCCTACTCCTCATGGATTTCATGCCTTGGTTTTGACAAGGGGGTAGGGTGAGAGCTGTGATGTGTTTTGTTGAGTATCTATATTGTATCAGCTTGATGCTCTTTATGGTTGTATTTATGTGTAGATTCATTCGTGGGATTTGATGGGCTGAGTCACCCTATCCCATGATCGCCAATGAGAGCTGGATTTTAGGACCCGATTTGGAGCCGTTCTTGAAGCATTGAAGCTCATTTTGGAGCCAAAAAGTGCCCAAGAGGTGTTAAAGAGCCAATTTTTATGAAAAATCAAAGGGTGGTAGATGGCCGAGGTAAAGTTTTCCTAGATCCATTTTGACATCAGGAATCAAATACAAGTCTCGGTTCGTCAATCGGAGGTTGTTCGACCCTCCATTTAATCCCCGCAAGGTTCAGTATTATAAAGCAGCTACTAGATCAGAAAGTCGTAAGGTGCGTGGCAGAAACCAGGTTGATGAAGTTCCACGCCTTGAAACCGCTTGTCCAATCAAATTGCAAATCGGAGTTCGTTTGGGCCTTCAAAATTGAGAAATCCACTTGCGGGACAGTGTGAACACAAAAAGATGAACTGGTTATTTTAATGTTTTAAACCTTAGGCTTAATAAAAGCCTTGAAACTAATGCAAAAACTATCGAACAGAGGGAAGTTCAATGCACCTCCTCATTTTTGCTCGCTGCCTCTCTGATTCAAACCCGTTTGGAGAGAGAGAGAGAGAGATTCTCAATCAAGGCAAGGAGAGGAACAAGATGGCTACAAGCTTGCCCATTTTAATGGAGGATTTAAAAATATCATTTTTAGTATTTCTCTCTCCTCCCTCTCTCCTGCAAGAGGTAGTTCTTGCGTGTGAAGAAGAATAAAGCCCGGTTGGTGAATGCTCGTCCGATGTGGTACCGCATTGCTTCTAAATCGAAGGTGGGCTAAAGATGGCAGTGTGGAGGTAGGCTGAGTATCAAATGGGCCCTGATTTGCAGACCCACAACAAGTTTTAGAACCCAAAATAATAAAAAATACACGGTAATGACATTTTTACAAAGAAAATGGCTCTTTTTTTGCATTTGATGAGGTTAGCAATGTTCATATGGGCTGAAAATTGATGGACATGTCTTTTACTGTTGGTTTTAGTCTTTAATAATAAAAAAATAAAAAAATATACACTTAAATTGTGGGAAATAAATGGAAAAAATCCAAAAAACATGGTTTTTAGAGTAAACATGTGATTTTTGGCCTTAAAATCGGAAAAGTATGAAATGGAACACCAATAAAATCTACATGGTTGCTGTTTAAAGACTCAAGAGCCACAGCTATGAAATAATGCTAAATTTTCTTCCATTTTTATTGATAATTAATAAGACAAAATAAGACAAAATAAGAAAAAATGCTTTTTAAAAGGGAAAAAAATAGGAAACAGACGAGGAAAATTATGGATGTGTCTGTGAGTGTATAATGAGGATAAGGCATGAGGGTTTGCCTCAGGTTATCCCCATTTATATGTTTTTGTGAGTATTTACTGCATATTTTGTGCGAAATACACATGAAATTACCCTTTTACCTATCATCGCAAGCAAAACTCTAAACTGTAGGGGAGGAGGGAAGTTTGAGTGCTGAAATATAATACAAAATTTGATGTATTTGTTGCATTATTCATATAGGATGACATTATGTTAAATAAAGGGAAGTACAATACAAGTGTAAGGCTCGATGTCTTCTCTCATCGCAACAATTAGGCGTTAGTGTATGAAAACATGAAAGGAATGGATTTGCACAATGCATGAGGATGTTTTTCAATTGTTTGAGCACTTAATCATATACACATTTGCATCAAGCATCGTTAAATGGTATCAATTACAAGCTCCTGGATGCATAGCACTTGTTTTCTCTATGATTTGACCCACATAGAGAGAGTGAGTAACTCGGCTAGAGGTCTAGACGGTGGGTCCAAGGGGATGGATAAGTGAGGATAAGTGCATTCCTAGAATGTAAAGTATATTGGCACTAAGAGGGGAGTTTGTTTTGAATGAGTCTATGTGTGGAAGCAGCACATTGAGGGGCCAATCCCCAAGATGTAGGAGAGCTGCAGTAGGGCCATGGAAATCAGCCGGTGGGATGCCCTTGTGTCTGTGATACATGGTATTTATTACTGATATATGTATAATCTCCCTCTGGGGGGATGTGGAAAGGGAATCTCAATTGGATTATAGACTATAAACGCGTAGTAGTTAGTGTTAAGGATAGTGTATCCCTAAAAGCTAGATTTTAGGGCGGCAAATGGGCCTAAAAATTGCAAAAAAATGTGGAATTTGGTAGAAAAATGTTCAATCACGAAGACGGCGCCTCGACCTAGGACGATTTTAAGCGTCAAGTGCTTTAAAGGCGCCCGTGCAACACTTGCAATTTTTTAGTAATTTTGTTCATCCACCGGATCGAGTTGCGGGAGCTGCTGGCCAATGCGGGATGCCGAGAGGGACGCCCAAGATTTTTCGGATTGTAATTCGGACATCGGACGCGGGAAATGCCAGAAACTACCCAAGAATGAAAAGATGGACCAAATTTGAGATCAAAGGGGGTGCCCTTTGGAGGGGGCACCCCCCCAATTCTATTTCGTGTATGGCGGCATGCACTCCAACGAATCAGCGTCGTGCAGAAAATCGATGCCCCCCCCCCCCCCCCCCCAAAAATCGATGATGGAGCTTACTAGTAAGCCATAGATCAGATGTCAGCAGGCAATTCCACATTTTTTGCCGATCATATCACCGCCTCTCACGCAGACAATGATGGCCTAGTTGGAGAGAGAGAAAATCAGTCTTTCTCTCTCCTCCCTCTCTCTCCTCTAAGGGGTGCTGCATGTGGGAAGAAGAATGAAGAAGAAGGAATGGCGGATGCTCGTCCGACGAAGATCGGATTGCTCCATGAATGAAGAGGGACTGGAGACGGCAATGCAGGGTCATGTTGAGCATTAAATGTATGCTGGAAATTAGTCCCGTAACCAAGAACAAAAAAAATCGAAACCCGAAAATAAGCGGTAATGCTATTTTTACAAAGAAAAATGTTTTTAATGCTATTTGCTTTATGAAACCTTGTTCATATGGGATAAAAGTTCATTATGATATTGTTTTCCATGAGTTCCAACTATTTGCAACCTGAAAATCAGAAAATATAAGGCTACATGGACGGAATCAATGTTAAAATACACGCAAAATACGTATTTTAAGGGTAAAAATGGTTTTTTTTCTATATAAATGAGAAATATAATATGTCACACCAACAAATCTGAGTTTTGCTATCAATGAACCTAAGGGCCACAACCCACAATCAACTTTCATTTTCAGTTATTATTTATTAAAGAAAAATAGGAAAAAATACCTAAAAATAGAAAACAGGCTGAGGAAAATTATGGGGGTTATATCTATGTTTGTGCAATGTATAACGATGGCAAAGCATGAGGTTGGCCTCGGTTTGTCCCCATTTCTATGTTTTGTGCGTATTTATCGTTCTTTTAAAAGGGAGAAATGCATAGAAACCCTATCTAACCGACCAACGATGCAAAATGCTAAGAGTTAGATGAAGAGGGGCTGAAACACTGAAGGATAAAGAAAATATTCGATTTATGCATTGCACTTGGCATATAGGAAATGGTTTAAATAAAGAGGATGGTAGCATGAGCATATGGCTCGATGCCTCCTTTCAACATAGCATGCACTAGAAAATTCATGGAAAAGAATTCTTTATGCACCATTTACGATGCTTATTTTTCTTTTGTCTGAGCACATAGTCATACACGATTTGCATTAAGCATAATAATTAAAAGGTATCGAAAAAAAACTCCTGGATGCATGGCACCTATTTTCCTTAGGTTGTGACCAATGATGAGTGTGAGAGGATGTCCTAAGCTGTAGGTTAGTCATTGGGTCCTAAGGGGAAAGTGTAGTGAGGAATGGTACATCCTCGAACATAAAATATTGGTACCTTGAGATGAGTATGTGCGGAGATGTTCTATATGTCTAGCAGCACATCAAAGAGCCAATCCCTGCGATATAGGAGAGCTGCAGTGGGGCTCCGACTATTAGTCAGTGGAGTGCCTCCATATGTGTGTGATCATGGCATTGCTAATGTGTAAGGGTTCTCCCTCTGAGGAGTTTAAGGAAGACGTTGGACTATAAAGTATAAACGCAAGAATTAAGCTTTAGGACAGTTTGTCCTTTAGCATTGGATTGACGCTCCTGGTCCGCGAGGCCATGAGGGTGTTTGTGTGTCATGAGCATGAGGTCCGGTTAGTGCCATAGTCAGTGCCGGCCCATTTCAGGTCCCATCAGTGGTGCGTCTGTCGGGAGCTACCAATAAGTGGTGGTTCTTGAATCTAGGGTTTCTAGGGACCAAAAGAAAATTGGTTTATGTCCTCTGACAAGGACCGTCAAGCCAAAATCCAAAAAGCAGAAGGTGCTGAGAGGGCTAGACGGCGGTTAGAGATTGTAAGTCGTTATTCTCCTCAAAGGAGTAGCCCGGTACGTATAAGAGGGAGTAGTCTTGGTAATCCAACTGCTCCACATAGTCCATTAGGTGCAGGAGGAAGCGTAAGTTCTTCCTCTTTTTCACTGAGTCTACCCACTTCGAGTGGGGGTGTGATTTCAATAGTTTAAACTCCCATTGCTAATCCAATTGTCACCATGGCACAACCTATTGCAATTCCTGCAGGGACGCTGAATTCACTAGCTTTAGGAGTTCCCTTGCCCATTTTTAATGGGTTAGTTGAAGAGGATGCGAAATTTCACATTTGTGAATTCCAAAGATTGATATTCAATTATCACATCCAAGATGAGGGACATCTCATGATGTTCTTTAATATGATGTTAAAAGGAAGGGCTGCGGTATGGTATCACAGCATAGAGTCTGGAACCATAACCACAATTGATCAATTCTATGTAGCTTTCCGAGGAGAATATGCCCCTAAAAGAGGTGACCAATATTGGTTGCGTATCTTGAATGTAACATGCCAAGACCCTCATGAGAATGTGAAAGCATATGCCAAGAAGCTTAAGGAAGTGTTTCGTAAGTTACAAACTTACATTCCCATTCCGTCGGCTGCCCAATTGCAATACTTTTTGTATGGATTGGATTCTAATATCCAAGAACAATTGAGCAGTGTGGCCTTGGCAGATATAGACACCGCTATTACGCGGGCAGAAGGAGTAGAAGCATGATTACAAACGGCCTACTCCTCTCAAATGAATGTTAATGCGGGTTTAGTACCTGGAGGCAATCCATCATTGACGAATGGAAGTCAAGGGATGCCTATGACTAACCCTAATGGGAGAGGGAGCGTGGTTCAGAATGTACATTTGCTGCGAGCTCCTCCTAGTGTGACTATGCCTATGGCAAGTCAGTTGGCTCCACCAAACGTTGGAGGCCAAGTTTTGAATTCTAATGTTGTTCCTGTGGGTCAACAATCAATGCTAAATCAAATGGTTAGGCCAATGGAACGACGGGTAGACAATCAAGGCTACGATTCAAGTCCATCTAATGTCCTTGGCAAAGTTAAGGACATGATGAAGCATTATACGGATATGATTTCCGAACAATATCGACAAACAGTTGTCGACGTTAATTTTTTGAAGAAGCAGCAGAATCTGATAGGGAGTCGATGCCCTGAAGAGGGTGGACCCTCAAGATTCAGTTGTAAGTGGTGTGGTGGACAACATTCCCCTAGAAACTGTCCAAATGTTAAATGTGATATTTGTGGAAAGTCTGGCCACTTAGCCGCTACTTGTTGGAGTAAGATGAGTTCCCTCCAACAAGGGAGTAAATAGCTAGGCCCTGTTAATCATAGAGCACAAGGAAATAACCAGCAACAAAATGATGTACCAAGACAAATATTGCAAAGGGGAAAGACCACTATAGAAGAGTTGCCACAAGGCAACAGAGTCAGCCTTATTGAGGCTGTACGAGTCAATGATACTGCAATATCTAACTTAAGAGCCGTGACAAGACACCAAAAGGCTAAAGAGGTTGATAAAGATCATGCAAAACCGGTTGAGGGAAACCCTAAGCAAGGGGATAAGGGGACGGAAGTCCAGAATCCTAGAATGGAAGGGGGACCGCTAAGGCCGGTTAACAAGAAAGTTGACCCTAAGAAGGATAAGGCAGTGCCAAGAAAGAAGGCAAGAGCCAAAAAAGAAGCACCAAAAACAGTCCAAAGACCAAAAGAGAGGATGGTTTGGCGAGAAAAGAGAGCTTTGGCTACTTATCATGACTTTGATTTAGCAAGTTCTCTTTGTGAAGTCAAACCAGATGTGAACCTCTTGCAATTGATTAAATTATCTCCAAGAGTATGCAAGGAATTTAAGAAGATCCTACGTATTGGGTATATTGTAGAACCTTTGGGCATAGCACGAGTAGGGGAAGATTGGTTTGATCATGCTGAAAAGAACTACCCTAGGGTTCTAGCTTATGTGGATGGAATATTAGTGGAACATGCCATTGTAGACATTGGATCCCCTGTCAATATCATGAGTTTAGAGTTGATGGAGAGGTTGGATCTAGGCATCCAAAAGGATAGCTCCGCCCTTCTTAGAATGGCTGATGATAGTCTGAGACAACCAGAAGGTTGCATTACTAAGGTCCATGTTACAGTGGCAAGTGTAGAATGCTTCTTGGACTTTAGGGTGATAAGATTTGCAGGACGTCCTAGCTATCGAGTTTTGCTAGGTAGGCCTTGGATCTTACGAACAGACTATCAAGTCGATATACCCGCTGGTCGAGTGGTTCTAGGTAGAGGTGCTAATCAAGTAATAGTCGATGCTTACCTTCAGTCTCCTTAGAGTGAGAGAGCTCATTTATCTTCTACTGAATTAGAGACAGCAAATGATCCATCTGGTAGTGAGACATTATCCAGTGATGAATCTAAAGAGGGGTCCACTACAAAGGATATTTATCGGATAACTCTAAATGAGCTTATAGAACTGCAGGATAGAATAAGAGACGCAGATGTGATTAAGTTAGACCTTGGCACGCCAAATGATTCGCGGCCAATTAAAATAGGTTCCATGCTCAGTTCAGTAGAAAGAGAGGACTATGTGTCCTTGATTCAAGAATTCCGCGACATCTTTGCTTGGAGTTATGATGAGCTCAGAGGCATTTTTCCCAGCCTGGCTGTTCATACTATTCATCTAAAAGAAGGCAGCCGTCCTGTGCGTCAGAAGGTAAGGCGTATGCCTTTTGAATTGAGGGACGAGCTGTTTGAGGAGTTACAGAAGCTAAGAAAAGCTAGTTTAATCTTCCTTGTACAACACACAGAATGGTGTTCACCAGTTGTTATTAGGAAGAAGAAAAACAATCAGATCTGACTATGTGTGGATTTTAGAGAGCTAAATAAGCAGACGGTTAAGGATTACTACTCGTTGCCATTTATTGACCAGATTTTGGATCAATTAGCAGGTAGGGAGATATATTCATTTATGGATTGCTTTGCAGGATATAACCAGATGGAAATTGGAGAAGAGGACAAGTTGAAAACAACTTTTATTACTGTCTTTGGCACTTTTGCATACCATGTGATGGCCTTTAGTTTGTGCAATGCACCTAGATCATGGCAACGAGCAGCAGACAAGACCTTTGGTGACATCTCCTCAGATGATTTGAAAGTATTTATCGATGACCTAGGGGCAGCCGCTGTAAGGGAAAGGATGTTGATTATTTTAAGAAAGTGCTTTGAGCGCTGTAGACAATTTTGTATCGCTCTTAACCCATGGAAGTGTGTTTTTGGAGTACCTTATGGGCTACTGCTAGGCCATGTGGTCAGTTCAATAGGGATAGCAACTGACCCTGAAAAGATCAAGGTTATAGTCGCTATGAGTCCACCACGCACTTCGAAAGAGGTTCATAGCTTTCTGTCGTTGATAGGATACTATCAGAGGTTTATAAATGCCTTGGCAAAAATAACGTTCCCATTAACGAATTTATTATCCTTTAGCTGTCTATTTGAATGGAGTGACCCTTGTAAGGTAGCTTTCGAGGATGTGAAACAGGAGCTAATAAAAGCACCCGTTTTAAAAGCACCTAAAAGAGGCGAGGTGTTCTACATATTTTCAGCAGCCACCATGCATAGTATAAGCTGTTGTTTAGCCCAAATCTGGGAGGAAAAGTGGTATCATCCGATAGCTTTTGCTAGTCGAAAATTGGGGATTTCAGAGATCAATTATATCTACATGGAGAAGTTGTGTCTTGCGATGGTCTTCGGGACTAAGAAATTCAGGCACTACATCCTTTATGAAAAGGTAGTGTTCTATACGAAGGCGGAAGGGCTTAGATTGCTTATGAACAAGCTACAACCGCCTGATCGGTTGGCAAAGTGGTTAATCACTTTGCAGGAGTTCAATTATGAGATTAAGAGCAAGCTACCAAGGTTGCAGGGTATTGTGGAATGCTTTGTGGATTTTGCGGAGCCGAAATAGATTTTGGCTGAAGAAAGTGATATTGAAGAAATGTTTAAAATTGATATAGCTTCTATCCCATCTTGGTATGTTGCTATTACGCATTATCTATCAATAGAAGAGACTGGAGCTGGTCTATCAAAGTCAGAAAAGAGGAAAATCAAACAACAAGCTTTGAAGTTTTCCTTGATCACAGGAACACTATATTGGCAGGGTGTTGATGATATCCATCGCCAATGTGTGATGCGTGACGAGGTTCCTTTTATCTTGGAAGAGTGCCATGACTCTGCATGTGGAGGACACTTTGTGGGACGATTGACAGCACAGAAAGCATTAAGAGTTGGATATTGGTGGCCATCCGTCTTCCAAGATTCTTTTGAGTATGTTAAGAGATGTGATACCTGTCAAAGGCATGACAGCAGAGAGAATAGGAAATGCCCACTTACGCCTATCATGGGTATCCTTCCATTTGAGAAGTGGGGCATTGATTTTGTGGGTCCTATCACCCCGTCGTCTACTGTTGAGATGACAAGCTCAACACATGCGGACATTGATGATGGACCGCCTAGTTAGATGGGTCTGCATGTTTACACTTAGCATGTCGGTGGTAATTATGACTCACACATGGCCACTGACTCATTACTTATTATATTCAGGTTGTTACACCTATTTACAGCTGGCATAGTTATAGCGCCAGTCGACTAGTGTAGTCGGTTATGCATTGTTTGACTTAGTAGGCCACTTTCCTTTATGTTGTATCTTATCTATACTTTGTGTACATTGTAAAGTGTGAAGAAGAAGAAGGAGAAATTAGCAAGAAAACGTTTTGGCCTCCATCTCTCTTCTTGTCTCTTGAGTGAGCTTCTCCTTGTGCATTCTGTGTGTGTTCGGCATAGCATCTTGAGCAAGTCCCCCCACCATGCGATTCTTGACATGTTATCAGAGCCACGCCACTGAGAGAGGCCGATTTCGAAGGCTGAAGTGAAGGAGAAGAAGCAAGGTTCGAGGAAGTAAGCCACGGGTAAGAAGCTCTCCCATCCTTCTACTCTTTCTCTTGGATAGTGCCTGTGGAGGCACCGGAAGCAAAGCAGAGCAAAAATCTCAGATTACAATGAGATTTGGTGTGTGCGAAGAGCACTGTCTATTTTGCAAATGAGCCCTTAAGGGCGTTTTCGCAGTTATTTTGGGCATCTGAGGCTGTTTCAGGCCTTGTTTTAGAGCCGCAAGGTTGCGGATAGCAGCTTTAGAGTACACTGTGATTTCGACTGTTTTGACCGAAAGTGGGTGCGCAAGTTATAGATTGCAAATCTGTAATTCTTGAGGTGTTTGCAGGAAGCAAACATAAGGTTTATGTGCAAACAGGTTGCAAATTGCATGTACTATTGAGCAGACAGTGAAAAAGGTTGTCTGGTGTATTGCTGTGCACTACAAGTCGAGAGTTGCAGAAGATTTGCTTGCTGTTTGGTATTAGTTTTGTGATAATGGCAAAGAACAGTGGAAGCCCCATCATTGAGAAGCTCGACAAGAACAAATACCCATCATGGAAGTTCCGTGTCACGAACTTCCTTATTGGAAAAGGCCTCTACGAGTTTGTTTCAGGTGAAGAAAAGGAGCCGAAGGTGAGCGATCCTCTGACTGCAGAAGAGACAAAGGCACGGAAGGAATGGAATGCAAAAGATAAAAAGATCATGTATTGGCTGTCTACAGTAATTGATAATAATATGCTGGGACATATTAGAAATGCAAAGAATTCATATGCAGCTTGGACCATACTTGAAAGTATGTTTTCTGTAAATATAAAGGCACGAAAGATTCAACTCAAGCAAGAGTTGAATACATTGAAGAAAGGGAAGATGTCTATCAATGAGTATGCACTGAAGGTAAGGAGCAGTGCATATGCCTTGGCAGTGATTGATGCAATGCCCGATGATGATGATTTGGTGTCGTCTACCTTGGGTGGACTTAACAATGAAAAGGCTTGGAAGTCTTTTGTAACTTCCGTATATGTTAGAAAGCCATTCCTATGGTCTCCCTTATGATCACTTAAGAGATCAACATGCAGAGTGAGACATCTGAAAGAAGTGGTGAACAGGTCCAAGCTTTCTACTCTAGTTCAAGAAGGGGACGTGACACGTTCTCTTCAAGAGGCCGTGGTACAAGACGTGGTAGTGACAACCAGCAAAACAGATTGAATCAGCAATTTGGCGATATCCAGGTTTTAGAAGGTTGTGGTAACTTTAGAGGCAGGGGGAGCTTTAGAGGAAGAGGTGGATGGTAGAACAGAGGTTTTAACAACTCTGGTATTGTATGTCACTACTATGGTAAAATAGGTCATATTGCAGCCCAATGTTATGCTAAGAAAGATGATATTCGCAGTGGCAAGTTGCAACAAGGAAACTATGCATCGTCTTCATGACAGAATGAAGACAAAAATGAATGTCTGTTTGTTATGTAGCATATGCTGAATGCTGTTACAGGAAAGGGAACACATGATGATGTTTGGTATGTTGATTTAGGTGCATCCAATCATATGACTAGCCATGTAGAATGGTTTGGAGAGATGCAGGATTTGCAAAATGCAGGTTATGTGCAGACGGGTGATGACTCATGCCACCCAGTTTCACACATTGGAAAAGTTTCCTTGTTCTTGTATGATGGTAAGACAAAGAGTCTTTCAGATGTATTGCATGTGCCATCTATTACAAAGAACTTAGTGTCAGTCGGTCAAATGGTAGAGCAAGGGCTGCAAGTCAGATTTAATGCAAAGGGCTGCTTTGTAGAAGACTTCAATGACAAGTGCAGGTTGGTAGCAAAGGGAAGTAGAGTTGGACGTATGTTTACTCTGGATACTGGAATTCCTACTATGAATGCTGCTATGTATACTAAAGGAAAAGGTGTTGTTGCAGATATTGAAATTTGGCACAAACGCATTCGACATGAAAATATACAAAGGCTGAAATTAATGCAGTCCAAAGGGTTGGTTACAGGTTTGCCTACATTTAGAGTTGCAAAATTTCATAAGGTATGCGAAGCATGTCAGTTTGGTAAAAGTAGGCAAGACGACCCTTTTCACATGACAGAGATGTAAGCAGAAATATCCTTGATGTTATGCATATACAGACATTTGGGGGCCTACACAAAATGTATCTCTTGGAGGTAGTTCATACTTTGTCACATTCATTGATGATTGTTCTAGAAAGCTGTGGGTATATTTTATGAAGAAAAAGAGTGAAGCGTTTGAGTACTTTAGAACTTTCAAGGCTGCAGTTGAAAGAGAAACAGACTTGAAAGTAAAGTGCTTAAGGTTAGATGGAGGGGGAGAGTACCTCTCAAATGAGTTCAGTGATTTTTTGAGGTCTCATGGGATAAAGAGACAGTTCACATGCAGGTATACCCCACAACAAAATGGGGTTGCAGAAAGAAAAAACAGGCATATTGCAGAAGTTGCACGTGCCTTAATGGCTGAAAAGAATATGCCTAAGCATTTCTGGTATGAGGCTTTTCATACTAGTGTTTATATTATGAACAAAACTCCCACAGCTGCAATTCATGGTATGACTCCTAAAGAATGTTTTACTAGCAAAAAGCCTAATGTCTCACACTTGAAAGTGTTTGGTTGCATTGTGTATGTTCATGTTCCAAATGAGTTGCGGAAGAAATTGGATCCAAAGGCTGAAAAGTGTGTCTTTATTGGATACTCTTTAGAGCAGAAAGGGTATTGTTGTTATAACCTTGTCACATGTAAGTTCAGAGTGAGCAGGGATGTCATCTTTGATTAAATGAGCAGTTGGTATGCATCTAGTGGTGATGATTGGATGATGATGATAATCATAACACTCATGTGCAGGCTGAAAAGCAAGAATCACGGACTCTTAGTGGACCAGAGACATCATCTAGTAGTCCTTGGTCTGGGAGACTAAGGAGTACCTCTACATCTTCAAGTGCATCTAGTAGCACTACATGTAAAGACAAAGGAAATAATAAAGTGTCAGATGGCATTGATGCAGTTCTTGATGGAGACTCCAGTGGCTCAGAGAGCCTAGATGATGAGCTTGGTATTCCTTCTGTCAAGACACCAAGTGTACAGAGAGCTCATAATAATGTAAAGGCTCCATTGAGTGATCCGGTGGTACGCAGATCTAGCAGGGTCAGATACCCTGTTAGAAGATTTGGTTTTGAAGGTTATGCAGCTCACCATTATGCTTATATAGTGAAACTAGTTGAGGATGTTGAGCCCACTTGTTTTGAGGATGCTGTTGGTCATACTCATTGGGATGCAGCAATGGATGAGGAGATGGTTGCATTAGAGGCCAATAAGACTTCGGACCTAGTATCTTTGCCGAAGGGCAAGAAAGCTATTGGATGTAAGTGGGTTTATAAGATTAAGCACAATGCAGATGGTTCTATTAGTAGGTACAAAGCTAGGCTGGGTGCAAAAGGCTATGCCCAGACATATGGTATAGATTATGATGAAACCTTTAGTCGAGTTGCTAGGATGGCAACTATCAGATGTGTGATTGCTTTGGCAGTAGCCAAAGGTTGGAGGTTGTAGCAAATGGATGTGAAGAATGCCTTCTTGCATGGTGATTTGTAGGAAGATGTGTATATGGATCAGCGAGCAAGTTATGAAGATTTAGAGCATTCCACGTATGTGTAGAGGTTGAAGAAGGCGCTCTATGGGCTCAAGCAAGCACGTAGAGCATGGTCTGACAAGATCAGAGAGTATCTTGTCAATATTGGCTTTTATGTTTCTGATGCTGATCACTCACTTTATGTGAGAAAGGGAGATGCAGGTTTGGTCATCATAGTCATCTATGTGGCTGACTTGATTACTACAGGTGATAGTGATAGTGGGATTGCTGAAATTAAGGATTTTTTGAAGAAGAAGTTTGAGATGAAGGATTTAGGTGAGCTAAGGTACTTCCTTGGCATTGAGGTGATCAGATGTGATGATGGTATATGGCTGTCCCAAAGACAGTATGGCTTGGATATGTTGTCCAAGTATGGTATGACAGCATGTAAACCGCTTTCAGTCCTATTGGAGCAGAATGTAAAGTTGAGTACTGATGTTGGGGATGAGATAGAAGACCCTACTATGTTCAGGATAATAGTGGGGAGTTTGATCTACATGACCATTACAAGGCCAGACTTGAGCTACGTTGTTGGTCTTGTGAGTTAGTTTATGCAAGTACCTAGAAAGCCACATTTGGATGCAGTCAGACGCATATTGAGATATGTGAAGTCCACATTACATTATGGACTTTTCTATGAGGAAAGTACATATGTACAGGTGTTTGGATACACAGATGCAGATTGGGCTGGTAGTATGTCTGATAGAAGATCTATCAGCGGATACATGTTCTCTCTTGGTAGTGGAGCAGTTTCTTGGAGCAGCAAAAAGCAATCTACAGTTGCTTTGTCGAGTACACAGGCTGAGTATAGAGGTGTTGCTATTGCAGCATGTGAGGTAGTATGGCTACAAAAGTTAATGGCTGATTTGGATGTGCGGATGGAAGGTCGAGTTGTCATTTATTGTGACAACATGAGCAGTACACAGTTGGCTAGGAACCCTCTGTTCCATGCTAGGACAAAACATATTGAGGTACACTATCACTTTATGAGAGAGAAGGTACTAGCTGGTGAGATTGACTTGGTGTATGTCAGCACACAGGATTAGATAGCTGACATCTTCACCAAGGCATTAGGTACAGAGAAGCTTCAAAAGTTTCGAAGCTTACTTGGAGTCGTAGAGATGTAGTTGACTTGAGGGGGAGTGTTGAGATGACAAGCTCAACACATGCGGACATTGATGATGGACCGCCTGGTTAGATGGGTCCACACATCTACACTTAGCACGTCGATGGTCATTATGACTCACACATGGCCACTGACTCATTACTTATTATATTCAGGTTGTTACACCTATTTACAACTGGCATAGTTATAGCGCCAGTCGACTAGTGTAGTTGGTTATGCATTGTTTGACTTAGTAGGCCACTTTCCTTTATATTGTATCTTATCTATACTTTGTGTACATTGTAAAGTGTGAAGAAGAAGAAGGAGAAATCAGCAAGAAAACGTTTTGGCCTCCATCTCTCTTCTTGTCTCTTGAGTGAGCTTCTCCTTATGCATTCTGTGTGTGTTCAGCATAGCATCTTGAGCAAGTCCCCCCACCACGTGATTCTTAACATCTACTACCCAGAAGAGATACATTATAGTAGCAACTGATTTTTTCACAAAATGTTCAGAAGCACGAGTAACAAGGCAGGACAATGCAAAAGAGACTGCAACTTTCCTTTTAGAGCAGATTATTTGCCGTTTTGGTCCACTGAAAGAATTAGTGTCAGATCGTGGAACCCACTTTTTGAACAAAGTGATCAAAAGCTTGACTGAAGCTTGGAAAATCAAGCATAATAAAATGACCCCTTATAATCCGCAAGCAAATGGACAAGTCGAAAGTACTAATAAGCAGCTTGTGGGTATCTTGTCTAAAATAGTATCTGAGAAGAAATGGGACTAGGACAGGAAGTTGTATGTGGCAATATGGGCGTATAATACAACGTTCAGGCGAGCTACCAGCCATACTCCATTTAAATTAGTTTATGGGGAAGAGTGTGTGTTACCCCTCGAAATCGAGTTGCCAACCATACGATTCGCAATTAACCACTCTTTGGGAGATGAGGATTCCCTCTTTGAACGTTTCACGACCATAGCCCACCTGGATGAGCTGAAACTGCAGAGCTTATTATACCAGGAGGTAGCTAAATGTCGGATGAAGCAATTGCATGACCTCAGAGCGAAGAAATATATCTTTAAAAAATGGCAATTAGTTCTATATTATGATGCACGTAGGGAGCTATTTCCAGGGAAGCTGGAACCTAAATGGGATGGCCTCTACAAGATTGTTAGGATAGGGAAAAATAGGTCTATGGGTCTATTAGCTGATTTGTATGGAGTAGAGTTTGAATATAAGGTTAATCTTAATAAGATTAACCTTATTATTTCTAAGTATGCTAATACAAAGAAAATTCATTGCAGGTCCATGCTAGGGATGATTTGCGACCTGCAAAAGAGCTAAAAGCTGGTGGATAGGGCGGTTAATTCCTTATTTGGAGCAGAGATACCATCAGGGGAAACTCATCTGGTGGAGCAATGGATACAAAGTGATTGAGAAAGAAGACGGAACCTTTGTGTGGGAGATCAAAGTCTTTTGCCATCACTGCTTATGACTGTTGACAAGTATCCCTGTTGAGTTCAATGAAGAAGGTGGGATGGAGCCGTCAGTTCACCCTCTAAACATGCTAAATTTTGATTATCGTAATTATGAGTAGAGGAGTTCGTGATGGTAGGCTGTGTAAACCCATTGTGGACGTACACATTATATTTTGATGGAGCGTCTAGGGGCCCTAATAAAAAAGAGAGTGTTGGAGTAGTAATCTGTGATCCCTGACGTAGAGTTACGATGAAGTTAGCTGCTTATCTCGGGGCAGGATTCACTAACAATATGGCAGAGTATAAAGCCTTGATTATGGGACTGCATATTGCCAAACAAGGTGGTATTCGTCAATTGTTAGTAAAAGGGGATTCCCAGTTGATCCTGCATCAACTAGATGGGACATACATAGTGCGGAATCCCATTCTTTGTATGTATCATCAAACTGCTATGACCCTACTTGAGAAGTTTGAGAGAGTATCTTTTCAGCTGATTCCATGCTATTGGAATCAGTTTGCGGATTCACTGGCAAATCTTGCTTATGAGGAATACCTCTTCTTCAATTGTGGTCCTAGTTTGGATATTGTTATCAATGATGAAACAGGACCCGGTCACTTGTGGGGAATGTTATCAGAGCATGCAATATATGGCAGACGATGGTTGATATGGGTGATGCAAAGAGTAGCCGAGACCAATCTACCGTTGTTATCCTGGACCCATAGGCTGATTAGACAACATGTTATGCGTACACCTCTTGCTATATATGCAGGAGGGATGGGTCATAACCTTATGCATTTAGTTTAGGGCTGGGAGTCCTGGGTTTTCCTCCTCGAAAAGGAGTCTATTATTGTATATCTGTGTTATTTCGGGGAGGGATGTGTAGGTATTACTCTGTTTGATCTCGTTAGGCCAAGAGGGCTAGTGTTGCAAGGTTTTGAATGTTGTATTTTGTAAGGCCAAGAGGGCTGATCAATTTTTGTACTAAAGTGTTTTATTTCATTAGGCCAAGAGGGCCAGTTGTCTATTTAGTGCAGGTGCAGTTAATGGTTTCTTGTTTTAGTTTTGTGCTAGACAGGTTCGGAAGAAGAGCTTGGAGGGAGCCTTTTGTTGTGCGGAAGCTTCTCGTGGCCCTATCCAGGTGATATCTCTCCTTTATGAGTACCGTGTTTTATGCTATAGGTGTCTGTGTGCTTGTAGGGGATTTTCTTTTCTTGTTGGGGACCAATAACCAAGGCATGAAGTCCCAGGTTTAGGTTAAGTATATCTGAAGGGAGGTCTGAGTACTTGTTGCCTCCTGTAAAGACATTGTCAAGCATTGAAAGACCTGTTTTAGAAGGGGGTCCTAGTGACCCTGTTCTGCTAGCCTGCTGGGCAACCGTTCTAGGAGTTCTTATTAGTTGTGAGGCAGTTAGAGAAGCTTGCCAGAAGAAAAATAATGATGATGATAAAAACCCTGAATATCTTAAAGAAAATAAATATATACAAAGGTGTGTAAAAAGGGATTCTAATCCCCTATAAAATTTGAAAAGAAAAGAAAGAAAACTTTAGAAGCAATTGATCATCGCCTTGGAAAGGTCTAGTAGGTTCTTGGGGCCGAGTCAGACCCGGGGCCGATGCCTTGTCTTCCTGGGGGTGGCGTCTTGCTGGAAAAGAAGAAATTAAGGAAGGTTGGAGCAAAAATAAAAGTGAGCATCAGAAAAGGATTAAGTGTCGCCTTGCGAGGGCTTGGTAGGTTCTTGGGTATCGAAAAAGGACCTGAGGCCGATGCCTTGTTCTCCCTGGGTCACTACGCTCAGCTCCCTCCTTTTTACACGCCCGAGTATGAAACATAAAACCTTAAAATAAGAAATGTGCTGAAAGAAAATACTTATTGATCAGGCTATAGAAGTCCTCATCTCGTAGGAGCTCCTAGTTGTGTTGTCTTTAGTTAGGTTGGTAGTTCAGACCACCACTTAGGGAAACCTCTTTGATAGTTCTTTTTAGTATGGTCGTGTTGGAGCAGTTGGTTAGTGACTAGCTTCGGACCTTCTATCAAATTATGCTAGGCCTACTCCTTGTGGATGTCATGCCTTAGTTTTGTCAGGGGGTAGGGTGAGCATTGTGCTGTGCTTAGTATATCTATTTTGTATCAGCTTGATGCTTCCTTTAGTTGTTTTGTGCAGATCTATTGTGGAATTCGATGGGCTAAGTTGCCCTATCCTGTGGTCGCCAATGAAAGCTAGATTTTAGGGTGGCAAATGGACCTACAAATTGCGGAAAAATGTGAAATTTAGCAAAAAAATGTTCAATCACGAAGGCGGAGCCTCGACCTAGGATGATTTTAAGCAACAAGTGCTTTAAAGGCGCCCGTGCGACAATTGTAGATTTTTAGTAAATTTTTTATCTGCTGGATTGAGTTGCGGGAGCTACTGGCCAGTGCGGGATGCCGAGAGGGATGCCCAGGATTTTTCGGATTGCAATTCGGACACCCGACACAGGAAATGCCAGAAACCGCCCAAGAATGAAAAGGTGGACCAAATTTGAGATCAAAGGGGGTGCCCTTTGGAGGGGGCACCCCCCCAATTCTATTTCGTGTATGGCGGCATGCACTCCAACGGATTAGCGTGCAGAAAATCGATGCCCCCCCCCACCCCCCCCTAAAATCGATGATGGAGCTTACTAGTGAGCCATAGATCAGATGTCAGCAGGCAATTCCACATTTTTTGCCAATCATATCACCGCCTCTCACGCAGACAATGATGGCCTGATTGGAGAGAGAGAAAATCAGTCTTTCTCTCTCCTCCCTCTCTCTCCTCTAAGCGGTGCTGCACGTGGGAAGAAGAAAGAAGAAGAAGGAATGGCGGATGCTCGTCTGCTCCATACGGGATTGATTTCCAGCATGCATTTAATGCTCAGCATGACCCCGCATTGCCGTCTCCATCTTCTCTTCATAGAACAAAAAAATCGAAACCCAAAAATAAGCGGTAATGCTATTTTTACAAAGAAAAATGTTTTTAGTGCTATTTGCTTTATGAAACCTTGTTCATATGGGATGAAAGTTCATTATGATATTGTTTTCCATGAGTTCCAACTGTTTGCAACTTGAAAATTAGAAAATACAAGGCTACATGGCTGGAATTAATGTTAAAATACACGCAGAACACGTATTTTAAGAGTAAAAAGGGTTTTTTTTTCTATATAAATGAGAAATATAATATGTCACACCAACTAAATTTGAGTTTTGCTATCAATGAACCTAAGGGCCACAACCCACAATCAAATTTCATTTTTAGTCATTATTTATTAAAGAAAAATAGGGAAAAATGTCCAAAAATGAGAAAATTTGGTTTAAAAGTAGGGAAAAATAGAAAACGGACTGAGGAAAATTACAGAAAATTATATCTACGTTTGTGCAATGTATAACAATGGCAAAGCATGAGGTTGGCCTCGGTTTGTCCCCATTTCTATGTTTTGTGCGTATTTATCATGCTTTTAAAAGGGAGAAATGCATAGAAACCCTATCTAACCGACCAACGATGCAAAATGCTAAGAGTTAGATAAAGAGGGGCTGAAACGTTGAAGGATAAAGAAAAGATTTGATTTATGCATTGCACTTGGCATATAGGAAACTGTTTAAATAAAGAGGATGGTAGCATGAGCATATGGCTCAGTGCCTCCTTTCAACGCAGCACGCACTAGTAAAATTCATGGAAAAGAATGCTTTATGCACCATTCACGATGCTGATTTTTCTTTTGTCTAAGCACATAGTCATACACGATTCGCATTAAGCATAATAATTAAAAGGCATCGAAAAAAACCTCATGGATGCATGGCACCTGTTTTCCTTAGGTTGTGACCAACGATGAGCGTGAGGGGATGTCCTAAGCTGTAGGTTAGTTGTTGGGTCTTAAGGGGAAAGTGTAGTGAGGAATGGTACATCTTGGAACATAAAATATTGGTACCTTGAGAGGAGTATGTGCGGAGATGTTCTATATGTCTAGCAGCGCATCAAAGAGCCAATCCCTGCGATGTAGGAGAGCTGCAGTGGGGCTCCGACTATTAGTCGGTGGAGTGCCTCCATATGTGTGTGATCGTGGCATTGCCAATGTTAAGGGTTCTCCCTCTAAGGAGTTTAAGGGAAACGTTGGACTATAAACTATAAACACAAGAATTAAGCTTTAGGACAGTTTGTCCTTTAGCATTGGATTGACGCTCCTGGTCCGCGAGGCCGTGAGGGTGTTTGTGTGTCATGAGCATGAGGTCCGGCTAGTGCCAGAGTCAGTGCCGGCCCATTTCAGGTCCCATCAATCCCTCGAGAGACGCTCCTGGCCCGCGAGGCCGTGAGGTGTGGTTGTCTGTTGAGAGCATGAGGTCCGGGCTATTGCCTTAGCCAGTGCCGACCCATTTTAGGTACCATCAGTGGTGCATGTGTTGGGAGCTGCATATAAGTGGCAGTCTCTGAATCTAGGTTGTAAAGGGACCTAAGTTTATAATTTCCATTAGGAGTATGCTAAGCTAACCATAAAATGGGGTTTGTTCAAGGATGGAAAACCTTTGCTTTCCCTATACAAAACTTACTGATGGACTTAGTTAGTTATATAGAGCATAAGTCCTCTATAGAAGATAATTTAGGTGAGGAGAAGAGTAATGAGTTAGTGGTTACCCCATCCTCTAATGCGATGGCATGGATTGAGGTTTGCCTTGGTGTGGTCTCTACCCAAGAG
Organism: Lygodium microphyllum; assembly: GCF_053477565.2. Lineage (NCBI taxonomy): Eukaryota > Viridiplantae > Streptophyta > Polypodiopsida > Schizaeales > Lygodiaceae > Lygodium > Lygodium microphyllum. The sequence goes on along the minus strand of NC_141135.1, from coordinate 139,787,390 downwards.
AAATCATGTATAACCATCCATCAACCTAGAGGGCATGGAATAAGTATGTTGGAAGCTATGGTGGTCATGGCATCAACAAGTGATTATGCTAAAGTTGTAGTGCCATGGGAAAAACTCGACACAGAGTGGAGTGCAGTTATGGCTGAAACATATCATGTGGTGGGGCATTGGGCAAAAATTTTAAGTATCACAAGGATGTTAGAAGCCCTAGATGTAAAGGAAAAACCGTTGCTTAAAAGACACGGTTCCCAGGTCCTAAGTGCTAAGGATAAGTTTTCTTTTTATGAGGGGCAGAAGCTCATAGATAAAGCTATCATGGAGCTGCCTAGGAAGGGGCAAGATATGGAAGATCCTCTAAGAAAGGATTAGAATGACATGCTAAGAGCTATAGGTCTCCCTAGACCACTTTATGAGTTAGCAGAAAGGGACATTAAGGATAATGTTAGACTCCCTACACCAGTAAAGGTGGAAATGGAAGAGGTTGGAGACCCTAAGACACTCGGGTTAGGCCATGATTACGAGGATTTTAATTGCTCAGTCCTGGTCCCAAGGAAAGAACTAAATTCCCTCCTCCTTATAGGGATCTCCCAGTGTTTCATGGGTTGGTTAATGAGGATCTGATGCTGCATTTACGAGAATACGGCCTAACTTACCTTGCAACTGGGTTCAATGATATTCGTCGGATGCTTGTATTCTCAAGTACCCTAAAGGGAGAGGCTAGAAAATGGTATTGGAACCTCCCAAGGGGATCTCTTAAATCCTTTGAGGAGTTGAGTGATTGATTTTTAGATGAATATGAGAAGAATGTGCATATGACCCAAGTTTTAGGGCAGCTGATGCAGATTAGGCAAGAGTCCTATCCTTCTGTTAAAGAATATGCTAGAGCCTTTGATGATATTCTGAGGCTTTTTCCAAGAAGAGCTAATGCATTGCCAGGTGATGTGCTATGTGAGCTCTTTTTGAGTGTCTTAGAGATTAACATGCAAATCCAAGTGGGATTGCGGAATCCTAAGTCGTTAAAAGGGAAGCAAAGATGCATGCCATTGATTATAAGGGACATATTTAGAGATGTTGGGAAAAATTTTGGAGTTTTCCTCACTTAGTACAAGTGCATCCTATCTTCCAACCATTTCTACAAGGAGACATCTCACTTGTTGATACCAAGGCAGCCTATGAGAGGAACCTTGGTAGCCAAAATCTCCAAGCAAAAAATGGCAATAGTAGGGATAATATAGTCCCTCAGGATAAAAACATTCCAAGCCCAGTAAGTCCCAGCATGGCTTGCAACACTTTCATGAGAGGTAGTTGTGATGCTGGAATTGATAGAACCATTAGGTCTACAAGCTTAGATGAGTGTTCTATGAGTGGTTCTAGTTGTACTCCTAGTAAGGCTCTTGAGAGACCTTTTCAATTTATAGATGAATCATGCTTTCGAGTAGATACTATTCCTTTTAGTAAAAGCATGGTTCCTCTAGCTAAGCAGTTGTTGCAAAGTGGACAAAGGCAAGTAAAGACATCTCATGTAGAGAAGATGCAGCATGCCAAAGGTCCACATGTACTAAATAGAATCCATAAGGCTGTGAGGCCATCTAGTAATGGTGATAAATCCACAGTGAGTCCATTGGACCAATGTGGGAAGATGAGGCAGTCTAAGAATATGAAAAGGAATATGAAATGGGTTTGGAGGCCCAAAACCCCTAAAAATACTATTGGTGTGTCAAATGAAGGGCCAAGTATTGCATGTGGACATGCTTTGATGGATTCCCAAGAGGATGCGACTAAAGGCCATAATGCAACATCTGACAATAGGGACCGCCGCCCTGAGATGCATCTATGTGATGGGTCTAGGCTTGAAGCTTTGTCTAGCTTGGATCGTATCATTGACATATGTAATGGTCCAATTAGAGAATAGTTGAATGATCATAAATCCATGATTCTACATGTAGGAGGAGTTACTGGAAAATTGGGACAAGCGATTTGTTTGAATGACAACCAAGGGGATGAGATATATCAACCTAATGATGTCACTCATTCAACTCATAGTACCCAAGAAGAGATGGCCATTATTACTGAGATATTAGTAGAAAGGCTTGGGCTAGTGGATCTACAAAGAGCGTAGATCAAGCTTTTAGGTGACTCGCATGAGTAGCATCAGGCTAGTCCTCCTATTTTATGCTATCCTTGGTATCATGATTAGTTTGATGAGATGTGATGTGTATGTCAAGGAGATCATATATTGCATGGATTAGAATGAACTATCCATTTTAGGCCAAGAGGACCAACTAGTTTGTAATGAAATGTGCTATTTCTTTAGGCCAAGAGGGCCATTCGTCTTTTTGGTGCGGGTACAGTTAATGGGGTTTTGTTGTAGTGATTGCATTATACAGGTTAGTGAAGTCGCTGGAGGGATCCTTTGCTATGAAGGAGCTTCTTGTGGGTATTCCACGTGGTTTCGTCTCCTTTTCGAGTCTTTTTCCTTACGCGATTAATGATATATGTGTGTGTAAGGGTTACTTTCTTTTGTTTGGTGGGGACCGGCAATCGAGGCATGAAGTCCCAGGATTAGGCTTTGTATGTCTGGGGAAGGTCTGAGTAGTCATTGCCTCTTGCAAGGCATTGCCAGGCATTGTAAGACTTGTTTTAGATGGGAGTTCTAGTGACCCTGTTCTGTTGACCTGCTAGGTAGCCATTCTAGAAGTTTTTGTTAGTTGTGAGGCAGCTAGAGAAGCCTACTAAAATAATGATGGAAAGAGACAAAATCCTAAATATCTGAAAGACAATATGTGAATATACGGAGGTGTGTAAAAATGGGTTCTAACCCCTATAAAAATAGAAATGGAATGAAAGAAATATCTTTGAGCTGTTGTTTATCGCCTTGCGAAGGCCTGGTAGGTTCTTGGGGACGAGTCAGGACTAGGGGCCGATGCCTTGTCTTCCTAGGGGTGGCTTCTAGTAGAAAAATAAGAATAAAAGAAGATTGGAGTGAAAATAAAAGTGAGCGTTAGAAAAGGAATAAGTGTTGCCTTGTGCGGGCTTGGTAGGTTCTTAGGTACCGAGATAGGACCTAAGACCGATGCCTTGCTCTCCTTGGGTCATTATGCTCAGCTCCCTCCTTTTTACACGTCCGAGTATGAAAAATAAGAGGCTAAAGACCCAATGTGCTAAAAGATAATATTTGTTGATCTAGCTATAGGAGTCCTCGCCTAGTAGGAGCTCCTAATTGAGTTGTCCTTAGTTAGGTAGGTAGCTCAGACCACCACTGAGGGTGACCTCTTTGTTGGTTCTTGTTAGCTTGGTTGTGTTGGCGCAGTTGGTTAGTGAATAGCTTTCGACTTTCTGTCAGATTATGCTAGGCCTACTCCTCGTGGATTTCATGCCTTGGTTTTGACAAGGGGGTAGGGTGAGAGCTGTGATGTGTTTTGTTGAGTATCTATTTTGTATCAACTTGATGCTCTTTATGGTTGTGTTTATGTGCAAATTTGTTCATGGGATTTGATGGGCTGAGTCACCCTATCCCATGGTCGCCAATGAGAGCTAGATTTTAGGACCTATTTTGGACCTGTTTTTGAAGCGTTGAAGCTCGTTTTGGAGCCGGAACGTGCTCGAGAGGTGTTAAAGAGCCAATTTTCATGAAAAATCAAATGGTGGTGGATGGCCAAGCTAGATTTTTTCTAGATGCATTTCGACATCAGGGATCCGATACAAGTCTCGGTTTGTCAATCCGAGGTCGTTTGACCCTCCATTTAATCCCTGCAAGGTTCGGTGTTATAAAGCAGCTACTGGATCACGAAGCCATAAAGTGTGTGAGAGAGGCCAAATTGATGGAGTTCGATGCCATGAAGCCACCTGTTCAATCGGATTGCAGATCGGAGTTCGTTTGGGCCCTCAAAATTGAAAAATCCACTTGCGGGACAGTGTGAACACAAAAAGATGAACCAATTATTTTAATGTTTTAAACCTTAGGCTTAATAAAAGCCTTGAAACTAATGCAAAAACTGTCGAACAGAGGGAAGTGTCAATGCGCCTCCTCATTTTTGCTCATTACCTCGCCGATTCAAACTCGTTTGGAGAGAGAGAGGGAGATTCTCAATCAGGGCAAGGAGAGGAACAAGATGGCTGCAAGTTTGCCCGTTTTAATGGAGGATTTAAAAATCTCATTTTTTGTCTTTCTCTCTCCTCCCTCTCTCTCCTGCAAGGGGTAGTTCCTACGTGTGAAGAAGAATGAAGCCCGGTTGGTGGCGTGGTACTGGATTGCGTCTAAACTGAAGGTGGGATGAAGATGGCAGTGTGGAGGCAGGTTGAGTGTCAAATGGGCCCTGATTTGTAGACCGGCAACAAGTTTCAAAACCCAAAATAATAAAAAATACACGGTAATGACATTTTTACAAAGAAAATGGCTCATTTTTCGCATTTAATGAGGTTAGCAATGTTCATATGGGATGAGAATTGATGGACATGTTGTTTGCTATTGGTTTTAGTCTTTCATAATAATAAAATTAGAAAATATACACTTAAATTGTGGAAAATAAATGGAAAAAACCTGAAAAGTGTGGTTTTTAGAGTAAAAATGGGATTTTTGGGCTTAAAATTAGAAAAGTATGAAACAAAACACCAATAAAATCTACATGATTATTGTTTAAAGACTTAAGAGCCATAGCTCTGAAAAAAGGCTAATTTTATTCAATTTTTATTGATAATAAATAAGAAAAATAAAGGAAATTTGCTTTTTAAAAGGGAAAAAATAGGAAACAGATGAGAAAAATTATGGAAAATTATGGATGTGTCTGCGAGTGTATAATGAGGATAAGGCATGAGGGTTTGCCTCAGGTTATCCCCATTTATATGTTTTTGTGAGTATTTACTACTTATTTCGTGTGAAATACACATAAAATTACCCTTTTACCTATCATTGCAAGAAAAACTCTAAACCGTAGGGGAGGAGGGAAGTTTGAGTGCTAAAATATAATACAAAATCTAATGTATTTGCTACATTATTCATATAGGATGATGTTAATTTAAATAAAGGGAAGTACATCACGAGCGTAAAGCTCGGTGTGTTCTCTCATCGCCCGCAGCAATTAGGTGTTAGTGTATGGAAACATGAAAAGAATGGATTTGCACAATGCACGAGGCTGTTTTTCAATTGTTTGAGCACTTAATCATATACACATTTGCATCAAGCATCGTTAAATGGTATCAATGACATGCTCCTGGATGCATAATAGCACTTGGTTTCTTTAGGACTTGACCCATGTAGAGAGAGTGAGCAACCTGGCTGTAGGTCTAGACGGTGAGTCCAAGGGGATGGGTAAGTGAGGATAAGTGCATTCTTGGAACGTTAAGTATATTGGCACTAAGAGGGGAGTTTGTTTCGAATGTGTCTATGTGTAGAAGCAGCGCATTGAGGGGCCAATCCCCTAGATGTAGGAGAGCTGCAGTAGGGCCACGACAATTAGCTCGTGGGGTGCTCTTGTGTCTGTGATATGTGGTATTTATTGCCAATATATGTATAATCTCCCTCTAGGGGGACGGGGAAAGGGAACATGCGTTGGATTACAAACTATAAATGCGCAATAGTTAGTGTTAAGGATATTGTATCCCTTGACAGATGCTCCTGGCCCGCGAGGCCGAGGTGGGGTTGTCTATTGAGAGCATGAGGTCCAACTAGTGCCTTGGCCAGTGCCAGCCCATTTTAGGTTCCATCAATATTCTCCGCCTCCATTTGATCTAAGACATGAAATTTTACATCTCAACTCATTTTCGGCATGCTTCTTGAAGTCCTTGAATGCATCAAGCACATCATCCTTGTGTTCCAATATGTGAAGCCAAGTATACATGCTGAAATCATCAATGAAGGATACATAGTAACGAGAACCACCAAACGAAGCATTATGAGACAAACCCCATACATCTGAATGTACCAACTACAAGGGTCGTGAGCTATTTTGTACATGTCTCATAAATGGAAACCATGCTTGCTTTCCAAACTAACATGCATCACATACATGTCCAAAGTCATGTTACTTGAACTTAAATAGTCCAAGCACAATCTCCTTCTGCTGCATAGATTTCAGCTTTTGTACATTCACATGGCCAATCCACTTATGCCATATCTCAACATCATGTATAGCACCATTATCATGTGCAAACATGGCTACTTTCAATTCTGGAATTGATACATCAAGAGTAAACATTCTTGATATTGTCAGTGCAATCATATCATCCTCAAACACTGAAGATCCAATGGTGGCAAGCTGATCCGCTATGTTCTTGATCTCTGTAATGTAGGCATTGAATGCTTCTGCCATTCCTAGACATGTTATTGAATTGTTGCTTTAACTGAATCTTTCTTGCATGTGTTACATTTCCATAATTCTTCATGAGTATGTCCCATGCATCCTTTAGGGAATTGCATCTAGTAATCCGTATAACCATAGCATCTGATATACATAAGGAAAACCAATGTAACACCTTGCATGCTCTCATAGTCCATAGCTTATGAGCCCTTTTTTTATCATTTGTCAGATTCCTTTCATGTATTTCAGGTTTAGCCTCATTACTTGTACATAAGTCCCAATAACCTCTGCCAACCAAAAAATTCTTCATACGGAACTCCCATAAAGAAAAAAATTTGTTGTCCATCTTCTCTCCCTTAATTTGAGTGATATTGTCAGTGCCTTGAGCATTTTCCATAGTTGCAGCTTAGGTATTCAGTGATGTATACAACCTATAAGTATCTAATGCATTTTCTTATAGTTCATGACCAATTTCTTGCTATTCATGATAGTTTCCTACAATTCAAGATAGTTTACTTGACAATCTGCTTGCTATAAATTGTATTCCAACAATGAAAAAACATAGTCAATTGAGCATAAACCAAGCTCAAATCAGTTCAAAACATTCTATGGTAGTGGCAAAACATCCCATCAACAAACTATGTCCATACAAGTATCAATGTTTGTATTGTATGCAAGTAGCAGTACTAAATACAGTCAGCCCACTGCTATAACCAACAGTATTTTCTCTATTAAAACAAGGGTATTCAAATATCAAAACAGCCCCAAAACATCTCATTCAGTTGCCACTCTATGTAGGAGTTGATACATGTCCAACCGGTCAGAATATATTGCATGTATGTCAAGTGAAGTTGATAGATATCCTTCCTGTAGACAATAACCAATCAATACCCTGGTATAACCAACAACAAATTAGTCCAATCTTTGGACTTTCAGCACTCACAATATCCCAAAAGGAATCTACCACTCAAGTGGTATGATCCAAGCACTTGTTAGTAGCAAATAAGCATCACAAATACTTCAACCCTATAGGTATATTGTTTCCAAATTTAAGACATCAACCAGTTCACTATTTCTAGCCTACAAATAATCTCCAAAACTGAGCATTTAACACTCCAATATCATGCTCAAATGCATGATAATAAGGGCATATACATTGTTAGGATAAAAGCCACTAGTGCCCTAGAATCACCTGTTGTTTACTGCAGTAAACATCCAGTCTACACAAGTTTGTGCTGAATATCTCAAAATTTGTGAGAAATTAAAAAAAATTTCTTCTGCAAAGTTGTAGATCACGTCAAAATGGTTAGGAATCACAGGTAATTTCTCCAAAAACCATTTTTGTAGCAAGATATAGCTTCTGCAAAAAAACGGGCTGCAGGCACAGTCTCCTTTGATGACATTTTCTTCAGATCTGATGTCTCAATGTCAAATGACCACTATCAAGCGTTCAAGCTTCAAGTGTTCATGCTCTGATACCATGTTGGAAGAGAGGGAGAGAGACAGAGTGGAGTGGAAGATGAGCCTTAGCTCATTGTTATTCTTCTTCCATTATTCTTCCATCATACTCTCTAAAAAGACTTATACACATAGGTATGACTAACCAAGACTAACTGTGGTTAAGTCACTGACTACACCGGCTTATTGAATATCACACACGTATACATCTATATCTAGCTAATGTCAGTCACATAGATAAAGATAGACCAATTGAAGAGTAACGGGAGCTTGATATTCTTACACATCTCTGTGTGTGTGTGTGTGTGTGTGTGTGTTAGCATCCAAGCCATTAGGCCTTCTCCTTTCTCCTTACAATGGGGGAGAAGATCACAGGATAGGGTATAGGTTTGTAGGAAAAGGGAAAAGAAAGAACGCGTGTGGACACCCTCTAAGGAGGGGAAAAGAAGGAGACCCTTGGAATATTCCTTGTCTCCATCTCTCCCTCTCTCTCTCTCACCCTCTCTCTTCCTCTTTCTCTTTGTCACTCTCACACACACGTAGACTCTCTCTCACTTCCTTCAGCATGCCGTTGAAGGCCTCCTATCCCCTTATGATTGGGGGGGGGGGGGGGGGTTATATAGGGAGGAGGGTGGTGTTATTGTGGGGGGCCACGTTATATTGGGAGAAGTGGGTGTAGTGGTGGTGGTGTTGCAGTCTACATGGTGGAGGGCTTCTTAGCCCCTTCCATGTGGCCGTGGGATAGTTAATGTGGCCTCCCCCTTGCCTACATCTTCATCATCCTTGTCCACATCATCTTCTCCCTTATCGTCTACTCCTTCTCCCTCCACATCATCCCTTTCTTCCTCCACATCATCGTCATATACCTCTTCCTCCCCTGGCCACTTGTTTGGTGACAAAAAGGGGAGGATTAAAAAAATTCAATTACTTCCTCATTAGAGAACTTGAGATGTCCTCATCTCGGAGGAACTGGGAATTTCGTTTTGGAACCTATGGGGTAGGACCCATCACACATTCACTGTAACACTCCGATTACTCATGAGCATGCAATGTTTTGAAACAACAACTTATTGTATTTGATATATTTGAGCCTGGTCAACTAACTTAATTTTGACTATCATTGCTTGATTGGCAAAAGTGAATCTCGAAGGAGAGAAATAATCAATCATCAACTCAATCCATATCTCCGCCTCTGTTGCGATGTCTATTCCTTTTCCACCAAACTCGCATGCCTTAATGAATTTCTTCTCTTGCATATCAACATTCATGGTGGGTACAAAAGGTGCCTGAAAATGAAGCCATACCACTTAGGTTATTCTATTTAGGATATGTCTATGAACCATATATTAATCAATCTCATATCATTATGAAGTTTCACTATGATATCAATTATAATGTGCCCATCCAGGCACGTTTTTAGTGGTCCAAATCTAAGTGATATTTCTTGGCACTCCCATTGAATGTTATGGTGTTTGTTGCTTAGGGTTTCTTGAGTCCATCTCGCAACAAAATGTTCAGGGCCAACGAACCCAGTGGGATTGACCTGAAATCTGGGTTCCTAGTGGTCAAGATGGAGCTGACATCATTCTAGTGTCGGGTCCTAGAAACCCTACTTTACGTAGAGATACCCAAGCCAAATCAGACCCATGCCACACTCAATTAAAAGAGAATGGGAAATGACATGGATGTGCCGCTCAACCTCCCTACCCGTAGGGCATAGTCCCATTCCGGTCCCCTAACATGGCATGAATCAAGGTTCTAACCTAACAACTCCTAAGAGTCAATAAAACCTTGTAAGAAACCTCCTAGTTCTCTGGGACCACCCTACCATAGGATAGACTCGTCGGGGATTCTACCCACCCACTTACTCAATATGCGTTCTTTAGTTATTTAGTTAGGTCCTATCACATTTATGAGTGACATTTAAAATCAGCTTCCTTAATTAAGCCTTTTAGAGAACAGGGTTTGTTCGCATAGTTTATAGCATCGACCATGTTCCCTACAGAAGTTTCGGAGGGGGTCACTCATGAATATATGTATATATAACGTGAGTTCAAAATAAGAGGTTTTTAAAACACTATTTTTATACATTTTTAACATACAGAGGGGTGTCATATAAAGGGGATATGTACAAATTGAATAGAAAAGGGTTGTGTTTTATTCAAGAAAAATTCATAGATTAGGATATTTATAAATAGACCATGAACCCACATTATATAGAGAATATATATATAGTGAACCCCTAGAGACAGAAGTATCCGGTCCAAATCACATGGCACCAAAATTTCCATCCTTTATTTAGAATAGGATCTTCCAATGCCACTGACGTTGGGGCCACAGCTGTCTTCAACTCCATTTTTAACTTGGCAAGGGGTGTCCAGAGCTCCACCTAACCCACAGGTGGCCTAGGAGAGAAACACCATTTCCGTGATTGGCTTGTTCACCACTCGACCTTCAGCCCATGAATCGAGTAGTGCCCTTCTCAGATTAATGTGATCTTGGAGGCGATCCACCCGTGCAAAATATCATTTCCTTAATTAATTCATTTAACAATCAAGCACAAACAAGGAATTCAACCCTAATATCATATTTCAAAAAATATTCCTTCATCCCCATGGTAACTTTGTCATCACAGACCCCTGCCCTGAATTTACCATAAATCACAAGCACTTGGAATAATCATCCAAATGACAATACAACAATCATTTGAATGTAAAAGCATTAAAAAAAAACAATGGTATTCTTTTCCTAACATTGCAAGAGTAGGTGTGATAACAATTCCATCCGCATATTTGCTCTCCCCCTTGGGATCTAAGAGCGAGATACTATGCAAAATTTTACTTAACACTCCCTTCCTTCAACTAGGTCATATGTTAAGGTTTCAAACACTGTAAAAGATGTAAGTTCTATAGATCACTTACATTAATCATTAACCTAGCCTTTTTCCCAACAAGTTTAGAAATATTGATCTTTACTTTGACTTAGGGCTTTCCCAACCCTTGAGCTCTCCACTTTCCTTTGATGCATGGACATATTGTTTGTATCTAGTCCACAACCCCAAATAGGATTGAAAAACATAGCAGTAGTTATTAGACGGATCTCAAAGCATCTTCATTTTAGCCCTAAGAAAACCCTTGTATGTCTTATAAGCCTCCGAAGAAGCAAACTCTCCCCCTTAAGGAGTTCTCCCATTTCAATCACGAGATAAGACAAACAATCTACTTTTAACTAGCAACAAAGTATATCTCTAAATTTTTTGACATAAGACAAAACAATTTCATTTGAATGCTTTACAAGGAATGATATAGTCCATTGCCTTTTTCTCCCAAGAAGTGTAATTACTTAGGGACTAATACATAAGTTATAGGTTTATCAATTGATTCCATGAATAATATTGCCAATTTTGAAGCCTAGTCCAACCTAACTCTAGTGATAATCATGATCCGTCCTGTCCGTTAAGGTTTCATGAGCCTTTGTAGCATGCTTCTACCACTAATGTACTTGCAGATAATTGTCTTTATGAGTAGGTTCCCTCCGTTGGGACAGCCCTCGACTCCTTGAGCTCCGTGGATGCTATGGATAGCCCTATTCATGATGACTTGGATTCTTTGTCGTCTTCTACAGGTTCTTCAATGGGATAGGTTGACGTGGATTCCCCCCTCACCTACATCTTCGTCATCATCCTCCTGGTCCACCTAGTCTTCTCCCTCGTCTTCTACTCCTTCTCCCTCCAAATCATCCCTTTCTTTCTCCAAGTCCCCGCCATCTACCTTTTCCTCCCCTCGCCACCTAAATTTCAATTACTTTCAATGAAAATTGGGGGGGTTCCTATGGCCTATGGGGAGGGATATTACATCCTCTCCCCTTTAGAGAACTCAAGATGTCCTCATCTCGAAGAACTGGAAATTTCGTTTTGGATAGGACCCATCATGCATTTTTTGTGACACTTTGATCACTCATAAGCATGTGGTCTTTTGAAACAACAACTAATTGTATTTGATATATTCGAGCCTGGCCAACCAGTTTGACTATCATTGCTTGATTGGAAAAAGCAGTTCCTGAAGGAGAGAAATAATCATTCATCCACTCAATCCATATCTCCACCTCTATTGCGACGTCTATTCCTTTTCCACCAAACTCGGGTGCCTTAATTTGCAAGAGAAGGAATTTCTTCTCTTGCATGCCAACATTTATGGGTGCAAAAGGTGCCTAACAATTGAACCATACCACTTAGGTTATTCTGTTTAGGATATGTCTCTGAACCATACATTAATCAATCGCATATAATTATGAAGTTTCGCTCTAATACCAACTGTAACTTGCCCACCTATCGACCGTCAATGCACATTTTTAGTGGTCCAATCTAAGCGATCCTACCTAGCACTCCCATGGAATGCTACGGGGTTTGTCACCTATGATTTCTCGACTTTATTTTGCAATGGAAAGTTTGTGGCCAAACCCACTACGATTGACCTAAAATCTGGGGCCCTAGTGGTCAAGGTCCCTTAAGAGCATTCTAGCGTCGGGTCCTGGACACCCTACGTTACACAAAGATACCCAAGTTGAAGCAGACCCATGCTACACTTGGTTCATAGAGAATGGGAAACAAGAGGGATGTGCCACTCAACCTCCCTACCTGTAGGGCATAATCCCATTCCGTTCCCCTAAAATGGCATGAATCGAGTTCTAACCTAGCAATTCCTAAGGGTCGCGATGTCAATAAAACCTTGTGAGAAGTCTCCTAGTTCTCTAGGACCACCCTACCATAGGACTGACCTGTCGGCGATTCTGCTCACCTGCTTCCCTAAATAGGAATTTTTTAGTTATTTAATTCGGTCCTCTCACATTTATAAGTGATTTAAAATCAGCTTCCTTAATTAAGCCTTTTAGGGAACAGGTTCATTCATGTAATTTATAGCACCGACATGAAAACAGAGCAAGCATTACTTTTGACAAACAAGTTCCTTAACTTATCTTCAATTTAATCTTTGTCTCCTACCCATACACATGAAATTATATATCCTTTCTACCCGACAGAAGTACCCGGTCCAAATCATATGGCACCAAAATTTCCATTATTTATCTAGAATAGTATCTTCCAATGCCACAGACGTTTGGGCCACAACAGTCTTCAACTCCATTTTGGACTTGGCAAGGGGTGTCTAGAGCTCCACCTAATCCACAAGTGACCTAGAAGAGAAACACCATTTCCGTGATTGGCCTTTTCAACACTCAATTGTTGGCCCGTGAATCGAGCAGTGCCCTTGTCGGGTTAATCCACGATGCGATCTTGGAGGTGATCCACCCGTCCAAAATATCATTTCCTTCATTAATTCATTTAGAAATCAAGCACAAACAAGGCATTCATCCCTAATATCATCTTTCAAAAAACATTCCTTCATCCCCATGGCAACTTTGTCATCATAGACCCCCACCATGAATTTACCATAAATCACAAGTAGTTGGAAGAATCATCCAAATGACAATCCAACAATCGGTTGAATGTAAAGGCATTTTGAAAAAAACAATGGTATTCTTTACCAAGCATTGCAGGAGTAGGTGCGATAACAATTCTGTTCGCATATTCACTCTCCCCCTTGTTGGGATCTAAGAGCGATACTATGCAAAATTTTACTTAAGACTCCCTTCCTTCAGCTAGGGCATATGTCAAGGTTTCAAACACTACACAAGACATAAGTTCTATAGATCACTTGAATTGATCGTAAACCCAACCTTTTTCCCAACAAGTTTAGAATTATTGGTCTTTACTTTGACTTAAGGTTTTACGAACCCTTGTGCTCTCCATTTGCCTTTGAGGCCTGGAGATGTTGTTTGTCTCTAGCCCACCAACCCCAAATAGGATTGATAAACATAGCAGTAGTTATCATACAGATCTCAAGGCATCTTAGTTTTAGCCCTAAGTAAACCCTTGTATGTTTGATAAGCCTCGGAACAAGAAAATTATCCCCCTTAAGGAGTTCTCCTATTTCAATCAAGAGATCAAGAAAACAATCTACTTTTAACTAGCAACAAAGTATATCTTAAATTTTTTTGACATAAACCAAAAAAAATTCATTTGAATTCTTTACAAGGAATGATATAGTCCATAGCCTTTTTCTCCCAAGGAGTGTAATTACCTTAGGGACTAATACATAGAATGCATTTGGACACCCTCTAAGGAGGGGAAAAGAAGGAGACCATTGGAATATTCCTTCTCTCTCTCTCTCCCTCTCTCTCTCTCACCCTCTCTCACCCTCTTTCTCTCTATCACCCTCACTCACACACACACACACACACACACACTCTCTCTCTCTCTTTCTTCAATGTTCCATTCAAGGCCTCCTATCCCCTTACAAGGGGGGGGGGGGGGGTTATATAGGGAGGAGGGTGGTGTTATTGGGGGGGAACATTATAGTGGAAGAAGTGCAGTGTAGTGGTGGTGGTGTTGCCCTCTACATGGAAACTAGCTTCGTAGCCCCTTCTAGGTGGTTGCGGGGCAGGTTGATGTGGCCTCCCCCCTCGCCTACATCTTCATCATCATCATCCTCATCCATGTCATCTTCTCTCTCTTCTTCCTTGTCACCTACTCCTTCTCCCTCCACGTCATCCCTTTCTTTCTCCAGATCACCACCATCAACCTCTTTCTCCCCTCGCTACCTATTTGGCGATGAAAAGGGGGGAGGATTAAAAAAAAATTCAATTACTTTCAATGAAAATTAGGGGGGTTCCTATGGCCCGCAGGGAGGGATATTACATCCTCTCCCCCATAGAGAACTCAAGATGTCCTCATCTAGGAAGAATTGGGAATTTTGTTCTGGAACCTATGGGGTAGGACCCATCATGCATTCATTGCGACACTCTGATCACTCATAAGCATGTGGTCTTTTGAAACAATAACTTATTGTATTTGATATATTCAAGCCTGGCCAATGAAATTAAGTTTGACTATCATTGCTTGATTCGAAAAAGAAGTTTCGGAAGTAGAGAAATAATCATTCATCGACTCAATCCATATCTCCACCTCTATTGCAATGTCTAATCCTATTCCACCAAACTCGGGTGCCTTAATTTGCTTGAGAAAAAAATTCTTCTCTAGCATGTCAACATTCGTGGGTGCAGAAGGTGCCTGACAATCGAGCCATACCACTTAGGTTATTCTATTTAGGATATGTCTATGAACCATACATTAATTAATCTCATATCATTATGAAGTTTCACTTTGATACCAACTGTAATGTATTCACCTATCGGTTGTCCACTCAGGCACACTTTTAGCAGTGTATCAAGAGATGAATCTAAGTGATGCTACCCAGTACTCTCATGGAATGTTATCGGGTTTGTCACCTAGGCTTTCTCAAGTCCGCCTTGCAATGGAACATTTGTGGCCGATGAACCCATTGGAATCGACCTCAAATCCCGGGTCCTAGTGGTCAAGGTCTCGTGATAGCATTCTAGCGTCGGGTCCTGCACACCCTACTTTACATAGAGATACCCAAGCCGAAGCAGACCCATGCTACACTTGGTTCAAAGAGAATGGGAAATCAGAGGGATACACTACTCAATCTCCCTACCCATTCCAATCCCCTAAAATGGCATGAATCGGGGTTCTAACCTAGCAATTCCTAAGGATTGGAACATCAGTAAAACCTTGTGAGAAGTCTCCCAGTTCTCTGGGACCACCCTACCATAGGACAGACCCATCGGGGATTCTGCCCACCTGCTTCCCTCAATAGGAATTCTTTAGTTATTTAATTAGTTCATATCATATTTATGAGTGTCATTTAAAATCAACTTCCTTAATTAAGCCTTTTAGGAAACATGGATAATTCGTGCAATTTATAGCTTCGACATGCAAATAGAGCAAGAAGTCCTTTTGGCAAACAATTTCCTTAACTTATCTTCAAGTTAATCTTTGTCTCCTAACCATACACATGAAATTATATATCCCTTCTGCCCAACAGAAGTAGCCGGTCCAATCACATGGCACCAAAATTTCCATACTTTATCTAGAATAGGATCTTCCAATGCCACAAACATTTGGGCCACGACAGTCTTCAACTCCGTTCCAGACTTGGAAAGGGGTGTCCAGAGCTCCACCTGATCCACAAGAGGCCTAGGAGAGAAACCACTGTTTCTATGGTTGGCCTTTTCCCCCCTCAACCTTTGCCTTGTGAATCGATCATTACCCTTCTTGGGTTAATCCACGGTGCGATCTTAGAGGTGATCCACATGTGCAAAATATCCTTTTCTAAATTAATTCATTTATGAATCAAGCACAAACAATGCATTCATCCCTAATATCATCTTTCAAAAAACATTCCTTCATCCCCATGGCAACTTTGCCATCACAGACCCCTACCATGAATTTACCATAAATCACAAGCAGTTGGAAGAATCATCCAAACAACAATCCAACAATCAGTTGAATGTAAAATCATTTTAAAAAAACAATGGTATTATTTTCCTAACATTACAGGAGTAGGCACGATAACAATTCCATCCTCATATTCGCTGTCCCCCTTGGGATCTAAGAGCGATACTATGCAAAATTTTACTAAACACTCCCTTCCTTCACCTAGGGCATATGTCAAGGTTTCAACCATTGTACAAGATGTAAGCTCTATAGATCACTTACATTGATTGTTAACCCAACTTTTTCCCAACAAGTTTAGAAGTATTGGGACTTAGGGTTTTCCCAACCCTTGAGCTCTCCACTTGCCTTTGAGACCTTGAATGTTGAGATATCGAGCTCCACTCGTGATATGCCAGGGTGACCGTTGTGTATTTATGTCACCGACTTGTCAGTTGCAGACACGGTTGGTACACCGCCCATGAATAATAGCTACATGATAGCTATCCTTATCTACTCTAGTTCGTGGCTCAGTTAGTATGCCACCTTAGTCAGTTGAGTTTGGTTTGAGACCCATATATAGGGTTCTTCTATTTCTTTGTACTAGAGTTCTTTTGGCTTACACAACTAAGAAGAGGAATACTGTTTTGAGCCTCCACCCTTGTGTGTCTTCCCCCATTGTGCAAGCAAGAAAGCTTCAAGCGAGACTCCTTCCTTCTCTCCCACAATCTTGACATGGTATCAGAGCCTTATTCGTGGTAAGGAGCTCAAGAAAGCAAGCCAAGCTCGCGGTGTTCTGGTAAGAGGAGCAGTGTTGCTTTCATTTTCTGTTTTGGGAGCAGATCTTTGCAGGTAGCACAGCCGGAAAGTGCATGAGTGCATTGTCTCAGGTTGAGACGCCCTTCGCGGTGAAGCAAGAGGGCAATATATGCTGCGGGTGAGGGCTTTAGCCCTTGGCGACCTTGTTTTTTTTATTTGAGGCCATTTCGAGGCCTGTTTTGGAGGCGGAAGTTTTTTGCACGCACTCAGAAAAAGGCCAGTTTTATGCTGTGCAGCCTCTGTTCTACAAGTCGGTGAAAAGTTACTATAGAAATTGCATCGTATGCTTGTGCGCAGAGACATTGGGAGTTACAGAATCATCCCTGTTGCCTGTTGATGCAAAATCGTCACTAGGAAGTGACTGTGTGGTCAAATACCACTTTCGCCAGTTTTGCAGATTTTCCCTTGTGAGGGTGAAGCTGTGTTTTTTGCAGTGACAGAATTTTTTGCAGTGTTCTGTAATGGCATCTGATTCTCTTTCACAGATTGTCACTGAAAAGCTTGACAAGAACAACTTCCAAGCATGGAAGTTTAGAATGATGAATTTCCTTATGGGAAAAGGATATTGGGAATTTGTTGCAGGAAATGAAGAAGAACCAGTTCTTCCTGATGTTCCCAATCAACAACAAATGCAGGCATTTAAAACATGGCATGAGAGAGCCAGGAAAGTTATGTACTAGCTGTCTATCAGCATTTCAGACTCTATGATTGTGCATATTCAGGATGCAAGTACGCCAAAGGAGGCATGGGATACTTTGTCAAAAATGTATAGCACAAATATGCAAGCCAGGAAAATACAGCTCAAGCAAGAGTTGCATAATGTGCAAAGAGAAAATATGAGCATCAATGACTACCACATGAAAGTGAAGAAGATTGCAGATGCACTTGCTTCCATCGGGTCGCCAGTGGAAGATGATGATTTAGTTTCTGTGACCTTGAATGGTCTAGGAAAGGATTATGCACAGTTTCGGACATCCATTTCAGTTCGTGAAAGATTTCCTGATTTTGAGGAGCTGATTACTCTTCTAATTTCTGAGGAGCAAAGAAATGGTGGTGCATCTTCTTCAGGAGGAACTTCAAAAGAAGCTGTCTTCTACTCAAATGCTAGAAGAGGTAGAGGCAGAGGTAGAGGAGGCCGATTTGGAGGCCGTGGTAGAAATCAGAATATGCAGCAAACTCAAGAAAACCAGTCCTATGGAGGAGGACGTGGTAACTCTAGAGGCAGGGGGAGCCAAAGAGGTCGTGGTGGATGGCAAAGAGGTCAAAATGCAAACAGTAATGTTGAATGCTACTACTGTGGTAAAATGGGTCATATGGCTAAAGACTGCTATAAAAAGCAGAATGACATCATGAATGGAAAACTGCAACAAGGAAATTATGCATCTTCTAGCAGACAGGGTGATGACAGAAATGAGCATTTGTTCATGGTGCAGCACATGAACAATTCTATGACAAGTGCAGAAGAAAGCAATGATGTATGGTATGTTGACTCAGGTGCATCAAACCACATGACAGGTCATGCAGAATGGATGGAGGATGCAAGAAAAATGGAAAAACCAGGATTTGTGGAGACTGGTGATGATACTGCACATCCTATTGTGCAGATTGGAAAAATTCCCTTGTCTATGCAGGATGGGAAAAAGAAATACCTGTCCGATGTATTTCATGTCCCGAATATCACCAAGAATCTGGTTTCTGTCGGTCAAATGGTTGAGCAGGGCTTGCAGGTCAGATTTAATCCTCATGGATGCTTTGTTGAGGATATGAAAAATAAAGGTCGCTTGATAGCAAAAGGAAAGAAGAATGGCAGAATGTTTACGTTGGATGCAGACATGTCTGAATTGAGTGCAGCAATGTTTGCACATGGGACCGATGTAGTTGCAGATATTGATATCTGGCATAAACGCATTGGTCATGTTAATGTACAGCGACTTAAATCAATGCAGGCCCAAAATATTGTTGCAGGATTGCCAAAATTCAAGGTTGCAGAAATGCATAAGGTATGTGAAGCCTGTCAGTTTGGAAAACAGGCAAGGAAACCATTTCCTAGACATGTTCAAGAGAGTGAGAAGCCATTGGAATTAATCCACTCTGATGTGTGGACTACTAAAGCTGCATCTCTTGGAGGCTGTCATTATTTTGTCACTTTTATTGATGACTATAGCAGAAAAGTTTGGGTGTATTTTATGAAAAAGAAAAGTGAAGTTTTTGGGTATTTCAAAACCCTTAAAGCTATGGCTGAAAAAGAAAGAGGTCTGCAAATAAAATGCCTAAGGTCAGATGGAGGGGGAGAGTACCTCTCAAATGAGTTTGCAAAGTTCTTGCAGGAGCATGGCATAAAGCAGCAATATTCATGCAGCTATACCCCACAACAAAATGGAATTGCAGAAAGGAAAAACAGGCATATTGGAGAGGTATCTCGTGCCATGCTCAATGAAAAAGACCTGCCAGATTTTTATTGGGCTGAAGCAGTTGCTACAGCAGTCTATATAATGAACAGGACTCCCACTGCAGCAATACATGGGATGACTCCAGAGGAGAGGTATACTGGTAGGAAACCAGATATTTCTCATTTGAAATTTTTTGGTTGCATTGCCTATGTATATGTGCCAGATGAGTTGAGATCCAAGTTGGATCCAAAAGCTGAGAAGTGCATCTTTATTGGTTACTCTCTGCAGCAAAAAGGGTATAGATGCTATAACCCTTCTACTCGTAAGTTTACAGTGAGCAGAGATGTTGTTTTTGATGAGATGAGTAGCTGGTATAAACCAGTAAATGTGATTGATGATGTAGATGCACAAAATGGTAATGCTGCACAGAATTCACAGCAGCAGTCACAAAATATTAGTGGACCTGGAGCGTCCTCTAGCAGTGGTTCACATTCTTCGCCGTGGACAAGCAGATTGAGATCAGGAGAATCTTCTCAAAGCAATGCAGATAGTGGTATGCAGGTATTACGAAAAGGAAAAGAGAAGGTTGATCAGCCCATGTTTGATGTGAATGCAGGTCATTCTTATGTGGATGGTGAATCCAGTGGCTCAGAATAGAGCATTGATGATGAGTTGGGTATTCCTTCTATTGTTACACCTGGAGTAAGGAAGACCACGGATGTTTTGAGAGAACCTGGGAGTGAACCTACTTTGTGCAGGTCTACGAGAGCTAGGTATCCTGTGGATAGGCTGAAATATGATGGATTTACAGCCATTCACTATGCATATATGGTCAAAGTGATACAGGAACCAGAACCCACATCTTTTGAGCAAGCCATGGGAAAAGAAAAATGGGAGAAAGCCATGGATGAAGAAATGGATGCCTTGGAAGCAAATGCTACATGGGAGTTAGTACCTTTGCCTAAAGGTAAGAATGCAATTGGCTGTAAGTGGGTTTATAAGGTGAAGCACAATGCAGATGGTTCTGTGAACAGATACAAGGCAAGATTAGTAGTCAAGGGGTATGCACAAACATATGGCATTGACTATGAAGAAACATTCAGTCCAGTTGCAAGGATGGCAACTGTAAGAGCAGTCATTGCTATGGCTGCATCAAAGGGATGGTCTTTACATCAGATGGATGTAAAGAATGCCTTCTTGCATGGTGATTTGCAAGAAGAGGTCTATAAGGAGCAGCCACCAGGTTATGTGCATGCTGTTCATCTTGAGTTTGTTTGCAGGTTGAAGAAAACCTTGTATGGCTTGAAGCAAGCACCTAGAGCATGGTCTGACAAGATAGGACACTATCTTGTCACTATTGGCTTTCAGATTTCCAAGGCAGATTTCTCACTTTATGTGAGAAAAACAGAGAAATGTATTATGCTACTTGTCATTTATGTTGATGATTTGATTATGACAGGTGACAGTGATGAAGATATCCTTCATGTGAAAATGCTATTGAAGCAGAAGTTTGAGATGAAGGATTTGGGAGAGCTACGTTATTTCTTGGGCATTGAGATGATTAGATCACCAAGTGGGATACAGCTCTTGCAGAGGCAGTATGGATTGGACATGCTGTCCAAATATGGGATGACAGGCTGTAAGCCTATTTCAGTTCCTTTGGAGCAAAATGTGAAGCTGAGCACACATGCAGGTGAGCTTCTAGAAGACCCTACTATGTACAGACGCATAGTAGGAAGTTTGATTTATATGACTATTACCAGGCTAGATTTGAGCTATGCTGTTGGATTGGTAAGTCAGTTCATGCAGGCTCCAAGGAAACCACATTTGGATGCGGCTAGACGCATACTCAGGTATGTAAAGTCCACATTGCAGTATGGACTATTTTATGAGACTGGGGTTCAGATACAGTTGTATGGATACACTGATGCTAATTGGGCTGGTAGTATTTCTGATAGACGATCTACCAGTGGATATGTGTTCTCTTTTGGGAGTGCTGCAGTCACTTGGAGCAGCAAGAAACAGCCTACAATTGCCTTGTCGAGCACAGAGGCTGAGTACAGGGGTGCAGCAATGGCTGCATGTGAGGTAGCTTGGTTGCATAAGCTACTTTATGATATGCATCAGTCTACAGATGGACCAGTTATCATTTATTGTGACAACATGAGTAGTATACACTTGGCAAATAACCCAGTCTATCATGCTAGAACAAAGCACATTGAGGTGCATTATCACTATGTGCGAGAGAGGGCTTTACTAGGTCTTATTGATCTAGTTTATGTCAGCACAGAGGATCAGATAGCTGACATATTCACGAAGGCATTGGGCGCAGAGAAGCTGCGCAAGTTCAGAGACCTACTTGGTGTGCAAGAATTGGGATTGAGCTCGAGGGGGAGTGTTGAGATATCGAGCTCCACTCGTGATACGCCAGGGTGACCGTTGTGTATTTATGTCACTGACTTGTCAGTTGCAGACGCGGTTGGTACACCGCCCATGAATAATAGCTACATGATAGCTATCCTTATCTACTCTAGTTCGTGGCTCAGTTAGTATGCCACCTTAGTTAGTTGAGTTTGGTTTGAGACCCATATATAGGGTTCGTCTATTTCTTTGTACTAGAGTTCTTTTGGCTTACACAACTAAGAAGAGGAAAACTGTTTTCAGCCTCCACCCTTGTGTGTCTTCCCCCATTGTGCAAGCAAGAAAGCTTCAAGCGAGACTCCTTCCTTCTCTCCCATAATCTTGACATTGAAATGTTTGTATCTAGCCCAACCCAAAATAGGATTGATAAACATAGCAGTAGTTATCAGATGGATCTAAAGGCATCTTAGTTTTAGCCCTAAGTAAACCCTTGTATGTTTGATAAGCCTCGGAACAAGAAAACTCTCCCCCTTAAGGAGTTCTCCCATTTCAATCAAGAGATAAGGAAAAAAATCTACTTTTAACTAGCAACAAAGTATATATATATATATATATCTCGGCCTCTCTCTACCTCTTTCTCTAAGTCACACACACACACACACACAGACACACACACACACACACACACTCTCTCTCTCTCTCTTCCTTTAGTGCGTTGATCAAGGCCTCCTATCCCCTTACGATGGGGGGGGGGGGGGGGGTTATATAGGGAGGAGGGTGATGTTATTGGGGGGGCCAAGGGGGGGGGGCATTATAGTGGGAGAAATGGGGTGTAGTGGTGGTGTTGTTGCCGTCTGCATGGGCGATGGGATTCTTAGCCCCTTCCAAGTGGTTGCAGTGCAAGTTGATGTGGCCTTCCCCCTTGCCTACATCTTCATCATCATTATCCTCATCCATGTCATCTTCTCCCTCCTCGTCTACTCCTTCTCCTCCATGTCATTCATTTCTTCCTTCACATCGCGGCCATATACCCCTTGCCTACATCTTCATCATCATTATCCTCATCCATGTCATCTTCTCTCTCCTCGTCTACTCCTTCTCCTCCATGTCATCCATTTCTTCCTTCACGTCATGGCCATATACCTCTTACTCCCCTTGCCACCTGTTCGGCGACAACAAGGGGGAGGATTAAATTTTTTTTGAATTACTTTCACATCCTCTCCCTCTTAGAGAACTCCATATGTCCTCATATCGAAAGAAGTGGGAATTTTCATCTGGAACCTGTGGGGTAGGACACATCACGCATTCATTGTGACACTCCAATCACTTATAAGCATGAAACCTTTTGAAACAACAACTTATTGTATTTGATATATCCGAGCTGAGCCAACTAATTTAAGTTTGACTATCATTGCTTGATTGGCAAATGCGGTTCTCAAAGTAGAGAAATAATCATTCATTGACTCAATCTATATCTCTGCTCTGCTACGACGTCTATTCCTTTTCCACCAAACTTGGGTGCCTTAATCTTCTTGAGAAGGAATTTCTTTTCTTGCATGTCAACATTCGTGGGTGCAGAAGGTGCCTTACAATGGAGGCATACCACTTAGGTTATTCTCTTTAGGATATGTCTATGAACCATATATTAATCAATCTTATATCACTACAAAGTTTTGCTCTAATACATTAACTATAACGTGCCCGTCCAAGCATGTTTTTAGCAGTCCATCGAGAGATGAATCTAATCGATGCTGGACGGCACTCCCATGGAATGTTATAGGGTTTTTCACCTAGGGTTTCTCAAGTCCTCCTTGCAATGGAACATTCACGGCCAAACCCACTAGGATCGACCTAAAATTTGGGTTCCTAGTGGTCAAGGTCTCTTGAAAACATTCTAGCATTGGGGTCCTGGACACCCTACTTTACACAAGCCAAAGCAGACCCATGCCACACTTGGTTCAAAGAGAATGGGAAACAAGAGGGATGGGCCATTCAACCTCCCTACCCATAGGGCATAGTCCCATTTCGGTCCCCTAAAACAACATGAATCAGGGTTCTAACCTAACAATTCCTAAGGGTCTCGGATGTCGGTAAACCTTGTGAGAAGCCTCCCAGTTCTCTGGGACCACCCTGTCATAGAACAGACTCATCGAGAATTTCACCCACCCGCTTCCCTGACTAGGTATTCTTTAATTATTTAATTAGGTCCTATCACATTTATGAGTGACATTTAAAATCAGCTTCCTTAATTAATCCTTTTAGGGAACTTGGTTAGTTTGTGTAATTTATAGCACCGACACAAAAATAGTGCAAGTAGTCCTTTTGGCAAATAAGTTCCTTAACTTATCTTCAAGTTAATCTTTGTTTCCTGCCCATACAAGAGAAATTATATATCCCTTCTAACATATAGAAGTATCCAGTCCAAATTGCATGGCACCAAAATTTCTATCCTTTATCTAGAATACGATCTTCCAACTCCACATATGTTGGGGCCACAACAGTCTTCAACTCCATTTCAGAGTTAGAAAGGGGTGTCTAGAGCTTCACCTGACCCATAAGCATCCTAGGAGAGAAACACCATTTTCGTGATTGGCCTTTTCACTGCTTGACCTTTGGCCCATGAATCGAGCAATGCCCTTCTTAGGTTAATCCACAGTGCGATCTTGGAGGTGATCCACCTATGAAAAATATCATTTTCTTAATTAATTCAATTAACAATCAAGCACAAACAAGGCATTAAGTCCTAATATCATCTTTCAGAAAATATTCCATCATCCCCATGATAACTTTGTCATCACATACCCCTACCATGAATTTACAATAAATGACAAGCACTTGGAATAATCATCCAAACGACAATCCAACAATCAAATGAATGTAAAAGCATTAAAAGAAAACAATGGTATTCTTTTTCAAACATTGCAAGAGTAGGAACAATAACAATTCCATCCTCATATTCGCTTTCCCCCTTGGGATCTAAGAGCAATACTATGCAAAATTTTACTTAACACTCCCTTCTTTCGACTAGGGCATATGTCAAGGTTTCAACCCTGTACAAGATGTAAGCTCTATAGATCACTTACATTGATTGTTAACCCAACTTTTTCTCAACAAGTTTAGAAGTATTAGGACTTAGGGTTTTCCCAACCCTTGAGCTCTCTACATCCTTTGAGGCTTGGAGATGTTGTTTGTATCTAGCCCACCAACCCCAAATAGGATTGATAAACATAGCAGCAGTTTTCAGATGGATCTCAAGGCATCTTAGTTTTAGCCCTAAGTAAACCCTTGTATGTCTAGTAAGCCTTGGAACAAGAAAACTCTCCCCCTTAAGGTGTTTTCCCATTTCAATGAAGAGATAAGGCAAACAATCTACTTTTAACTAGCAACAAAGTATATCTCTATCTCTCCCTCTCTCTCTCTCACCCTCTCTTTGTCTCTTTCTCTCTGTCACACACACGCACACACACACACACACACACACACACACACTCTCTCTCTCTCTCTCTCTCTCTCTCTCTCTCTCTCTCTCTCTCTTCCTTCAGTGTGTTGAACAAGGCCTCCTATCCCATTATGATGGGGGGGGGGGGGGTTATATAGGGAGGAGGGTGGTGTTATTGGGGAGGGCCGAGGGCAGGGGGCATTATAGTGGGAGAAATGGGGCGTAGTGGTGGTGTTGTTGCTATTTGCATGGACGACGAGGTCCTTAGCCCCTTCCAGGTGGCTGTAGGGTAGGTTGATGTGGCCTTCCCCCTTGCCTGCATCTTCATCATCATTATCCTCATCCACGTTATTGTGTCGCTACACGCACACCATGTGAAAAACTCTAAAGTGTGGCTTTCTTATTGGACTAGAGAGCCAATGCCATTTTAGACATCAGTGTTAGTGTCCATGGTTCAAACATATTAGTTTTTTGGATAAGTGAACCAAATTTATGATATTTTAGATATTATCTCTTATAAAAATCCAAAAAATATAGACAACTTCTAGATTAGGATGACATGCAAAAGAAAGCATGTAGTTTAGCCATTTGTGAGGATTTTATGTAAAAAGAGAGATGGACAAAATTGTGTGCATCGCGATCGTTGTTTTCAGGCAGTGAACAACACTCCGAAGTGAGAAATGAAGGAGTGATCTAGCAGGATTTTGGTCAAGTGTCACGGTATTTTACCCCCCCTTTGGGAGCCAATGGAAGCATCAGGTTGGCAATCTGAGCAGCATAGAGAAAGGTATTATTTTGTGTACGTTTTTTTGTACAAGAGATTTGTCTTCTCATAATGGAAAAATAAACTGACAGGCCTCAATTTTGTGAGTATTATTCTACGTCTTCTATTTCTTTCTGCGAGTATTCTTTCATATCTTCTCTTTCTTTCAACCCCTTCTCTTCCATCTACTCCATTCCTTGAATCTCCCTTCACCCTGCTGTCTCTTATCCCCGCGGTAGACTTTTGATGACCACAAACGCTCAGATAGTGGTGAACCCGATGTGAAAGTCGGCAGTAGAGGTGTGTAAATATGGGAGATTCTATAGCTTCAAGTGGTGGTGATGATTTGCAACAAATGATTGCTTTGTTGCAGCAACAAAAACAGTAACAGTTGTTGTTACAACAACAGATGCAAACTTGGCAGGAAGCAGAAAGAATTGATTCCTTAGATGTGAATGCATTGTAGGCAGTGGGACAATAATTGAAGCAATTTAAAGGTCAAAATGTTTCGGCCTTCATTCGGCTGTATGAAGAAAAGATGTTGTTTCATGGGGTACCATAGTATGCATGGAGTTAGTATTTCTCCCGTTTGGCCATGCATGCTTTGCATGATCGAATTGATGAGTTACGTAGAAGAGATGCTGATTGGGTAACTTTTAAGAAAGCTTTGAGAGAAGAATTTTTCTTGGAAGATGCAGGATTGGTAACTAAAAAGACATTTATAGATTGGATTGAAAAACCTAATAAAGAGTTGACTACTATAGCTTTGCTCCGTGAATTTGAAAATCGGTATACGCAATTGGATGCTGATGAGCAGCAATCATTGGAGAGTCAAAAAATTGATTTGTTTCTAAAGGCTGCAGATCCTGTCTTGTAGGAGAAGCTGACTGATCGTTTAGAAGATGCCTCTTCTGAAACAAGGCTGAATTTAGATTGAGCTAATGTAACAACTGAAGTAGTACGTATGTCGGTAAAGAGAGAGTGGATGAAATTAAGATGGGGTACATGCACCACAACTACCAGTGCTCAGAAGGGGACTGAAATTGCAGCCAAGGTGTCGGTAGCTATGGTAGAACAACTGGCTATACCTGTTGGTCCAACTCTTAAAGGTGATGATATGGATGAATTAATCAAAGGCGTGCATGATTTGAGGTTGAATTTGACAGAGATCTATGCAAAGGTCAAAAAGTTGGATGTTAAGGTAGAATAGAAGGCTCCGACAATAGTCCAAAGACTGTACAAAGAAGGATATAAGAGGAGATGCATTTGGTGTGATAGTTTACGACATGAAAAGCAAGATTGTATAGTTTACCGTGAAGCAAAAGTAAAATGTTAATCTTTTGGAAAGATGGAAAAATACATGCAACAAAAGTTTGTCTTCCAATAGAGCCGAATTTTGGAAATGGTGGCATGCAGAAGAAGTTGGAAGATATGGCTGCAAGGGCAGCATTTGCTGCCATAGATGCAGCCACATATGGGTTGAGAATTGAAAGGGCAAATGAAGCTCATAAAGAAAGCATGGCTGAAGCAAAATCTCATGTTTAGATACAAGCATTAGATTGCATGAAAAAGTAATGGGACCTAAAATGGGCCGGTACTGGCTATGGCTCTAGCTGGACCTCATGCATATGACAGACAACCCCACCACACGGCCTCGCAGGCCAGGAGTGTCTAAAACTCACTTTGCACTAAATACTTATGACGATTTTGCGTTTGTATCCAATATGTAGTCCAACGTTCCCCTTCCCTTCTCCTCAAAGGGAGATCCCATAACATATAGGCATAATGCCTCATAATACACACATAGGGAAGCACCTCTCGGCTGATTGCTGGGGCTCCATTGCGACTCTCCTACACCTCGGGGATTGGCCCCAAGATGCGTTGCTAACACATATAACATCTGCACAAACTCCACTCTTTCATAATTCAACATTCTAGGAGATCTTGATTTGCCTCACAAAACTTTCCCCAATGGAAGCACCCATCTAAACCTATAGCTTAGGTTTCCTATCCTGTCAGCATTGGTCAAAGTTTATCAAACAAGTGCAATGCATTCCAAGAGACCACATGGCATGCTTGATGCAAGGTGTATGACAATTTTGCACAACCATTTTATGATTAAAAATAGCCATGTGAGATATGGAAAACAGTCCTTTCATGAATTTTAACTAAGCGTTATGTGATGCGCTGCTTTAGGGACTAGCACCAAAACTTCCGTGCTACTAGTCGCTATATTTAATTATGGAACGATCCCTAAATGCTATGCACAAAGAGAAAAATCAGACTTTGTATCTTTTCAGCAATTAGATCGTCACACAACCTTCATTCCCCCCTTGCCGTTTAGGTGTTGCTGCGGTGCATAGGTGCAAATGGTTGTTTTGTATCATTTTTGTATGTAAAAAGTGATAAACACAGACTACAACACAAAGGACAAGGCCAAAATGAGGCTTAACCTCACTCTTTAACCTTGTCAAACATTCACACACATAAATCTTATTTTTCCATATTCTTTTAGCGTAAAAAACCTAATTTTTCCTATTTTTTACTATTTTTATCTATTTATTATTCATAAAAAATAGGAATTTTCGGATTTATTTGTATTGGCTTATTGTTTTGACTGATACTTAACATTTTCTCTGATTTTATCCCATTTCCATCCCTTTCCTCCAACTCAAAACTAAAAATACCATTTTACGGGTTTTAAAGAATTAATAACGACTCTAAATCATTACAGGTTCATATTTCTATAATTCCAGCCCTTAATCATGATGCAAACAAGGTTCAAACAAAAATTCACCGCATATGAACAACATTTGGACCATGAAACAATAAAAACAAGCAGATTTCTTCATAAAATTGGAGCATACCGCGTGTCTTGCGTGTTGCGGGTTTTTTAATAATTATTTTGGGCAGTCCACAAACCAATCAACAACCATTCTTCAGTGCTGAACCTATTTCCTCAACCTCCTCTTCTTCTTGAAGCAATCCGATCACAATCGGACAAGCATTCTTCAGCCCCTCTTCTTCTTGATTTCTTGCACATGAATTGCCTCTATGCAGGAGAGAGAGGGAGGAGATAGAAATACTAAAAATCAGAATTTCATTCCCTTCATCATATTGCATGTGGTTACCATCAAAATCTTGCCCTCTCTACATTGGATCAGGGATCTTCCCTTCTCTCTCTACATGATTGAGTATCCAAGAGGCACATACATCCCTAAAAAATGGGGCGTCAATCAAAAAACGCCCCTCCCTGCATCACAAAATATTTTTGCATGTTTTCTTCATTTAGAGTTTCATTTCATTTCATTTATAAAATATCCACTTCAAAAAAAAAAAAAAAACACTTTCACACTACTATGGAAGGGTTTTCAGCCTGTTTGGGGATGCAAACGGACTCTGATTTGCGATCCGATTGGACGGCTAGCTCCGCGGCATGGAAATTCACAAAGCTGGGCTTTGTCATGCTCTTCTCGACTTCCGGATCTAGCAGCTGCTTCACAACCCCGAACCTTGCAGGGATTAAATGGGGGATCAAACAACCTTGGAATTGAGATCTGAGACTTGAGTTGGATTCCTGACATCGTTTTGCATCTAGTAAAACTCCAGCTTGGCCATCTACCATCATTTGATTTTTCATAAAAATTAACACTAGCGCTTTAGGGACTTGCCGCTTAAAATTGTCCTGATTGCCACCATCGCCTTCGACGAAGTCTATTTTCCCCTGATATTCGTAAATTTTGGCTATTTTTAAGCACTTCTCGGCATAAAAAATCATCTGTCAAAAAGGGCAAAACAATAAAGTCTGAATTGGCTGATGCAAGTCAGAGTATACGAGGGAGAACAGGATGGAGTACACCAGTGGACTCATTTTCAGCCTATGCTTATTTGGCTGAGGTTCATAATCAAGAAGCTCTTGTGGAAGAAAAGAGAAGAAGAGATGAGGACATTGCTGGTCCTTCCTCTTTATGCCCATCTAAACACATAACATGAAGTAAAATAGAGCAACAAAAAGAGACTGAAAAAGCCATACCTGAGCATGTTATGGATGATGCATCTCAAGAGAAGAAATAAGAAGGGAAGAAAAGGGGCAAGTAGCATGGTTACGGGTTACAATCAGTTCTTGAGACTGCCACAAATCTTACAAAAGTCTTGGAAGATCGCATACTTGGCAGTAGAGTGGAATTCACACTTA
Organism: Lygodium microphyllum; assembly: GCF_053477565.2. NCBI lineage: Eukaryota > Viridiplantae > Streptophyta > Polypodiopsida > Schizaeales > Lygodiaceae > Lygodium > Lygodium microphyllum. Next base: position 139,757,319 of record NC_141135.1, on the reverse strand, counting down.
GCGAAGTTCTTGGAATCGCAAAGCGTGAATTTCATGATGTAATCATTGATATGTTGAAACAAAAAAGACATCTTGATGGTGAAGTTTTGCAAGCATTGATGCAGGTTGACAAAGACATAGAGAAACATCTTCAAAGGGAATATGATGATGTATGTAATGCTGTTTTGGAACAGGCTGATGCTGAAAATGGATTAGATGGAAGTATAGACAGCAAGCTTGTGGCAAAAAATGGTATCGTGGGCAGCATTAAGCATAGAAAAAAGGCTATGTATAATAGGGATTCCCATCAACAAGCACATGAAGAAGAAGATGCTCATTTTATTCCAAGTAGTCATTATTCACGAACGCATTGGGCTCGTGCTACAACAGAGACAATTGTTAAAGTGGGAGAAAGAGAGAGGCCTTGCATAGCTCTCTTAGATCATGGTTCTGAAATCAATGTCATGGTAAGTAGTTTGTATGATAATGGAGGTTGGCCAATTGATGTAGATCTAGGATGGCACATGAGGGCGGCAAAAAATTCATCAGGGGATCTTTATGCAGCTTGTCCGAATGTACGCGTGACTATTGGAGATGTTAGGGATGAATATCATTTTTTTGTGTAAGATTCATGTACTTATCCAGTGATTTTGGGGCAGCCCTATATTTTAGAATCAAGGTTGGAAACAAAAGTCTTAGATGATGGTTCTTCATATGCTCGGGTTTGGAGTAAAGATAATACAAAAGCAGCACAATTTCTCACTGTTTGTGTGAATTATCCCCACAATCAAAATAAGTTGCAGGATAATCCCATGCTACCTAATGCACAAGAGTTTAAGGGGTTTTAGATAGCATTGCTATAAGGGGAGGCTATGGCAATGCCTCTACGAAGATAATTATGCCTCCAAGAAAGGGGAAAACTGTGTTTGTGTCTGTATTGTAGGAATGGACAACATGTAGTCTTAGAAGTTTTAAGAATGTTTCAGCCATGTGCAGGGCTGAAAAGAAATATGTAGGATGGGCTGAAAAAGAGCTGAAGACATATGGTTAGAAGGCTGCAAATGAATATATTTTAGGGCTGTTTTCAAGGCTAATTGATGTTGATACAGTGGCTGAAATTTCTGTAGCAATTAATGCTGAAAGCATGGCAGAAAAAGAGCTTATTTATGTTGACACTTTAGAAATGTATGAAGTCATTCAAGAGTTTACTAAGCATGAATGTTATGGGCTGTAATATGGACTACAAAATAGGGCTAAAGCAAGGTGGATACAAAGTACAAAACAGTTGCAAAGAAGGTTAAGCCTATGGCTTTGCCTTTACCACCTGAAAGTGATGGGTTGGCTGAAAAAGTGACTCAACAGCCTAGTTTATGGGATTCACATGGAGTGGGACATAAATTTACAGCTGAAACTTTACAAAAGCTGAAAATTGGTGATACAAGCTTTCTTTTACCTATAGAAAGAGCTTGTTTCTTGTAGACGTTGGCAAGGCATGGGAAAGCCTTTGCATTTCAGCCAGATGAAATTGGATGTGTTGATCCAACCATAGTTGCACCTATGGTGATCTTTACAATACCTCATGTGCCATGGAATTTAAAGCCTATTCCAGTACCTCAGGCATATTTGCCTAAGTTGCTGAAGCTTTTGAATGAGAAGATCAGGATGCAGATTTTGGAGCCCTCTTGAGCTCCATATTTGAATTGGTGGTTTACTGTTCCAAAGAATAATGGTTCTTTGAGGTTTATACAGGATTTGCAACTAGTTAATAAAGTCACCATAAGAAATGTTGGATCAAGCTCGATAGTGGATGAATTTGCAGAAGCAAATTTTGTAGGCAAGGCAATTTACTCTTTGAGAGATTTATATTCAGGATATAATCAGTTCCAGCTTGCATTAGAAAGCCGGTATATCACTACCATGAAGATACCACTTGGATTGGTTAGGATGTGTACGTTTCCGTAGGGGGCAACCAATTCAATGGTGCATATGATGAATGCTATGCATAAAGTTTTGAGGGAGTATATTCCTTAGTTGGCCTTACCCTTTCTTGATGATGTGCCAATAAAAGGGTGCAATATCCATGAGAAGAATGAAGAGGTGAATGATCAAGGATGTAGAGGATTTGTGTTTGATCATATTGGTGATTGTGACAGGATTTTGAACTATCTTGAAGAAGTGTATTTGACTCTGTCAGGAGAAAAATCAGTTTTTGGAGTAGAGGAAGTATTGGTTGTTGGGCACATGTGTGGACCATATGGGAGAAAGCCCTCACTAGTAAAGATTGATGCCATAAGTAGGATGCGGGAGACATGTTCAAATGTATCCGATGTAAGAAGATTTTTGGGTGCATGTGTCTTTTACTTGATATGGATTTCGCATTTTGCTCATGTGGTTGAAAGTCTATATCAAATCTTGAGAAAAGGGCAAAGTTTTGGTGGGAAAAACAACATACGAAGGTAGTTCAGAAGTTAAAGAGCTTATGTATTTTAGCCCCAACACTAAAGAGAGAAAATTATGAGAATGGGAAACCTATTATTCTCACTGTGGATACAAGCCCAATCAGCATTGGTTGGTGTCAAGAATTGCGTGGTGGGGGGACTTGCTCAAGATGCTACGCCAAACACACACAGAATACACAAGGAGAAGCTCACTCAAGAGACAAGAAGAGAGACGGAGGCCAAAACATTTTCTTGCTGATTTCTTCTTCTTCTTCCACACACTTTAAAATGTACACAAAGTATAGATAAGATACAACATAAAGGAAAGTGGCCTACTAAGTCAAACAATACATAACCGACTACACTAGTCGACTGGCGCTATAACTATGCCAGCTGTAAATATGTGTAACAACCTGAATATAATAAGTAATGAGTCAATGGCCATGTGGGAGTCATAATGACCATCGATGTGCTAAGTGTAGACATGTGGACCCATCTAACTAGGCGGTCCATCATTAATGTCCGCATGTGTTGAGCTTGTCATCTCAATACTCCCCCTCAAGCTCAACTACATCTCTGCAACTCCAAGTAAGATTTGAAACTTTTGAAGCTTCTTTGTACCCAATGCCTTCGTGAAGATGTCAGCTATCTGATCTTGTGTGCTGACATACACCAAGTCAATCTCACCTGCTACTACTTTCTCTTTCACAAAGTGGTAGTGTACCTCAATATGTTTTGTCCTCACATGGAACACAGGGTTTCTAGCCAATTGTATACTGCTCATGTTGTCACAATAAATGACAATTAGACCTTCCACCTGCACATCTAAATTGGCCAATAACTTTTGCAGCCATACTACCTCACATGCTGCAACAACAGCACCTCTATACTTAGCCTCTGTACTCGACAAAGCAAATGTAGATTGCTTTTTGCTGCTCCAAGTAACTGCTGCACTACTAAGAGAGAACATGTATTTGCTGGTAGATCTTCTATCAGACTTACTACCAACCCAATTTGCATCTAAGTATCCAAACACCTGTACATCTGTACCTGCCTCATAGAAAAGTCCATGATGTAATGTGGACTTCACATATCTCAATATGCGTATGACTGCATCCACATGTGGCTTTCTAGGTACTTGCATAAACTTACTCACAAGACCAACAGCGTAGCTCAAGTCTCGCCTTGTAATGGTCATGTAGATCAAACTCCCCACTATCCTCCTGAACATAGTAGGGTCTTCTATCTCATCCCCAACATCAGCACTCAACTTTACATTCTGCTCCAACGGGACTGAAAGTGGTTTGCATGCTGTCATACCATACCTGGACAACATATCCAAGCCATACTGTCTTTGGTACATCCATATACCATCATCACATCTGATCACCTCAATGCCAAGGAAGTACCTTAGCTCACCTAAATCCTTGATGGGGCCTAAAATGGGCCAGCACTGGCTATGGCACTAGCCGGACCTCATGCTCACAACAGACAAACACACCCTCACGGCCTCGTGGACCAGGAGCGTCTATTTGCTACCAAAGGACAAACCATCTTAAAGCCTAATCTATACTTTTATAGTTTTATAGTTTTGTAGTCCAATGTTTCCCTTTCTATAAACTCCTTAGAGGGATAACCCATATACGTTGGCAATAAATACCACGATAATCACATACATGGAAGGCAACCTCTCGGTAGAAACACTGCGGCCCCACTACAGCTCTCCTACATCACACGGATTAGCCCCTTGATGCGCTGCTCAACATACAAAATAAATGAACAAACTCCACTCTTTCATTTTGAATCCAAGAGATATACCATGTTTCCTCACTAAATAATCCCCCAAGAAAGGAATGTCTATCCTACGGCTTAGGATGCCTTGCCACACTCAATGTAGTCATTGTCATTGAAAACAGGTGCTATGCATCCAGGTTTTTATTCTGATACCATGGTTTCATGCACATGCAAAGTGAATGATTCTAAAGTGCTCAAACATCATTTTCAAAATTAGCAACGTGCTTGGTGCACAATTAGGCTCTCAATGCTTATTCTCTAATGCATTGCGGTGATGAAAGGATAGCACCGAGATAACAGTCATGCTACTACCCTCTTAATTAACATACCACGTACTCTATGTCATGATGCATCAGAAAACCAGCAACAATCAGCATGCAAATCACACCATTCAAACCTCCCAACCCCCTACGTTTAGGTATTGCTTTCGTTGCACAGGTGTAGAGGTTCATTTTGTTGTGTTTCGATGTTAAATATTTTTCCCCTAAATTTCAAAAATTTTGGCAAATTTTAGGCATATCCCAGGCTTAAAACTCCGCTCTCAATCCTTCATCTCAAACTTGTTCTTTAAAAAATCCTTGACTTCAGCAATCCCACTATCACTATCACCTGTAATAATCAAGTCATCCACATAGATGACTATGATGACCAAACCTGCATCTCCCTTTCTCACATAAAGTGAGTGATCAGCATCAGAAACATAAAAGCCAATATTGACAAGATACTCTCTGATCTTGTCAGACCATGCTCTAGGTGCTTGCTTGAGCCCATAGAGCGCCTTCTTCAACCTGCACACATATGTGGGATGCTCTAAATCTTCATAAACTGCTGGCTGATCCATATACACTTCTTCCTGCAAATCACCATGCAAGAAGGCATTCTTCACATCCATTTGCTGCAACCTCCAACCTTTGGCTACTGCCAAAGCAATCACACATCTGACAGTTGCCATCCTAGCAATGGGACTGAAGGTTTCTTCATAATCTATGCCATATGTCTGGGCATAGCCTTTTGCAACCAGCCTAGCTTTGTACCTACTAATAGAACCATCTGCGTTGTACTTAATCTTATAAACCCATTTACATCCAATAGCTTTCTTGCCCTTCGGCAATGATACTAGATCCGAAGTCTTATTGGCCTCTAATGCAGCCATCTCCTCATCCATTCCTGCATCCCAATGAGCATGACCAACAGCCTTCTCAAAACATGTGGGCTCAACATCCTCAACTAGTTTCACCATATAAGCATAATGGTGACCTGCATAACCTTCAAAATCAAATCTTTTAATAGGGTATCTGACCCTGCTAGATATGCGTACCACTAGATCACTTAATGGAGCCTTTACATTACTATGAGCTCTCTGTACACTTGGTGTTCTGACATAAGGAATACCAACCTCATCATCCAAGCTCTCTGAGCCACTGGAGTCTCCATCAAGAACTGCATCAATGCCATCTGACACTTTATTCTTTCCTTTGTCTTTACCTGTAGTGCTATTAGATGCACCTGAAGATGTAGATGTACTCCTTAGTCTCCCAGACCAAGGACTACCAGATGATGTCTCTAGTCCACTAAGAGTCCGTGATTCTTGCTTTTTAGCCTGCACATGAGTGTCATGATCATCATCATCATCCAATGCATCATCACTAGATGCATACCAACTACTCATTTCATCAAAGATGACATCCCTGCTTACTCTAAACTTACATGTGACAGGGTTATAACAGTGATACCCTTTCTGCTCTAAAGAGTATCCAATAAAAATACATTTTTTTTCCTTTGGATCAAGCTTCTTTCGTAGCTCATCTAGCACATGAACATATGCAACACAGCCAAATACCTTCAAGTGCGATACCTCAGGCTTCTTGCCAGTAAAGCATTCTTCAAGAGTCATCCCATGAACTGCAACTGTGGGAGTTTGGTTCATAATATAAACAGCAGTATGAACAACCTCATACCAAAAATGCTTAGGCATATTCTTTTCAGCCATCAAGACATGTACAACTTCTGCAATATGCCTGTTTTTCCTTTCTGCAACCCCATTTTGTTGTGGGGTATACGTGCATGTGAACTGTCTCTTTATCCCATGAGACCTCAAAAAATCACTGAACCCATTCGAAAGGTACTCTCCCCCTCCATCTGACCTCAAGTACTTTACTTTCAAGCCTGTTTCTCTTTCAACTGCAGCCTTGAAAGTTCTAAAATGCTCAAAATCTTCACTCTTTTCCTTCATAAAATATACCCACAGCTTTCTAGAACAATCATCAATGAATGTGACAAAGTATGAACTGCCTCCAAGAGATACATTTTGTGTCGGCCCCCAAATGTTTGTATGCACAACATCAAGGATATTTCTACTTACATCTCTGTCATATGAAAAGGGTTGTCTTGCATGCTTACCAAACTAACATGCTTCGCATACCTTATGAAATTTTGCAACTCTAAATGTAGGCAAACCTGTAACCAACCCTTTGGACTGCATTAATTTCAACCTTTGTACATTTGCATGTCTAATACGTTTGTGCCAAATTTCAATATCTGTAACAACATCTTTTCCTTTAGCATACATAGCAGCATTCATAGTAGGAATTCCAGCATCCAGAGTAAACATACGTCCAACTCTACTTCCCTTTGCAACTAACCTACACTTGTCATTGACGTCTTCTACAAAGCAGCCCTTTGCATTAAATTTGACTTGCAGCCCTTGTTCTACCATTTGACCGACTGACACTAAGTTCTTTGTAATAGATGGCACATGTAATACATCTAAAAGGCTCTTTGTCTTACCATCATGCAAGGACATGGGAACTTTTTCAATGTGTGAAATTGGGTGGCATGAATCATCACCCATCTGCACATAACCTGCATTTTGCAAATCCTACGTCTTTCCAAACCATTCTACATGGCTGGTCATATGATTGGATGCACCTAAATCAACATACCAAACATCATCACGTGTTCCCTTTCTTGTAACAGCATTCAGCATATGCTGCATAACAAATAGACGTTCATTTTTATATTCATTATGTCATGAAGACGATGCATAGTTTCCTTGCTGCAACTTACCACTGCGAATATCATCTTTGTTAGCATAACATTGGGCTGCAATATGACTTGTTTTGCCACAGTAGTGACACACAATACTAGAGTTATTAGAACCTTTGTTTTGCCATCCACCTCTTCCTCTAAAGCTCCCCCTGCCTCTAAAGTTACCATGACCTCCTGAAACCTGCATATTGCCAAATTGCTTATTCAATCTGTTTTGCTGGTTGTCACTACCAGATCCTGTACCACAGCCTCTTGAAGAGAACCTGCCATGTCCCCTTCCTGAACCTGAGTAGAAAGCTTGGACCTATTCACCACTTCTTTCAGATGTCTCACTCTGCATGTTGATCTCTTCAGTGATCATAAGGGAGACCAACTCATCGAAATCTGGAAATGGCTTTCTGACATATACGGAAGTTACAAAAGACTTCCAAGCCTTTTCATCATTAAGTTCACCCAAGGTAGACGACACCAAATCATCATCATCGGGCATTGCATCAATCGTTGCCAAGGCATCTGTAATGCTCCTTACCTTCAGTGCTGCATACTCATTGATAGACATCTTCCCTTTCTTCATTGTATTAAACTCTTGCTTGAGTTGAATCTTTCGTGCCTTTGTATTTACGAAAAATATACTTTCAAGTATGATCCAAGCTCCATATGAATTCTCTGCATTCCTAATATGTCCCAACATATTATTGTCAATTATTGCAAATAGCCAATACATGACCTTTTTGTCTTTTCCATTCCATTCCTTTCGTGCCTTTGTCTCTTCTACAGTTGCAGGATAAACTCACCTCCGTCTCCTTTTCTTCACTTGAAATAAACTCATAGAGGCCTTTTCCAATAAGGAAGTTCGTGACACGGAACTTCCATGAAGGGTAGTTGTTCTTGTCGAGCTTCTCAATGATGGGGTTTTCGCTGTTCTCTGCCATTATCACAAAACTAATACCAAATAGCAAGCAAATCTTCTGCAACCCTCGACCTGTAGTGCACAGTAATACACTAGACATCCTTTTTCAGTTTTTGCTCAACAATAATACATGCAATCTGTAACCAGTTTGCAGATAAACCTTGTGTTTATTCACTGGTAAACACCTTTGAACATACAGATCTAAAATCTGTAACCTGTGAACCTGTATACGGCACACACAGCTGAAATTGCAGGGTATCTCAAGCTGCTATCCACAACCTTGCGGCTCTAAAATGGGGCCTAAAATGACCTCGGATAGCACACCAAATCTCACTGCAATCTGAGATTTTTGCTCTGCCCTACTTCTGGTGCCTCCACAGGTACTGTCCAAGAGAAAGAGTGGAAGAATGGGAGAGCTTCTTACCCGTGTCTTGCTTACTCGAACCTTGCTTCTTCTCCTTCACTTCAGCCTTCGAAATTAGCCTCTCTCAGTGGCATGGCTCTGATACCATGTCAAGAATCGCGTGGTGGGGGGACTTGCTCAAAATGCTGTGCCGAACACACACAGAATGCACAAGGAGAAGCTCACTCAAGAGAAAAGAAGAGAGATAGAGACCAAAAATTTTTCTTGCTGATTTCTTCTTCTTCTTCAACACACTTTACAATGTACATAAAGTATAGATAAGATACAACATAAAGGAAAGTGGCCTACTAAGTCAAACAATGCATAACCGACTACACTAGTCGATTGGCGCTATAACTATGCCAGCTCTGTAAATGCGTGTAACAACCTGAATATAATAAGTAATGAGTCAGTGGCCATGTGAGATTCATAATGACCACCGACGTGCTAAGTGTAGACCTTTAGACCCATCTAACCAGGTGGTCCATCATTAATGTCCGCATGTGTTGAGCTTGTCATCTCAACAGTTGGACAATGGGTTAGGATGATGTTGATGGGAATAGATATGCCATTCGGTTTGGAGCAAAGGTCCTCAATGAACACCAACGATGGTATTCTCAAGTCAAAAGAGAGCTTTGGAATGTAGTGACAACCCTTAAGTGTGATAGGGAGTATTTTATGGGAGCTCATGTAGTGGTAGAGATTGATTGTCTACCTCTATTGGGCATGATAGCAAATTACTCAATTTCTAATATTGCAATGTTATGATGGATTGCATACATAAAGTCACTTAACCCTAATTTTCAACATATTGCAAGTAGAGAAAACCCCGTGGTTGACATGCTTTCATGAGAGAGGTTTGAAGATGAAGAGGAGTTGATGGAAGATGAAGAGGATGATGTGATAGGTGTTGAAAATGAATTTATAACAATAGGGAATGAGTATGCATCTGCTATTATTGCAGGTACAACTATTGTAATTGGGATTTCAGTAGTAAGAAAAGACCTTACAGCCATGGAGAAGAAATGGGCAGTAGAGAGAAAGCATCATCAGTGTTATGCTTCAGTGAGAACACAATTTTTGGAAGAGTTGTATGAGGATGATTGGCTGAAAATAGGTCAATATCTCAGCCTCATGACAAAGAAGGCTGAATGGTGTGAAGATGAATTCAAAAGGATTAAAATAAAAGCTTATGGGTTTTTCTTAAAAGATGGATATTTATGGAAGCATGCAAAGAAAAATAGAGGAGCTCCAGTACGTGTTTTGGGAGATAGGGCTTCTCAACAACTAGTGATGCAGGAGTTTCATGAAAGCTTATGGGCTGGACATAGAGGAGTTTGGGGCACATTTGCCAAGATCAAAGAGAAGTATTGGTGGCAAAACATGTATAAAGATGTGGAACATTTTGTAGAATCATGCAATGTTTGTCAGATGTATTCCATGGTAAAGCATAGAAACAGGTTGTAATCAACCTGTCCATTGCCTATGCATTACAAATGGGTAGTTGATTTGGTTACCATGCCTATAGGTTTATGGAATATGAGATATCTTGTGCTTGCATGAGAAGACTTGACAAATCAAGTGGAAGGTTGAGCTCTTAGTACAAAGACTATTCAAGCAGTTTGCAGCTTCTTATTGTAAGAAGTCTTTTGCAGGTATGGTTGTGTTGGTGAAGTGGTTGTTGATAGAGGATTATTGGATGTGGATGAGGCTTGTGACTTCTTTTCACGATTGGGTATCAAGCTGGCTTTTACTTCAGCCTACAATCCTGAAGTAAATGGCAAAAGTGAAAGAGATCATCAACCTATCATTAAGGCATTAGCAAAGTCATGCAAGGGCAGGATGAAAGAATGGCCAAGAATGTTACCCTTTGCTTTGTGGGCTAATAGGACCACTCATAGTGTAGTTACAGGGTATATGCCTACTGAATTAATGTATGGACAACAGTCAATCATGTCCATTGAGGAGACTATTACTACTTGGAGTGTTCTACCATGGGAAGAGGGTTTGAATAGAGAAGAATTACTGGTCCTACACATTAGACATTTAGAAAAAAGGCCTGAAGACATTGAGACAGCCATGAAAAAGCTGAAGACTGCAAGGATCAAGAACAAGAAGAGGTTTGACAAGTGACACAAACTTCAACCACGAGCTATACAAGAAAGAGACTAGGTGCTAGTTTATGACAATAGCTTAGAAAATCACCATAGTGCCAGTTGGAAGATGACAAAGCGGTGGTTTGGTCCATATGTGGTAAGGTTTATTTTTGACAATGCTACCTATGAATTAAATGAGATGGATGGGACAACTCTAAGGATTGCAATGGCTGGAAATGTATCAAACTCTTTAAACATAGGGAGTCTTTGGTATATGAGTTGAAGGAGCTGGATACTCAGCATGAACATGAGAATATGGAAGAAGAAGAGGTAGAAGATGAAGACATTGACATGGCAGAGGATACTTCTTCTAACACTGCAGATCCATAAGACTTTGGCACATGCCAGAGGATATGCAGGTTAGGAGGGGGTGGATGTTGTGCCGCTACGCGCACATCATGTGAAAAACTCTAAAGTACGGCTTTCTTATTGATCTAGAGAGCCAATGACATTTTAGACATTAGTGTTAGTGTCCATGGTTCAAACGTATTAGTTTTTTGGATAAGTGAAGCCAATTTATGATATTTTAGATATTATCTCTTATAAAAATCCAAAAACTGTAGATAACTTCTAGATTAGGATGACATGCAAAAGAAAGCATGTAGCTTTCAGCCATCTATGAGGATTTTATGTAAAAAGAGAGATGGATGAAATCGCGCACATCGCAATCACTATTTTTAGGCAGTGAAAAGCACTCCGAAGTGGGAGAAGAAGAAGAAGTGATCTGGCAGAATTTTGGCCAAGTGTCCTAGTATTTTACCCCCCTTTTAGAGCCAATGGAAGCATCTGATTGGCAGTCTGAGCAACATAGAGGAAGGTATTATTTTGTGTATGTTTTTGTGTACAAGAGATTTGTCTTCTCATAATGGAGAAATAAACTGACAAGCTTCAATTTTGTGAGTAATATTCTACGTCTTCTATTTCTTTGTACGAGTATTCTTTCATATCTTGTCTTTCTTTCAACCCTTGCTCTTCTGTCTACTCCATTCCTTGAATCCCCCTTCACCCTACTATCTCTTACCCTTGTAGTAGACTTTCAACTGCAAACACTCTGACAACGTCGTCTTCTCCCTCCTCGTCTACTCCTTCTCCCTCCACGTCATCCATTTCTTCCTTCACGTCATGGCCATATACCTCTTGCTCCCCTTGCCACCTATTTGGTGACAACAAGGGGGACAATTAAAATTTTTTGAATTACTTTCACATGCTCTCCCTCTTAGAGTACTTTATATGCCCTCATCTTGGAAGAACTAGGAATTTTGTTCTGGAATCTGCGGGGTAGGACACATCACACATTCATTGTGACACTCTGATCACTCATAAGCATGCAGTCTTTTGAAACAACAACTTATTGTATTTGATATATCCAAGCCTAGCCACCTAACTTAAGTTTGACTATCATTGCTTGATTTGGCAAAAACTTAAGTTTGACTATCATTGCTTCATTGGCAAAAGCGATTCTCGAAGAAGAGAAATAATCATTCATTGACTCAATCCATATCTCCAATTTGCTGCGACGTCTATTCCTTTTCCACCAAACTTGGGTGCCTTAATTTGCTTGGAGAAGGAATTTGTTCTCTTGCATGTCAACATTCGTGGGTGTAGAAGGTGCCTAACAATGGAGACATACCACTTAGGTTATTCTTTTTAGGATATGTCTATGAACTATACATTAATCAATCTCATATCACTACAAAGTTTTGCTTTGATACATCAACTGTAATGTGCCCGTCCAAGCACATTTTTAGTGGTCCATCAAAAGACGAATCTAACCAATGCCACTTGGCACTCCCATGGAATATTACAAGGTTTTTAACCTAGGGTTTCTCAAGTCTACCTTGCAATGGAACATTCCTGGCCAAACTTACTGGGATCGACCTGAAATCTGGGTTCCTAGTGGTCAAGGTCTCTTCAAAACATTCTAGCATTGGGGTCCTGGACACCCTACTTTACACAGAGATACCCAAGCCAAAGCAGACCCATGCCGCACTTGGTTCAAAGAGAATGGAAAACGAGAGGGATGTGCTGTTCAACCTCCCTACCCATAGGGCATAGTCCCATTCTGATCCCCTAAAACAGCATGAATCGGGGTTCTAACCTAACAATTCCTAAGGGTCTCAGACGTCGGTAAACCTTGTGAGAAGCCTCCTAGTTCTCTGGGACCACCCTGTCGTAGGATAGACCCATCGAGAATTTCTCCCACTCGCTTCCCTGATTAGCTGTTCTTTAGTTATTTAATTAGGTCCTATCACATTTATAAGTGACATTTAAAATCATCTTCCTTAATTAATCCTTTTAGGGAATAGGGTTAGTTCGCGTAATTTATAGCACCGACATGAAAATAGTGCAAGAAGTCCTTTTGGCAAACAAGTTCCTTAACTTATCTTCAAGTTGATCTTTGTCTCCTACCCATACAATAGAAATTATATATCCCTTCTACCCTACAGAAGTATCCGATCCAAGTCACATGGCACCAAAATTTCCATCCTTTATCTAGAATAGGATTTTCCAACGTCATAGACATTGGGGCCACGACAGTCTTCAACTCCATTTCAGACTTGGCAAGGGGTAGCTAGAGCTCGACCTGACCCACAACCGGCCTTGGAGAGATACACCATTTCCATTATTGGCCTCTTCACCACTCAACCTTTGGTCCGTGAATCGAGCAGTGCCCTTCTCAGGTTAATCCATGGTGCAATCTTGGAGGCGATCCACCTATGTGCAAAATATCCTTTCCTTAATTAATTCATTTAACAATCAAGGACAAACAAGGCATTCAGTCCTAATATCATCTTTTAGAAAATATTCCTTCATCCCCATGGTAACTTTGTCATCACAGACCCCTACCATGAATTTAGAATAAATCACAAGCACTTGGAATAATCATCCAAACGACAATCCAACAATCAAATGAATGTAAAAGCATTAAAGAAAAACAATGGTATTCTTTTCCAAACATTGCAGGAGGAGGAATGATAACAATTCCATCCTCATATTCACTTTGCCCCTTGGGATCTAAGAGCGATACTATGCAAAATTTTACTTAACACTCATTTCTTTCGACTAGGGCATATGTCAAGGTTTCAACCACTATACAAGAAATAAGCTCTATAGGTCACTTACATTGATTGTTAACCCAACTTTTTCCCAACAAGTTTAGAAGTATTGGGACTTAGGGTTTTCCCAACAAGTTTAGAAGTATTAGGAATTAGGGTTTTCCCAACCCTTGAGCTCTCCACTTGCCTTTGAGGCCTCGAGATGTTGTTTGTATCTAGCCCATTATATCTAGCCCACCAACCCCAAATAGGATTGATAAACATAGGAGTAGTTATTAGACAAATCTCAAGGCATCTTAGTTTTAGCCCTAAGTAAACCCTTGTATGTCTGATAAGCCTTGGAATAAGCAAAATCTCCCCCTTAAGGGGTTCTCCCATTTTTAATCAAGAGATAAGGCAAACAATTTACTTTTAACTAGAAACAAAGTATATCTCAAATTTGTTTGAGATAAACCAAAAAATTTTCATTTGAATGCTTTACAAGGAATGATATAGTCCATAGCCTTTTTCTCCCAAGGAGTGTAATTACCTTAGGGACTAATACATAGGTTATAGGTTTATCAAATGGTTCCATGTATAATATTTGCAATTTTGAAGCCCAATCCAACCTAACTCTAGTGAAAATCATGGTGCAACCAGCTTATTAACGTGATAGCCTACTTGATGAGTTAGATAGCACTTGGAAAGCTTGCGATGTGGGTCGAACAAATGTTACCCTTGCAATTCAATGATTTGGTTTCGAATTGCTTCTCTTGGAATCCATGCTTGTCCTTCTCATCATGCTTTGACTTTAAATGCTTTGATCATCAAACTCCTCAAGCTACGGGGTTTAATAGCTCCAGAGTCCTCTCTCTCTCTCTCTCTCTCTCTCTCTCTCTCTCTCTCTCTCTCTCTCTCTCTCTCTCTCTCTATGTCCAAGCCATTTAGGCCTTCTCCTTTCTCCTTTACGATGGCGGGTAAGCTCACGGGATAGGGTATAGCTTCGCGCAAAAAGGGAAAAGAAAGAATGCATGTGGACATACTCTAAGGAGGGGAAAAGAAGGAGACCCTTGGAATATTCCTTCTCTCTCTCTCTCCCTCTCTCTCTCTCTCACCCTCTCTCTCCCTCTTTCTCTCTATCACTCTCACTCACTCACGCACACACACACACACACACACACACACACACTCTCTCTCTCTCTCTCTCTCTCTCTCTCTTCCTTCAATGTGCCATTCAAGGCCTCCTATCCCCTTACGATGGGGAGGGGGGTTATATAGGAAGGAGGGTGGTGTTATTGGGGGGGAGCCTTATAGTGGGAGAAG
The DNA here is from genome assembly GCF_053477565.2 of Lygodium microphyllum. Classification (NCBI taxonomy): domain Eukaryota; kingdom Viridiplantae; phylum Streptophyta; class Polypodiopsida; order Schizaeales; family Lygodiaceae; genus Lygodium; species Lygodium microphyllum. Next base: position 139,742,233 of record NC_141135.1, on the reverse strand, counting down.
TGGGGTGTAGTGGTGGTGGTGTTGCCCTCTGCATGGCGGTAGGCTTTGTAGCCCCAAGTGGCCATGGGGCAGGTTGATGTGGCCTCCCCCCTCGCCTACGTCTTTGTCATCATCATCCTTTTCCACATTGTCTTCTCCTTCTTCTTCTTTGTGATCTACTCCTTCTCCCTCCATGTCATCCCTTTCTTTGTCCGGATCACCGCCATCTACCTCTTTCTCCCCTTGCTACTTGTTTGGTGACGACAAAGGGGGAGGATTAAAAATTTTTGAATTACTTTCAATGAAAATTAGGGGGGGTCATTATGGCCTATGGGGAGGGATATTACATCCTCTCCCCCTTATTAGAGAACTTGAGATGTCCTCATCTGGGAAGAACAACACAATATTAGTGAGTTTGAGAATCTCCCAATTCCCATTTTTTGAATACTAAAAAGGTGGCACCCAAATAGCATGCCCATAAGTTTCTCAAAACCATATGATGTGATCTAACATTAGAAAGCACCTGAAAAATGAAATCTATTGAGCTATAGAGTGTTCGATTTGGAGTTATAGTGTTCAAGTTATGACAAATCCAAAGATTTGACCATGTGTCCCAAACTTATGGGAAATTCCCATATTCCCCAATATGGTGTTAACTGGGAATATCATTTTGGAACCTATGGGGTAGGACCCATCATGCATTTGTTGTGACACTCTGATCACTCATAAGCATGCGGTCTTTTGAAACAATAACTTATTGTATTTGATATATCAGAGTCTAGCCAACTAACTTAAGTTTGACTATCATTGCTTCATTCGCAAAAGCAGTTCCCAAAGCAGAGAAATAATCATTCATAGACTCAATCCATATCTCCACCTCTGTTGCGATGTCTATTCCTGTTCCACCAAACTTAGGTGCCTTAATCTGGAAATTTCTTCTCTTGCACATCAACATTCGTGGGTGCAGAAGGTGCGTGACAATCGAGCCATACCACTTAGGTTTTTCTATTTAGGGTATGTCTAGGAACCATACATTAATCAATCTCATATCATTATGAAGTTTCTCTCTAATACCAACTGTAACGTATCCGCCTATCAGTTGTTCACCCAAGCACACTTTTAGCGGTCTATTGAGAGATGAATCTAAGCTATGCTACCCGGCACTCCCATGGAATGTTACGGGTTTGTCACCTAGGGTTTCTCGAGTCCACCTCGCAATGGAACGCTCGTGGGCTGACGGACCCACTAGGATCGACCTAAAATCCTATGTCCTAGTGGTCAAGGTCTTCTAATAGCATTCTAGTGTCTGGTCCTAGACACCCTACTTTACATAGAGATACCCAAGACGGAGCAGACCTATGCTGCACTTGGTTTAAAGAGAATGAAAAATGAGAGGGATACACTTCTCAATCTCCCTACATGTAGGGCATAGTCCCATTTCGGTCCCCTAAAATGGAATGAATCAAGGTTCTAACCTAGCAATTCCTAAGGGTCAGGACGTCAATAAAACCTTGTGAGAAGCCTCACAATTCTTTGGGACCACCCTACCGTAGGACAGACCCGTCAAGGATTCTGCCCACCCGCTTCCCTCAATAGGCATTCTTTAGTTATTTCATTAGATCCTATCTCATTTATGAGTGACATTTAAAATGAACTTCCTTAATTAAGCATTTTAGGAAACAGGGATTATTCACATAATTTATAGCACCGACATGAAAACAGAGCAAGAAGTCCTTTCGGCAAACAAGTTCCTTAACTGATCTTCAAGTTAATATTTGTCTCTTGCCTATACACGTGAAATTATATATCCCTTCTACCCGACAAAATTACCCGATCCAAATCACATGGCACCAAAATTTCCATCCTTTATCTAGAATAGGATCTTTCAACACCACAGACATTTGGGCCATGACAGTCTTCAACTCCGGTTCAGACTTGGCAAGGGGTGTCCAAAGCTCCACATAATCCACAAGCGGCCTAGGAGAGAAACACCATTTCCATGGTTGGCCTTTTCACCACTCAATCATCAGCCCGTGAATCGAGTAGTGCCCTTCTTAGGTTAATCCACGGTGCAATCTTGCAGGTGATCCACCCATCCAAAATATCATTTCCTTCATTAATTCATTTAAGAATCAAGCACAAACAAGGCATTCATCCCTAATATTATCTTTCAAAAAATAGTCCTTCATCCCCATGGCAACTTTGTCATTACAGACCCTTGCCATGAATTTACCATAAGTCACAAGAAATTGGAGGAATCATCCAAATGACAATCCAACAATCAGTTGAATGTAAAAGCATTACAAAAAACAATGCTATTCTTTTCCTAACATTTTAGGAGTAGGCACAATAACAATTCCATTTGCATATTCCCTCTCCCCCTTCTTGGGATCCAAGAGTGATAGTATGCAAAATTTTACTAAACACTCCCTTTCTTGGGCTAGGGCATATTTCAAGATTTCAAACATTGTACAAGATGTAAGTTATATAGATCACTTACATTGATCCTTAACCCAACCTTTTTCCCAACAAGTTTAGAAGTATTGGTCTTTACTTTGACTTAGGGTTTTCCCAAACCTTGAGCTCTCCACAGGCCTTTGAGGCTTGGAGATGTTGTTTGTATCCAGGCCAACCCAAAGTAGGATTGATAAACATAGTAGTAGTTATCAAACAAATCTCAAGGCATCTTAGTTTTAGCCCTAAGTAAACCCATGAATGTCTGATAAGCCTTAGAATAAGAAAACTCTCCCACTTAAGGAGTTCTGCCATTTCAATCAAGAGATAGGGCAAACAATCTACTTTTAACTAGCAACAAAGTATATCTCTAAATTTTTTGACATAAACCAAAACAATTTCATTTGAATGTTTTACAATATTATATAGTCCATAGCCTTTTCCTCCCAAGGAGTGTAATTACCTTAGGGAATAATACATAGGTTATAGGTTTATCAATTGGTTTGAGGAATAATATTGCCAATTTTGAAGCCCAATCCAACCTAGATCTAGTGATAATTATGGTCCAACCAGCTTATTAATGTGATAACCTACTTGATGAGTTAGATAGCACCTGAAAAGCTTGTGATGTGGGTGGAATAGACGTTACACTTGCAATTGGATGCTTTGGGTCTGAAGTGGTTCTCTTGGATTCTGTGCTTGTCCTTCTCCCCATGATTTGACTTTAAATGCTTTTATCATCAAAATCCTTAAGCTATGGGCTTTAATAGCTCCAAAGACCTCTCTCTCTCTCTCTCTCTCTCTCTCTCTCTCTCTCTCTCTCTCTCTCTCTTTCTCAACAACCAAAACATTTAGGCCTTCTCCTTTCTCCTTATGATGGGGCTAAGCTCATGGGATAGGGTATAGGTTTGTAAGGAAAGGGGAATAAATAACGCATGTGGACACCCTCTAAGGAGGGGAAAAGAAGGAGACCCTTGGAATATTCCAGCTCTCTCTCTCTCCCTCTCTCTCTTACCCTCTCTCTGCCTCTTTCTTTTTGTCACTCACTCACACATACAATCTCTCTCCCTCTCTTCCTTTAGCGTGCCACTAAAGGGCTCCTATCCCGTTACGATGGGGGGGGTATAGTGGGAGAAGTGGGATATAGTGGTGGTGATGTTGTTGTCTACATGACGGTAGGATTCTTAGCCCCTTCCAAGTGGCTGTAGGACAGGTTGATGTGGCCTCCCCCCTCGCATACGTCTTCATCATCATTATCTTCATCCACATCGTCTTCTCCCTCTTCTTCCTCATCTTCTACTCCTTCTCCCTTCACGACATCCCTTTCTTCCTTCACATCACAACCATCTACCTCATGCTCCCCTCGCCACCTATTCGGTGACAACAAGGGGGGAGGATTAAAAATTTTTCAATTACTTTCAATGAAATTTAGGGGGGGTTCCTATGGCCTGCGGGGAGGGATATTACATCCTCTCCCTCATAGAGAACTCTAGATGTCCTCATCTTGGAAGAACTAGGAATTTTCATCAGGAACCTGTGGGGTACGACCCATCACGCATTCGTTGCAACACTCTGATCACTCACAAGCATGCGGTCTTTTGAAACAACAACTTATTGTATTTGATATATCCCAGCCTAGCCAACTAACTTAAGTTTGACTGTCATTGCTTAATTGGCAAAAGAAATTCTCAAAGTAGAGAAATAATCATTCATTGACTCAATCCATATCTCCATCTCTGCTGCAACATCTATTCCTTTTCCACCAAACTCGGGTGCCTTAATCTGCTTGAGAAGGAATTTCTTCTCTTGCATGTCAACATTTGTGGGTGCAGAAGGTGCTTGACAATGGATTCATACCACTTAGGTTATTCTATTTAGGATATGTCTATGAACCATACATTAATCAATCTCATATCATTACGAAGTTTCCCTCTGATATCAATTGTAATGTGCTTGTCCATGCATGTTTTTAACGGTCCAAATCTAAGCAATGCGGCCCGCACTCCCATGGAATGTTATAGGGTTTTCCACCTAGGTTTTCTTGAGTCCGCCTTGCAATGGAACATTCGTGGCCAAACCCACTGGGATTGACCAAAAATTTGGGTTCCTAGTGGTCAAGCTCTCTTGACAGCATTCTAGCGTTAGGGTCTTGGACACTTTACTTCACAAAGAGATACCCAAGCCAGAGTAGACCCATGCTGCACTTGGTTCAAAGAGAATGGGAAACAAGAGGGATTCACTACTCAATCTTCCTATCCATAGGGCAGTACCCTAAAACGGCATGAATCAGGGTTCTAACCTAACAACTCATAAGGGTCTCAGACGTCGGTAAACCTTGTGATAAGCCTCCCAGTTCTTTGGGACCACCCTCAAATGACCCATCGGGGATTTCGCCCACCCACTTCCCTCAATAGGTGTTCTTTAGTTATTTAATTAGATCCTATCACATTTATGACTGACATTTAAAATCAGCTTCCTTAATTAAGCCTTTTAGGGAATAGGGTTTGTTTGCATAGTTTATAGCACTGACACAAAAACAGAGCAAGCAGTCCTTTTGACAAACAAGTTTCTTAACTTATCTTAGAGTTAATCTTTGTCTCCTGCCCATACAATAGAAATTATATATCCCTTCTACCCTACAGAAGTATCCGTTCCAAATCACATGGCATTAAAATTTCCATCCTTTATCTAAAATAGGATCTTCCAATGCCACAAACGTTGGGGCCACGAGTCTTAACCTCCGATTCGGACTTGGCAAGGGGTATCTAGAGCTTCACCTGATCCACAAGTGCACTAGGAGAGAAACACCATTTCCATGATTGACCTTTTCACCACTTGACCTTCGGCCCGTGAATCGAGCGATGCCTTTCTTAGTTAATCCATGGTGCGATCTTGGAGGCGATCTACCTGTGCAAAATATCATTTCCTTAATTAATTCATTTAAGAATCAAGCACAAAAAAGGCATTCAACCCTGATATCATCTTTCATAAAATATTCCTTCATCCCCATAGTAACTTTGTCATCATAGACCCCTGCCATGAATTTACCATAAATCATAAGCACTTGGAATAATCATCCAAATGACAATCCAACAATTAGTTGAATGTAAAAATATTTTTAAAAAAAATGGTATTCTTTTCCAAACATTGTACGAGTAGCCATGATAACAATTCCATGCTCATATTCACTTTCCCGCCTGGGATCTAAGAGCGATACTATGCAAAATTTTACTGAACACTCCCTTCCTTCGGCTAGGGCATATGTCAAGGTTTCAAACACTATATAAGACGTAAGTTCTATAGATCACTAACATTGATTGTTAAACCAAATATTTCCCAACAAGTTTAGAAGTATTGGGACTTAGGGTTTTCCCAACCCTTGAGCTCTCACTTGCCTTTGAGGCCTGGAGATGTTGTTTGTATCTAGCCCACCAACCCCAAATAAGATTGATAAACATAGTAGTAGTTATCAGATGGATCTCAAGGCATCTTAGTTTTAGCCCTAAGTAAACCCTTGTATGTCTGATAAGCCTCAGAACAAGCAAACTCTTCCCCTTAAGGAGTTCTCCCATTTCAATCAAGAGATAAGACAGCCAATCTACTTTTCACTAGCAACAAAGTATATCTCTAAATTTTTTGACATAAACCAAAACAATTTCATTTGAATGCTTTACAAGGAATGATATAGTCTAGAGCCTTTTTCTCCCAAGGAGTGTAATTACCTTAGGGAATAATACATAGCTTATAGGTTTATCAATTGGTTCTAGGAATAATATTGCCAACTTTGAAGCCCAGTCCAACCTAACTCTAGTGATAATCATGGTCCAACCAGCTTATTAATTTGATAACCTACTTGATGAGTTAGATAGCACTTGGAAAGCTTGTGATGTGGGTGGAACAGATGTTACACTTGCAATTGGATGCTTTGGGTCTGAAGTGCTTCTCTTGGGTTCCATGAATGTCCTTCTCCCTGTGCTTTGACTTTAAATGCTTTGATCATCAAACTCCTTAAGCTACGCGGTTTAATAGCTCTAGATCTGTGTGTGTGTGTGTGTGTGTGTGTGTGTGTGTGTGTCCAAGTTGTTTAGGCATTCTCCTTTCTCCTTATGATGGGGGGGTAAGCTCGCAAGATAGGGTATAGGTTCGCGGGAAAAGGTGAAAGAAAGAACACGTGTGGACACCCTCTAAGGAGGGAAAAGAAGGAGACCCTTGGAATATTCCTTCTCTGTCTCTCTCCCTCTCTTTCCCTCATTCTCTCTATCACCCTCACTCACACACACACACACACACACACACACACATTCTCTCTCTCTCTCTCTCTCTCTCTCTCTCTCTCTCTCTCTCTCTCTCTCTCTCTCTCTCTCTCTCTCTCTCTCTCTCTCTCTCTCTCTCTCTCTCTCTCTCTCTCTCTTCCTTCAACATGCCATTCAAGGCCTCCTATCCCCTTACGATGGGGAGGGGGGTTATATAGGGAGGAGGGTGGTGTTATTGGGGGGGAGCATTATAGTGGGAGAAGTGGGGTGTGGTGGTGGTTTTGCCATCTGCATAGTAGTGGGCTTCTTATACCCTTGTAGATGGATGCGGGATAGGTTGATGTGGCCTCCCACCTGGCCTATGTCTTCACCATCATCATCCTCGTCCACATCATCTTCTCCCTCTTCCACCTAGTCGTCTACTCCTTCTCCCTCCACATCGTCCCTTTCTTTCTCCACATCGCCACCATCTACCTCTTCCTCCCCTTGCCACCTATTCGGCGATGATAGGGGGAGGATGAAAAAAATTTCAATTATGTTCAATGAAAATTGGGGGGGTTCCTATGGCCTGCGAGGAGGGATATTACACATATATTGCTTCTTGAAGCAATCTGTGACATTGGATAGTATATGTGGACCCTGATTATGGACATATGTATGTTAGATGTTGTATGAATTGAAAAGACCATTGAATGCTAACTTTTGGAGCTGAAAATCAACTACATTGACATGATTATTGGTTGTACATGAACATACAAGAGTTATGTGAGATTGGTTCTTGAAAACAGGGCATGTATGAATGTGAATATGATCATGTCTTGGTCTCTACATGTGTTGGCATATGTATGCTATGAGTTGGGAAGCTTTTGAGCTTGGATTGTCCTTGTTTTTTTTGTGGATTGGCTGACTATTATCATCCTGGCATTTTTACTTGTTGCACATGTACTACAGTGTGCCCAAAAGGTCATGTATGGACTCTTGCATATAGTGGCAGATGTCTGGGATGTTTTGGGCCATGTTTGATACATAAATATCTATGTTTTGACTAAGAAAAAGTAGCTGGTCATTTACTGGTTGTTGATTTTAGACTATATGTTTCTATACCATCAATAAGATTGAATGTACACATGGTATGCAACAATTACATGCTCTATGAGAACTGGTTGATGTACCTACATGCTGTGCCACTTGATTGTGGATGTATTTGACATGTTTGTGGGCTGAAATACTATGATTTTAGCAAGGATTTTATTGCCAAAAACGGTCATAAAAGTTGAAGGCTGAAATTGGTCAATAAGATATCTTGGCTTGCGGGGATTTAGGCATTGATTAAAAACTAGATGTTGCAATATGGCAAATGCTCAGGGCACCAATAACATCACCCGAATTGTCAGTGATAAGCTTGATAACAAGAACTTCGCACTATGGAAGTTCAGGATGCATAATTTTTTGATTGGCAAAGGATATTGGGATTTATGCACGGGGACTGAAGCTGAACCCGAATTACTTGAACAAAATTCATCATAGGATTAGCAAAGAGCTCACCAATAGTGATCGAAAAGAGCTAGCAGAGTACTACATTGGTTCTCTTTGTGCATTTTTTATTAGATGTCTTAAGGTGTTTGGCTGCATTGCTTATGTGCATGTTCTTGAAAAGAGGAGGAAATGGATCCAAAATCTGTCAAGAGTGTTTTTTTGGGTTATGCACAAGACAGGAAGGCTTACAAATGTTATGTTCTGTCCACTCATGAGACCTTGATCAGTAAATATGTAATTTTTGACGAGCTGGCTTCATGGTATGGTAATCCTACTACATTGGTTTATGATGGATTAGCCAGCACTACTAATGCTAAAAAATCTTCTTTAGCATTAGTAGTACTTCTATAAGTGGTCCTACAAGTGATGCTTCATCTACAATTAGTCCTTGGACAAGACAACTATGTAACCATACTCCTACATCCACTGACATGGATATGTTAGTGAGGGGGAGATTGGATAAAGGAAAGGAAAAGATGTTTGATGATGTGATTGGTAAGCTTACAGCAGGATATGAGTCATCTGGCAATGACCGTTTGGACAGTGAGTTGGGAATATCTTTAGTTATGAATCCTGGTGTAAGCCATAGCAAGTATGTGCCTCCTCATGAGAGGCAAGACCGTAGTTAAGAAGGTCTGAAAGAGTCAGAAAACTAGTTGATACATTGACATATAGTGGATATTCAGGCCATCATTATGCTTAGATGACTAGATAACATGTTTTAAAGAACCTACAAAGTTTGATGATGCAGTTGTAGATGAGAATTGGTGTGCTCCAATGGATGAAGAATATGTAGCACTGGTTGAAAATGAAACATGGGATTTGGTCAAGTTTCTTGAAGGCAAAGTACCCATTGGCTACAAATGGGGCAGATGGATGTTAAAAATGCTTTTTTGAATGGTGAATATTTGCTTGAAGAAGTGCATATGGAGCACTCTGAAGGCTATGTTCATCCTAATTTTTTGAAATATGTATGTAAGCTTAAAAAAAGCTTTATATGGGCTGAAATGGGCATCGAGAGCATGGAATGCTCAAATGAGCAATTATTTACAGTAGCATGGATTTCAGATAGCTCATGCAGATCACAGTCTATTCACGAAAAAGACAGATCATGGTTATGTTTTTTTGGTGGTTTATGTAGATGATCTTATCATCATTGGAGATGATGATCAAGGGATTATTGAAATTAAATCATTTCTACATGCTAAATTTAAAGTTAAAGATCTTGAAGAGCTAAAGTATTTTCTTGGGATTGAAGTTATACCTACATCGCAAGGTATATGGCTGTTGCAAAAATAGTATGCTCATGATATGTTGCAAAAGTATGGCATGACGGAGTGTAAAGCTATGGAGGCACCCTTGGATCAAAATGTCAAGCTGGAAATTGATGTTGGGACTAACATAGAGAATGTAACTATGCATAGATACATGGTGGGCAGCTTGATCTACCTTACTATCACTTGTTCTACCTTGAATCATGCAGTGTTATGCAGTACATGAAAAGTACTATGGATTATGGGGGCTATTTTATGAGTATGGAAAATCCCTTGATTTGAAAGGTTACATTGATGCTAATTGGGCTAGTTGTGCCTATGACAGGAGGTCAACCAATGGTTATGCATTTGGTTTGGGCAGTAGCATGATCAGCTGGAGTAGTAAGAAACAGCCTACCATTGATTTTTCTAGCATGAAAGAAGAATACAGGGGTGTAGCATTCACAACATGTGAAGCAGTTTGGTTGATGAAACTGCTGAATGACTTGGGGATAGGGTTGGACAGAAAATTCAAATTGCACTGTGATAATATCAGCAATGTGATGTTAGCTAGCAATCCTGTCTATCATGCTAGATCCAAACATATTGAGGTTCATTACCATTTCATAAGAGAAATGGTACTTGCAGGGCAGATTGACTTGTTGCATGTGAAGACTGAAGATCAAGTGTAGTAGATATCTTTACCAAATCACTTGGTAAAGAGAAGTTTATCTACTTTAGACAACTACTTGGAGTTCAGCAATTAGTTTGAGCTTGAGGGGGAGTGTTGAATCTTCAAGCTCAACTACTCATATGTATGTGTGTGTGACCAACATTACCTATAGCTATGTCCAGTTGTACTCATGTGTGGGACATTAAATAAGTCAGTGTTGACCAAACAATAGTTATTCATGGTTAGTGGTAGCCTAGTTGTACTATCATTTTCACGCTAGTAGAGATTGAATAATGAAGATGAATGAGATAAGCTGACTACTCACTCTTGGGCTCCACTCTGTCATGAAGGAAAAATACTTTGATATTTTTGTACTTTGGAATCATGCTAATTCCATTTGGAGTCTACACACTACTTTGGAGCTTCTTTCATTGGTCCTTCAAGCTCTACAACAAGTAGAAGAAGAATTTTACCTACATCAACTATTCTTAAAGCTATTGGAGAAACCATGGAACTCAATGAAGCTAAGGCCTATTTCTTTATGGAGCATTCTTGAGATTTGGGAATTCTTGGAGGGATTTGAAGCTGAAATCAAGCTCTATTTGTGGGAAATTTCTTCATCAACAACAACACTCTTCTCCTACAACCTTAAGAGGTACCCTAATCATCTTTTAATCTCTCTTTAAATCCTCTTCTTGGGCTAAGTCCAATTGATGAAAGAGGGATTAAAATGATAAATAATCCCCAACCATTCTATCAAATGTATTTCAGGGGAAATCCATAGAGTTATCTTAGTGATTGATCATTACATAATGACTCTCATTCACTAAAATAATCACTTCCAAGTGCCTCAAATTCTCATTTCATTTACCTAACCCTAATATTGAATTGTTTTCCTTTTTGTTTCATTGACATGAGTGAAATTTTACCCAATGGTAAGTGGAATAAGAATTGTTAAGTAGTGAGTCACTGCTGAGGTCATCCCTTACTTATCCCCATTTAAATTTCAGCCTATTCCATTCGAGTTCTTGCATATCATAAAAGGATAATCAAATTCTTTTCATTCCATGCATTTCATGCTGAATTTTTAGAGCCTAGCATTGAACTGCAATGTATATACCCACGAGGAAAAGTGGATGTCGGGCGAGTTGGTAGGACAAAAGAGAGGTGACCCTCCCCTACCGACAAGGACCCTGAAGGGGAGCACAAACTAGCTTGAGAGGGAAATTTGCACACCCCTCAATTCTCGGATCCCACGCATTTAAGTTCAGGTTGCAGGTACCACTCAAAGAAACAAGAATTCAGCCTTCAGCATGGTATATTTGGCATGAAATTACATGATGCAAAAGCAAATGTATGGCAACATAATGCAATGCAAGAGGAAAATGTGGACATAGTTATGCTGAGCATTATGAATGCTATTGTTGGAATTTGTTAATTGGGCCAGTAGTAAAAGAATTGGAATAGGGTTTTCCAGCAAAGTTCCATTGGACCTTTCTTTTGCAGCATACAGTGGGATTGTTAAATTCTTGCTTTATTGCAGAGGCTATTTTTAGTAATTGGCAGATATTGTAGAAATTTCGAGACAGCTATAGTAAACTATTTATAGAATTTTCTGTACTTAACTACTTTCAACACTTGATAGCTCATTAGAAAGAGGACTTCTCAAGCTTCAAGCAAAGCTAAAGAGTTTGTTATTCGGAGCACTAGAACTCAAGATATTTGAGTTTTTCTTCTGCTGTATACACAGGACAAGAAGTTACTCATTGCAAGAAAATAAGAAAAGGGATCCTATTTTAGAGACCATCAATGAAGAGCTGAGAGAATACCAACATGAACATGAACATGAAATCCCTCAAGAAGCTATATACCGCATGCATTATGAGAATGAAGAGGTTGGTGTAAGCTCCACTCATTCTCCTATCAATCAACCAACAAATGGAGTTGAGATGTCCCATGCTTCCATGAACTCTAACAGTCTACAACAACTCTCAAATGATATTAAAGACATGAAATTGGGCCTTGATGGTATGAGGATGGGTATTAACAAGTTAGTAGCTATCTTTAGTGAAAAGATGCTATCTACAACTGGTCCTAATGTTCCAAACCCTCCTTTGGCTGAAGAGCAACCCAAACCCTCTACTCCAAAGGTGTTATGACAATTTGAGATTAGGGAATCGTCAAAGGCTAAATATTTTATTCAACCCACTTCATTTCAACCTTAGCCCCATCAATCAAAAGCCTATTCTTAGCCACATGGGCAAGATCCACATGATAGGGTTTAAGCAAGCTCTACACATAAAGAGGGCATGCATGGTTGCAATCCATTTTATAAACAATTCTATCCTCAACCAAATATTGGTGGGCATGAACAAGGGCATGTGAATTCAGCCCCAAACTCCTATGGACAACAACAACACAATTCTCATACTCAAGTTCAGCCTAATAGACCAAGCCCCTTATCCAATCATGGTTGGCCTCAACAAAACAATGAGCAGCAACCACCATTTAATACTCCTATGCATGGACAACATAAAGGGTACCATGGACAACCTTCCAATATGGGCAATACTCATTTTCAACCTCAAGGACATTATTTCTAGCCACAAGGTTATGGTATGCAGTATAGATAGCAAACCCCATATGCACAAGGAACTTGGAATAATGAATTTCCTAGGCAAGGCTCATTTAGTAACTCTTTTGGACAACAACACCATAATGGATAGTAGCACCACAATGGGAAGCCACCTCAATATGAGAGAGAGTATAAAGAGAAAATTGTCATCTCAAATTTCAAAGGAGAGAATCCTTCACCCACGAAGTTGGAGGAGTGGTTTGACAAATTGGAGATGTACTTTTCCCTTTATCCAAGGCCCGAAAATGCCAAAGTGAAGCTTGCAGCCCTTCATTTAGAAGGCTATGCATATACTTGGTGGAGATATATGACAAGAATTGGGCATGACTTCTTATCTTGGGAAGCACTAAAGAATGCTATGATTGAAGTCTTCATCTCTCCCATTGAAAAAGAGTGCTTGGAAAAGAAATGGTATGCCCTTGAGCAACGTGATCTCTTGGTTAGAGAGTATTCAAATCAATTTTTAAACCTCTCAATGTATATTCATGGAGTCTCCGATATAGTGCCAAATTGAACAAGTATATATTTGGTTTGGAGTCTACCTTATCATTGGAAGTTGGAGTCATGAAGCCTACATCTTTCCAAGCTGTCATTCAATTGGATGAGCGTTATGGGCAGAAATACAAGAGTTTTCAGCCAAAAACAAGGTTTTTATTTTAGTCTACATAGTCCCCAAAGACATCATGCCATTACGGGCATGTAAGGACTAATTTTCAACATGGTGGAAAGCCAATAAATGTTCATAGCAATACCTACAGTAAGATACCAACTTTCCCCACTGTTTATGGACCAAAGTACGGCAGCAATTTTAGATCTAATAGTGAAGAAAAGTTTGATGAAAAAAAGATTGACATTAGTGCCAAAATTTTAGAAGGCAAGTATGTGTCTAATGACAAGCTCAAAGAAATGTATGCCAAAGGACTATGCTTCAAGTGTGAGAGGAAATGGTCACCCGACCATAAGTCCAAGTGTAAGGCTAAGAATTTGAAGGTTAGTATGATTTATGAAGATGATTTTGGTGTTGAACCTATTGAGGGGAGTCTAGCACAGCTTGAAGGCTCTACTACTCAAGAAGAGATTCATGAAAATGAAGAGAGTATCCATGATGAGTTTTATGACCCAATGGATGGCTTTCCTTTTGATCTGGGCAGTCATTATATGGATGATTCTTGGACTGATTTACATCCCTCGCTATGTTCCATATCAAATGATGCATGGAGTGGTTCAAGAGGGGACAATACCCTATGCCTCAAAGGCCAAATCAATGGAAGGACTGCTCACATACTCATTAATACGGGTAGCACACATAGCTTCATTAATTCCAAATCACTCAATGGGCTGAAATTGAGTACACATGATATGCCTTTTTCCCTCAAAATCCAAGTGGCAAATGGAGACTTTGAAAATAGCAATCATTGCTGCCCAAATGTTCCTATTACTCTATCTCAATTGTGCACTACATCAATGAGTTTAATCGCATTAGAAATGGGTCCCATTGACATTATACTTGGCTGCAATTGGCTGAAATCTTTGGGCAGATTTACTATGGATATTAACAAGTTGGAAATGGAATTTCAATGGTGTGGACAACAAGTTACTCTACATGGTGTTGAGAAGAAGAAAATGGAGGTGATCAGCCCCAAGAAGATAAAAAAAAGAGATAAATGCAAAGGCATGCATGTTCACTATTCTTCTTTCGAAGATCAACCCTCTCCTCCTACCAATGACATAGATCCATGTCTTTGCAAGTTGCTAAAGGATTATGATGATATTTTTCAGCCACCTACTTCTCTTCCTCCCAAAAGAGAAGCGGATCATCCTATAGATTTGCTGCCCAACACCAAGCCTATTAACAAACCACCATATCGCCTCTCTAAAGTGGAAAGGGGAGAGGTAAAGCACCAAGTGAAAGAGCTATTAGAAATGGGTCTCATCAAGGCAAGCCAATCGCCTTTTACCTCTTCGGTCCTTCTTGTAAAGAAGAAAGATGGCTCTTTTCTCATGTGTATCGACTACCATGATCTTAACAAGGTCACTATCAAGAATAGGTATCCAATACCTAGAATAGCTGACCTCCTAGATGAATTGAAGGATGCTAAGGTATTCTCAAAGATTGACTTGAGATCGGGGTATCATCAAGTATGCATGAAGGAAGAGGATGAGTTTAAAACAGCCTTTAGGACGGAAAGAGGCCTCTATCAATTCATGGTAATGCCTTTTGGTTTATCCAATGCTCCAACCACATTCCAATCTCTTATGAATAAGATACTTCAGCCTTTGCTATTTCGGACAGTTTTGGTGTTCTTTGATGACATTTTGATCTATAGCAAGAACAAAGAGGACCATTTACAACATGTAAAAGAGGTCTTTGATATATTGAGGAAACACAAACTATTTGCCAAGGCAACTAAGTGTTCATTCGTGACAAAGGAAGTTGAATACTTGGGTCATATAGTGGGAGAAGATGGAATCAAAGTGGATCCTAAGAAGGTGCAATGCATCAAAGAATGGCCTACTCCAACTAATGCAACTTCTTTAAGAGGATTTCTTGGGTTATCATCCTTTTACCGTAGGTTTATGAAGAATTATGCTCATGTTGCAGCTCCTCTTACCGATTGGCTAAAAAAGGAGGCCTTCTTTTGGGACGAAATCACCGACAAGAGCTTTAATGAGTTGGAGCAATTGCTTGTTTCAGCATCAATACTAGTTTGCCCTGATTTTTAAAGACTTTTATCATCTATGCGGATGCTAGTGGTAGAGGTTTAGGGGCTGTTTTGGTTCAAGAGCATGGTGTCATTGCATTTGAGAGCAAAAAATTCGATGATAAAGAGAGGGAGAAGCATGTGTACGAGAAAGAGATGCTTGCTATTCTACATGGGATCAAGAAATGGCATCATTATCTCTATGGAACACATTTTAAAGTCAAAAGGGATCATAGGGTGTTGAGGTATTTTCTCTCACAGCCCAACCTTTCTCCCAAGCAAAAGAGATGGCTCGCTACCTTGCAATCATATGATTTTGAAATAGCATACACGGCTGGAAAGGATAACGTTATGGTTAATGCATTATTTAGAATGTGGGCATGCAGTTTATCTACAATCTCTATAATTTATAAGGATTGGATAAACGACATCCAAGAAGAATATGTGCTAGATGAGCATGCTGTCTTTTATAGAAATTACATCAAGGACATGATGAAGAATTTCCAATTTTCAAAGTGCATAATGGACTCTTATGGTTTAAGGGTGAAGTGTACTTAGTTCCTAACAATAAATGCAAGCTGAAAGTGCTCCATGAGATGCACTCATCACCAATGGCTAGTCATTTGGGTCTTTTCAAGACCTTTGATAAGGTCCATAAAATTTTTTATTGGAAGGGTTTATGGAAGGATGTCAAGGAGCATGTATCTAAGTGTTTAGAGTGCCAACAAAATAAGGATTCCACCTTATTACTAGCCGGACCCCTTTAGTCTTTACCTATTCCTACAGGCAAATGGAATGACATTTCCATGGAATTTATAACGGGATTACCTACTACTAGTCATGGATGGAATTGTATCTATATGGTTGTTGATAGATTGACTAAATCAGCCCACTTTACTCCAACCAAAATACAATATTTAGCAAGGCAAGTGGCTAAGCAATTTATGGAAGGTGTGTTCAAGCTGCATGGTATGTCAATGAGAATAGTATCGAATAGAGATACAAAATTCATGGGCAACTTTTGGAGAAGTCTATTCTCTTCTATGGGTACTTTTCTCACTCCTAGTACAGCCTATTACCCCCAAACCGATAGGCAAACGGAGGGAGTCAATCACTTTGTGGAAGTGTACCTTAGGCGTTATTGTCATGACACACAAGCTTTATGGGATCGTTGGATCCACCTTTCTGAATTTTGCTATAACAACACGTATCACATGAGCATAAGTATGTTCCCATTTGAAGCACTTTATGGGTACAAAGTCCAAATTCCATCAGTTTTGTTTCATGAAGATATCAACCCCCAAACAAAGGAAGAGTTGGAAAGGATGGAGATGCTCATGAGACAATGCAAGAACAGCATAAGGAAAGCACAAGAAGTAATGAAAGCCTATGCCAATGAGAAGAGAAGACATTTGTACTTCAAAGTTGGAGATTGGGTGTTTCTTAAATTGCCCGAGACACAATATGCTTCATTGAAGGGTGGGAACACTAAGCTTGCTCAGAGATTTTATGGACCATATTTGGTAGTGGAAAAAGTTGGAGAGCTTGGTTATAAGCTCCAACTACCTTCTTCCACTAGAATACATGATGTATTTCTTGTTTCACAGCTTAAGAAGTATGTTGGAACTGATGTGCAGGTATTGGAAGAGTTGCCACCAATGGATGAACCAGGACTTGTCATATATGAACCTGAAAGCATTATTGGAAAGAGAGAAAAAGTGCTCAGAAATCGTACTCTTACTGAGTATCTCATTAAGTGGAAGAGCCTACCTATAGAGGAATCTTCTTGGCAATCATCCACTTATGTGAATGATTTTCCTTGGTTATTACAGGATAATACATGACAAACTGTGTAGGGGCAGTTCCTTGTGAGATATTACTGTCGGCAATAAAACTATCCTGACTTTATCAAAAATTGATTTTGATGTTATGGCGTGTTACTAGGGATTGTATACTTCATTTCTATACCTCATATGTGTCATTTGGACCACTCTATCAAAAGTTATGACAGTTTTTGTAAATTAGCCCTATTTGGACATCAGCCAGTTTACTCACAGTTTGGTATACATAAAGGTCTCTCTTACATGGAAAGTTCTTTCCTATCATATCAGAGCTACATGGGCATGATTACTATCATCCTTGGCCTAGATTTGGTCCATTTATCCTTGGTTTTGAGGACAAAACCATCTTAGGATGGGATGGTTTGTCATGAAGGAAAATACTTTGATATTTTTGTCTTTGGAATCATGCTAATTCCATACCTAGTAATTTCCAGCCCTTGTAAATTCAACCCTTGCCTATGTAAATGTGCCCTTAAATTTGAAAATGAGGGGTTAGGATAAATAAGGCAAGAGGCTAAGAGAAGACATATTTTGGCTCATTCACTAAGTTTGGTTGTTCAATTTCTTGATGTTAGCTTCCTTCTTGCTAGATGAAGCATCAGCCATGGTTGTCATGTATTTTTGGAACTCTCATCATTAATACATGGCAAGATGTCTTAGTGCAATAGTTATCTTGTTATTTCATGTCTATTCCAATTTTTAGTTAGATTTCTTTTCTTGGTTGAATGCTTCATTACACACTTTGTCTCTCTTATCTTTGAATAGATTAGTTACTAAGAACATATGAAATTTGATCTATTTGTTTGTGCATACAATATAAGATGCTTATAAATTAAGTTAAAAGGGGTCAACCAGCATGAGGATGCTTGGACTTGATCCCTTAGCAACTCAACATGACATATAGGCTAAAATCAATGAAAGAAATGTTTGTTGCACTTCACAATACTGATTTATGAATCATATGTTTGAGCATTATGGCATTCACAGTTGCATTGTGCATATCACATGGTGTAATCCTTGGATGCTTTGCAATTGGTTTCGTATACATATGACCCACACCGAGTTGTGAGATACCTAAGCTGTAGGTTTAGGCATTCGGGTCGATCCAATTGTGTGTGAGTCCGATTGCATGGTTGGGTATCCAATTTGATGGTTGGTCCAATTTTCGTGCATTTGATTCTGGGGATCAGACGCCTGATTTGATAAATGTTCAAGTTTGGAGCATTCGATGGTCCGATTTAAAAAATTGAAGTGGGTATGTTCGATCAGACAAGGCTACTTGTTTGATTCTCTGGTCCCAATGTTGCTATCGAAAGGGTCAAGTGTCCGATCGGACGGGTTATGTGTCCAAGTATGGGTTGTTCAATTTTCAAAATCAGCCAGGGTGCACTGATCAGACCTGGTAGGTTTGTCCAAGTGGTTTGACTTTGGGAGTCAGACAGGTTGCTCGGTTTGACTCTGGGAGTTGGTCTAACTTTGGGAGTCAAACAAGTCATTTGGTCCGATTTTAGGAATCAGACACTGTGGGGGGCATTCGATTCCACCAGTCGAAATGTGTGTCAATCACTTCTTTGCCCAAAAAATCTAAGATAGATGTCACTAATGGCTATCAAAACTTCCAAGAATCAAAGAAGGGTGCAAGCCAAGGGCATTCCATACCTAAACCTCTCCAAAAATCCCAATGTGCTCCAATCGATCTGATGTAGGCTTGGACCTACAAGCTCTCCCTCTCTCAAAGCTCTCCTTAACCTTTCAAATGCAAAATAAGGTTTTCCTTAACACTCTTGGCCTTTTATTGCCCTGCCCAGGTCTGCACTCACCTTAGTCTTGCTCCTCTTACTAGCATTTAACCCAGAATTTTATTATTTTGCCCTTCTTTTTCCTATTTCAGCCTGTTATGCAACAGTAGAAACCCTACTGTGTGCTCACACTGTTTTGCTCCTATCCTACCTAAATGTGAATAGAAATCATAAAGAGAACATATACGCTACTCCAACCTGCTTTTCCAAACTTGAAAAACCAAAAACCTACTTGCTAAGGAGATCAAATACCTCTTAAACTCCCTCGCTTCCAACCTATCGCCCTTGCTTCCAACCTATCTACCTCAAGCACCGGTTTGGGAAAAACCCTAATTCAATGCTCTATTCAAAGTACACAAGCTCTCAAGACTTGAATCCATTTGTCCTGGTACGCACCGAAACCAAAATGTAGAGTCGATCAATAGACAAGACTCACTGACCGCTTATTATTTCAAGTGTTCCAAGCCGAGCACTAATGTCTACCTCTCATATAGCTGATGCGCTATCTATCTCTATGAGTATAGTGAGCTTACCTCCACGCCTGATCGAGTTTCCTCCTCTCCTGAGCACTCCGGTAGCTCCACGATCCAAGTGCAAGCTTCAAGCAACATCCATTCTCAAGCTCCACGCTCCAAGCTCCATCGCCGCGAGCAAGAGAAGAGAAGAGAAGAGAAGATGGAGAGCTTCTCAACCATGGTCCCTTGTCCTCACACACTCACTCCCTCACACTCTCACACTCCCTCTCTCAAACACAAGCTCAAGAAAGCAAGTAAGAAGAAGAAGAAGAAGAAGAAGAAGAAGAAGAAGAAGAAGAAGAAAAGAGCTACTTTTGGCCACACACAAGAATGGGCTTCTCATTCACTTTTCAACTTTATATACAAAACCATAAATCCCTTTTGGGTGGTCATCCCCTTATCCCCTTTTTTACATGGCCGGCCATAGCCTAGGCCCTTTTTCCCATTGTCCTCTTATCCTCCTAGCTTCCTTCCCACCGCCCATCTACCTTTACAATTTGCATGCAGCACTCTAAAATAAATCATGGTGCACCTTGCGCCATTTTACAAAAGTATTGACTTGTGCTTTTTGTTGTGTGCCATTCTCCTTGATTTAGGACTATTTTACACTTCTTATGTTTCCAAATTCTTCTTTGGCACGCCTTCGTCTTCTATTTCACTTTTGCCTTGGCCTTGTCTTCTACTTTAGATTTTTTAGATTTTCCACCTTGTTCGTTTCAGGGTTAACAAGTCATCATATATTGTGACAACATTAGCAGCATTATGTTGGCAAAAAACCCAGTCTACCATCCTAGGACAAAACACATAGACATGCACTATCACTTCATTAGAGAGAAGGTCATTGATGGAGAGGTTGACTTGGTCCATGTCAAAAAAAATGACCAAGTTGCTGATATCTTTACCAAATCATTAGGTAAAGATAAGTTTGATTATTTCAAGAGTTCACTTGGAGTATTACCTTTGGAGCTCATTCTAAGCTAAAGGGTGAGTGTTGAGAAATAAGGCATAGCCTAAGTCTTATCCTATGGTTGTATTAAGTAAGTGTGTGAGAGGCTATGTAAAGTGTCCTAAAGGCCAAAGGGTCTATCTCTTTGTGAGAGACTTGGAAAAGTAGACTGTAGAGAAAGTAGAAGAAAAGAATGAAGGAGAGAATGAAGAAAGCTTGAGCCTCCATATCTGTGTCTCAATCACCTTTCATTGTGCATTTTTGTTGATTGGTTTCCAAAATTAATATCTTTCATGATTGAAATACACATGATGGTACATTCCAATTTAAAAATTTCAATGAATTCTTACTCATGTGATTATCCAATCTCTAAATGTTAATTTATTGTGATCCTATACATTGAGATACCCAAGAAAATTATAAAGGGTGAGTTTAGTAGATCAGTGAGTGTGAAACAAGGCAATGAACTCAAAGAAATTACATGTAATTATAGATTTACTAATATTTTATAGGTGGATATACGGTATTTGAAAGATATAGGTGTATACCAATGTCATACTTCAGTGGGCATAGGTGTATGATACATACCAATGGTCAAATGTGACAAAACAGGTTGTTGTTCACAGTCTAAATAGTCACAAAAAAGTGAAATTCAAAATTAGATATTTTCATTTTGACATTAAAATTTTTGTACTCAACACATAGTAGAGGACAAAGAAATATTTGATTCTAAACAAGAATGTTAAAAATTGAAATTGTGGAGCAAAATTTATATCCATTTTCTGACAAGTGGTTACTAAAAACAGCTCCTAGACAGTTAGGTAGGGTACACAATTTTCATCTGGAACTATCCCTTATCTAATTAGAACTTGTAATGTCAATAGATCTACCTTATCTACACATTATAAGCTTCATTTTTGTAATGAATGGGGATCACGGGAAAATGGCATGGGAACATACCAGTCACACTGACGGTATATAAGGTGTAAGAGGGTATTTTGAGGCATCAGAGAAATTATAAAAAAACTCTATTTTCACCTTCTCAACCTTCCATGGCTTCCTCTTCTTCTTCCTCTCTCCCTCTTTCTCTCTCTTCTTCTTGCATTTCTCTCTCCTCTCCCTCTTCTTTTGCAGTCCTTCTCTCTCTCCTTCCCCTTAGTTAGGACAGTTAGGTCACCTTCATCACAAGTGGTATCAGAGCTTTGTCCTTGATCCTTCTCTTTTCCCATAGATTTAGGGCTCTCACAGTTTTCCACAGTTAAAGCTCCAGTTACATCCCTTTCACAGGTACATAGGAGTACTCAGGCAGGCTGTCAACCCTCTTGAAGACTGTGGCAGCCTTTCTTGGAGCTTTCCCAAGAACCATGGACAAATCTGGAGGCGAGCAGATAAATTTAACAGGTCGGCACTAATTTTCATGCAAATTTTTTAGGGTTTTGGGCAAAAAGGAGGGTAGCACAGTTAGAGAAGGCCAAAAACTCAGTTACTTGTCAAGAATACCTTCTCTCTCCTCTTTTCCCCAAGCTGCCATGGAAGCTCCAGTCCAAGAAACTCAGAAATCTTGCTCCCCCCCTCTTCCTTAGTAAGATTGGCTTGTCCCAAGGCTTTCCCCTTAGTTGGAACATCACATTGAGCAACATCAGTCGTGGTTTTCCCTCCTTGTGGCCCCCCCAGGAGCAACCCGAAGTTTGCGGCACAAAAAACGGGCTGCTTCCTAGCTTGCAGGAAAGCCCTCCCAGCCCTCCCCTCCTTCCTGGCTTCACTCCTGGCCCTTGGCAACTTTCTTGGGCAGCATAAGAAGCATCTTCCTCAACCCTTGGACTCCCCTTTTGCACTTCAAGAAACCCTGGTCTGGTGCAGTCCATGGCAGCCATGGAACCTTGGCATCAAGCAAGATTTCAAGGCATGCACTTGTGGGCAGCCATGGCTATGGAGTAGGACTTCAATTTCAACAAGAACTCTTCATGGGAAGGTCCTAAACTATCCTGCCCCATGCTTGACTTCACCCTTTCTTGACGGAGTACAACCATTTTGGAGCTATGGAGCATGTAGGATCAAGTGGAGCTCTCATGAAGGACTGAGATGGCATTAGTGATTGCCTTCTTCTCCAAAAGACTCAAGGTAACCGATTCTTGGCTCTCATTCTCTCCGTTTAAGCCTCTTGTTGAATCCCATCCACTTGTTTGAGAGAATGTGTGAGTCCAAGTAGATAATAGGAGAACCAAACCTTGAATGCATGCTGAGTATTAGTCCCAGTCATTTCCCTTTGATCTTATAGTATTAAAATGGATTTTACTCATGTTGAAGCTTCATTGTGATTATATTTTGCTTACCCATAACTCGTTTGGCTTCTTGTGAATTGGCTGAGCCAAGAAGTGATTAAAAAAATCCATTGTATAAGGGTGAGTAGGCAGTGAGTCACTGCTGTCCCTATTCCCCATTTCAATTCCATGCACTTGATGAAAAGCCCAAATTTTTGATTCCTGAAATGCATCTCATGCTGGTTATTTAATTAATAAATGTCTGCCATGTATATTCCGGGTGAGGAAAAGCACGATGCCAGGTGAGGTGGCAAGACAAAAGAGGGGTGACCCCCCCTTGCCATCAAAGACCCTCAAGGGGTGCACAACCCGGCCCGAGGGGAACTTTGCCCACCTTCCAGTGATCCGCAGCCCAAAGAATTATTATAAGTGTAGGTACATTTGATGGAATAGCCTGAACCCTGATCACTTGAGCCTGTAAACCCCTACATGCATTGGTAATGTCACGAACCACTTGGTAATGTATAGTGGATGCAATGCAAGAAGGGCAGGGTATGCAGTTGTGGAATTGGTCTCAGCAATGAGCTATGGATGCAAAGGATGTATGACTTTATGGGGCATTGAGAACCATCGTTGAGGCCTTGGATGTCTGGGATAAGACCCTCACCATTGGGATAAAGTATGCTCCTTGAGGGAGTCTTTGCAGGATATTGTAGACAACCAGTCCTACACAGTCAGCCTGCAAGAGTTGATTACAGCAAAGCTTTCTTGTGTGATTGAGCACAAGCTCTGTAGCTTGATTTGAAGAGGGCATCTTCCCCTTCAATCTGAGCTAAAACCTCCCCATTCCGCCTTACGGTTTGGGAGATACACTCAGTTTTGTGCTCAGAGGTATTGTGGGATAGGCAATAGCCCTACACAGTCAGCCTGCAAAAACTGATTTTACAGCAAATCCTTCTCATGTGACTGAGCATGAGATCTATATATTGATTCAAAGAGGGCATCTTCCCCTTCAATTTGAGCTAAAAATCTCCCCATTCCGCCCTACGGTTTGGGAGATACACTCAATTTTGTGCCTAGAGGTACTATGGGACAAGCAGCAGTCCTACACAGTGAGCCCACAAAAAGTGATTATAGAAAAGCCCTTATCATTTACTGTTGGAGATATTTTTACATAGCCTCATAGAGGGGATCAAGAGCTTTCATTTGAATCAGAAAGTTTGGCAATCGGAGTTCCCTAGCTCAAGTTATCGTCATTTCTGTAACAAGGGGTCTGGTGGACTGCACTTGGGATGGCAGGCCACAAAGGTAAAACAAAGGCCCAAGAGGAATTTTAGCGTAAAATAAGGGACTCCCATGCCTCAATGAATGATCCTAGCTCAGCCCAAGAGAATCATGAAGACATGTTTGAAGAGGGTGCCCCCGAGATAAACTGCTTGTCTCTGCTCAACCAAACCTTATGCCAACATGAGACCTGTCATGCTGAACAACATCGAGAGATGGAGGAATGCCACAGGGAGATGGAAACCCGCCAAGATCACCGTCATTCTGAGATGATGGACAAGATGGAATTACTCATAGAGCGCATGGGCGCCCTCATCCCCACCATTCCCCCCCCTCGGATCGACCCAAGGAGTATATCCCTCCCCGTGAGGCTAACCGCCCTCCCCCCTTGGAGACCGGGCGCAGCCCACAAGGTCTCGATGGTACCCATGGCATCCCCCATAGCACTTATGAGACGGGTGAGCTCTCCACTTGACATAATGAGCCTCTCCTTCTCTCCCCCGTTACAAATCCTTCAAGCTCATCATTGGCACCCCAACTCCCCCGTAACGGAAGCTACTTGCACACTCAAGGGAATGGCTCTAATGCAAATCTTGGGCAGCATGGAATGCATGGAGTGCATGGGCAGCATGCATATGGAAATAATCAGCATACATATGGCAATGGGCAGCATGCATATGGCAATGGGCAGTATGTATATGGTAATGGGTAGCATGGACATTTTGGACAGCAAGGTCCTAATGGGAAATTTGGTCCTCATGTAATGCACGGGCAGCATGGCCCCCATGAGAATTTTGGACAACAAAGCATGTATGGGCAGCATGTAGCACATGGCATTCATGGGCAGCCAAGCCCAAATGAGTTGCATGACAAGATTGTGTTTACAAAATTCAGTGGGCAATCCTCATCGCCAGCTGAACTAGAGGAATGGACCTCTAAATTGGAAGCCTATTTTCTCATCTACCCCCGTACCGATGAGGCAAAGATCATTTTTGCCTCCCTTCATTTAGAAGGTTCTGCCCACACATGGTGGAGATTTGTTCAAAGAGAAAATCAGCAGTTTTGTGATTGGGAAGAGTTCAAGATGCATATGATCCAAGTTTTTGTCTCCCCGGTGGAAAAAGAATGCTTGGCTAGGCAATGGTATCAGTTTGATCAGCGAAATCTCACCGTGAGGGAGTACACCAACCAATTTATGAACCTATCCATGTATGTTGAGTCTGTCAGTGATGAGGCAAAATTGCATAAATACATTTATGGGCTAGATGCGCATCTTTCAACTGATGTGATGGCTCAAAAGCTAGCCACCCTGTTTCCAGCCATAGAATTGGCCGAACGCTATGGTGGAAAATACCGCCGCAATGAGAGCATGCAGCCCTTTGCACGAAAGCAAAGATACCCTATTAGGCAACCCCCATATGCTAATAATTATCACAGAAACAATGCAGGGAATGACAGCCCCAAAATTCCTACTTACCCCACTTTTAATGCTGAAAAGAAATATGGCAGTTTTGGGACAGCACCACCCTCCAAAAGTGACCCAAAGTATGCTGAAAATAAGGCAAGGAATGGCTTCAGTCCTAACTGTCAAAAATTCATTCCTTCTAAAGTTGTCAAGGATGGAAAAGCCAAAGGCTTGTGCTTTAAATGCGGGGATAAGTACACAACTAATCATGCATCCAAATGCCCCTTTAAGAACGCCACTGTCAAGTTTAATAGCATGTACGTGCTGGAAGATAGTGATAAGATGGAAGAGGACATGCATGACAACTCTCCAATAATGACACTTGCTGAAAATGCTGAATATGAGGAGGATATTGATCCCGATTAGTTTTATGACTCACCGGAAGGGTTCCCTTTTGACCTCGGTGGCTGCCCCATTGATGACATGCTTGGGAATGACCCTTGGCACCCCTCATTCACAGCTATATCAGCCTGCTCAATCTCCATGGATGCATGGACCGGCTCTAGGAGCCCGAACACCCTATGAGTGCATGGTAACATTGATGGCAAGAGTGTATACATCCTCATAGATAGTGGCAGCATGCACAGTTTTGTGAATAAATCAACTCTTGGCCGTTTGACATGTGTTTCCACTGAATTACAACAACCTCTTCAGGTTCAAGTGGCCAATGGAAATGAGGAAGTGAGCTCCCATGTATGCACACAAGTGTCTCTTATGCTGGCTGAAAATTACACAGCAAAGATGGACTTAATTAGCCTTGATATGGGCCCCGTGGATGTTGTATTGGGATGTGATTGGCTTCAGCAGTTGGGAAAAATCTCTATGGACTTCTCTTAGCTGTATATGGAGTTTGTAATGCATAGGCAACTTGTACACTTGGAGGGAATCAAAGAAAATGCAGATTTTCAGCTTATAACAGCAAGACAACTCAAAAAATAATTCAAGAAACGCTCCCAAATCTTTGTCTTGCATTTGCATAAGGATAATGAAACCAACACACCTTGGGGAAACAAAATGCAGCACTAAAAGCACTTTTGGCTGAATATGAGGATCTATTTCAGCCCCCCACTACCCTTCCCCCTCAAAGATTGGTGGATCACCCAATTGACTTGGAGCCCCATGCCAATCCCATCAATAAACCCCCATATCGACTCTCTAAATGTGAGAGAGAGGAAGTAGCAAAGCAAGTCAAGGAGTTCACTGAGATGGGATTCATAGAGCCTAGCTCTTCCCCTTATGCCTCCCCGGTTCTATTGGTTAAGAAAAAGGACAGATCTTTCCGGTTTTGCATTGACTACCATGATCTCAATAAGATCACCGTCAAAAATAGATACCCCATCCCTCGAATTGATGACTTGCTTGATGAACTCAAGGGAGCACGCTACTTCACCAAGATTGATTTGCGATCCGGTTACCGAGTGCATCGGCAACTACATTCTCTTTTCCAAGCCTATATTTGATTTCAAAATCATATTCTTCCAGCACTTAGATCCATCGACATTGCCTCATATTAAGCTCATTCTAGGTGAAGATCCATTTAAGACTCGTGGTCTATTACTAAGGAAAATTTGTTACCTAGCAAGTAATGTCTCCAAAGTTTGAGAGCATGGATGACAGCCAATAGCTCCAGGTCGTGGGTAGCATAATTTCTTTCATGGCTCTTCAATTTTCTTGAAGAATATGCTACGGGATGACCTTCTTGTATAAATACACATCCTAAAGCAATTGCACTAGCATCAGTTACCACTTCAAACTCCTTACTAAGATCAGGAAGTTTCAAGATGGGTGTTGATACTAAGCTTTGCTTTAGTTTGTCAAAGCTGGTCTGTTCAATAGGTGACCATACAATTGCTACTTGCTTCCTTAGTAGATCAGTCTCAGAGGTGCTGCAATCAAAGCATCATCTTTGATGAAAATTCTGTACCATCCTGTCAACCCAAGAAAACTATGTATTTCTTTGATAGAAGTTGGTTTTGGCCATTCCAGAACGTCTCTAACCTTAGCTGGATCTACTGAAATTCCTTCTGTTGATATAATGAATCCTAGATATTCAATATGTCGCTTGAAAAATGTGCACTTCTTCCTCTTGGCATAAAGCTTGTGTGCTCTCATTGTTTCAAGAACAATGCAAAGCTGGGGTTCATGATCCTTTTCCTATTTTGAGTAGACTAGGGTATCATCAGAAAAGACGAGTACGAAGTCATCAAGATAGGGCCTAAATATATATTGCATTAACCTGTTGATGGTAGCAGGAGCATTCGTTAGCCCGAATGACATCACTAGGAATTTGAAGTGTCCATATCTTATACTAAATGTGGTCTTCGGGATATCTTCTTCTTTGATCCTTATCTGATAATATCGAGATCTAAGATCTGTCTTTGAGAAGATCTTCACTCCTTGAAGAAGGTCAAGTAATTCATCTATTCTTGGAATGGGCTATTTATTTTTTATGGTTGCCTGATTCAACCCTCTGTAGTCAATGCATAGGCGAAGCGTTCCATCTTTCTTCTTTTGGAACAACACTAGAGCTCCCCATGGTGAATTGCTAGGACGGATGTAGCCTTGATCTAACAGTTGCTTGAGTTTCTCTTTCAATTCGAGAGCTTCCAAGATGGACATCTTATATGGCCTCTTTGCGACCGGTGCAGCTCTTGGCACAAGTTTGATTTCATGGTTGACTTCCCTTTGGGGAGGAAGTTCCGTCAGATCTTCAGGAAATACGTGTGCGTATTCCTTTAACCATAAAGGTTCTTCTCCAGATTTTTGATTCTGATCTAGCTTATTCATTTTAATCAAATAGATAGGTAGACCCTTTTGAACACCTATTATTATCTGTGTTGCTTTTGCCAACTGTATTTTTGGCTTACTAGTCTCACCTTGAGTCGTGACTAATTCCCCTTCAGAGTTTCGGAAGGAGAATTGGCTCTTCCCATAGTGGATGTGGGCATCATTGGGTACTAGCCAATCCATTCCGAGTAAACATTCATGGACACCTAGGTTTATTACCTTGAATCTCACAGAAGTTGGCTTCCCACCGAGTAGGAATTTCACCTTAGCAGTTTGCCTAGTACAAGTAACCTCATGACTATTTGCTAATTCCACAAGTAATGTAGATGCATCTATTGTGGTTATCCCTAATCTTTTTACACAGATTGGTGAAATGAAGAAATGTGTACTGCCATAGTCAACCAGGGTTTTAAAGATTTTACCTTGATATTCTAATGGAGTTTGAATCACCAAGAATTGGCGATTTGGACCCTTCTTATGAAGAGTGGCCTGAACTGTTGCCCTCTCGATGTCAGCATCCATGGATGGATCTTCTTTGTTGTCCAGCTCCTTGCTGGAAACACTGGAGGTTCTGCCTCTGTCCATAATGGTGGTTCCTTGGTCATGAGTGAGCAGCTCTCTTTTGACCTTGAAATTGCCCTTGGCAATGCCCTCTGCCAAGCTTGGGGCACTCCCTCTTGAAGTGTCTGGGCTCATTGCAATGGAAGCAATGTGGGTTGCAATCATTGCTTTGCATTGGAACAAAGTTGTTGACAACGTTGGCCCTAGCTTTCTTTTTTTGGCCTTGGTTCTGACCATGCGTTCTCTTAGTCTGAGCCATAGGCATACCCTTATTCTGATCTTTGTAAGGCCAAATCCTATTGTTCCTTGGTTTCGTCTGCACCTCTGTATTATTGGAGCAGATCGAATGAGTGCGTCTTGTAGGTCCGTTGGGCGCATTGATTCCAATTGGGTGTTTATGGGTGGATTCAACCCAATACAGAATTTTGACACATGTTGTGTCATATCCATTGGGGGTGCATACTTTAGGAGTGAAACGAACTTTGAATAATATACTTCGAGGGATAATCCTAGCTACTTCAAGTCATAGAATTCATTCATCTTTTATGTGCGGTAGGCAGATGGCAGATACCTCCCTCACATGGCTTCCTTAAGCTTATCCCAAGTGATTGTCCCCTCCGAGATCGCTTGGTCTCTGCACCACTGTTTCCACCAAAGTCTCGCTTTGCCTGTAAGCTTAAGTTTGGCGAGCATGGCTTAGTTAGCAGGTGCAGTTCTTGCTACCTCAAAATAGTCCTCCATGGACTCAATCCAGATCTCGGCGTCGGCTTGAACAATCCTTCCCTTGCCATCAAACTCAGGTGGCTTAATTTGTTTGAGAAGGAACTTATTCTCTTGAACCACAGCTGGACTTAGTGCAGGAGTCGGATTTGGAACCTGCACTTGGGGGGTTGCGTCTGAACAATAAGATTGTTTATGTTAACATCTTATCATATGTTCCCATGTTATGTTAATATGACTAGCATAGCTTTTTAGCTAAGTGATGTAATCACTTAACACCTCAGCTAACATTTATGATCAAGATAGACAATTGAAAAAAAAGTCTTATTTATTCATGAGGGCATAACCCTTTGACTACATTTATTTTGGATAAGTAGGATAGGCTGATTGATACATCAGTTTGGGGAAAATAGGATTGTGTTACAATCGGCTACAGGGACAGAATAATAATATGGATTGGGGTCATGGATTTTCAGGAAACGGCAAGTAATAGGAAGCTTGGGGTATCCCTTCCTTTGATACCCGTTCTTCTCGTAGCGCCCTAACACTTTGATTCTGTCAGTAGAGATTACTCGAGTCACTTCTTTATAGGCATACTTGTTCTGCTTGACTTGCCGACCGCTAATATGAAAAGTTGCATTTATGCAAGCTTCAACAAAGATGAACAGCTTCACGATCTTTAAATCCTCCATCCACTTGATTCTCTTCAAGTTGGTCTAAAGGTACGCGAGTCGGTGGGCTGCTATGTAGTATATTCCTGAGTCTCCCGTCCATCTCTGCTCCACATACAAGGGCGAAGGATTATAGATGTAGTCTAGAATATCCATCATGCCAAGCCTCTAGTGATAATTCAAAGCATGCATTGCAGTCATGAACATGACCTGGAACACCAAGAACTTGCTCCATGCTTCGTAAACTCTGCAACCCAGCATCCATATGTGAGTAAGAAATATTTTCAACAAAAAACACTGCTCTATTCCACTTACCTTCCCCTGTTTATCCCCTTATTCCCTTTATTTTCCTCCATTCACGATCTTTAAATCCTCCATCCACTTGATTCTCTTCAAGTTGGTCTAAAGGTACGCGAGTCGGTGGGCTGCTATGTAGTATATTCCTGAGTCTCCCATTCATCTCTGCTCCACATACAAGGGCGAAGGATTATAGATGTAGTCTAGAATATCCATCATGCCAAGCCTCTGGTGATAATTCAAAGCGTGCATTGCAGTCATGAACATGACCTGGAACACCAAGAACTTGCTCCATGCTTCGTAACTCTGCAACCCAGCATCCATATGTGAGTAAGAAATGTTTTCAACAGAAAACACTGCTCTATTCCACATACCTTCCCCTGTTTATCCCCTTATTCCCTTTATTTTCCTCCATTCACGATCTTTAAATCCTCCATCCACTTGATTCTCTTCAAGTTGGTCTAAAGGTACGCGAGTCGGTGGGCTGCTATGTAGTATATTCCTGAGTCTCCCGTCCATCTCTGCTCCACATACAAGGGCGAAGGATTATAGATGCAGTCTAGAATATCCATCATGCCAAGCCTCTGGCGATAATTCAAAGCGTGCATTGCAATCATGAACATGACCTGGAACACCAAGAACTTGCTCCATGCTTCGTAACTCTGCAACCCAGCATCCATATGTGAGTAAGAAATGTTTTCAACAGAAAACACTGCTCTATTCCACTTACCTTCCCTTGTTTATCCCCTTATTCCCTTTATTTTCCTCCATTAAGTTCCCTTATAATCTTTAGATCTCGTTGGTTCACTCTAATACCAGTTGTAACGTGTCCGCTCGTCCACTTGTTGGACACGTATTAGCAGCCCATCGAAAAGAGAGTCTAGAAAGTGCCGCCTGGCACTCACAAGGAATTTCACATGGTTTGTGATCTAGGTCTTCCCGAGTCTACCCCGAGCGGAAGTATCCAGCTGCTCCCACTTAGGACCGACCTGAAGTCAAGGTTTCTTTCCTATCACCAAAGTCTCTAGGAAGTAGCTAGCGTCGAGCTCTAGATGAACCACTTTGCATAGGAACAACAAATTTGAAGTGGATTTATGCTACACTTGGTTCATGGAGAATGGGAAACGAGAGGGATGCAAAGCTGAACC
Organism: Lygodium microphyllum; assembly: GCF_053477565.2. Taxonomy (NCBI): domain Eukaryota; kingdom Viridiplantae; phylum Streptophyta; class Polypodiopsida; order Schizaeales; family Lygodiaceae; genus Lygodium; species Lygodium microphyllum. Next base: position 139,710,453 of record NC_141135.1, on the reverse strand, counting down.
TCTCTGCCCATAAGGCATAGTCCCATTCCGCTCCCCTAAAACAACATAAATCGGGATTCTAACTCTACTGACTCTAGGGTCTTCACAGTATCATTTTCATGTCTTTTGAGAAAAGTTCCTAGCTAACCAGGACCACCCTTCTGTAGGACAGACCCAAGTCACGTCCACCACACTTTCCTCAGTTTACTTCGTTATCTAATTACCTACCACATTATGTTTGACATGCAAAAGCAGCTTCCTTAATTAATCAATTTAAACACATGTTCCTTCATGTAACTTAGGCACTGACATAAAACAATGTTAAGAAAATTCATTTTTCAATTATCTGAACTTTATTTATCATAGTTTTGGAATACATCAAGTATCATGCCCGACGGCTAACCAAGCAATCAATAGGATTGCTGCTCCAAGTTCCACCCATAGACTAGTACACGGTCCTCGAGATCCCATCTCGAGTCACGTTGGCCTCTTGTGCAGGATCCGGAGGCAAGGAATTTACAACCAGAGCCTCCCCTGGCACCCAAGAATCCTCCCACTCCAAGCAGTACCCACGAAGAGACCTCTCACGGCAGGTTTGGTCCACATACCCAGTGCAATATTTCCATAGAAAAATATTAAAGACCCTAGATCCCGTGCAAAAGAAATCTGAAGTAATCTCCCGCAACAAAGAAACATTGGCCTAAGTGCTCCACCCTCGTGCATTAACGATACTTGCCCCCCGCGTTGTGCATAGGAAACCGTGGCTCAAAACCATAAGCCTCCACGGGAACTCCCCTTCAAGGGGAAAAAGGATAATGAATTAATTGCAGATTTTTTAAAACTCCCTCCCCTTCACATGTTGCATGGCGGGGAGAGGGAGTATGTGTTGGAACTTGTGGAAGGGCATGAGAAGGAGGGCATGCAATCTGCCACTTGTGTGGCCACCCCCCCACCCCCACCTTATATATGAACCTCCCATCTCAAGCTTGAAAGGGAGAGGGGCATCGTGAGGAAGCTGCCCACCATCAGACTGCCCATGCCACTCCACCAGGACTGCCGCCGTCATCGCCAGGCTGCTGCCGCCGCCAACGCCTTCATCATCATCATCATCGTCATCGTCCTCATCCTCATCTTCACCATTGTCATCCTCACCATCATCACTTCTTCACACATCACCTCTATCATCCAGAAGCTTGAGAAGCTTCTATTGAAGCTTCTCTAGGCCAAGTTCACCCGCGTCTCCTGGTTTTCTTTTACCGTTTCTTACAAGGCCCTTTTCCTGCGCAAGGAAGGAGATCTCTGGCAGTAGTAACTTCCCAACTCGTAAGGGAGCCAAGGAGAGTTTGCTGAGTCGAAGTTTACTTCGTCAATGGCTCCTAAGCAAAAGTCGAGAGGAGCACATGCGGGAGCTTCCACCCAAAGTGCGAGAGTGGACAAGGCCCTGATTTTGAATGCCCAAGTTTCGAAAAATATTCTTGCATGGAAAGGATGCACAAAGCATGTTTTAATTCACATAGGAAACTTAAATGCATTGAAAAATGTACATACTCGCTCGATTTACAAAGTCTAGTTGCACGACGAGTACTTGCATTTGCTTGCATTTCCATGGTCAAGGGTAGTCACATTTTTGAACGTATGTTGCATAAGTTAAAAGATGAAATTGTGCGAAGGCGTCCTTGTTGCATCTTACAAATGATAGGGCTTATGACACATAATGCACTTATGTAATAAATTCCTGGTTGTGACTCATGTATAAGATAATCATAGACGGTCAATAAATGATGTCTAAATAGTTGCAATGAAAGGAAAAGATTTATGAACTTTGACAAAAAAAAACATATAGTATACAATTCACATGCAATGGTAGCTACATTTTACGTTGAGAAAAGTGATAAAGGATGGATTGAATCTATGATGTATTCATTGGCATCTGGTCATGAAAGAATGTTGCATCCATGCATAGAGTTCTATTAACAAATTCGCAAATGGAAAAGGATGTATCTTCATTAAAATACTAAAGCTTTGAATTCGATGCATCAACGTAGGGTTTATAATAATTAGCTCTAAATGTCAATCATTACAGTATAGGGCAAGGAAAATAAGGATCATTGTAGATCCTATAGTTGCATAAAGGCAAAAGGTCTATGGTTTTGAAATTGCATATCCGCATGGAATGATATGTCTCATGCATCTTGCAGTTACTTCGATCTTTTAAGGAAAGTCTTGCAAACTTTAGAAGAAAGTATTTGCATCTTTAAAGGGAAGATCATCTTTAATCATGGGTTGGTTAGATCAACTAAGTAATTCGCGTGTAATTGAGTAGCTTATATGAAACTCATAAAGGTATGATTACTTAGCATATGATGGTCACCTCAATGGCTAGGTAGGGTTAAGCTATGAAATTCTGCTTAGTATCACACTTGGAATGCCGATTTAATATTTTCCATCTTGAAAGTTCTACCCACATTCACGAAATGTTAAGGTTATCAAATCGCCCGTGTAAGAATGATCTAGGGTTCTCACCCTAAGGATCAGATAACCAAATACTAGACTTCCGCAATGAATTTAGGGACCTAGGGCCAAAACGTTTATCAAGCCTAGTAGGGTTAGGGTTTTGGATCAATAGGACTCCCAAACCCTATATCTTGATCAAAGGTATTCTTAATCAAAAAATACCGTATCATGAGAGATATAATCCCACAAGTTAGGTATTGACACCTATCTCGTGCAACAAGCTGCAATGTCATATGCCCTTGTCTCTAAATCACAAAATAGTACTGCTAAACCTTAGACCAAGTTTGGCGAGTTCTAATTACAAGTCAAATTTTCTAGAAATTGAGTAGTCATCCTGCTACAACACTCTTCCTTGGGACTGATTTGTCAAGCTAGGGTAGTTATGAATTGCCAAGAAAGCAATTGACCAACCAAGTTAGGGCAACAGGGTTGTCCAGGATTTATTGATTATAATATAAGGAAACCTAAGTTAGTGACAATTTGGGTCAACAGGGTATAAACCCTAACCCAAGGAAAAATGGTAAACAAGCAACTCAACTTACAAAACCCTTGGGATCTTGCCAATCGTGATTGATCCAGGATTGAATACTGGAAGTATTCGGGGAGAAGGAATCACACCTTAGCAGTTGGCCGTACAAACGACCCCTAGAATGCTCGTGATTGTACACTTAGGAGCACAATTTGTACTTCTTTTCTCAAGGAACTAATTCAAGAAAAATAACTAATGCTTCAGGTGAAAATCCTGGAGGGAGAGGCAATATTAGTTACTTCCAACTGTCTGCCTGACCCTATCCAGGGGGGTTGTTAGCCGCACCAGGTACGCGGACCGAACCCGCCGTGAGAGGTCTCTTCGTGGGTGCTACTTGGAGTAGGAGGACGTTTGGGTGCCAGGGGAGGCTCTGGCCATAAATTCCTTGCCTCGGATCCTACACAAGAGGCCGATGTGACTCGAGATGGGATCTTGAGGCTGCCATACTAGTCAACGGGTGGAACTTGGAATAGCGATCCCTGAGGATTGCTGGGATATCCTTCGGGCATGTTATTTGATGTATTCCAAATACTATGATAAATAAAGATCAAATGTCGAAAAAGGAACTTGCTTGACATTGTTTTTCTGTGTCAGTGCTTAAGTTACGTGAAGTAACCAGTGATTAATTGGTTAATTAAGAAAGCTGTTTTTGCTTATCAAACTAAATGTGGTAGGTAATTAGGTAATTAAGAAACCCGAGGAAAGTGCGGTGGACGTGACTCTGGGTCCGTCCTACGGAAGGGTGGTCCCGGTTGGCCGGGAACTTTTCTCAAAGGAATTGACAGCGAGGCAATAATGACCTAGAATCAATAGAGCTAGAGTCCCGATTTATGCTATTTTAGGTAAACGGAATGGGACTATGCCTTACGGGCAGAGAGGTCAAGCTTCGCATCCCTCTTGTTTCCCATTCTCCTTGAACCAAGTGCAGTATAAATCTGCTTCGACCCTGATGTTCTACATAAAGTGGTTCATTTGGGGCTCGACGCTAGCTACCTCCTAGGAACTTGACTATTAGGAAAACCCTGATTCAGGTTGGTCCTAAGTGGGAATGGCCAGATGCTTCCACTTCGTGGCAAACTCGGGAAGACCTTGATCGCAAACCCCGTGACATTCCTTGTGAGTGCCAGGCGACGCTTTCTAGTCTCTCTTCCCAATGGGCTGCTAAGACGTGTCCTACAAGGGACATGGGGACACATTACAGTTGGTATCAGAGCGAACCAACGGAATCTAATAATTACAAGGAAACTTAATGAGGGGAAGTAGAGCAATGTTGCTGTTAAGAACATTTCGTTACTTACTTATGGATTTTGGGCTGCAGAAGCACGAAGCATGGAACAAATTATTGGTGTTCCAGGTTATGTTTATGACTAGAATGCGTGCTTCGGATTATCGATAAAGGCTAGGCATGATGAATGTTCTAGACCGCATCTACAATCCTTCACCCATATACATGGAACGGAGATGGACGGGTGAATTAGGGATATATTAGATAGCAGCCCACCGACTTGCGTACCTTCAGACCAACTTGAAGAGAATCAAGTGGATGGAGGATTTAAAGATCGTGAAGCTGTTCATCTTTGTCGAGGCTCACGCAAACGCAACCCTACATGTCGGCTGTTGGAAGGTCAAGCAGAACAAGTATGTGTATGAGGAAGTGACTCGAATAATCCCTGTCGAATCAAGGTGCTGGGATGTTATGAGAAGAATGGGTATCAAAGGAAGGGATACCCTAAGCTTCCTATGACCTATCGATTCCTGAAAATCCATGACCCCACTCCATATTATTACTCAGTCCCCATAGCGAATGTAACACAATCCTATTTTCCCCAAATTGATATACCAATCATCTTGTTCTACCTTCCCAAAATAAATGTACTAAAAAGGGCTATGCCCACATGAATGAATAAGATTTTTTATTACTATCTATCATGGCTGTAAGTGTTGGTAAAGGAGTTAAGTGATTAGGTCACTTGGCTAAAAGCTGAATTGGGCATATTAATGTAATGTGAGAAACGTTTAGTAAGTTTTTAACGTAAAGAATCTTATTGCCCAGGCACAACCTCAAGAGCAAATTCCTAGTTCGACCCCTGCACTAAGTACAGCTATAACTCAAGAGAAGAAGTTCCTTCTCAAACAAATCAAGCCACCTGAATTCGATGGTAAAGGAAGGACCGTCCAAACTGTCGCCGAGGTTTGGATCGAATCCATGGAGGACTATTTCGAGGCAGTAGAAACTGCACCCACTAACCAAGCTATGCTCACCAAACTGAAGCTTACCAGCAAAGCAAGACTTTGGTGGAAACAATGGTGCAGAGACAAGGGATCTCGGAAGGGTCAGTTACTTGGGAAAAGCTTAAAAAAGTTGTGCGAGGGAGATATCTACCACCTACCCTACTGCACACTGAAGATGAACAAATTCTATGAATTAAAGCAGTTTGGACTATCCCTGGATGCATATTATTCAAAGCTCATCTCTCTCTTAAAGTATGCACCACAAATGGATATGACACAATAGGTGTCAAATTTTTGTGTCGGGTTAAATCCACCCATAAACACCCGCTTGGAATCAATGCGCCCAACGGACCTACAAGACGCGCTCATTCGAGCTGCACTGATAATATAGGAGGTGCAGACCAAGCCAAGGAACAACAGGACTTGGTCTTACAAGGATCAGAACAAGGGAATGTGTAGGTCTCAGGCTAAGAGAGCGCAGGGCCAAAACCAGGGACAAAGAAAGAAAGCTAGGGCGAACAGTGTCAACAACTTCGTTCCTACACAAGGTAATGGCCGAAATCTCTATTACTTCCATTGCAACCAGCCTGGTCACTTTAAAAGGTAGTGTTCCAAGCTTACACAGGACAACGTCAGGGGCCATTCCATGGAGCCATCCATGGCCAAGGAGTCACCATCATGGCCAGAGGGAGAACCTCCAGTGTTGCCAAAAAGGAGCTGGGCGATGAAGAAGATCCTTCCATGGAAGCTGACATTGAGAGGGCAACGGTTGATGCCGCTCTTCACAAGAAAGGCCCAAATCGCCAATTCTCGATGATTCAAACTCCATCGTATTATCAAGGTAAAATCTTCAAAACCTTGATTGATTGTGGCAGTACACATTCCTTCATTTCACCAGTCTATGCAAAAAGATTAGGAATAGCCACAATAGATACACCTACCTTACTTGTGGAATTAGCGAATGGTTGAGAGGTCTCCTTGATGGATTGAATCTATGATGTATTCATTGGCATCCGGTCATGAAAGAATGTTGCATCCATGCATAGATTTCTATTAACAAATTTGCAAATGGAAAAGGATGCATCTTCATTAAAATACTACAGCTTTAAATTCGATGCATCAATGTAGGGTTTATAAGAATTAGCTCTAAATGTCAATCATTACAGTATAGGGCAAGGAAAAGAAGGATCACTATAGATCCTAAAGTTGCATAAAGGCAAAAAATCTATGGTTTTGAAATTGCATAACTGCATGGAATGATATGTCTCATGCATCTTGCGATTACTTCCATCTTTTAAGGAAAGTCTCGCGAACTTTAGAAGAAAGTGTGTGCATCTTTAAAGGGAAGATCATCTTTAATCATGGGTTGGTTAGATCAACTAAGTAATTCGCGTGTAATTGAGTAGCTTACATGAAACTCATAAAGGTATGATTAGTTAGCATATGATGGTCACCTCAATGGCTAGGTAGGGTTAAGCTATGATAAAATTCTTCTTAGTATCGCACTTGGGATGGCGATTTAATATTTTCCATCTTAAAATTTCTACCCACATTCACGAAATGTTAAGGTTATCAAATCGCCCATGTAAGAACGATCTAGGGTTCTCATCCTAAGGATTAGATAACCAAATACTAGACTTCCGCAAGGAATTTAGGGACCCTAGGGCCAAAACGTTTATCAAGCCTAGTAGGGTTAGGGTTTTGGATTGGATCAATAGGACTCCCAAACCCTATATCTTGATGAAAGGTATTCTTGATCAAAAAATACCGTATGATGAGAGATATAATCCCACAAGTTAGGTATTGACACCTATCTCATGCAACAAGCTGCAACGTCATATGCCATTGCATCTAAATCACAAAATAGTATTGCTACACCTTAGACCAAGTTTGGTGAGTTCTAATTACAAGTCAAATTTTCTAGAAATTGAGTAGTCATCCTACCACAACACTCTTCCTTGGGACTGATTTGTCAAGCTAGGGTAGTTATGAATTGCCAAGAAAGCAATTGACCAACCAAGTTAGGGTGATAGGGTTGTCCAGGATTTATTGATTATAATATAAGGAAACCTAAGTTAGTGACAATTTGGGTCAACAAGGTATAAACCCTAGCCCAAGGAAAAAGGGTAAACAAGAAACTCAGCTTACAAAACCCTTGGGATCTTGCCAATCACGATTGATCCAGGATCGAATACTGGAAGTATTCGATGAGAAGGAATCACACCTTAGCAGTTGGCCATACAAACGACCATTGGAATGCTCGTGATTATACACTTAGGAGCACAGTTTATACTTCTTTGCTCAAGGAACTAATTCAGGAAAAACAACTAATGCTTCAGGTTAAAAGCCTGGAGGGAGAGGCAATATCAGTTACCTCCGACTGTCTGCCTGACCCTATCCAAGGGGGTTGTTAGAGGCTCTGGGTACGTGGACCGAATGCGCCGTGAGAGGTCTCTCCGTGGGTGCTACTTGGAGCAGGAGGATGCTTGGGTGCCAGGGGAGGCTCTGGCCATAAATTCCTTACCTTCGAATCCTGCATAAGAGGCCAACATGACTCGAGATGGGATCTCAAGGCCCACATACTAGTCAATGAGCGGAACTTGGAATAGCGATCGCTGAGGATTGCTGGGATATCCTTCGTGCATGTTATTTGATGTATTTCAAAACTATGATAATTAGAGATCAAATGTTGAAAAAGGAACTTGCTTGACATTGTTTTTTTGTGTCAGTGCTTAAGTTACGTGAAGGAACCAGTGATTAATTGGTTAATTAAGGAAGCTATTTTTGCTTGTCAAACTAAATGTGCTAGGTAATTGGATAACTAAGTGACCCGAGGAAAGTGCGGTGGATGTGACTCTGGGTCCATCCTACGGAAGAGAGGTCTCGGTTGGTCGGGAACTTTTCTCAAAGGAATTGACAGCGAGGCAACAATGACCTAGAATCAATAGAGCTAGAGTCCCGATTTATGTTGTTTCAGGGGAACGCAATGGGACTATGCCCCGACAGAGAGGTCGAGCTTTGCATCCCTCTCGTTTCCCATTCTCCTTGAACCAAGTGTAGTATAAATCTGCTTCGACCCTGATGTTCTACGCAAAGTGGTTCATCTGGGGCTCGATGCTAGCTACCTCCTCGGAACTTGACTATTAGGAAAACCCTGATTCAGGTCGGTCCTAAGTGGGAACGGCCAGATGCTTCCGCTTCATGGTAGACTAGGGAAGACCATGATCGCAAACCTCATGACATTCCTTGTGAGTGCGAGCGGTGCTTTCTAGACTATCTTCCTGATGGGCTACTAAGATGTGTCCTACAAGGGACAGGGGGACATGTTACACCCAGCGCGGCTAACAACCCCCTTGGATAGGGCCAGGCAGGCAGTCGGAGGTAACTAAACCTGCCATTCCCTCTAGGCCTTTAACCAAAAGCATTAAGTGTTTTTCCTTGAATTAGTTCCTTGAGCAAAGAAGTTCAAATAATGTACCTAAGTGTACAATCACAATCATTTCAGTGGTCGCTCGTACGACCAATTGCTAAGGTGTGATTCCTTCTTCCCGAATGCTCCTAGCATTTGATCTTGGATCGTTCGCGACTTGGCGAGATCCCAAGGGCTTGGCATGCTAGGTTGCTTGTTTTCCCTTTATCTTCGGGTTAAGGTTTGTACCCTATCGACCGTAATTATCCTTACCTCAGGTCTCCTGGTAAAAATAGGTCATGGACAACCCCGTTGTCCTTGGTTGGTCAACTTGCCGGTTATCTCCTAGAACCCTTGAAGTACCTATGTACCCTATCATTGATCTTAATTGATCAAGACTGTCTATCCCCTTGACCATGGTAAGATGGTTCTGTTTAGAACAGTTCCTACCCTATCTTAAGTATAATCTTCTTAAGCCCTCTTAATAATGCTCATAGGTTCTTAAGCTTTTACCTATCCCTCTTGAAGTCACCAAGGACTTTGACATGAGATTCATGGATCTAAGTTCTATTTGGTAAATTATAAACAATGTTGAATTTTACCAACAACTTTAATGCATGCGACGTAATGCCATGCCTTCATCTCAATGCTTACAATTTTGATATAATCCATACATTACTTTGTGCCACACATACGAAGGTACTTTCTATGCATGCAATCTTATCATTATCCTCTATGTAATTATCTACACGATCTATAACCTTCTTGAATGATCTAACTTTATGTGATCATTGTATGAGTCTAGCTGCACTTTAATCTTTTCTGCAGATTATTACATGTACCTTAGAATCCATCTTGCTATATGGAGATGCACTTTGTTTCTTTCAATGTCCTCTGAAATGTATTTTAAGCAAAGACTTGTGAAAGGAGCAATGCACTTTATGCAAGAACTTTTGGTAATTTACGATGCAATTTCTAATAAATTCCACCTATTATGATGACATCTTACGACGGAAATTATCTTGCTTGTTTCATATATCACAACTAAGTTCATACCTAGGAAATCATCAAACACGCAATTAATGTTATGCATGTGAATATGATTTTTCACCATGATAATTATAACCTATGATTTAATAATAGAGAAACTTGGGTTTGGAGTGATGCCGTGATTTCAGTGGTATTGATGCCTAATGAACCGTTCGCGGGTGCGGTGCCACCTTGTTTCAAACCTCCATCCACGCTTGCAGGGTTTTCGACCATCTTTGTGGAACTACGCTTTGGGGCCATACTCGAAGATGCGTGTATGAGTGATAGAGTTCTCGCACTCTCCTATGCAAGATTCTCGCCGCGTCTCCTTGAGTGGAGAAAAAAAAAATGAAGGGGGAGGGGCGTATTTTCAAAAATTCTTCTTCTTCTTCTTTTCTTCTTCTCCTCTCTCTCTTCTTCTTCTTCTTCTTCTTCTTCTTCTTCTCCTTCTCTCTCTCCCTCTTCTTCTTCTTCTTCTTCTTCTTCTCCTTCTCTCTCTTCTTCTTCTTCTTCTTCTTCTTCTTCTTCTCCTCTCTCTCTCTCTCTCTTCTTCTTCTTCTTCTTCTTCTTCTTCTTCTTCTTCTTCTTCTCCTCTCTCTATCTTCTTCTTCTTCTTCTCCTTCTCTCTCTCTCTCTCTATTCTTCTTCTTCTTCTTCTTCTTCTTCTTCTTCTTCTCCTTCTTCTTCTTCTCTATCTCTCCTCTTCTTCTTCTTCTTCTTCTTCTTCTTCTTCTTCTTCTTCTTCTTCTTCTTCTTCTTCTTCTTCTTCTTCTTCTCTCTCTCCCTCTTCACAATGAACACGCGGGGGGGGCGGGGGGGGGGGGGGGTGGGGGGGAGAGGGCTATTCACAACTGCCACCCCTCCCACCTAGGGGGCTGCATGCCCCCCTTTCTATCCTTACTCACACACACACTCTCTCTCCTCATCATGCAGTCGGCAGGGGGAGAGAGAGGGGAGTAAAAAAAGTTGAATTAATTTTTTTAAAAAAAATTAAAGGGGGAGGGTTCGCATGGGGAAGGCATGTGGGCACCGGGGATATTACAATGAAGGAGCAAATTTTAATATCTTGACCAATGAAGCATGGGCCCTACTAGGCCAACCAAAGCTCACATCGACTAATGAAACTCTTAGTCCATATGTGGGACACCCACAAGCACTTATAGGGATGTGCAAAATCCTTGTGACTATTGAAACTGAAAGCTTTCTTATCCAATTCCATGTTCCTCCAAATGGTGCTAATTGTGGAAAGAAAACCCTCCTAGGAGGATGACCCTTCAAAAGGGCAACAAAGTGTGAGGCAGATTATGTAGCACAGAGGATACACTTGACACTACTGGGTGTGAGGATAATCACAACCTTTAGTAAGGGTGGCCTCACCAAACCTCGAGGGAAGGACAATGAACATTCTAACATATTAGGTGAGTCTAATGATGAGAGCAAGGACTTGTTGAGAGAGTTGATACAAGCAAATGTTGAACAGAGAGAACTAGTGAGCAAGACCATGCTTGAAATAAGAAGGTCATGAGACAATGCCAAGGATAGTCTTTGGACTTACAAATATCGTAGAAGACCACAAAAGAAGCCCAAGCCTTATAGATCAAGGTATCGATGGAGAGCTAGCACAACACGGCGATGGATATCCAAAGTGTTGCTACGTGCTCAAATATATTACGCAAGTAATCGATGGATTTGGGTACCAAAACCCCTTGCTAAACCACCTGTGTTAGCTAAAGGCCAGGATGTATCAAGATCAAAGAAGCACAAGAGGAAATCTAGATGAAAAAACAAGTCTCGAGTCAAAACCATTGGAGTGACCAAGCCCCTCACGATTGAAATCAAAAAACTAAATGGGACTATTCAAAGGGTAGATCCTCAACTTACGGTGCTTAACAAGCAGATATCAAATGTAATCATTGAGGGTACAAAAAAGCCACTAGTGCCCAATGATGGGACCTGAAATGGGCCAGCACTAGCTATGGCACTAGTTGGACCTCATGCTCATAACAGACAAACACACCCTCACGGCCTCGCGGGCCAGGAGCGTCTATCTACTGCTAAAGGACAAACTGCCCTAAAGCCTAATCTATGCGTTTATAGTCCTGTAGTTTTGTAGTCCAACGTTTCCCTTTCTATAAAATCCATAGAGGGAGAACCCTTACACATTGGTAATAAATACCACGATAATCACATACATGGGAGGCAACCTCTCGGTAGAATCACCGTAGCCCCACTGCAACTCTCCTACATCGCAGGGATTAGCCCCTTGATGCACTGCTCAACATATAGAACAAATGAACAAACTCCACTCTTCATTTCGAAAATACTCCAGGAGATACCATGTGTCCTTACTAATTAATCCCCCAAGAAACGAATGTCTATCCTATGGCTTAGGATGCCTTTCCACACTCAACGTGGGTCATTGTCATTGAAAACATGTGCTATGCATCCAAGTTTTTATTCCGATACCATGGTTTATATGCACATGCAAAGTGAATGATCCTAAAGTGCTCAAATATCATTTTCAAATCAGACACGTGCTGTGCACAACCATGCTTTTCTAATGATTATTCACTAACTCGTTGCAGCGATGAAAGGATAGCACCGAGATAACACTTGTGCTACTATCCTCTTAATTAAAATACAAAAACCTCTATGCCATGATACGCATCAGAAAATCAGCAACAATCAGCACACAAATCACACCATTCAAACATCCCAACCCCCTACGTTTAGGTATTGCTTTCGTTGCACAGGTGTAGAGGTTCATTTTCTCATGTTTTGATGTATAAGAAGCAATAAATCACAAACTTTGACAAAGAGATAGAGAAAACTAAGGCTAAACCTCATGCTTTGCCACTACCACACATCCACAAACAATCATTATATTTTTTCTTATTTTTCCAAGACGTATTTCTATTTTTCCCTTAATTTTTCCATTTTCTTGATTTATTTGGCAATAAAATATGCTATTTTCTGATTTTACTTGTTCCAATCACTTCAGAATACTAACATTCAATTTATCTTTCATTTTCTCCCCATGGGAACACCTTTCACCCACCCGAAATGGAAAAACTACCATTTTGCCACTTAAAAACCGCATTTTGGGTTTACGGGAATTAATTAGAGCATGTAAATCATTGCAAAATCAAGATTTTCTGATACACAACAATTACTCATAATGCAAACATCACACAAACAAATTTTTATCCAATAAGAACATAATTATCATCATAAACTATAAAAAATCCTTCATTTTCTTCATAAAAATGATAATACTGTGTTTTTACGTAACCCGAGATGCCTTGAATGACTGCATAACCAGAAAATGGAGCCTCCATTGCTCTCAATCCAATACTGTAGTTCAATCCTCAGCATCTCCATCAATCTCCACCACCATTTCCTTCATTCTCCCTCCCCGGTTCCTCCTTCAAGATGGCACACATGAACAACCCATAGAGAAGAGAGAGAGGGAGGAGAGAGAAAGACTAGAATCTGTTCTCTTCATCCAGACAGCCATTCCTCATGCGAAGACTGGCGATAGAGTCATCCAAGAGGGAGAAGTTACCAAGCATTGTCAGTTAGATGGGATACTTTGAGCCTGGAATCCTCATGGATGAGGGCGCAAAAATCGGCGCCCTGCTTACTCCATGTCTTCACGTTTTTTTTTCCATGCTTTGCTTCATCAAATTTGGGGGGGGGGTTAAAATTCCCAAAGGGAACCCCCCCTTTGGTCCTTATATTTGTCCACCTTTTGGTATCTTGGCCATTTTTTAGCCTCTTCCGCATCCGGACTCCATTTCGAGCTCTGAAAAATCCTGTGCATCCATCTTGACATCTTGCACTGACTGGCAACTCCTGGCATCCCGCACAGTAGTTGAGAAAATTATCAAAAATCCAAAAGTGTTGCTCGAGCACCTTTTAAAAGCCGTCTTTTACTTGGTGCTTAAAATCGTCCTAGCTGCAGCCGCCGCCTTCGATGTTAAATATTTTTTCCCTAAATTCTGGATTTTTTGGCAAATTTTAGGCACATCCTGGGCTCAAAACTCTGCTCTCATTGGCGACCACAGGATAGGGCGACTCAGCCTGTCGAATCCCACAACAAATCTGCACAAAACAACCAAAGGAAGCATCAAGCTGATACAAAATAGATACATATTAAACACAGCACAAGGCTCACCCTACCCCCTGATAAACCAAGGCATGACATCCACAAGGAGTAGGCCTAGCATAATCTGATAGAAGGGTCGAAGCTAGTCACTAACCGACTGCTCCAACACGGCCAAACTAAAAATAACTATCGAAGAGGTCGCCCTAAGTGGTGGTCTGAACCACCTACTTAACTAAGGACATCACAACCAGGAGCTCCTACTAGGCGAGGACTCCTATAGCCTGATCAAGAAGTATTTCCTTTTAGTGCATTTCTTCTTTTAGGTTTTTATTTTTCCATGCTCGAGCATGTAAAAAGAAGGGAGTTGAGCGTAGTGACCCAAGGAGAACAGGGCATCGGCCTCAGGTCCTATCTTGGTACCCAAGAACCTACCAAGCCCTCGCAAGGTGACACTTAATCCTTTTCTGACGCTCACTTTTATTTTCGCTCCAACCTTCCTGACTTTCTTGTTTTCCAGTGAGATGCAACCCCTAGAAAGACAAGGCATCGGCCCCAGGTCTCATCCCGAGGAACCTACCAGGCCTTCGCTAGGCGATGATCAACTACTTATAAATTTTCCTTTCTTTTTTTTTCTATTTTTATAGGGGTTAGAACCCCTTTTTACACACCTTTGCATATATTTATTGTTGTTAAGATATTCAGGGTTTTTTTTCCTCTCAATCATCATCATTTTCCTTCGGCAGGCTTCTCTAACTGCCTCACAACTAACATGAGCTCCTAGAACGGCTACCTAGCAGGCTAGTAGAACATGGTCACTAGAACGGCCTTCTAAAACAGGTCTTTCGATGCCTAGCAATGTCTTTACAGGAGGCAACGACTACTCAGACCTCCCTGAGAGACCTAACCTAAACCTAGGACTTCATGCCTTGGACGTTGGTCCCCAGCAAGAAAAGAAAATCCCCTACAAGTACACAGACACATATACATAAAAACTCGCTACTCGGAAAGGAGAGATATCACCTGGATAGGGCCACCAGAAGCTTCCACGCAACAAAGGCTCCTTCCAAGCTCTTCTTTAAACCTGTCTAGAATAGAACTAAAACAAGAAACCATTAACCGCACCTGTACTAAATAGATAACTGGCCCTCTTGGCCTAAAGGAATAAAACACTTCACTACAAAAACGGATCGGCCCTCTTGGCCTAATGAAACAAACCATTAAGACCTCGCAAAATTGGCCCTCTTGGCCTAATGAAATAAAACAGAATAACACCTACACATCTCTCCCCGAAATAGTACAGATATACAATAATATGCTCCTTTCCAAAGAGGAAAACTAGGGCTCACAACCTAAGCTAAATGCATAAGATTATGACCCATCCC
The DNA here is from genome assembly GCF_053477565.2 of Lygodium microphyllum. Lineage (NCBI taxonomy): Eukaryota > Viridiplantae > Streptophyta > Polypodiopsida > Schizaeales > Lygodiaceae > Lygodium > Lygodium microphyllum. The sequence goes on along the minus strand of NC_141135.1, from coordinate 139,695,271 downwards.
TCCTACATATATAGCAAGAGGCGTATGCATAACATGTTGTCTAATCAGCCTATGGGTCCATGATAACAACGGTAGATTGGTCTCGACTACTCTTTGCATCACCCGTATCAACCATCGCCTGCCATATATTGCATGCTCTAATAACATTCCCCACAAGCGACTGGGTCCTGTCGTATTATTGATAGCGATATCCAAACTAGGACCATAGTTGAAGAAAAGGTCTTCCTCATAAGTAAGATTTGCCAGTGAATCCGCAAACTGGTTCCAATAACGTGGAATCAGCTGAAAAGACACTCTCTCAAACTCCTCAAGTAGGGTCATGGTAGTTCGATGATACATACAAAGGATGGGATTCCGCACTATGTATGTCCCATCTAGCTGATTCAAGATCAACTGGGAATCCCCTTTTACTAACAACCATTTAATACCACCTTGCTTGGCAATATGCAATCCCATAATCAAGGCTTTATACTCCGCCATATTGTTAATGAATCCTACCCCGAGATAAGCAGCTAACTTCATCGTAACTCTACGTCGGGGATCTCGGATTACTACTCCAACACTCCCTTTTTTATTAGGGCCCCTGGACGCTTCGTCAAAATATAATGTGTATGTCCACTATATGGTTTATACATCCTGCCATCATGGACACCTCTATTCGTAATTATGATAGTCAAAATGTAATATGTTTAGAGGATGAACAGATGGCTCCATACCACCTTCTTCATTAAACTCAACAGGGATACTTGTCAACACTCGTAAGCAGTGATGGTAGAAGACTTTGATCTCCCACACAAAGGTTCCGTCTTCTTGCTCAATCACTTTGTATCCTTTGCTCCACCAGATAAGTTTCCCCTGATGGTATCTCTGCTCTAGATATGGGTGCTCCAAATAAGGAATTAACTGTCCCATCAACCAACTTTAAGCTCTTTTGTAGGTCTCAAATCAGCCCTAGCATGAACCTGCAATGCATTGCTCCGTGTTAGCATACTTAGAAATAATAAGGTTTAATCTTATTAAGATTAACCTTATCTTTAAATTCTACTCCCTGCAGATCAGCTAGTAGAGTTGTAGACCTATTTTTCCCTAGCCTAACAATCTTGTAGGGGCCATCCCATCTAGGTTCTAGCTTCCCTGGAAACAGCTCCCTATGTGTATCATAATACAAAACTAATTGCCCTTTTTTAAAGGTATACTTCTTTGCTTTAAGGTCGTGCAACTGCTTCATCCAATGCTTAGCTACCTCCTGGTGTAATAAGCTCTGCAATTTCAGCTCATCCAGGTGGGCTATGGTCATGAAACATTCAAAGAGTGAATCCTCATCTCCCAAAGAGTGGTTAATCGCAAACTGTATGGTTGGCAACTCGATTTCGAGGGGTAATACACATTCTTCCCCATAAACTAATTTAAATGGAGTATGGCCGGTAGCTCGCTTGAACATTGTATTGTAAGCCCATACTGCCACATACAACTTCCTGTCCCAGTCTCGTTTCTTCTCAGAGACTATTTTAGACAAGATACCCACAAGCTGCTTATTAGTACTTTCGACTTGCCCGTTTACTTGCGGATTATAGGGGGTCGTTTTATTGTGCTTGATTTGCCAAGCTTCAGTCAAGCTTTTGATCACTTTATTCAAAAAGTGGGTTCTACGGTCCGACACTAATTCTTTCGATGGACCGAAACACCAAATAATCTGCTCTAAAAGAAAACTTGCAATCTCTTTTGCATTGTCCTGCCTCGTCACCTACGCTTCTGACGATTTTGTAAAATAATCAATTGCTACTATAATGTACATCTTCTGAGTAGTAGACAATGGGGTGATAGGATCCACAAAGTCAATGCCCCACTTCTCAAATGGAAGGATAGCCATGATAGGCATAAGTGGGCGTTTCCTATTCTCTCTGCTATCATGTCTTTGACATATATCACATCTCTTAACATACTCAAAGGAATCTTGGAAGATAGATGACCACTAATATCCAGCTCTTAAAGCTTTTTGTGCTGTCAACCGTCCAGCGAAGTGCCCTCCACATGCAAAGTCATGGCACTATTCCAGGATGAAAGGAACCTCGTCAGGCATCACACATCAGCGATAGATATCATCAACACCCTGCCAATATAGTGTTCCTACGATCAAGGAAAACTTCAAAGCCTGTTGTTTGATTTTCCTCTTTTTTGATTTTGATAAACCAGCTCCAGTCTCTCCTGTTGAGATAGATAATGCGTGATAGCAGCATATCAAGATGGGATAGAAACTATATCAATTTTAAACATTTCATCGATATCACTTCCTTCAGCCAAAGTCTCTTTCGGCTCCCCGAAATCCACAAGGGATTCCACAATTCCCTGGAACCTCAGTGGCTTACTCTTAGTCTCATAATCGAACTCCTACAAAGTGATTAACCACTTTGCTAGACGATCAAGCAGTTGTAGCTTGTTCATAAGCAATCTAAGCCCTTTCGCCTTCATATAGAAAACTACCTTCTCATAGAGGATGTAGTGCCTGAATTTTTTAGTCACAAAGACCATCGCAAGGCACAACTTCTCCATGTAGGTATAGTTAATTTCTGATATGCCTAATTTTTGACTAGCAAAAGCTATCGGATGATACCACTTTTCCTCCCAAATTTGGGCTAAACAACAGCTAATACTATGCATGGTGGCTGCTGAAAATATATAAAACACCTCGCCTCTTTTAGGTGCTTTTAAAACTAGTGCTTTTACTAGCTCTTGTTTCACATCCTCCAAAGCTACCTTACAAGGGTTGCTCCATACAAATAGACAGCTAAAGAATAATAAGTTTATTAATGGCAACGTTCTTTTTGCCAAGGTATTTATAAACCTCCGATAGTACCCTATCTATGACGGAAAGCTATGTACCTCTTTCGGAGTGTGTGGTGGACTTAGTGACTATAACCTTGATCTTTCAGGATCAGTTGCGATTCCTACTGAACTAACCACATGGCGTAGCAATAGCCCATAAGGTACTCCAAAGACACACTTTCGTGGGTTAAGAGCGATACAAAATTGTTTGCAGCACTTAAAGCACTTTCTTAAAATAATCAACATCCTTTCCCTTACAGTGGTTGCCCCCAGGTCATCGATAAATACTTTCAATTCATTTGGGGAGATGTCATCAAAGGTCTTGTTTGCTATTTGTTGCCATGATCCAGGTGCATTGCACAATCCAAAGGCCATCACATGATACGCAAAAGTACCAAAGACAATAATAAAAGTTGTTTTCAACTTGTCCTCTTTTGCAATTGCCATCTGGTTGTATCCTGCAAAGCAATCCATAAATGAATATATTTCCCTACCCGCAAATTGATCCAAAATCTGGTCAATAAATGTCAACGGGTAGTAATCCTTAATTGTCTGCTTATTTAGCTCTCTGAAATCTACAGATAGTTGGATCTAGTTGTTTTTCTTCTTCCTGATAACAACGAGTGAACACCATTTTGTGTGCTGTACAGGGAAAATTAAACCAGCTTTCTGTAACTTCAGTAACTCCTCAAACAACCCGTCCCTCAATTCAAAAGGCATACGCCTTACTTTCTGATGCACAGGCCAATTGCCTTCTTTTACAGGAATAGTATGAACAGCCAGGCTGGGAGGAATGCCTCTCAGCTCATCATAACTCTAAGCAAAGATATCATGGAATTCTTGAATCAAGGACACGTAGTCCTCCCTTTCTGCTGAACTGAGCATGGAACCTAATTTAATTGGCTGCGAATCATTCAGCTTGCCAAGGTCTAACTCAATCACATCCGCATCTCTTATCCTATCTTGCGGCTCTATCGGCTCATTTAGAGTTATCAGATAAATATCCTCTGTAGTGGACCCCTCTCTAGATTTATCACTAGATGATGTCTCACTACTAGATGGATCATTTGTTGTTTCTAATTCAGTAGAGGATAAAGGAGCTCTCTCACTCTGAGGAGACTCAGGGTAAGCATCGACTATTACTCGATTAGCACCTCTACCTAGAACCACTCGATCAGTGGGTATATCAACTTGGTAGTCTATTCGTAAAATCCAAGGCCTACCTAGCAAGACTCGATAGCTAGGATGTCCTACAAATCTTATCACCCTAAAGTCCAAGAAGCATTCTACATTTGCAACTGTAACATGGACTTTAGTGATGCAACCTTCTGGTTGCCTTAGACTATCATCAGCCATTCTAAGAAGGGTGGAGCCGTCTTTTTGGGTGCCTAGACCCAACCTCTCCATCAACTCTGAACTCATGATATTGACGGAGGACCCAGTGTCTACGATAGCATGCTCTACTAATATTCCATCCACATATGTTGGAACCCTAGGGCAATTCTTTTCAACATGATCAAACCAATCTTCCCCTACTCGTGCTATGCCCAAAAGTTCTACAATATACCCAATACACAGGATCTTCTTGAATTTCTTGCGTACTCTTGGAGATAATTTAATCAACTATAAGAGGTTTACATCTGGTTTGACTTTGCAAAGAGAACTTGCCAAATCAAAATCATGATAGGTAGCCAAAGCTCTCTTTTCTCGCCAAACCATCCTTTCTTTTGGTCTCGGAACTGGCTTTAGTGCTTTTTTTTAAGCTCTTGCCTTCTTTCTTGGCACTTCCTCATCCTTTTTAGGATCGAATTTCTTGTCAACAGACCTTAGAGGTCCCCCTTCCACGCCAGGATTCAGGACTTGCGTCCCCTTATCCCCTTGCTTAGGGTTTCCCTCGACCGGTTTTGCATGATCTCTATCACCCTCTTTAGCCTTTTGGCCTCTTGTCACAGCTCTTAGGTTAGAGGTTTCAGCGCCATTGACGCATACAGCCTCAATAAGGCTAACTCCATTACCTTGTGGCAACTGCTCTATAGAGGTCTTTCCCCTTTGCAATATTTATCTTGGCCCATCATTTTGCTGGAGGTTATTACCTTGCACTCTATGATTAACTGGACCTAGCTGTTTACTCCCTTGTTGGAGGGAACTAATCTTACTCCAATAGGTAGCAGCTAAGTGGCCTGATTTCCCACAAATTTTACATTTAAAATTTGGACAAATTCTAGGGAAATGTTGTCCACCACACCACTTGCAGCTGAATCTTGAGAGACCACCCTCTTCAGGCCGTCGACTCCCTATCAGATTCTGCTGCTTCTTCAGAAAGTTGACATCAATAGCTATTTGCTGATATTGTTTAGAATTCATGTCAGTGTAGTGCTTCATCATATCCTTAACTTCACCAAGGACATTAGAGGCACTTGACTCATAGCCTTGTTCATCTATCCGTCATTCCATTGGCCTAACAATCTGATTGGGCATTGGTTGTTGACTCACAGGAACAACATTGGGGTTCAAAACTTGGCCTCTAACATTTGGTGGAGCCAACTGACTAACCATAGGCATAGTCACACTGGGAGGAGCTGGCAGCAAATGTACATTTTGAACCATGCTTCCTCTCCCATTAGGGTTATTCATAGGCATCCCTTGACTTCCATTTATCAATGGTAGATTGCCTGTAGGTACTAAACCCGCATTAAGATTTATTTGAGAGGAGTAGGCCATTTGTAATCGTGACTCTACTCCTTCTACCCACATGATGGCGGCGTCTATATCAGCCAAAGCCACACTACTCAATTGTACCTGAATATTGAAATCCAATCCATGCAAGAAGTATTGCAATTGGGCAGCCAGCGGAATAGGAATGTAAGTTTGTAACTTACGAAACACTTCCTTAAGCTTCTTGGCATAGGCTTTCACATTCTCATGGGGATCTTGACGTGTTACATTCAAAACATGCAACCAGTATTGGCCACCTCTTTTAGGGGCATATTCTCCTCAAAAAGCTGCATAGAATTGGTCGATTGTGGTTATGGTTCCAGTCTCTCTGCTATGATACCATACTGCAGCCCTTCCTTTTAACGTCATGTTAAAGAACATTATAAGATGTCCCTCATCTTGGATGCAGTAATTAAACATTAATCCTTGGAATTCACAAATGTGAAACTCCGCATCTTCTTCGGCTAACCCATTAAAAATGGGCAAAGGAACTTCTAAAGCTGGCAGATCCGGCGTCCCTGTAGGAATTGCAATGGGTTGTGCCATGATGACAATCGGATCGACAATAGGAGTTTGGACTCATGGGATCACACACCCACTCGAAGTGGGTTGACTTGGTGGAAGAGAGGAAGAACTTGCGCTTTCTCCTGCACCTAAAGGACTATGTGCAGTAGTTGGGTTACTAAGACCACTGCCTTTTATGCATATCGAGCTACTCCTTTGAGGAGAATAGCGACTTACAATCTCCAACCGCCATCTAGCCCTCTCAGCACGTTCTGCTTTTTGTATTTTGGCTTAACGGTCCTTATCAGAGGACATCAACCAACTTTTTGGTCCCTAAAAACCCTAGATTCGAGAACCACCACTTGTTGGCAGCTCCTGGCAGACCCACCACTGATGGGACCTAAAATGGGCCGGCACTAGCTATGGCAGTAGCCAGACCTCATGCTCATAACAGACAAACACACCCTCATGGCCTCGTGGGCCAGGAGCATCTATCTACTGTTAAAGGACAAATTGCCCTAAAGCCTAATCTATGTGTTTATAGTCTTGTAGTTTTGTAGTCCAACGTTTCCCTTGCTATAAACTCCACAGAGGGAGAACCCTTACACATTGGTAATAAATACCACGATAATCACATACATGGGAGGCAACCTCTCGGTAGAATCACCGCAGCCCCACTATAGCTCTCCTACATCGCAGGGATTAGCCCCTTGATACGCTGCTCAACATATAGAACAAACAAACAAACTCTACTCTTCATTTCGAAAATACTCTAGGAGATACCATGTGTCCTTACTAAATAATCTCCCAAGAAACGAACGTCTATCCTACGGCTTAGGATGCCTTTTCACACTCAGCGTGGGTCATTATCATTGAAAACAAGTGCCATGCATCTAGGTTTTTATTCTGATACCATGGTTTACATGCACATGCAAAGTGAATGATCCTAAAGTGCTCAAACATCATTTTCAAATCAGACAACTGCTGTGCATAGCCAGGCTTTTCTAATGATTATTCACTAACCCGTTGCAGCGATAAAATGATAGCACCGAGATAACACTCGTGCTACTACCCTCTTAATTAAAATACGAAAAACCTCTATGCCATGATATGCATAAAAAAATCAACAACAATCAGCACGCAAATCACACCATTCAAACATCCCAACCCCCTACGTTTAGGTATTGCTTTCGTTGCATAGGTGTAGAGGTTCATTTTGTCATGTTTTGATGTATAAAAAGCAATAAATCACAAACTTTGACAAAGAGATAGAGCAAACTGATGCTAAACTTCATGCTTTGCCACTACCACACATCCACAAACAATCATTATATTTTTTCTTATTTTTTCAAGTCATATTTCTATTTTTTCCCTTATTTTTTTCATTTTATTGATTTATTTGGCAATAAAATATGCTATTTTCTGGTTTTTCTTGTTCCAATCACTTCAGCATACTAACATTAAATTTATCTTCCATTTTTCCCCCATAGGAACACCTTTCACCCACCCGAAACGAAAAAACTACCATTTTGCCACTTAAAAACCGCATTTCGAGTTTATGGGAATTAAATAGAGCATGTAAATCATTGAAAAATCAAGATTTTCTAATACACAGCAATTACTCATAATGCAAATAGCAGACAAACAAATTTTTATCCAATAATAACATAATTATCATCATAAACTATAAAAAATCCTTCATTTTCTTCATAAAAATGGTCATACTGTGTTTTTACGTAACCCGAGACGCCTTGAATGACTAGATAACCAGCAAATGGAGCCTCCATTGCTCTCAATCCAATGCTGCAGTTCAATCCTCGGCATCTCCACCACCATTTCCTTCATTCTCCCTCCCCGGTTCCTCCTTCAAGATGGCACACATGAACAGCCCATAGCGAAGAGAGAGAGGGAGGAGAGAGAAAGACTACAATCTATTCTCTTCATCCAGACAGCCATTCCTCGTGCGAAGACTAGCGATAGAGTGAGCCAAGAGGGAGAAGTTGCCAGGCATTGTCAGTTAGATGGGGTACTTTCAGCGTGGAATCCTCATGGATGAGGGCGCAAAAATCGGCGCCCTGCTCACGCCATGTCTTCACGTTTTTTTTTCCACATTTTGCTTCATCAAATTTGGGGGGGTTTAAAATTCCCAAAGGGAACCCCCCCTTTGGTCCTTATCTTTGTCCACCTTTTCGTATCTTGGCCATTTTTTGGCCTCTTCCACGTCCGGACTCCATTTCGAGCTCTGAAAAATCCTGCGTGTCTGTCTTGACATCCCGTACTGACTAGCAGCTCCTAGCATCCCGTACAATAGTTGGAAAAATTATCAAAAATCCACAAGTGTCGCTCGGGTGCCTTTTAAAAGCCGTCTTTCACTTGGTGCTTAAAATCTTCCTAGCTGCAGTCGCCGCCTTCGATGTTAAATATTTTTCCCCTAGATTCTATATTTTTTGGCAAATTTTAGGCACATCTCGGGCTCAAAACTCCGCTCTCACCCAAGGAGCCTTTGATTTCCCAAGAGGATAACAAGCACCACATTTGCAATGTTGCTCATGATAAGGCTAATTGCTCAATAAAGCAAATGGTAGAGTCATCTAATAGCCATGAGCAAATCTTTCATCCAATGCCAAGTCCACCTAGGAGTCCCAAATCTCCTACGCCCTCTTTTCCTAAACAGACATAAGAAGCACAACAACAGTCATCAAGTGTAGCTGCTCAATCCCAATCTCTATCTCCATCTAAGCTTCCAAATGTCCAAGAGGGGGCACATGACACCACCCTTAGCTCTCAGCCTAAGGACATGCTTGTGCAATCCATTATGACTAGCTCAACTGATGCAATCTACACAAGTGAATGCGCAAAGGGCAACAAAAGACACGACCACTTCTGATCTTCTTAAGGACTTGACATCGTAGTCTACAGATAGTGGCCAGTCCACTGAACTAGCCGCTACTACTTCTAATCACGAATCATAGCAGTCACAGCCTTTGGCCATGATGATGCCTCTTGTAGAACATGTCCTTAGCAATTCACTCGTGGAAGAGGTGTCATAACCAACATCCTTGACACCTCTAGCACTACTGAAGCACCTAAAGCCTAGGCTTGAGGAGAAATCTCTCAAAGATTTGGTCGAGGAGATGGTGCATCTGACCAATCAACCTAACAAGGTTGTCCAGCAAGCCGCAACTACGCCCCATGAGGAGACACTAGAGGAAGAAAGGGCTGACACCCAACCAAGCACATCAACAACTGACTTAGTTCAGGGTCCAAAATTTTTAAAGGATACTCCTCAATTTCCCAAGAAAAAGAGGAGAAAAGAACGAAAAAAACAATAGTTACAAGTGATTGTAGATGCAAAGAAGATTGAGACCACAAGTGTTGAAGAGCTGAGGAATAAAGCATTGAGTCCATCCACCAATGAACCCATTGCCAACTCTTGTCACATTGGTGAAACCTCAGACACTTTTGTGTGTTCTTAAAAATCAAAGCAACCATTACCATCAACGGTTGCTTGCAAGACTCAATCCACTAACAACAAAACTCACATTGACCAATCAAGAGTGGATACAACACTGTCACAATAGGGTGACAAGACTATACCAGTCACATCTGAGGAGAACCATGACACAATGGCAGCAAAGTCTTAGGAGAAACATGGAAACCGCAATGATATAAGCAATCCTAGCATTGACTAATCTTTCTCATCTAGGCCCGACCCCCCAGCTACGATATAAAGCCTAGAGAAAATCCTAGAACCTTGCATGAGATAGCAACCGAGCAAGTCTTCATAGAACATAGAAGTGTCACACAGTGCTTGACTGAGTTGGATGCTAAAATCAAATTATTTGCACATGTCTATGTCCTTGCAGACATGGGCACATTCCCTAGGGAGTAGCTTGAAGAATACTTGCCATGCCCTCTATCATGGGAAGAGCAAGAATATCTTAACAACTACTATGACAAGCTCCTACATGAGCGCATGCAACTCATCTTTGACGAGGAGGTCGACGAACTACACTTAACTGTGACATTCAATGAAGTGCTTTTCCAACCAAATCTCTTAAAGATAAAGCAACTAAGGTGAAAATTAGAGGGTCAAGCTAATTTGAAAAACATTGAGTTGAAAACCGCGTTACAATGGCTGAACTTTGAGCCCAAATTATGACAGTCTTAGAGGAGCGATTGGCCAAATGGCAGTCTCAAAGAGACCCAACCTATGTCGAGCCAACTTCCTTTCGAGTACTAACTGCCATTTGGGGTATGGGCTTAGATGGAACTAGCCAAGATAATTCTCTGGCTGATAAGATTCTCATTGAGGAGGAGCTACATGTTGCAAGTAGACTCGGACAAGGTACCATGCTACTCGATGTTGCGAAATATCTGTTATATTGAGTAGGCTGCCATGAGTACTGGATGTGTGTGCCACACTCCAGTACAACCCTGAGTTCTATAGGTGGTTCTTATATTCACGAAATGACATGGATTCATAAATGTGTACATAAATAAACAATGAGTTTCGTGACTGTGTATAGATAATACAAAAAAAAGAAGAAGCAAAAGCCAACACACACACAAGTAATGATTATCAAGCACATGCATTGAAGTTAACACTATGGGATTCAGATAAATGATGTCTTTTTGAGCTGCACTTGCTCATTATGATTGAAGCATATGACTTTCATGTACTCTCATGAGTTGTCAAGTGGATGCAAGATGACACAGGTCTTGGTATGAAAGCATTCAATGTCCAAGTCACCACAAGACCACCAACCCCATGAAGAACCATTATGGAGAAAGTGATAGAAATACCAAGAGCAAAGAGCCATGACGAAAGCCTTGCCTTGCTGGAATAGAAAATCACCCTCGTAGAAAGCACACATTGCATTTGAGCATGGCCCAAAGCGTAGTCATTGGCTACTCTCTCTTTCTTGGCCAAACTCTATGCCCAGGGAAAGATTAAGGTGGAAAGCTTTCGTTCATGACAAAAGAGAAAAAAAAGTACAGCGTGATGGTAGAAACAAGGGGTTTCAATCGGTTCACGTTCAAGCGTACCCTAAATATAGAAGAAACCATCATGGAGGAGCCAAACATAAAACTTAGACCAATGCAGTCCATAGAAGTATGTAGAGAAGGTTGGGAAAGCTATTGACTACAGCAAGTGCACAAAATTTTTTAGGAGCTATGACGCCAAAAGAAAATGTGACATAGTGACGATAAGAAGAGGAGAAGAATCTCGTCAAGTAGAGGTGGAGTTGAGCCCTGCGATGGTGGAGAAGGCCCTGGGTTTATTAGCCAACAACAGGATTGAGAAACACCCAAGGAGGGATGTGTATGATATGCTAGGGGTGAGCCATCACCAATCCAAGAACTAGAGGGAGACAAAGTCGACAAGGAATAGCAGGAAAACATGGAGAGAGTTACTAATAAAAAGGAGAGTGACCAACCATCTCAACAGCAAGAGAGCAAGAGGACAATCCAAGAGCAACAAGGCTAAAAATTTATTAAGTCAAGTGGAAAGGAAAGATCGCACTAAAAATCCCCATAAGAAGAACTCGATCCACCTCCAAAGAAAATAGAGAGTTGCAAAAGGTGGAGGAGGAATCAAAGAGATTAGAAGAAGAGTACAAGAAAATGTCAGAAGAGAAGGAAGAATAACTAAGGAAAAAAGGGAGGAGGAGATTACTCTAATGAAGAAGGAATCAACCTACAAGCTGGCACATCACTGCAACATGGACTCCATGCCATGACACCTAAGCCCAACAATGGGTTAAGAGTAGAGGAGCAATGTGCTCCCCTAATCTCAACTAGCTAAACCTCACAAGAACTCTCCTTGCTAGGGGCTTGGGGAGCCAAAACAACAAATGCCACTGCCTCAACAGGAGCCACTAGTACTGGTCCACGATGAAGGGCATGACTTTAAATCAAATCAATGAAAGAAAGAACGAGTGCAGGAATTGAGCCCCCTCCATGGCCACAACAAGTACAGTCAAAAGAGAAAAGGGATCCATGTCAAGCCATGCATTCCTTGGTTAATCTCTTAGGCCCCTTTGGAATGTAACTATTGTAGAGCATCAGGATGATGTCTAGCATGCCCCCTCCCAATGCATCTCTTTAAAAAAAAAAGAGATCAAATCAATACTCACACAATGAAAAAGGAAAGAAACAATGAGATTTTCCATGTATATCAAAGTGCCACAAACATTGCACCTAAGGGCCCTCAGGTTAGTCATGCCTGGTGGCCTTGGTCAGCCGGCTCCGTGCCTTTAACCCCCTAGCCCTTCCTGTCCCCTCACTTCACACTTAGGGTGCATCAAGGGTAGGACACACCTAGGGAGTTTGTGCTTGCCTATGGTTAGATCTGTCTCCCTAAGTGACACCCACAACACCTCCCTTGTACAAAAACTGGGTCCTCAAGTGTGGGACGACACCACAAGCTTTCTTGAGGTTCTCGACCCAACTCACACTTTGAAGGCCCCCACTACCTGATCAAATCTAATATCATCCTCTGCAATCTAATCTCGATGTCAATGAGCTCAGTTATGCTGCATCGTGTTGTTAAAATCACAAACGATGTCTCAAGAAGCCTTCAAGTGTACTTCTCCTCAACAACAACACTTTTTTCCACCCCATTGAACCCTTGCTTCATCCAGTCATTGCTCTAAGGAACCAAACCAGAAGTCTTATATCTACATAATATCTAAGTATGCACGTGCACTCACATAGTATCCGCACCACAATCTATACACAGTTTGGGTCCTCAAGTGCAAGACAATACTCTCAGCTTGCTTGGAGTTTGACCTATCTCCCAAACTAATCAAACAACATCTTGTGCATGATAAGAAGATTAGCACTATTCTCAGGGAGAGACCACATATGAGAGGTTTTCAATTGTAGGTATTGAAAACCCAAAAAAATTGTCGTCAGCCCTTCATCAACACTCAACTATAAATTCTTATCCTTTATCATCATACAAGCCCACCAACAAATTGTCACACACACAATCCCTAGAATACCAACACCTGTGACAGCCATGAGTGCAATTCCCAACAAAGAATGACCCTGTCTCCAACTACAACAACCCTATCACCCTCCAATCCTACCACCAAAGTACCACCAACGACTTTCATTTGCACCACCAGCACAACTCCTCCATGACAAACCCACAACAGATGTCCCTTCCACCCACGTCTTCGGTTCATGCCAAAGCCTACTACCTATGATGGTGAGTGCTATGGGATTGGCACTTGTCTAGGGGGGGTAATGTTAACCCTCAAACAAAAAAGGTGGAAAATCCAAAAAATCTAAAGCAGAAGACAAGGCCAAGGCAAAAGTGAAACGGAAGAATCTAGAAACACAAGAAGTGCAAAATAGTCCTAAATCAAGGAAAAATGCACACAAGAAAAAGCACAAGTCAATACTTTTGTAAAAGAGCACAAGGTGCACCATGATTTATTTTAAGAGTGCCGGGCTCTCACCTATGCAAATTGTAAAGGTAGATGGGTGGTAGGATGGAAGCTAGGAAGATAGGAGGACAATGGAAAAAAGGGCCTGGGCCATGGCCCCGACCATGTAAAATAGGGGATAAGGGGATGACCCCGCCTAAAAGGGATTTAGGGTTTTGTATATCAAGTTGAAAAGTGAATGAGAAGCTCATTCTTGTGTGTGGCCAAAATTAGCTCTCTTCTTCTTATTCTTCTTCTTCTTCTTGCTTGTTTGAGCTTGTGTTTGAGAGAGGGAGTGTGAGAGTGTGAGGGAGTAAGTGTGTGAGGGTGAGGGACCGTGGTGGAAAAGCTCTCCATATTCTCCTCTCTTCTTCTCTTCTCTTCTCTTCTCTTGTCTTGCTTGCGATGATAGAGCTTGGAGCGTGGAGCTTGATGATGGATCTTGTTCTTGGATTGTGGAGCTACTAGAGTGCTCGAAAGATGAGGCAACTCGATCGGGAGTGGAGGTAAGCTCTCCAACATCTCTAAGGAATACAACCAAATACCATGAGGTGTATCAATGACCTCAATGCCCAAAAAATATCTCAATAGACTAAGTTCCTTTATGTCAAATTCCTTATGAAGACCATGCTTAACTTCAACAATCTCCTTCTCTACTGTACTTGTAATAATGAGGTCATGACATAGATTGACAACTCACCTTGCCACTCCATCGACTATAGCTGCCATTGCTTTCTGCATTTTCCTGAGGTCCAAAGACATATCTTCTAAGTGCTGATTTCCAAGCTTATCATTTGTTGAAATTTTCTTCCCATGAGCATCATCATCACTATTCTCATAAGAATCCAAGTCCACTGCAATCTTGGGCTTGTACCATGATTCATACTCATTGAAGCTGACATCCTTGCTAATGTAAACTTCCTTAGTCACTAGATCATAGCATTTGTAATCCTTCTTCTCATCATGGTATCCAAGAAAGATGCATTTTATAGCAGTTGGCTCCATCTTCTTCCTCAAATAATTAGGAACATGAACATAACAAACACATACAAAAACCCTAAAGTAGGCAATAGTGAGTGTCCTACCATACATCTTTTCATACAGTGATACATGATGAGACAATGCTATAGGTGTCATGTTCATGATATGTATTGCAGTATGCACTGCCTCTATCCAATATGTCAATGGCATATTCATTTGGTTCATCATTGCCCTACAATCTCTGCAATGATACGGTTCTTCCTTTCTGCCACACCACTCTGCTGAGGTGTGTAGCTACATGTCACTTGTCTTTTGATTCCATGATCTCTCAAAAAATCTAAAAATTCATATAACATGTACTCTCCTATGTTATCAGACCTCAAACATTTTATGTAGCAACCAAACTATTTTTCAACCATAGCTTTAAACTCCAAAATTCTTTCAAAGGATTCACTTTTATGCTGCATGAAATACACTCAAGTCATCAATAAAAGTGATAAAACCTGCATCTCCCACTTAATGAGACATTCTGACATGGATTCCAAATATCAGAATGCACCATTTCCAAAGGATAACTGCTGATTCTCCCTCTCTTTGGAAATGGTAATCTAGCTTGCTTGCCAAACCTCACACACATGATCATAATTAACATAATCAAAATGGGATAAACCATGAACCACTTGTTTAGTTTGCATTTGTTTCAATCTTTGCAGGTTTACATGACTAATTCTCCTATGCCATAATTCAACATCCATATCTCGACCATGCCCACTTTCAACATACATAGAATTCTGAATGATGGGAGTACCTACATCCAAGGAAAATAACCTGCCTTTCTTCTTTTCTTTTGCAATCAATTTGCTAGGCCTTCCAAATTTTTGAAATTCCTCAATGAGACATCCATATCTATTGAATCTCACCTGCATTTCTTGGTTTTCCATTTGACCAACTGATGCTAAGTTCATAGTGATTGTAGGTACATAAAGTACATGCCCAAGCTTATTTTCAACTCCATCTCTAGTGACAAGTGGCACACTACCAATGTGAGTAATTTTATGCAAAGTATCATCCCTAGTAGCCACATATTCTTCATTGATCTGCATTTGTTGTTTTGTGTCAAACCACTCAACATGATGAGCCATGTGATTTGTATCCCCTGAGTCCAAAAACCAATTATCCTCACTGGGAGGGTGTGTCATGATTCCTAATACATGTTCCATGGCAAATAAATGGCCTCTAGCAGAGCCACCTACATAGCCACCTACATAATGGTTATATTGAGTCCTTCCTCAACCCCTAGGCATAGCATTTTGCTTGTGATAACATTCCCTTTTTGTCCATACTGCCCACAATAATTACATGCACCATCTCTATGTGGAGGAGTAAATCGTCCTCTACCTCTAGAGTAAGCTCTCCCATTGCCTCTAGGCATGAAACCACCACGACCAAAGTTACCTTGACCACGTGAAAAACTATCACCTTCGTGGCCATAAGATGAGCCTCTAGCTCTAGATGGGCTGCCACACCCTCTTTGATGATAAAAGACACTATCTCCACTTGCATTCTTGCTACTACTAGATGCATTCAAACCCAACTTTATTTCTTCTGTAAGTAGCAAAGCAATCAATTCTTCAAAGTCTGGCATAGAGCCTCCTCTAATTGAAATAGAGGTATCCAAAGATTTATATGCTAGGCCAAGTCCATTAAGTGTGACTAAAACCAAGTTATCATCATCCACTAGTGCATTGATAGATGCAAGATCTTCTGCAACCTATTTGATCTTTGCAATATAGTCATTGATAGTGCAGTTTCCTCTCCATGCTCCATGCAATCTTTGCTTAAGTTGTATCTTCCTTGCCTTTGTCTATGTCCCATACATTTTCTCAATGATCTCCCATGCCTCTTTACAGGCATTTGCCTTCTTGATATGAGGAATCAAAGTCTCTAATATGCATATAGAGATCCAATGCAAAACTTTTATGTTCTTTCCAATCCAACCTTGTGTGCCTTCTTTTGCTCTTACGTGGGCTCCTCAAGAAGTTCTAGACATGCATCATGACCTGAAATGAGGTCCCAAAGACCTCTACCCATTAGAAAGTTCTCCATCCTATATGACCAAACACTATAGTTGTCCTTGGTTAATTTATCTCCAACAATCTAGGTAATTTGAGCCGTGTTTGACTTTTTTATAGCTGCAATTTCAAAAAACCAGTAGTATGTGCTTTCCCAATCAAGTGTTCAGCAACATGAACCAATCCACTGCCTCAAGCGGTCAACTCGAGACAAAAACTGCACAAAAATAGCCCAAAAATTCATGCCAATTCCAGATAATGGATGCTATACATAAGTTCAAATGTTGTCATATACATTCATACCTGATGCCCATACATCATGCATTGGTTGTCCAGTAAGAAACATCCAAAACGGAGCTCAAACGGTGTTCACATGACCCAAAAAGCATTAAAAATACGCTCTTAAAATTGACCAATTTCCTTGCTGTTTTTCTGCAAGTTTTTGTAGCACGAATGAATTCTTAGTCGAGCTAAAGCTATACAAAAATTTTAAGAATTTTTTTGCACTTTTTTAAACCTCCAAAATGATACCCGTAAGTTACATAGAAACCCACCTTTTTTCACCTTCAAACATCCAATTCAGCTCTGCAGTAGTGTGAAACCTCTAACTGTGAACCAGTATAGAGAAACATGAGGTCATGGAAACTCTAGTGTGAATGCAGTTCTTGAAGATAATGGATTTTAATTGTCCAATGTGAACCCAAGATAATTATTAATTGTAAGCCTTAGTGTTTAAGGCTTATCCAAAAAGGAAATGGAAATGAATGTAAGCTGACGGCGACTAGTCATGGGGCTGATTTTTCTTTTCTGACTCAATCCACATTGTTACTACTCTCTGCGAGCCAAGAATTCACGATGTCCTCTACCTAGCTTGTTCGTGCATGTGGTGGTAATGGGGCAACTTCAGGCCTGTATAGTGCAACAGTAGTAGCAGCTGCTCCTCTCCAGCTTCTCTTGGACCCTGACGATGTCCTCTTCATCATCCCATCAATTACTATGCAGCAATGCCTTGTTGTTAGCTGCACAACCAGCTCAAATTCGAATAGCCATTTTGCAACGAGAGGCCTTAATCACTATTGTTCAAATTAGAGCAACCGTTTTGCAGCGAGAGGCCTTAATCACTTGTTAGCTACGCAACTACGGATTTCTTATTCCTGAAATTAAGGTGGATAAAGGTACCATCAATTTGGTTGGTACCAATGGTAAGATTACCACACAAGAGTTAGATGGCCTTGCCCCCAGAGATGCCAGCAGTACTTTGCCCGCTTTGCAAAGTCAAGAGCTATTCTTAAGATTGATCAAATCAAGCCATCACCTCTCGCAATATTGGAAAATGCTAATGGTCTAGCTCGCTACACTATCATCTCTCAAGAGAATGGTTTCCTCTTCCTCATTTCTAGCCTCATTTGACTCATCAAATAAATCCACTATGAACTTCAATTGCCCCCAAATCCGAGCTTTAGTAGCTCATCCAAGCCATAGACCTGTTGCAGGTGATTTAGTTACAGATTTTTACCTGATTTTAATGGTGGATAGTAATCATTCAAGCCGATGTAGACCTCGATTTGGCAAGCTCCTTGCTCCAATCTTTTATTTCTGTGTTCGTGCTCTAATACCATTTGAGAATAGATGAGAGGTTCGACAGAAATGCACAACAAAAGGTGATTGAGACACGGATATGGAGGCTCAAGATTTCTTCATTATCTCCTTCATTCTTTTCTTCTATCTTCTCTACGGTCTACTTTTCCAAGTCTCTCGCAAAGAGATATACACTTTGGCCTTTAGGACACTTTACACTGCCTCTCACAAACTTACTTAATACAACCATAGGATAAGGCTTAGGCTATGCTTTATTTCTTAACAAGTGTTGAGTACAAAAATTTTATGTCATAATGAAAATATCTAATTTTGAATTTCACTTTTTTGTGACTATTCAAACTATGAACAACACCTTGTTTTGTCACATTTAACCATTGGTATGTATCATACACCTATGCCCACTTAAGTATGACATGTATATCTTTCAAATACCATATATCCACCATTAAAAGATTAGTAAATCCGTAATTACATGTAATTCCTTTGAGTTCATTTCCATGTTTCACACTCACTGATCTATTAAACTCACCTTTTATAATTTTCTTGGGTATCTCAATGTATAGGATCACGAGAAATTAAAATTTAGAGATTAGACAATCACAGAAGCAAGAATTCTTTGAAATTTTTAAATTGAAATGTACCATCATGTGTATTTCAATCATGAAAGATATCAATGTTGGAAACCAAGCTAAAGAGTTAAATTATCCATTATTTCATAAGAAAGACTCGATCAGCAATGAATAGGCATTCAATTTTTAGCATAAGTAAACTAGATTTATCAATCAATCAATCAAAGAGGACATATCAAATTTAACATCTCCTTCTAAGCTTCAACAATTCATTAGGGCCAAAAACGCTTCAAAAATGGCACTTGTAAGAAAGTGATTAAGTTGCTAATTAGTTGAGGTTTACGAAGAATAAAACCTCTAAATTTGGTTGTCCAGATGTGATTAATGAGAGAATATTTGGTTCATTGAAGAGGTCGGCCATTAATTGCCCTCATCTTTTAATCCAGGTCAGGGGTCACCTTTTCGGTTGTTTTTGTCTTAGAACTCGAGAGATTTTGTATTTTTGAGATTTTCGTACGAATTTCGCATTTGTTTGCTCCCGCGTTTTCTTTCTACACACTATTCTCTTTTACCATTCCTTTTGTTGCACTTGCTTCCTATCATTGTGAGATTCTTGCTTGGTTCATTTGCTAGAATGTCTAGCAATACTACTTCAAATAACACAGGTGCAAGCACACGTAAATACAAGCTATCTATTCAGCTAGATCCGATTTACACATCTTGGAGAAGTATACATCATCGAGTATTGATAGATGAGATTGAAGCCAACAGGTTGCGAACACAAGGAATGAAGCATATAGATTTGTGGGTGGATGGAAATATTTATCCCAGGGATCCTTCTACAGGTAAACCACCTCCTTTTTTCAATGTCCATGACTATATAAGATATGCTGGAGAAGGTTACAATGGAATGCTTGTCTACTGTATGAGGTTATACTCTGCATCTTACACATATATAGCTCAAGTGCACGAAATGAAAAAAGCACTAGAAACTACACAAACAAATATTTTAGAGTTGACAAGTCAGATTGATATTTTGAAAAATGTTAACAAGTCATTGCAGGATAAGCTAACACATTTGAGAGAAACTCCAGTAGGATTTAGAGAGAGGAAGAGACCATTAAAAAATATAACCAGCTTGTGTGAGAGAGCAAAGAAAAGGTGACTAAATCTTACAAAGAAATATGTCTCTAACATATTAGGCATAAATATCCGAGAGAATGAGAAAAGAATCAAACTTTTGAAGGAAACCATGAATAAGAAAGATATTTTGAGGATTCTTAAGTCACCCGAAAATGCGGATTTGAGAGGTCCAACTCTCAAAGAGTTAGTGAAGGATTTGAAAGGCACGGTGAAAGCAAATGAAATCGTAGAGACATGTGATACTGTGGGTATAAGTCGAAAAGGTTATCGTGCTATCTCTGGATTATGGTTTAAAAATCTTAAACGCAATACGGTAACTATATTTGGATTGCCCCGAGCCCTTGCAGTTTCGACTGCAAGAATTGCCATGAATCGCAAGATTCCACATGTTTTTGGAGATTACATTCACATCGAAAGGTCTATGTCCTATGAAAAACAAAAAAAACAGGTAATTTTTTATTATAATGCATTTAACAATATATGGGTTGATCTAAAAAAGGTGCAAATTGCAATGGTTCACATGTATAAAATCACAGTAGAAGAAAGTTATGGTGTTCTAAAGTTTGCCTTGAAGTTGGATGAAGCACAGATTCAAAAGGGACAGAAGATGGAAAGAATTAGCATTTGCCTCATGAACATGGCATTGGACCATAGCAATGGTGAGGGCCAAGCTCCATTGCATAAGATCCAATCCGAGATGGAGATTTGGTGGATTGGTGTAGCCCATGTACCAATTGAAAATCATCAAACGTTGAAATGGTTGTTCAATCATACAGGTATTCCAAATATCATTAAGTCTCAAAGTGAAGGCGAAATGTTGGTAGTTGATGGGATTGGTAAATTTAATGTGGAATGGCATATGAGTGCTGATTTGAAAACTATCAAATGTATGCTTGGAATATGTAATGGTGCAAATGCAAAATGTCCTTGCATTTATTGCATGGAAAGTATTGGATCCAAAGATTGGAGTAGTTTGCGACCAGTAAGAAGAGCCCCAAATAGAGACTCTATAGATTTGAGTAAATTTAAAAACATAGAAGACATCTGGGATCCCATTCTTTCCATCTCTCTTAAGAATGTTCATATTTGTACTTTGCATGCAGAGATTAGAATAATCGATAAGCTTCTCAGGTTGCATCTTGACTATGCATATTCCATTAAGCCATTATCTTTATCAGATGAGTGTATTGATAAATGCGAGGCATTACTATCGAAAATGGGATTTCATGGGGGCCAAGTTCACTTGAGAAAGGATCCAATACTTTCAGGAAAAACAAGAGATATCTTGGCCGATGTCTCTATGGGAGGCTCAAAAGCTAGACAATTCTTAGGAAACCATTCAGGAAAGCAGGTGAATGCGGCTTGGGAGTGTTGGAGAGAGCTATGTGAGATCACAACAAATGTTGCAAGCACGCCGAGGCTTGCGTTTCTTAGAATGGAGGTCTAGATACACCTTGATGTTTTTCTGAAACTCCTCAGGCAACATAAGACAACATATACATATGCGAAAGAGTTCAAAAGATCAATCACAAAGCTTGTTCAGGCGATAAAAGAGGCATGGGGAGAAAAAGATATCACTTTTTATTTGGTAAAGTAACAATTATTTAATATGGGCTTATTTTGACAGGTTTTTCAATTGGTATAAAATTAGTGTTACTTTGTATTGCAGCATATTCTTCATATTCATGGACCTTACTTTGTGGAGGAGCATGGCCCCTTAGCAACTTATAGTAACCAAGGCATGGAAAATTCCCACTATCAAGCATGCACAAGTTATTTTCGAAGCACAAGGCATGGGGGAGGAGTTATAAAAAGCAATGCGTTGGAGGAGCTATTCAATTGGTTTTTTCGACGACAACTTCAAAGAATGTAGATAAAAGACGGCAATGACACATGAGCAATCGCACTTTTATATATAAGAAAGAATATATACAAAGCTAGTTTTCCAAAACTCTCACATTCTCTTCCTCCTCAGGAATCTTTCCTCTATAACGTAGAATTTTTTTTCTCTTGTAGCCAGCTATAGATTTTACATCAGTTCGGTTTGCAGCCAAGGCGTAGGATGTGAACGCCAAAAAGTATCCTGCTCTAGAAGCAGAGTAACCTGGACCGTAGCAAAAAATCCTAATTGCTGCAGTATTTTCCAAAAACATTACTTTGTGGGCATTATATTGTAATCCTTAGAAACCTAGAAGCCTTATAAGAGCTTTAATACAAAGTATGGACCATGCTGCATCCTCTGAGAAACTACTATGAAGTACTAAAAAGGAATCAGGGTCAATCCTAGCCAAGTAGTGGCCGAGTGCAATGTATTTGAATGTACTACTAGTAGCTCTCGATCCTTTGCCACATCCCAAGAAGTTATCTGTATCAGCAATCTCCAACTACAAATAAAACCCATACTAAATGAGCATGAAATGTAAACCTACCAATGTGTAAGCAAATTCAAAATTATCTTACCACTTGATTTTCATCGTACTCCAATTTAACTGGATTCCATAAATTTATTGATGATGATGTCTCATTGGTGTTAATCAATTCTTTAACATATTCAGACTCCTCTCTTCCAAAATTGGAAATCCCAAGTTCGCTTTGAATGCGATCAAAGTCCTCATCAGTAATATTCAACTCTTTCTCAGCTTCTTTGGCCTTTTCAAAACAAAGAGAGAGGGCCTCACCAGCATCAATAAACTTATCGTCTAGAGTTTCTTTATCAAGTTTGAGTATCTCTTCCTTTGATTCATTCTCTGTGTCAATTATCCCATTTGCAGCATCAGAAGCCTCTGCAATAATTGCTAGACAATAATCTTCCCTGAGATTAAAAAGTTTTTGAATATCTGACAGTAAAATATACTCCTTGTCCTTGAAAGGTATAGATGGTAGAGAAGGAACAGTATGGTGAGAACTCTCATCAGTTGGAGGGTTTGTATCTCCTTGGCTCTCCTCAATGATAGTCTCAGCTTTGAAGTGAGCAACATCCAAATTCTCAGCAATAGAAGCCTCAAAATCTGCATCTACAACCTCCTCTGTTTCCTTTTCATCTACCAGATCATCTAACATGCAAAAGCTGGAAAACCTTGCTCCTTCCAACTGTTGCTCCTCAGCTTTCACAGGATATTTGACAAGGGTGAAAACAATAAAAGCAACATATTTTCTCATCATCTTGCAGTTTTTGGAATGAGTGGAGCACAATATGTCTCTTGAATAAAACCTCTCCAGAGAGTGGGCACCACACTTCTTAGTAAACACTGACTTTTCATTTCCTGTTGACCCAATGGGAACATGGACATATTCAACTGTGCCAACTTCAATAGAAGGACCTGCAAGATTTTCAAACTCCAAAAAGTCCTCCAAAATATATTTTTTACAAGATTTCAAAACACTGTAAAGGTCCCAATCAGGATTAAAGACATTCTTTACAACTCCATAGAATGAGAGATCCATTCCATTCTGAAGGATAAAATCAAGAAGCCTCTCTGATGGAGTAATATCAGTAAGCTCTGATACTCCTTGACCTCTCATTACTGACATTCGCTTCCCTGGAGATGTACTTGGCATTCTCACACTGGTGGCAGAGCATGGAGAAGAAACAGAATACATAGGCTCATCACATGTTGATGCCCTTGAGCCTTTTGAAAGCCTTCTTCTTTTACCAGTTCCTGGAAAAACCTTGGAGCCTAGGAATTCTGTGGGTTCAGACATGTTTCCAACTTGTGCCGATACGGCGCGATAAGACTGAAATGCTTTAGACGGATGTGCCTCCTCGTGCCGCATCGGTGATTCCAGCAAGAACCTTAATGAAAGAGCCGCAACCGTAAGGATGAGAGAAGAGAGAGCTAGAATCAGTGATCACCCGACCTTGGGCACTATGAGCTTAGGAGACAAGCTGAAGGAAGACTGTGCAAAACACCCAAAACGACGCAAACAGACGAAAGCGCAGAAGACAAACACTCGCTCTTGCGCCGTATTAGGAGAAGAGATAGAGGTCCATAAAGAAACCGAAAAAATCCGTACGGATTAGGGACACACCCTTATGTAGGCGCGGAATAATGCCACCTGGCACTATCTGTTGGGCTTCGACACGTGGCAGTAGCCGTTGGCCAACACGTGGCCAATAAACACGTGGACCGGTCATTAGTCCACACGTAGCATATGCACGATATGCGCAGACACGTGGCACAATCAGCGTCAGACACGTGTCAGACACGTGTCATGATTGACGTGGGTATATAAGGGGTTATTTTTCCTACATGTACACTTTACATTTATCAAGCTCTTCCGCCTTGCTTGTTGATACGGTGTGATCCAAGTCTTGCGTCTTTTGCGTTTCTAATCTCTCGTGTTGTATCGGTGGTCTTTTTGCTGAGTCCTTTGCTTCGCTGGTCAAAACAAGGTGTGCCGATACGGAGCGAGGACGTTCGTCCGAGGCTTTCGTAACCTCCCCCTCGCATCATATCGGCCTTGTGTCATTTCCAATATGGAGCGAGGGCTTCTTTACGTAGTCTTCATTTTCTCCATATCGTGCCATATTGGCATTTTTCATCTCGTCTTTGATACAACGCGATTGTCATCTCCAATACGGAGCAAGGGCGTGGTTCCATTGTCTTTGCATTCCTCCTATCACGCCATTTCGGCAGTTCTCCTCTTGTAATCTCCAATACGGGGCGAGGGCGCGCTTCCATACTGTTCGTATTGTTCATATCGCGCCATATCGGCATTTGTCTTTTCGTCCCTTCTCACGGCGTATAAGGCCTGTTGCGTTTATAGATTTTTGCTATTTCAATTTTTGTCCTTCTGGTTCTTGTATTTGCTTCTCTGGATGGCAAGGACAAAGCAAACTGCAAGAAGAGTGTATCTGGATAGGAAGGACAGTGGGGGTAGAAGAAAGTTACAATTTGATGAATCTGAGGAGGAGCCCTCTTCAAATTTTGCTAAAGCTGGGCCATCACAGGCCCCAGAGCATTTTACCACAGAAATCCCCCCTACACTAGGTGTTGGCCTAACATCTTCCATGGAGTTAAAGAATTTCAGTGCAGTGAATGTTTCTTCTCCTGAAGTTGAGGAAGCAAAGGGTGGGCTTGCCCTGTGAAAGATTCATCCCCTACAATTGCACCTGAGCCTACATCTACTGAAGCCACTGAACCTCCCAAGCCACAAAAGAGAAAGAGGAAGTCCCGATTCTTCTATATGCAGAGATGTTTCAGTGAGATCAGAAAAGCCTAGAGAGCTACACAGCATGTCATTCCAAATGCTGCTTTTATAAGAGTCGTTAAAGAGATCTCTGATAGATTGTCTCAAGTGGCAACTGTCTCTGGTCTAAATAAGAAGTGGCAACTCTCAGCCATTCTTTCCCTACAAGAGGCCGCTAAGGATTTTGTTATTGATTTCATGAACGATGCTTACATTGCTGCCGCCCATGCTCATAGAATCACCCATATGAATAAGGATTTCAGCATCATCAGCAGAATCAGGTATAGGTTTGATAAAGTGCTGAGGCCCTTGCCTTCCAACGATCAAAAAGCCCTTGAAATCCTTAACATTCCCCCAAAATTGTCCAGGAAAGGGAAAAAGCTTAAGGTTGAGGATGTAACTCACCTTTACTCTACAAGGGGTGCCACCCAGCAAGAGTCTTTCTTGAGTGAAAAAAATCAGGAGGTGTTGGAAACTGAAGACGAAGTTTACAAGAGGAAAGCCACATCACTTGCTCCCGTCAACAGCGAGAGGATGGGCAAAGTGTATGGGTAGATACTTGTGAATGTTTCTACGGAACCTAAGGAGGAATATCTTAGTATATCTCCCGAGGACAAGCCCATGTTGGAAAAAAGGGATGTCCAACTATCTGACTCCGTTGTTTTTTGTTGCATAAGGTAAGGCTTATATTTTTTGTTTTTTTTTTTGCGTAAGTAAAGTCTTATAGGTTCAAGTATATTTTGGATGTAATTTGTATTGAATAGCTTTTGCTATTGACTGCAGGGCATTGGTCTCCTCTCTCACTCTCGATATTCGTAGAACCATATATATTGTTGATCCACTTCTCTCTGTGGAACTATTTGCAAAATCAAAGTCTAATATTTCACCATTTTTTCGTAGCTTCGATAGTGTGACAAATTACCACATCTTTTTCCCTTATGTAGAAATGTATTTTTCTTTTTCTGTAGAGGAAAATTTATATTCATTTGCTTTCACCCTTCTACTCACCTCTATTATGAATTTGCAGAGGGCATTGGAGTCTCATCTACATTAATTGTCTTACAAGAGAAATTATCTTTATGAACTCTCTCAGCGGTGTTCATGGTCAAGCACGAATGTATGTTGAAAGAAAATTACTTACTTTGATTTTATTTATAAAAAATATTTTGAACTTACAAAGCTTCCTTTTGCAGTGCTAGTAGACTTGTTTCTACATTTTTGGATACTACATATGAGGATCTTGCTGATCCTCAAAGGTCTTATACGTTTCTTCTACAAGAAGTTCCATTGCAAAGCGATGCGCATTCTTGTGGATGGAGAGTTATCTCAAATATTTGTAGAACAATGGATTCAAAGTTGTTACAAATAGAAGGAGTGAATGTAAGTTAATTTCATTTGATGTTTGTGTAACCCTTATCATGATTTATTTTCACTAACTTATAACATTTATTCTTACAGTGTAGAGACTATCCTGATTCATATGTTTGATGGATAAGGGAGAGATGCATTGAGCTGATTCTGGACAAGGCAATCACACCATATGATCTTAACTCCCCTCTTCCTCCCAAAACTTCAGTGGCCAAGGGCACAAGCAAGGGAAAGGGCAAGGGAAAGGGTAAGGACAATAGCAATGGTAAGGGCAAGGGCAAAGGCAATGGGACCACTGTTGCAGAGTCTAAAAAAAAAGGAATGCCAATGCTTTCTCCTTTGAAATTTGATCCATCCCCTCTTAAGCCCCAAGAAAAGAGACTACCTGTAAAGGTGAAATTCGTTCAACAATCAAAGAAAGGCCCTGTGAGAAAAAACATCTTTGAAGAAATCGATAAAGAATCAAAATAGCAAACATAAGCATACATGAGCCTTATTATTTTGGCTTTGTACATTTATATGAAATTTTTGTACCTCATGGTGTAATGAAAATTTTCACTTATAAATCGAATGTAATGTACATTTTATTTATATACATTCAAAAGGAAACTTGCTTCATGATAGCTTATGAGTTCCCACTAAAAAATATCTTAAGGACAGTCTATTAAGATAAATTCCTACAAAGTTTTCATTCTCAAGGCTCAAAACTCACAATTGTGGGAGACAAACAACTCGTACAAGAGAAAGAGCACTCAGCTCTTTTACCAATTGTTACGCCATTCACTTTGAACTTATATCTAGGGGATGTATTGTCTAGCAATTCCAAGGTATCCCTCACATCTTTCAGACTCCAATTGGAAGTAACATTCACCTTCTTTACTTCTTCATGTGGCAAAACGTGCATCACAAGTTTATATGGTGTGCAATCTGTATCCGAATCCAAGGGAACCCAAATACCCAATCTTAGTTTGTATCTCCTGTAATCAAATCCCAAAGCAAGAGTTTGGCGAGGGATACTATAAGCCAAAGCCAAGGATTGAGGGCATGCACTGCACCTCAAGATATCACCCTTATGGTCGCACTCTCTAGATTTCCAAAGCGTCCCCATAGTGTTGTCCAAATCCTCTTTTGAAAAGTTTCTACTTAGCCAGGATACCTTCGTTCTTTGTAAATTTGCTGTTTTGAAGCAAGCCACAAAGATATGGAGGGGTACAAACCATGATAAACGTATTCTTCTTGAGATCCTTCCAGCTGTCATGGACTTTTTAATATCCTGAGATATTTTGAATTTGAAACTCTGCACCGTTACCTTGTCAGGAATCTCCCAGTTTAGAGATGAAAGACTTGGCAATGGCAAATCTTTGATATTCCCATACCTATCCGCTTTAGAGGGAACCACATACTGTGCAAAATATATAAAAACCTTGAATTCGCTAAAAAAAGACATAGTTTGATCGGCATAAATAATGTCTTCCAATACCTTATGAATGGCATGGAAAGTCCCACTTAGGCTTTCCATAGGTTGCCATTCAATACTTGTTGACGGAAAGATATCTACAATGACGAACCGTTTGTTAGAACTTGCATAAATGGAAAAGAATTATATACATTATTCAACTAATAACTTACAATGTGTTTGTTGGGGAACACGTTCGTTTGGAGGCAAGTGCATATCCTTGGCCATGTAAACATGTTGCACCTTGACAAACTAGCCTTCGGGCATAATTTTGAAGGCAATGATACGCCCCTTCCAGTGATGTTTTATATCATCTCGTTTCCTTCTTTTCACCTTATGAGAGCCCTTGCAAGATGGCAACATGGTAACCCAATCATTTACAGCAAAGATTTTGGGCTCAAAATTTCCATCTGCTCCCTGGCTATAGACTGTGCAAGAGTGTATTAAACGAGAAGGGCGCCTAGAGGAAGCCATGAAAAGAATGAAAGCACAGAGAAAGAAGCTCAAAGAGGGGTGAATGAACTAAAAAGTAGCGCCAAGAACACAAATGAGTATGTATTGGGTGCCAAAAACAATATTGAAAGATCTCTCGACTTTCAAAAAACTCATTATTAATTTCATCACATCTCTATCACGTATTTTGTCAGATTTGTAAGTAAATAACGTCTTTGGGACTCCAAAACATGTCAGACTTTAGGGATTTTGGCTAAAAAAGAAGAGAGAATCACGAAATGGACTCTAGTATCTCTAAAAAAGAGGAGACAAGAATACCATATTCTTGCACATGTGGCGAACTCTCTTTGGCCCTTTCCTTAATCCCGTGATTAACAAAAGTGCATTTTTTGAAGCGTTTTTGGCCCTAATGTGGTATTGGAGAGATTAAAAATAAGTAGATGTGCAGACTGAGATGGAGTACTTGGGCTATATTGTTAGTGAGAAAGAGATATATGTTGATCCTAAGAAGATGAAGTGTGTTAGAGATTGTCCAACACCTACCACCACTACTTACATAATTTCTTGGTCTATCATCATTCTATTAGATCTCTCCTTGACACACAAACTCTCATATGTAAGTATTTTGGAAGGTACCTATATTTGGGATAAAAGCACTTAAGCCTAGCTTCCCTTGTATTCATTACACTAACAATACTTACACACACACACACAGTAGGTGGCGGGGCTCCCATTACTATCACTTCATTCTTTATTCTTTTAGTGACATTTGAATAAGGGAAGGTCAGTCCCACATTGTGATTGTTGGAGTTCCCACATACTCTCTCTCTCTCTCTCTCTCTCTCTCTCTCTCTCTCTCTCTCTATTGTTCTCTTTCTCAATTCGCCATAGCTCTTGCTTTTCTCTTGCTTCCACTTGTGTGAGGTGCCTCCTCCAATAGACTCAGAGGCAAGGAGGCTCTCTAGTTAGGCCATCTAATCAATAGGCATTGGTATTATAGATGTGATCCCTACACTATATTCGGATTCAATAAGTGATATTCAGTTGGCCAAGAATCTAGTCTTCCATGAGAAGACAAAGCACATTGAGATGCGTTTTACCACTTTATTAAAGAGGTCATTGAGAACAAGTCCATTGAGCTTGTCAAGATCTCAATTGACCAAAATCTTGCAAATATGCTCACTAAAAGTTTCTCAGCAAAGCGTTTTACCTTCTTTAGGAAGTTGATGGGCATTGGATGAGATGCATATTTCCTCATCCTATTGTACTTTATGTACATTTGTACTTTGTCACTTTTTTCTTATTCTCTCCTCACAAGGGACACATTCGTCTTTAAGTGGAAGTTCGTTGGGGGTAAAGGTGTCTATGCCTAACTACCTATATATTTATTCTAGTGATAGTACCTACACACCTGTACACTATATGTGGCGAGCGCATATTACTATCACTTCATTTTTTATTCTTTTAGTGACATTTTCTGGTCACACATTGTGATTGTTGGAGTTTCCACACACAATGTCTCTCTCTCTCTCTCTCTCTCTCTCTCTCTCTCTTGCTCTCTTACTTCATTTGCCATAGCTCTTGCTTATGCTTGTGTACTTCCACTCGGGCTCTTCCTTTCAAGTTAATCCTCCATAATAATCCGTCTAAAGGTAAACCTTAATAAAAAGACATATTTTGAAAAGTGAATATATTCAAGATTAAGAATTATGGAATTAAGAAGAAGGTGAATAAGCTCTAGATTAACTTAAATCTTGATGCTAAACCATAAAATTTATCTAATGAAGGACAAATGCTTATTGTTAGTAAATGGAAAAATAATTATGAACCGATATAAGATTTTTGTTGGATATATTAAAGGATATTTTTAGACCCTCCAACATGGGTAGTTGAGATTAAAACATAGATATACTTATTTACAACTAGATAATGATATTTACTAATTGAATAACACATAGTGCATGTGTGAATGATCTATTATAAAATGATTGGAATTATGTGGTTCTTTTGAAATGGATTGAATGCCTTAAAAGGACTATTATTGTACTTGGCTTTGATATTCTTGGTTATTGCTTGTGATGATTAAATTGACTCCTTAAAAAGGAGCGTATTCACTTAGTTTAAAGATTGTGATGATTAAAGTTACTCCTTGAAACGGAGGGTATTCACTTGTCTTAAATATTGTAAAGGGATTTGACAAGTGGAGTGGACACTGTCCAAATATCGAGCAATATAAAATCCACCATGAAAGTGGGCTCACCCCTATCAAAGCTTGAGAATCAAGAGGACTCTAAATGGTCTCACAATGGTTCTATGATGGGAAAATGATCTCCATGGGCCCAACATTCAAGGATGTAGGAAGCCTTTATCCTAGGTAAATGGATGTTGGTTCAAAGAGGATTAAAGTATGAGCTTGGGTATTTGGAGATCTATCACGGAGGGGACAATCTATACAAGCTATAGAAGTTGTTTTCAAATGATTATTTTTTAAAAGATTTCTTTTTTAATTTCTTTTATGTATGTGCATAAAGGACATTCAATGAATATTGTATAATGGGCTAATTAATGAATTAATTTATATATGCTTACATTGTGGTAGGATGCTTAGCTAGAAAACCGAAGATGTTGGGTGCATGGTGGAAAGCAGGTGGATGGTGGTCTCATGAGACTATCCAAAGGATGGCTGACCTGAATAGTCTCTAGATATTTGTTCCTAGTTTAAGCTAAAGTTCTAACCTTAACTATGAGTAGGTGCCACCTACAAATAATGATATCAAGCCTCAATAGAAAAATTTCATCTTAAAATGAAGGTGATGTTGAGATATCGAGCTCCACTCGTGATATGCCAGGGTGACCGTTGTGTATTTATATCACCGACTTGTCAGTTGCAGACGCGGTTGGTACACCGCCCATGAATAATAGCTACATGATAGCTATCCTTATCTACTCTTGTTCATGGCTTAGTTAGTATGCCACCTTAGTTAGTTGAGTTTTGTTTGAGACCCATATATAGGGTTCTTCTATTTCTTTGTACTTGAGTTCTTTTGGCTTACACAACTAAGAAGAGAAAAACTGTTTTCAGCCTCCACCCTTGTGTGTATTCCCCCATTGTGCAAGCAAGAAAGCTTCAAGTGAGACTCCTTCCTTCTCTCCCACAATCTTGACATGGTATCAGAGCCTTGTTCGTGGTAAGGAGCTCAAGAAAGCAAGCCAAGCTCGCGGTGTTCTGGTAAGAGGATCAGTGTTGCTTTCATTTTCTGTTTTGGGAGTAGATCTCTGCAGGTAGCACAGCCGGAAAGTGCAGGAGTGCATTGTCTCAGGTTGAGACGCCCTTCGCGGTGAAGCAAGAGGGCAGTATATGCTGCGGGAGAGGGCTATAGCCCTTGGCGACCTTGTTTTTTTATTTGAGGCCATTTGGGGGCTGTTTTGGAGGTGGAAGTTTTCTGCACGCACTCAGGAAAAGGCCCAGTTTTATGCTGTGTAGCCACTGTTCTACAGGTCAGTGAAAAGTTACTATAGAAATTGCATCGTATGCTTGTGCGCAGAGACATTGGGAGTTACAGAATCATCCCTGTTGCCTGTTGATGCAAAATCGTCACTAGGAAGTGACTGTGTGGTCAAATACCACTTTTGCCAGTTTTGCAGATTTTTCCTTGTGAGGGTGAAGCTGTGTTTTTTGCAGTGAGAATTTTTTGCAGTGTTCAGTAATGGCATCTGATTCTCTTTCACAGATTGTCACTGAAAAGCTTGACAAGAACAACTTCCAAGCATGGAAGTTTAGAATGACGAATTTTCTTATGGGAAAAGGATATTGGGAATTTGTTGCAGGAAATGAAGAAGAACCAGTTCTTCCTGATGTTCCCAATCAACAGCAAATGCAGGCATTTAAAGTATGGCATGAGAGAGCCAGGAAAGTTATGTATTGGCTGTCTATCAGCATTTCAGACTCTATGATTGTGTATATTCAAGATGCAAGTACGCCAAAGGAGGCATGGGATACTTTGTAAAAAATGTATAGCACAAATACGCACACCAAGAAAACGCAGCTCAAGCAAGAGTTGCACAATGTGCAAAGAGAAAATATGAGCATCAACGACTACCACATGAAGGTGAAGAAGATTGCAGATGCACTTGCTTCCGTTGGGTCACCAGTGGAAGATGATGATTTAGTTTCTGTGACCTTGAAGGGTCTAGGAAAGGATTATGCACAGTTTCGGACATCCATTTCAATTCGTGAAAGATTTCCTGATTTTGAGGAGCTGATTGCTCTTCTAATTTCTGAGGAGCAAAGAAATGGTGGTGCATCTTCTTCAGGAGGAACTTCAAAAGAAGTTGTCTTCTACTCAAATGCTGGAAGAGGTAGAGGCAAGGGTAGAGGAGGCCGATTTGGAGGCCGTGGTAGAAATCAGAATATGCAGCAAACTCAAGAAAACTAGTCCTATGGAGGAGGACGTGGCAACTCTAGAGGCAGGGGGAGCCAAAGAGGTCCTGGTGGATGGCAAAGAGGCCAAAATGCAAACAGTAATGTTGAATGCTACTACTGTGGTAAAATGGGTCATATAGCTAAAGACTGCTATAAAAAACAGAATGACATCATGAATGGAAAACTGCAACAAGGGAATTATGCAGCTTCTAGCAGACAGGGTGATGACAGAAATGAGCATTTGTTTATGGTGCAGCACATGAACAATTCTGTGACAAGTGCAGAAGAAAGCAATGATATATGGTATGTTGACTCAAGTGCATCAAACCACATGACAGGTCATGCAGAATGGATGGAGGATGCAAGGAAAATAGAAAAACCAGGATTTGTGGAGACTGGTGATGATACTGCACATCCTATTGTGCAGATTGGAAAAATTCCTTTGTCTATGCAGGATGGGAAAAAGAAATACATGTCCGATGTATTTCATGTCCCGAATATCACCAAGAATCTGGTTTCTATTGGTCAAATGGTTAAGCAGGGCTTGCAGGTCAGATTTAATCTTCATGGATGCTTTGTTGAGGATATGAAAAATAAAGGTCGCTTGATAGCAAAAGGAAAGAAGAAGGGCTGAATGTTTACATTGGATGCAGACATGTCTGAATTGAGTGCAGCAATGTTTACACATGGGACCGGTGTAGTTGCAGATATTGATATCTGGCATAAATGCATTGGTCATGTTAATGTACAGCGACTTAAATCAATGCAGGCCCAAAATATTGTTGCAGGATTGCCCAAATTCAAGGTTGCAGAAATGCATAAGGTATGTGAAGCCTGTCAGTTTGGAAAACAGGCAAGGAAACCATTTCCTAGACTTGTTCAAGAGAGTGAGAAGCCATTGGAATTAATCCACTCTGATGTGTGGACTACTAAAGCTACATCTCTTGGAGGCTGTCATTATTTTGTCACTTTTATTGATGACTATAGAAGAAAAGTTTGGGTGTATTTTATGAAAAAGAAAAGTGAAGTTTTTGGGCATTTCAAAACTCTTAAAGCTATGGTTGAAAAAGAAACATGCCTGTAGATAAAATGCCTAAGGTTAGATGGAGGGGGAGAGTACCTCTCAAATGAGTTTGCAAAGTTCTTGCAGGAGCATGGCATAAAGCAGCAATATTCATGCAGTCATACCCCACAACAAAATGGAATTGCAGAAAGGAAAAACAGGCATATTGGAGAGGTATCTCGTGCCATGCTCAATGAAAAAGACTTGCCAGATTTTTATTGGGCTGAAGCAGTTGCTACAGCAGTCTACATAATGAACAGGACTCCCACTGCAGCAATACATGGAATGACTCCAGAGAAGAGGTATACTGGTAGGAAACCATTTCCTAGACTTGTTCAAGAGAGTGAGAAGCCATTGGAATTAATCCACTCTGATGTGTGGACAACTAAAGCTGCATCTTTTGGAGGCTGTCATTATTTTGTCACTTTTATTGATGACTGTAGCAGAAAAGTTTGGGTGTATTTTATGAAAAAGAAAAGTGAAGTTTTTGGGCATTTCAAAACCCTTAAAGCTATGGCTGAAAAAGAAACAGGTCTGTAAATAAAATGCCTAAGGTCAGATGGAGGGGGAGAGTACCTCTCAAATGAGTTTGCAAAGTTCTTGCAGGAGCATGGCATAAAGTAACAATATTCATGCAGTTATACCCCACAACAAAATGGAATTGCAGAAAGGAAAAATAGGCATATTGGAGAGGTATCTCGTGCCATGCTCAATGAAAAAGACTTGCCAGATTTTTATTGGGCTGAAGCAATTGCTACAGCAGTCTATATAATGAACAGGACTCCCACTGCAGCAATACATGGGATGACTCCAGAGGAGAGGTATACTAGTAGGAAACCGGATATTTCTCATTTGAAAATTTTTGGTTGCATTGCCTATGTACATGTGCCAGATGAGTTGAGATCCAAGTTGGATCCAAAAGCTGAGAAGTGCATCTTTATTGGTTACTCTCTGCAGCAAAAAGGGTATAGATGCTATAACCCTTCTACTCGTAAGTTTACAGTGAGCAGAGATGTTGTTTTTTATGAGATGAGTAGCTGGTATAAACCAGTAAATGTGATTAATGATGTAGATGCACAAAATGGTAATGCTGCACAGAATTCACAGCAGCAGTCACAAAATATTAGTGGACCTGGAGCGTCCTCTAGCAATGGTTCACATTCTTTGCCATGGACAGGAAGTTTGAGATCAAGAGAATCTTCTCAAAGCAATGTAGATAGTGGTATGCAGGTATCATGAAAAGGAAAAGAGAAGGTTGATCAGCCCATGTTTGATGTGAATGCAGGTCACTCTTATGTGGATGGTGAATCGAGTGGCTCAGAACAGAGCATTGATGATGAGTTGGGTATTCCTTCTATTGTTACACCTGGAGTAAGGAAGACCAGGGATGTTTTGAGAGCACCTGGGAGTGAACCTACTTTGCGTAGGTCTACGAGAGCTAGGTATCCTGTGGATAGGCTGAAATATGATGGATTTACAGCCATTCACTATGCATATATGGTCAAAGTGATACATGAACCAGAACCCACTTCTTTTGAGCAAGCCATGGGAAAAGAAAAATGGGAGAAAGCCATGGATGAAGAAATGGATGCCTTGGAAGCAAATGCTACATGGGAATTGGTACCTTTGCCTAAAGGTAAAAATGCAATTAGCTGTAAGTGGGCTTATAAGGTGAAGCAAAATGCAGATGGTTCTGTGAACAGATACAAGGCAAGATTAGTAGTCAAGGGGTATGCACAAACATATGGCATTGACTATGAAGAAACATTCAGTCCAGTTGCAAGGATGGAAACTGTAAGAGCAGTCATTGCTATGGCTGCATCAAAGGGATGGTCTTTACATCAGATGGATGTAAAGAATGCCTTCTTGCAAGGTGATTTGTAAGAAGAGGTCTATATGGAGCAGCCACCAAGTTATGTGCATGATGTTCATCCTGAGTTTGTTTGCAAGTTGAAGAAAGCCTTGTATGGCTTGAAGCAAGCACCTAGAGCGACAAGATAGGACAGTATCTTGTCACTATTGGCTTTCAGATTTCCAAGGCAGATTTCTCACTTTATGTGAGAAAAACAGAGAAAGGTATTATGCTACTTGTCATTTATGTTGATGATTTGATTATGACAGGTGACAGTGATGAAGATATCCTTCATGTAAAAATGCTATTGAAGCAGAAGTTTGAGATGAAGGATTTGGGAGAGCTGCGTTATTTCTTGGGCATTGAGGTGATTAGATCACCAAGTGGGATACAGCTCTTGCAGAGGCAATATGGATTGGACATGCTGTCCAAATATGGGATGACAGGCTGTAAGCCTATTTCAGTTCATTTGGAGCAGAATGTGAAGCTGAGCACAGATGCAGGTGAGCTTCTAGAAGACCCTACTATGTACAGACGCATAGTAGGAAGTTTGATTTATATGACTATTACCAGGCTAGATTTGAGCTATGTTGTTGGATTGGTAAGTCAATTTATGCAGGCTCCAAGGAAACCACATTTGGATGCGGCTAGACGCATACTCAGGTATGTGAAGTCCACATTGCAATATGGACTATTTTATGAGACTAGGGTTTAGATATAGTTGCATGGATACATTGATGCTGATTGGGCTGGTAGTATTTCTGATAGACAATCTAGTAGTGGATATGTGTTCTCTTTTGGGAGTGCTGCAGTCACTTGGAGCAGTAAGAAACAGCCTACAGTTGCCTTGTCGAGCACAGAGGCTGAGTACAGGGGTGCAGCAATGACTGCATGTGAGGTAGCTTGGTTGCATAAGCTACTTTATGATATGCATCAGTCTACAGATGGGCCAGTTGTCATTTATTGTGACAACATGAGTAGTATACACTTGGCAAATAACCCAGTCTATCATGCTAGAACAAAGCACATTAAGGTACATTATCACTATGTGCGAGAGAGGGTTTTACTAGGTCTTATTGATCTAATTTATGTCAGCACAGAGGATCAGGTAGCTGACATATTCAGGAAGGCATTGGGCATAGAGAAGCTGCGCAAGTTCAGAGACCTGCTTGGTGTGCAGGAATTGGGATTGAGCTGGAGGGGGAGTGTTGAGATATTGAGCTCCACTCGTGATACGCCAGGGTGACCGTTGTGTATTTATGTCACCGACTTGTCAGTTGCAGACGCGGTTGGTACACCGCCCATGAATAATAGCTACATGATAGCTATCCTTATCTACTCTAGTTCGTGGCTCAGTTAGTATGCCACCTTAGTTAGTTGAGTTTGGTTTGAGACCCATATATAGGGTTCTTCTATTTCTTTGTACTTGAGTTCTTTTGGCTTACACAACTAAGAAGAGAAAAACTGTTTTCAGCCTCCACCCTTATGTGTATTCCCCCATTGTGCAAGCAAGAAAGCTTCAAGTGAGACTCCTTCCTTCTCTCCCACAATCTTGACATGTGAGTCACCTGAACTCAATGGTAAAGGATCCAATGTTAAGATTGGCATTGAGATCTAGATTGAAATGGTAGAGACTATTTTTCCGCAATAGACATTAGTGCTATAAATGAATCAAATATTTCCTATTTGCAACTATTGGGTGTGTTGGAAGAGAGGGAGAGAGACAGAGTGGAGCAAAATTTGAGCTTCAGCTCATTGTTGTTGTTCTTCCATTATTGTTCCATCATACTCCACTGAAAGAGACTTACACACATAGGTATGACTAACCAAGACTAACTATGGTTTAGTCACTTACCACACCAACTTATTGAATGTCACACATGTGTACAATTGTATCGAGCTAATGTTGGTCACACACATAAAGATAGACTGACTGAAGAGTAATGGGAGCTTGATATTCTAATACTCCCCCTCAAGCTCAAACCATCTAATAAACTCCAAGTAGCTGTCTAAAGTATATGAGCTTTTGATTACCAAGAGACTTGGTAAATATATATGCTACCTAGTCTTTAGTCTTCACATGAATCAAGTCAATATGCCATGTAAGAACCATTTCTCTAATGAAATGGTAGTGAACCTCAATATGTTTGGATTGTAGATAGGATTGCTAGCCAACATAACACTGCTGAGGTTATCACAATGCAATCTCACTCTGCTTTCCAGCTGTATTCCCAAGTCTTTTAGCAGTTTCATCAACCAAAATTCTTCGCAAGCCGCTAAGGTAGCTCCTCTGTACTCAGCTTCTATACTAGAAAATGTAACAGTAGGATGTTTCTTACTCTGCCAATTGATCATACTACTCCCCAATCCAAATGCATAACCATTGGTTGACCTCCTACCATATGCACAACCAACCCAATCAGCATCAGTAAACCTTGTCAAGTCAAGGGATTTTCCATATGTATAAAAGATCCCATAATCTGTAATACCCTTTACATATCTCATGATCCTCTTGACTGCATCTAAATGTGGTTTGCAAGGCTTATGCATGAACTGACTAATTAGGCCCACTGCATAACATAAGTCAGGATGGTGGGTAATAGTCAAGTATATCAAGCTGCCCACCATCTACTGATACATGGTCACATTCTCTATGTCATTTCCAAAATCAAACTTGACATTTTGATCAAGAGGTGTCTACATAGGCTTGCATTCAGCCATACCATACTTCCGTAACATGTCATGAGCATACTGCTTCTGTAGTAGCCATATACCTTGAGATGTAGATAC
Organism: Lygodium microphyllum; assembly: GCF_053477565.2. Classification (NCBI taxonomy): domain Eukaryota; kingdom Viridiplantae; phylum Streptophyta; class Polypodiopsida; order Schizaeales; family Lygodiaceae; genus Lygodium; species Lygodium microphyllum. The sequence goes on along the minus strand of NC_141135.1, from coordinate 139,656,831 downwards.
TACCTCAATTCCAAAAAAATACTTTAGCTCACCAAGGTCTTTGACTTTGAATTCAGCCTGTAAACATGATTTAATTTCAGCAATGCCCTCTTCATCATCTCCAGTGATGATAATATCATCTACATAAACCACTAGAAACACATATCCATGATCTGTCTTCTTGGTGAATACACTGTGATCTAAATCACGCAATCTAAATCTATGTTTCTGTAAACAACTGCTAATGCAAGCATTCCATGCTCAAAGTGCCTGTTTCAGCCCATATAGAGCCTTTTTTAGTTTACATACATGTGTAGGAAAGTCTGGGTGAACATAGCCTTTAGGCTATTCCATATATACTTCCTCAACCAAATCACCATTTAAGAAAGAAATCTTGACGTCCATTTGCCATAATTTCCCATCTTTGCATGCTGCTAAAGCAATGACCTTTCTGACTATTGCCATTTTAGCCACCGGAGTGAAAGTCTCCTTATAGTCAAGGCCATACTGATGTGCATATCCTTTTGCAACCAGCCTGGCCTTATAGCATTCTAACAAACCATCTGACTTGCATTTGACCTTGTACACCCATTTGCAACCAATGGGGACTTTGCCTTCAGGTAGCTCAACCAATTCCCATGTCTCATTTTCAGCCAGGGCTGCATACTCCTCATCCATGGCAGCACACCAATTATCATATGTAACTGCATCATCAAACTTCGTAGGTTTTTTGTAACCTATCACACTAGCCATATATGCATAATGGTGGGCTGAATAACTAGTGTATGTAAACCTGTCAACTGGTTTTCTGACTCTCTTAAATCTCGGTAATTGTGGCTCATTGTAACGTGTTCCCTCGTCCACCTCTGGGACACATCTTAGCAGCCCATCGGGAAGAGAGTCTAGAAAGCGCCACTCGTAAGGAATGTCACAAGGTTTGCAATCTAGGTCTTTCCAAGTCTACCCTGAGCGGAAGTATCTGGCTGTTCCCACTTAGGATCAACCTGAAGTCAGGGTTCCTTTCCTATCAGCAAAGTCTCTAGGAAGTAGCTAGCGTCGATCTCCAAATGATCCACTTTGCGTAGGAACAACAGAGTCGAAGCGGATTTATGCTACACTTGGTTCATGGAGAATGGGAAACGAGGGGGATACAAAGCTGAACCTCTCTGCCCATAAGGCATAGTCCCATTCCATTCCCTAAAACAACATAAATCAGGATTCTAACTCTACTGATGCTAGGTCTTCATAGTCTCGTTATCACGTCTTTTGAAAAAAGTTCCCAGCTAACTGGGACCACCCTTCTGTAGGATGGACCCAAGCCTCGTCCATTGCACTTTCCTCCGGTTGCTTAGTTATCTAATTACCTACCACATTATGTTTGACATGCAAAAGCAGCTTCCTTAATTAATCAATTTAAACACAGGTTCCTTCACGTAACTTAGACACTGACACAAAAACAATGCAAGCAAGTTCCTTTTTCAAATATATGATCTTTGTTTATCATAGTCCCGGAATACATCAAGTATCATGCCTGAAGGCTATCCCAATAATCAATAGGATAACTGCTCCAAGTTCTGCCTGTAGACTAGTACACGGACCTTGAGATCCCATCTTGAGTCATGTTGGCCTCTTGTGCGGGATCCAGAGGCAAGGAATTTATAGCCAGAGCCTTCCCTGGAACCCAAGCGTCCTCGCGCTCCAAGCAACACCCACAGAGAGACCTCTCGCAGCGGGTTCGGTCCATATACCTGGCGCGGCTAACAACCCCCTTGGATAGGGCCAGGCAGACAGTCGGAGGTATCTGAACCTGCCTCTCCCTCTAGGCTTTTAACCTAAAGCATTAAGTGTTTTGTCTTGAATTAGTTCCTTGAGCAAAGAAGTTCAAAAAATGTACCTAAATGTACAATCATGATCATCTCAGAGGTTGTTTGTATGACCAACTGCTAAGGTGTGATTCCTTGTTCCCGAATGCTCCCAGCATTCGATCTTGGGTCGTTCGCGACTTGGTGAGATTCCAAGGGCTTGGCAAGCTAGGTAGCTTGTTTCCCCTTTTTCTTTGGGTTAGGGTTTGTACCCTACGGACCCTAATTATCCTCACCTTAGGTCTCCTTGTACAATAGATCATGGACAACCCCGTCGTCCTCGATTGGTCAACTTGCTGGTTATCTCCAAATCCCTTGCAGTACCTATGTACCTTTATCTTTGATTTTAATTGATCAAGGTTGTCTATCCCCTTGACCATGGTTGGTCAAGATGGCTCTATTTAGAACAGTCCTACTCTGTCTTAAGTATAATCTTCTTAAGCCCTCTTAATAATACTCACAGGTGCTTAAGCTTTTACCTATCCCTCTTGAAGTCGCCAAGGTGGATTGCAATCCCATTTGGTAAATTACAAACAACGTTGAATTTTACCAACAACTTTAATTCACGCAACGTAATGCCATGCCTTCATTTCAATGCTTACAATTTTGATATAATCCATATAATATTTTATGCCACACATGCGAAGGTACTTTCTATGCATGCAATCTTAACATTATCCTCTATGTAATTATTTACACGATCTATAACCTTCTTGAATGATCTAACTTTAAGTGATCATTGTATGAGTCTAGCTGCACTTTAATCTTTTCTGCAGATTATTACATGTACCTTAGAATCCATCTTGCGATACAAAGATGCACTTTTGTTTCTTTCAATGTCCTCTGAAATGCATTTTAAGCAAGAATTTGTGCAAGGAGCAATGCGCTTTATGCAGGAATTCATGCAAGAAGGTTTTGGTAATTTATGATGCAATTATCTAATTCAATTTCACCTATTACGATGTCATCTTACAATGGAAATTATCTTGTTCGTTATATACATCACAACTAAGTTCATACGTAGGAAATGATCAAACATGCAATTAATGTGATGCATGTGAATATGATTTTTCATCGTGATATTTATAACTTATGATTTAATAATAGAGCAACCTAGGATTGGAGTGATGTCTTGATTCCAGTGGTATTGATGCTCGATGAACTGTTCATGGTTGCAGTGCCACCTTCTTTCGAACCTCCATCCACGCTTGCAGGGTTTCCAGCCATCTTTGTGGAACTACGCTTCGGGGCCATACTCGAAGATGCGTGTACGAGTGATAGAGTTATCGCACTCTCCTATGCAAAAATTGTTGGTAATCAAACTCAAGAAGACTAAATGTAAAGGGGGATAGCGTCAGTTCACATGGTGAACATAGGACTAGATGTGTGCTTAAGAGTGTGAGTGACCTAATCTATGATGTAAGGCAGTATGCCCATGTGTGTGTAGGTTAGAATCTAGGAGAGAATCATGGAGAAACTAGAGGAGAGAATCATGGAGTCATCGATGATGTTTCTCTCTTATCTATATATATTATGACTCTCTCTTTGAATAATTTCATTCACTTTTGCGTGCCTTCCATTTCTTCCGTTGTCTCATTTTTCAAGATGGTATCAAAGCTTGGGAGAAATCCATGATAAAGCAGCAAGGAGACTTTGCTGAAGAGCAGAAACGAGCACAGCAATGGCAGATGAGCCTACATCAGGCCATGTGAGTATCAGCCTCACTTTCTTCTTCTGCAACTGGTGACACGAGAGAACGACAACCGCGGAACTCCATCCACCAGGCTGTCGGAAGGATAATACGGTATGGAGCAGTGTCCGTTTCTGATGTCCGCACCCGATCGGTCTCCAGCCTGAAGATAAGCCGTTCATCGACAGATATCTTGCCCCGGAAATGCATGCTCGAGACCGCTGCAAGCACCACCACGTCCTCAGCCTCGATCAAATTGAGTAGCACCTTCGTCCAGGCATAGGCCCGCTCTGTAGGAACGGAGTACTGCACACTCGCTAGCATGACAGAATCGTCATCATTCAAGGCATACAAGTAGCAAGCTCTGACGAAGAGAGGTAAGGCATCAGGCAAGAAGGCTATCTCACGAAGCACAAAGGCAGGGTTGCAATTCCCAGTGCCCCGGTGTATCTTGGAACGGTGCTGGAGTATCTAGCAGCTCAGGTTCTGGAGGTCGCCGGTAATGCTTCGCGCGACAACAAGAAGACGCGCATCCACCACATCCAGCTCACCGTCCGCAATGACGAGGAGCTTAGCAAATTTCTAGGCCACGTTACCATCGCCAATGGTGGTGTGTTGCCCAACATCCACTCCGTCTTACTCCCTCGCTACTGTTCTTTAGCAACCAACCCATAGGTGTTTCAGCAGACGAAACCCCTTGAAGACCAAAACTATGCCTTTGAAAGATAATGACTTAAGCTTCAAGTTCTCTGGAACTTCATTTCATACATGGCAAACTAGGATCAAGTTGGTCCTCATGAAGAAAAGTTTATGGAATATTGCAAATGGAAAGGAGAAGAAGCCTTGAGATCCTGCTTAAGCCACTACATGGGAAGTTCGCAATGACAAAGCACAAGCCATAATAAAGCTAGAGTTGGATGATACCTACATCCATCATGTGGATGAATGCAACAATGCCAAGGACACCTGGGATGTTTTAAATACTCTCTTTGGATCCAAGTCAAAGAGTTCCAAGTTTGGACTTCTAGTTGAATTTTTTCATCTTGAAATGAAGCCTCAAACCTCACTTGCTTCTGATTTGAATTACATGAAAAGTCTCCTTACTCAACTTGCCGGTATTGATTTACGCATTGATGAAGATATCTCAATTGGTGTATTACTTAAATCCCTTCCTAGTCCTGAATATGACAATGTTGTAACAACCCTCACCAATATGCCAAATCCACGGCTAGTGGAAATAGAAGCTTCTTTGCCTCTTCTCTCCCTCTTCTTCTTCTCTTCTTCTCCTCTCTCTCTCCCTTCTTCTTCTTCTTCTTCTTCTTCTTCTCTTCTTCTCCTTCTCTCTCTCCCTCTTCTTCTTCTTCTCTTCTTTTCCTTCTCTCTCTCCCTCTTCTTCTTCTCTTCTTCTCTTCTTCTCTTCTTCTCTTCTTCTCCTCTCTCTCTCCCTTCTTCTTCTTCTTCTTCTCTTCTCCTTCTCTCTCTCCCTCTTCTTCTTCTCTTCTTCTCCTCTCTCTCTTCCTTCTTCTTCTTCTTCTTCTTCTTCTTCTTCTTCTTCTTCTCCTTCTCTCTCTCCCTCTTCTTCTATTTGCGATGATCACCAGGGGGTGGAGGGGTGTGGGGGCTACGCTATTCCATGAGGGGGGGCACTTTGTCAACCAGGGAGGAGGGGGGGCTTCCCTTTATAATGGGGGAGGGAGGTGGTATTGGGGGGGGGGGGGGGGGGGAGACGGTCGTTGAACTGCCGCCACCCTCCACCTGGGGGGTTGCATGCCCCCCCTTTTCATTAATTCCTTCTCTCTCTCTCTCTCTATCTCCCCACCATGCAGTCGCCAGGGGGAGAGAGTAAAAAAATTTGTCCTAATTTTAAAAATTATTTTAAGGGGGGTTCTCATGGGGGGAGGCATGCTGGGCACGAGGGATATTACATCCTCTCCCCCTTAGAGGAATCCAGATGTCCTCATCTCAAGAAGACCTGGGGGTATTGTTGGTTGAGAGTATTTTCGTCCACCCAAGTGGCATCCTCTTCTGGATAATCTTTCCACTGGATGAGGTATTCTCTCAAGGTCCTTGATCTCAAATGCCTCTCTCTAACATCTAGAACTCTATCAGGCCGTAGCTCAAGGACTCCTTGGCTACGCATTACAATTTGTTGATCATCAAGTGCACGATTTGGATTAGGTAAATACTTTTTCAATCGGCTAACGTGGAATACATTATGAATCTTTAGAGTTGCAGGTAGCTGTAGTCTGTAAGCATTAGGCCCTAGACACTTGGTGATCTTATAAGGTCCACAATACCTTGGACTTAGCTTCTTGTACTCTCTAAGGATAGTGAACTCTTTTTAGGGCATACACAAATGAAGACCATATCACCTTCAACGAAGGATCTGTCTTGCCATTTCAAGTCAGCGTAAGCCTTTTGTCTATCCTCGGCAGCTTGAATGTCTTGTCTTATTGATTTGATTTGATCATCCATGTCTTCCAGCATCTGTCTTGAAGCTTCTACCCTCAAATTTGGATCCGAGAAGTTCAAAGGGGTATGACAATCATGCCCATACAATGCTTGGAAAGGGGTCATCTGAATACTTTGTTGGTAAGAAGCATTGTAGACAAACTCAACCAGTGACAAGTATTGAATCCACTTTTTGGGTTCACGACAGTAGTATGCCCTAAGCATATCTTCAATGACTTGATTGACTCATTCTGTTTGACCATCAGTTTGGGGATGGTAGGTTGTACTGAAATAGAGTTGAGTTCTAATAGCCCTCTAGAAGTGTGAAGTGAAGAGAGAGTCACGATCACTAATGATTCTTCTAGGTGACCCATGAAGTTTGAATATTTCTTTAATGAATAATCTTGCAATGTCTGAAGCTTTATAGTTCGTCTTGACGGGGATGAGATGTGTGACCTTGGTAAGCATATCTACTACAACCATAATAGAGTTATATCCTCTCTGAACTTGGGGTAAGCCAACAATAAAGTCCATACTAATGAACTCCCATTTCATTTGGGGAATGTTAAGTGGTTGCAATTTCCCAGGCATTTTAACATGTTCTGCCTTAATGCGTTGACAAGACAAACATTCCGTGACATATTTGAGTATGTCTCCCTTGAGCATTTCCCAATAATAGCTCTTTCTGACCGTATTAAGGGTCTTGGCATAACCAGAATGTCCTGAGAAAGGGGAGTCATGGGCTTCCCACAATATCTTTTGCTTGGGAGTTTGGCTTGCAAAGGATACGTAGTCTTGTCCTAAAGTAGACAAGCCCACTACTAATGGAGAATTCTTGATACTTTGTCTTTAGCTTCGGGTCTTGATCCTTGATGGGGATCTCCCTTAGCATTTTCTGATAGACTGGGTCATGATATGCCCCTTCTTTTGCTAGCTCAAGAATCAGGTTATTTGGCATTGATACCTTTGTGGCTAGAGACCTTGCTATTGATGGATCTTGCAAAGTAAGAGAATTTAGAAATGCCTTGTGATTGAGTGCATCGGCAACTAAATTCTCCTTTCCATGCCTATATTTAATTTCAAAATCGTATTCTTCCAGCACTTCGATCCATCACCGTTGCCTCATATTGAGTTCATTCTAAGTAAAAATCCATTTAAGACTTTTGTGGTCTGTTACTAAGGAAAATTTGTTACCTAGCAAGTAATGTCTCCAAAGTTTGAGAGCATGGATGACATCCAACAGCTCCAGATCGTGGATAGCATAATTCATTTCACAGCTCTTCAATTTTCTTGATGAATATGCTACGGGATGACCTTCTTACATAAGTACACATCCTAAAGCAAGTGCGCTAGCATCAGTTACCACTTCAAACTCCTTACTAAGATCAAGAAGTTTCAGGATGGCTGATACTAAGCTTTGCTTTAGTTTGTCAAGGATGGTCTGTTCAGCAGGTGACCATGCAATTGCTACTTACTTCATAGTAGATTAGTCAGAGGTGCTGCAATCAAAACATAATCTTTGATGAAAATTCTGTACCACCCTGTCAACCCAAGAAAACTACGTATTCCTTTGATAGAAGTTGGTGTTGGCCATTCCAGAATGTCTCTGACGTTAGCTGGATCTACTGAAATTCCTTCTGCTGATACAATGAATCCTAGATATTCAATCTATTGCTTGAAAAATGCGCACTTCTTCTTCTTGGCATAAAGCTTGTGTGCTCTCATTGTTTCAAGAACAATACGAAGCTAGGGCTCATGATCCTTTTCCTGTTTTGAGTAGATTAGGGTATCATCAAAGAAGACGAGTATGAAGTCATCAAGATAGGGCCTAAAGATATCCTGCATTAAGGTAGTAGGAGCATTCGTCAGCCCGAATGACATCACTAGGAATTCGAAGTGTCCATACTTGTACTAAATGTCGTCTTCGGAATATCTTCTTCTTTGATCCTTATTTGATAATATCCAAATCTGAGATCTATCTTTGAGAATATATTCGCTCCTTGAAGACGATCAAGTAATTCATCTATTCTTGGAATGGGGTATTTATTTTTTATGGTTGCTTGATACAACCCTCTGTAGTCAATGCATAAGCGAAGCGTTCCATCTTTCTTCTTTTGGAACAGCACTGGAGCTCCCCATGGTGAACTGTTAGGATGGATGTAGCCTTAATCTAATAGTTTCTTGAGTTGCTCTTTCAATTTGATAGCTTTCAGGATGGACATCTTATACGGCCTCTTTGCGACTGGTGCAGCTCCTGGTACAAGTTTGATTTCGTGGTCGACTTCCCTTTGAGGAGGAAGTTCCATCAGATCTGCAAGAAATATGTCTGCGTATTCCTCTAACCATGAAGGTTCTTCTCTAGATTCCTGATTCTGATCTAGCTTATTCAGTTTAATCAGATAGACAAATAGGCCCCTTTGAACACCTTTTATTATCCGTGTTGCTTTTTCCAACAGTATTTTTGGCTTACCAGCCTCACCTTGAGTCGTGACTAGTTCCCCTTCAGATTTTCAGAAGTAGACTTGGCCCTTCCCACAGTGGATGTAAGTATCATTGGGCATTAGCCAATCCATTCCAAGTAAACATACCTGGACACCTAGGTTCATTACCCTAAATCTCACAGAAGTTGGCTTCCCATCGGAGTAGGAATTTCACCTTAGCAGTTTGCCTAGTACAAGTGACCTCATGACCATTTGCTAATTCCACAAGTAAAGTAGATGTATCTATTGTGGCTATCCCTAATCTCTTTGCACAGATTGGTGAGATGAAGGAATGTGTACTATCACAGTCAATTAGGGTTTTGAAGCTTTTACCTTGATATTTTGATGGAGCTTGGATCATCGAGAATTGGCGATTTGGACCCTTCTTGTGAAGAGTGGCGTGAACTGTTGCCCTCTCAATGTCAACATACATGGACGGATCTTCTTCATTGTCCAGCTCCTTGTTCAAGACACTGGAGGTTCTCCCTCTGGCCATAACAGTGGTTCCTAGGCCATGAGCCCCTCTATTTTGACCTTGGAATTGCCCTTAGCGATGTTCTTTGCCAAGCTTGGGGCACTCCCTCTTGAAGTGTCCGGGCTCGTTGCAATGGAAGCAACGTGGGTTGTGATCATTGCTTTGTGTTGGAACAAAGTTGTTGACAATATTGACCCTAGCTTTCTTTCTTTGGCCCTAATTCCAACCCTGTGCTCTCTTAGTTTGAGCCTTAGACATACCCTTATTCTGATCTTTGTAAGGCCAAATCCTGTTGTTCCTTGGTTTGGTCTGTACCTCCTATTTTATTGGAGCAGCTCGAATGAGTGCATCTTGTAGGTCCGTTGGGCGCATTGATTCCAATCAAGTGTTTATGGTGGATTCAACCCAACACAGAATTTTGACACCTGTTGTGTCATATCCATTGGAGGCGCATACTTTAGGAGTGAAATGAACTTTGAATAATATGCATCCACGAATAATCCTAGTTGCTTCAAGTCATACAATTCATTCATGTTTTGTGTGCGGTAGGCAGGTGGTAGATACCTCCCTCGCACAGCTTCCTTAAGCTTATCCCAAGTGATTGTTCCCTCCAAGATTGCTTGGTCTCTGCACCACTGTTTCCACCAAAGTCTCGCTTGTTGAGATATCGAGCTCCACTCGTGATACGCCAGGGTGACCGTTGTGTATTTATGTCACCGACTTGTCAGTTGCAAATGCGGTTGGTACACCGCCCCTGAATAATAGCTACATAATAGCTATCCTTATCTACTCTAGTTCGTGGCTCAGTTAGTATGTCACCTTAGTTAGTTGAGTTTGGTTTGAGACCCATATCTAGGGTTCTTCTATTTCTTTGTACTTGAGTTCTTTTGGCTTACACAACTAAGAAGAGGAAAACAGTTTTCAACCTCCACCCTTGTGTGTCTTCCCCCATTGTGCAAGCAAGAAAGCTTCAAGCGAGACTCCTTTCTTCTCTCCCACAATCTTGACATGGTATCAGAGCCTTGTTCGTGGTAAGGAGCTCAAGAAAGCAAGCCAAGCTCGCGGTGTTCTGGTAAGAGGAGCAGTGTTGCTTTCATTTTCTGTTTCGGGAGCAGATCTCTGCAGGTAGCACAGCCGGAAAGTGTAGGAGTGCATTGTCTCAGGTTGAGACACCCTTCGCGGTGAAGCAAAAGGGCAGTATATGCTGCGGGTGAGGGATCTAGCCCTCGGCGACCTTGTTTTTTTGATTTGAGGCCATTTCGGGGCCTGTTTTGGAGGCGGAAGTTTTCTGCACGCACTGAGGAAAAGGCCCAGTTTTATGCTGTGCAGCCACTGTTCTACAGATCGGTGAATAGTTACTGTAAAAATTGCATTGTATGCTTGTGCGCAGAGACATTGGGAGTTACAGAATCATCCCTGTTGCCTGTTGATGCAAAATCGTCACTAGGAAGTGACTGTGTAGTCAAATACCACTTTCGCCAGTTTTGCGGATTTTCCCTTATGAGGGTGAAGCTGTGGTTTTTGGAGTGATAGAATTTTTTGCAGTCTTCTGTAATGGCATCTGATTCTCTTTCACAGATTGTCACTGAAAAGCTTGACAAGAACAACTTCGAAGCATGGAAGTTTAGAATGACGAATTTCCTTATGGGAAAAGGATATTGGGAATTTGTTGCAGGAAATGAAGAAGAACTAGTTCTTCCTGATGTTCCCAATCAACAGCAAATGCAGGCATTTCAAGCATGGCATGAGAGAGCCAGGAAAGTTATGTATTGGCTATCTATCAGCATTTCAGACTCTATGATTGTGCATATTCAGGATGCAAGTACGCCAAAGGAGGCATGGGATACTTTGTCAAAAATGTATAGCACAAATACACAAGCCAGGAAAACGCAGCTCAAGCAAGAGTTGCACAATGTGCAATGAGAAAATATGAGTATCAACGACTACCACATGAAGATGAAGAAGATTGCAGATGCACTTGCTTCCATTGGGTCACCAGTGGAAGATGATGATTTAGTTTCTGTGACCTTGAATGGTCTAGGAAAGGATTATGCACAGTTTCGGACATCCATTTCAATTCGTGAAAGATTTCCTGATTTTGAGGAGCTGATTGCTCTTCTAATTTCTGAGGAGCAAAGAAATGGTGGTGCATCTTCTTCAGGAGGAACTTCAAAAGAAGCTGTCTTCTACTCAAATGCTGGAAGAGGTAGAGGCAGAGGTAGAGGAGGCTGATTTGGAGGCCGTGGCAGAAATCAGAATATGCAGCAAACTCAAGAAAACCAGTCCTATGGAGGAGGACGTGGTAACTCTAGAGGCAGGGGGAGCCAAAGAGGTCGTGGTGGATGGCAAAGAGGTCAAAATGCAAATAGTAATGTTGAATGCTACTACTGTGGTAAAATGGGTCATATGGCTAAAGACTGCTATAAAAAGCAGAATGACATCATGAATGGAAAACTGCAATAAGGGAATTATGCAGCTTCTAGCAGACAGGGTGATGACAGAAATGAGCATCTGTTTATGGTGCAGCACATGAATAATTCTGTGAGAAGTGCAGAAGAAAGCAACGATGTATGGTATGTTGACTCAGGTGCATCAAACCACATGACAGGTCATGCAAAATGGATGGAGGATGCAAGGAAAATGGAAAAACTAGGATTTGTGGAGACTGGTGATGATATTGCACATCCTATTGTGCAGATTGGAAAATTTTCCTTGTCTATGCAGGATGGGAAAAAGAAATACCTGTCCGATGTATTTCATGTCCCGAATATCACCAAGAATCTGGTTTCTGTTGGTCAAATGGTTAAATAGGGCTTGCAGGTCAGATTTAATCCTCATGGATGCTTTGTTGAGGATATGAAAAATAAAGGTCGCTTGATAGCAAAAGGAAAGAAGAAGGGCAGAATGTTTACATTGGATGCAGACATGTCTGAATTGAGTGCAGCAATGTTTGCACATGGGACCGGTGTAGTTGCAGATATTGATATCTGGCATAAACGCATTGGTCATGTTAATGTACAGCGACTTAAATCAATGCAGGCCCAAAATATTGTTGCAGGTTTGCCGAAATTCAAGGTTGCAGAAATGCATAAGGTATGTGAAGCCTGTCAGTTTGGAAAATAGGCAAGGAAACCATTTCCTAGACATGTTCAAGAGAGTGAGAAGCCATTGGAATTAATCCACTCTGATGTGTGGACAACTAAAGCTGCATCTCTTGGAGGCTGTCATTATTTTGTCACTTTTATTGATGACTATAGAAGAAAAGTTTGGGTGTATTTTATGAAATAGAAAAGTGAAGTTTTTGGGCATTTCAAAACCCTTAAAGCTATGGCTGAAAAAGAAACAGGTCTGCAAATAAAATGCCTAAGGTCAGATGGAGGGGGAGAGTACCTCTCAAATGAGTTTGCAAAGTTCTTGCAGGAGCATGGCATAAAGCAACAATATTCATGCAGTTATACCCCACAACAAAATGGAATTGCAGAAAGGAAAAACAGGCATATTGGAGAGGTATCTCGTGCCATGCTCAATGAAAAAGACTTGCCAGATTTTTATTGGGCTGAAGCAGTTGCTACAGCAGTCTATATAATGAACAGGACTCCCACTGCAGCAATACATGGGATGACTCCAGAGGAGAGGTATACTGGTAGGAAACCAGATATTTCTCATTTGAAAATTTTTGGTTGCATTGCCTATGTACATGTGCCAGATGAGTTGAGATCCAAGTTGGATCCAAAAGCTGAGAAGTGCATCTTTATTGGTTACTCTCTGCAGCAAAAAGGGTATAGATGCTATAACCCTTCTACTCGTAAGTTTACAGTGAGTAGAGATGTTGTTTTTTATGAGATGAGTAGCTAGTATAAACCAATAAATGTGATTGATGATGTAGATGCACAAAATGGTAATGCTGCACAGAATTCACAGCAGCAGTCACAAAATATTAGTGGACCTGGAGCGTCCTCTAGCAGTGGTTCACATTCTTCGCCGTGGACAGGCAGATTGAGATCAGGAGAATCTTCTCAAAGCAATGTAGATAGTGATATGCAGGTATCACGAAAAGGAAAAGAGAAGGTTGATCAGCCCATGTTTGATGTGAATGCAGGTCACTCTTATGTGGATGGTGAATCGAGTGGCTCAGAACAGAGCATTGATGATGAGTTGGGTATTCCTTCTATTGTTACACCTGGAGTAAGGAAGACCAGGGATGTTTTGAGAGCACCTGGGAGTGAACCTACTTTGCGCAGGTCTACGAGAGCTAGGTATCCTGTGGATAGGCTGAAATATGATGGATTTACAGCCATTCACTATGCATATATGGTCAAAATGATACATGAACCAGAACCCACATCTTTTGAGCAAGCCATGGGAAAAGAAAAATGGGAGAAAGCCATGGATGAAGAAATGGATGCCTTGGAAGCAAATGCTACATGGGAGTTAGTACCTTTGCCTAAAGGTAAGAATGCAATTAGCTGTAAGTGGGTTTATAAGGTGAAGCACAATGCAGATGGTTCTGTGAACAGATACAAGGCAAGATTAGTAGTCAAGGGGTATGCACAAACATATGGCATTAACTATGAAGAAACATTCAGTCTAGTTGCAAGGATGGCAACTGTAAGAGCAGTCATTGCTATGGCTGCATCAAAGGGATGGTCTTTACATCAGATGGATGTAAAGAATGCCTTCTTGCATGGTGATTTGCAAGAAGAGGTCTATATGGAGCAGCCACCAGGTTATGTGCATGCTGTTCATCCTGAGTTTGTTTGCAGGTTGAAGAAAGCCTTGTGTGGCTTGAAGCAAGCACCTAGAGCATGGTCTGACAAGATAGGACAGTATCTTGTCACTATTGGCTTTCAGATTTCCAAGGCAGATTTCTCACTTTATGTGAGAAAAACAGAGAAAGGTATTATGCTACTTGTCATTTATGTTGATGATTTGATTATGACAGGTGACAGTGATGAAGATATCCTTCATGTGAAAATGCTATTGAAGCAGAAGTTTGAGATGAAGGATTTGGGAGAGCTGCGTTATTTCTTGGGCATTGAGGTGATTAGATCACCAAGTGGGATACAGCTCTTGCAGAGGTAGTATGGATTGGACATGCTGTCCAAATATGGGATGACAGGCTGCAAGCCTATTTCAAATCCTTTGGAGCAGAATGTGAAGCTGAGCACAGATGCAGGTGAGCTTCTAGAAGACCCTACTATGTACAGACGCATAGTAGGAAGTTTGATTTATATGACTATTACCAGGCCAGATTTGAGCTATGTTGTTGGATTGGTAAGTCAGTTTATGCAGGCTCCAAGGAAACCACATTTGGATGTGGCTAGATGCATACTCAGGTATGTGAAGTCCACATTACAGTATGGACTATTTTATGAGACTGGGGTTCAGATACAATTGCATGGATACACTGATGCTGATTGGGCTGGTAGTATTTCTGATAGACGATCTGCCAGTGGATATGCGTTCTCTTTTGGGAGTGCTACAGTCACTTGGAGCAGCAAGAAATAGCCTACAGTTGCCTTGTCAAGCACAGAGGCTGAGTACAGGGGTGCAGCAATGGCTGCATGTGAGGTAGCTTGGTTGCATAAGCTACTTTATGATATGCATCAGTCTACAGATGGACCAATTGTCATTTATTGTGACAACATGAGTAGTATACACTTGGCAAATAACCCAGTCTATCATGCTAGAACAAAGCACATTGAGGTGCATTATCACTATGTGCGAGAGAGGGTTTTACTAGGTCTTATTGATCTAGTTTATCTCAGCACAGAGGATCAGGTAGCTGACATATTCACGAAGGCATTGGGCGCAGAGAAGCTGCGCAAGTTCAGAGACCTGCTTGGTGTGCAGGAATTGGGATTGAGCTCGAGGGGGAGTGTTGAGATATCGAGCTCCACTCATGAGATATCAAGCTCCACTCGTGATACGCCAGGGTGACCGTTGTGTATTTATGTCACCGACTTGTCAGTTGCAGATGCGGTTGGTACACCACCCCTGAATAATAGCTGCATGATAGCTATCCTTATCTACTCTAGTTCGTGGCTCAGTTAGTATGCCACCTTAGTTAGTTGAGTTTGGTTTGAGACCCATATCTAGGGTTCTTCTATTTCTTTGTACTTGAGTTCTTTTGGCTTACACAACTAAGAAGAGGAAAACTATTTTCAGCCTCCACCCTTGTGTGTCTTCCCCACTGTGCAAGCAAGAAAGCTTCAAGCGAGACTCCTTCCTTCTCTCCCACAATCTTGACATCGCTTTGCCTATAAGCTTAAGTTTGGCAAGCATGGCTTGGTTAGCAGGTGCAATTCTTGCTGCCTCAAAATAATCCTCCATGGACTCAATCCAGATCTCAACATCGACTTGAGCAGTCCTTCCATTGCCATCCAACTCGGGTGGTTTAATTTGTTTGAGAAGGAATTTCTTCTCTTGAACCACAGTTGGACTTAGTACAGGAGTCGGATTTGGAACCTGCGCTTGGGGTTGTGTCTGAACAATAAGATTCTTTATGTTAACATCTTATCATACGCTCCCATATTATGTTAATACAACTAGCACAACTTTTAGCCAAGTGATTTAATCACTTAACACCTTAGCTAACATTTACAATCAAGATAAAAAGTCTTATTTATTCATGAAGGGATAACCCTTTGAGTACATTTATTTTGGATAGGTAGGATAAGCTAATTGATACATCAGTTTGGGAAAAATAGGATTGTGTTACAATCGGCTACAGGGATGGAATAATAATATGGAGTGGGGTCATGGATTTTCAGGAAACGGTAAGCCATAGGAAGCTTGGGGTATCCCTTCCTTTGAAACCCGTTCTTCTCATAGTACCCTAACACTTTGATTTTGTCAGCAGAGATCACCCGGGTCACTTCTTTATAGACATACTTGTTCTGCTTGACTTGCCGATCGCTAATGTGCAAAGTTGTGTTTACGCGAGATTCGACAAAGATGAATAGCTTCATGATCTTTAAATCCTCCATCCACTTGATTCTCTTCAAGTTGGTCTGAAGGTACGTGAGTCGATGGGCTGCTATGTAGTATATTCCCGAGTCTCATTAGGAGAAATATGGACTCTCTTTTTTGCCCCTTAAGGGGTTTCTCTCACCTCTCTCTCTCTAAAAAGAGATTCCAAAATAATATTATAAAAAGAGATCTTCTACAATCAAGCAAAACTCGTTTTTGTGTTTTCAATAGATTTCACCTATTATTTTATTCCCAAACTGCAGGATAAGGTCACTTTTTCTCAAAATCCTCATAACTAAAAAAATAAAATTCTATTTTTTCTAAAAACGCAGCCCTCATGACTCTTTAATGCCCTCATGACTTTTCAATCTTTCTCATTCTCACTTCTTAAAAGGGCGGAAGTTAAAAAATGATATAAAATGACGTACACATCATATTTTAAGATTATTTTTTACCCAGAGACACCTTTTTGACTCGAGAGTTTCCTTGTAAATTTTCATCTTTTTTGGACAAGTGTATATACCTATTTCTGGGCATTTTTTCATTCCCTCAGAAAGCTCTAGTTTTATCCCAAATTTTGTGCATTCTTCTCTTTCCCTCCAAAATATGGTTTCTTGCATACGAGTTCTTCTGAAGCAGCATTGAGGAGTAGTTTTGATACCATTTGTTGAAATCAAAGAATCTCTATCTACAACACACTCTACCCTGCTACAAGCCATCTTCCTCTTCAGAAATATGCAGTAAGAAATCTCCGTCTTCAACAGTCTATACTACAAGCAATCCAGTGATAATGGAGGTATCTTTATTTTTTTAATCTTTGTGATGTTATTATTCTTCACAGTTGTTGTTAAGTCCTTAAGCATCAATTCATAGAGAGAGAGAGAGGGGGGAGAGAGAGAGAGAGAGGAGGGGAGAAGGGGGGGACAGAGAGGACTGTGTGAGATGAACAAAGAAAATAAGTGATAGAGTGACAGATAGTAAATTAGGGCAGAAGATAAGATGATGTTATTGTTTCCACTAGCCAAGCTTCAGTATGAATGTGTTTAGGGTTCCCTTGATGAATTTTTGTTGAGAGAGAGAGAGAGAGAGAGAGAGAGAGAGAGAGAGAGAGAATATTTTGGATAGAACCGAAGATAAGATTTGATGCTAATTAGAGGTAGATTAAAAGCCAAGATTACAGGCTGATTAGGGGTTGATTAGGGTCTATCAAGACTGAAAGCAAGAGAAAGAGACAAGAACCAACTAGGTTTTTAAAAAAAACACAGATATAGTGAATCAAAGGGGTGTAGTTCTACGATTTGAATGTTAATCCAAGTTAACATTTGCATACTTTTTTTTTTGCAGAATGCAGGTGCAGGATGTACTAAGAGAAAGAGAGATATTCACTTTCAATTGGAGGATGAGTATGCACCAATGTTCAAAAGAACTATGGAAAGAGATGATGCAATAAGATGCAGGATGCGACAAGAAAGAAATGCAGGGAAAAAAAATGTGGACCTTTGGGTTGATGGGTGCATTTATCCACCCGATCCACTCACTCGAAGGCCACCACAATTTGAAGGGCTTACATCATTTGTAAAGTTTGCTTGTGAAGGCAATGAAGGATTGTATGGATACACATGCAGACTTGTCACACAAGGATTAGCAAGGGTTCATCAAACTTGACAAATATGCAGACAAGATTACAAGGGAATATGCAGTCTTTGATGGAAAAGGATAGATTATTGGCTGAGAAGGATAGAGAGAACTAGAACCTACAACAAGCAATGTCTGTCATTGAAGATGCTATGCATGCTACACACGTGCAGAATATGGAGTTACAGTCTAAAGTCAATGACTTGGAGAAGGAGAATCGAAACGTAGAGAGGAAGCTCACAAAAACTTTGGAGATTGGGCCCACTTTAAAAACCAGAGGCACGTCAGCGCATCCAATCCGTTAAACCAATTGGCCAATTAGCCAAAGGAATTGGACAATATCATAGACGGATATATGCTCAATCTACTACAATGAGAAATATGTTTCCTCATGCAAAGAATGATACTATTGCCAAAGTCCTTAGCAAGGATATGGTCAAAAATGCATTGGAAAATTATAAATTCAGGGACATTGTGGATGGTGTTGCTAGTGAACGTCTTAGGGATGTGAGCAACTTGTTTACTACTACAAATGCTCAGGGATTATGTGACAAGGTGGGAATGAGTTCTTGAGTCATATAGTATGCTCTATCAATAATTGGATACAGGTTTTAAGCAAGTCTTCAATACTAAGCGAGTAATGCCTCTGCCAAAACCATTTCACGTGAAGAAGGCTCGAAAACAACTAAATGAGAAAGTTTTAGAACTAATTGGTGAGCCTACGCATCTAGAACACACACACATATTGAAGTATGGTTCCAAAGAAGTTGCCTTTGTATTGAATGCATCCAACAACTTTGTATTGGATATATGTAGGGTTCAGATTGCTATGGTGTAATATGTCTATGGAAGAATGTAGAGGCAAGCTTAAGTTTGTCCTCAAACTTGATGAGAGTGAGATTATCAAGGGGCAAAAACTTGAGCGTGTGAGTATGACACTTATGAATCGAGCATTGAATCCCAACATCGATGAAAAACATCCTTTATACTTCAGTGTACAATCGGAGAATGAAATATGGTGGCTTGCAGCATTTGAAGTACCAAAGGAGGACCATGAACTACTTAAAGTTTTTTTTAACCTCACTAATATACCCAGTGTTATTCAACAGCAAAATAATGGAGCAGTTTTACATGTTGAGGGGTTTGGGGACTATCAAGTTGAATGGCATCTTGCAGGTGATTTAAAAACATTGAAGTGTATGTTTAGTTTATCAAATGCAGCAAATGCAAAATTTCCATGCATATACTGCATGCAAACTAGGAAGAAAGGGAAAGATGGAAAGAAAGAATGGCTTGCCAAGGTAGGACAACAGGGTGCTTTGACACTTGATCAGAAAGTCATGAGAAATGGAATGCTAATTCCAGTGGATCCAAACTAGCGCCCTATTTTGGAAATACCACTAACAAGGGTTCACTTTTGCACATTGCATTGTTTGGTTAGAATAATTGAGAAGCTAGTATATGAATATATATGCTTTGTATACAAGATGCAGCCCGTGTCAGAATCTGATGCTACATGCAAGAATGTAGAACAAGTCCTCTCTAAAGTTGGATTGAATGGAGGCCAAGTAGAAATAAAAAAGGACGAGAAAAAATCGGGGAAGAGTGGAAATATTCATTGTAAACCATGCTTTGGCGGACCCAAGGCTAGGAAGTTTTTATCTCCACCTCGAGATGAGGAAGGCAATATACTAGTAAAACAACCAGAGAAGTATGAAGCATGGAAAAAGTTGCACCTTACTGTTTTAGATTGGAGCAATGGGGGACAAACGAGGATTGCGAAGGTAGAAGTGTGGATACACCTAGATAGATTAGCAGCTCTCTTACAGAAGTTGAGGTTTATGGATGGTGATGCCAATGCATTTAAAGAGACAGCTGCTAAATTTCATAAGTCCATGGTGGAGGCATGGACTACAAATAGCATACCACACTACATGGTCAGTATTATCACCATTGTAGAAAAAAATCATCATTTCGAATTACTTTGTGTTTCTAATCTCTTTTCTTGTGCAGCATATACTTGAAGCACATGGTCCATACTTTGCAGATCAAGGAAGTTTGGCAATATGGTCAACTCAAGCCATGGAAAGATCTCACTGGCAAGCTCGCTGTGCTTTTCAAAAGGCAACTGATCATGGAGGTGGCATCAATGATTCCAATTCTATGAGGCAATTATTCCAATGGTGGTATAGGAGACTAGAGATATGATACGAGGAAAAAGAAAAGAAGTCCAAAACATCTCAAGCAGAATCTATAAGTAGGGCAATATATGAAGTGAGAAAAGCAAGATATGAAAACAGCACAGCTAGACAACGGCACACAGAATGGTTGGCAACCCAAGAGAGAGATGGCAAAAAATGGAGACCTAGATAAAGATAATAATTTTGATGCATTTAGAGTCCACAAGAGAGCACAAGTCCCAAGGATATGACACATCAATACTCATATCTCTAACATGAGATGTCTTATAAATTTTCTTTAAAATTTCAAAGGTTTGTCACTATGTTTTTCAAAGTCGATTTCGAACTTTGTTTTTTAACTATGAAAAGTCGATTTTGAAATCCTAAGACAAAGATATGAAAATTCCAAACATTGGAACATTCACTAGCCTAGAGAGAGAGGGGGGCATGAGGGGGGTGTCAGGAGATAGAGAGAGGTAGGGATGGGATGGAGAAATGAAATGAAATGATAAATTTAAAATTCATTTACACCACAGTAAGTTTGAAAGTTTCATATTTAAGTCGTCTCTCCTTTCATTTTTTCCCATTGCTCTCCACTCTACCCTCCACCTTTCTATTCTTCATCATCACAGCCATGGCACGTTCCAAGCTTCTTATAAAAAAGGCACCTGCGAGAGCAAGAGCTCAACACTCTTCCGAATCTAGTGAGCGTACTATGAGTGATAAAGATCCCCTAGTGTGACCGATAATAGTGGCCCTACTGCAGCCAATAATGGTGGCGCTACTGTGGCCAACAATGGTGGCCCTAGTGTGGTCGATAATGATGGTTCGCCATTGTCTAGAAATGGTGGTCCACATGCTCCAGCTGCTCCACCTCCCAGTACTGCTCTAGCTTGTAATACATGCCCTCCAACACATAAAAAGCGAAGATGGAGACCAGGCACAGCTGCGCTACGCAAGATAAGAAAATTCCAGAAGAGTGCTGACTTGATTATTCCTAAGGCACCATTCTCCAGGTTGGTGCGAGAAATACTACAAGATCTACAGTCAGGGCATCATCATAAGTTCTTTTCGAGGAACCAGGCAAGGAATGTGGGGCGATGGTCAAGCCAAGCCTTGCTTGCTCTCCAAGAAGCAGCTGAAAGCTACTTGATTGATCTAATGAGTGATGGTCAACTTTTAGCCATTCATGCCCGACGTATCACTATTAAGCCCATAGATCTGGTTCTTGTTCGCAGGATCCGCAATAACAAGGATGCATTTAATCTTAATGTCAACAATATGCTTTGAGAAGCTACCTTGTAATTGGATCTATGTTTTTAGCTCAGGTTTGGTTGTAGATTGTAAGGAGCTTAGTTTTGGGTTATCTTTCCAGTAGACCTTCAAGTATTTGATAGTAGTGGCCTGCAAAATGGAGCTAAATTTTCCCTAGCTTTAGTTATACTTGGTGCGATGCACTATCTACCGTGTATTTCATAGTTTTGCAATGCTAAATCCAATATGTGATATTCTATTTTGACCATGTTTTGCATTGTGTGAATTTTCAAGTTTCCAATTTTGTAAGTAGTTTTGTTGAGGATAAATTCAATGTGCAACCATGTACACGTCGGTGATCGGTTGTACATGGGCCGATGCACTATATCCTTACTATATTTAGTGGTTTGGCAACAGTATATCCGATATGCAATATTCCATTTTACCCATGATTTATTTTTTGTCAATTTTTAAGTTTCCAATGTTTCGCATTGCGAGGTTGACAATACATCTAATCTGCAGTTGTGCACACTCATTATCAGTACATTTAATCTACAGTTGCGAGGTTGACAATACATTATCAGTGCAATATAATGCAGTTAACACATTTTCAAAAAAAGATTGAACCGTCAAATTTATAAATCGGAATCTGGTGAAACTTCACCTTCATGCTAGGCATTAGAAAAACTCATTTATATTAAAAATTTGGCCCCATCAGAAGCCTCTGGGTCACCTATCCAGAGGCTTGCGTCTGGGGCCCTGAATCAGGGCCCCAGACGTGAGCCTCTGGACAGGTGATCCAGCGGCTTCTGTTGGGGCCAAAATAATTTTGGGTGGTTGGTGTGTCCTTGAGGAGCCTACATGTAAAATTTCATGTGAATCAGAGCACTGATGATATTTTTCCAAAGCGTGGATTCATTAATTAAAATTTTAGGGTTTTTGAAAAGTTTGGCTATAAGTTTAAAGTTTCACCTCATTTTACACATTTCACTTTTGAGTTCTGAGTTCTCTCTCCTAGAAGACATGGTACGCACCAAGCAAGCGGCCCGGAGATACCCCCCTGGAAATTCCATACGACAGCCACGTCCTCCAGCTCCACCACCACCACCACGACGCCAGCATCGCAAGCGTCGATGGAAGCCAGGCACAGTGGCTCTTCGCGAGATTTGCCACTACCAGAAGACCACTCACCTCCTGATACCGAAGGCTCTATTCCAGAAGTTGGTGCGGGAGATCATGGAGGGCATACTGATCAGGAACAACAGGACCCAGTTTCCAGATACATCACACGCAAAACAACCGGATCGCTGGACTGCCCAAGCCCTCCTCACACTACAAGAAGCTGCTGAAGCCTACCTCATCGACTTATTTGGAGACTCAATCTATGCAGCGGTGCATGCAAGGCGGGTCACCGTCACTGACAGGGATCTGTAGATAGTCAGGTTCTTTCGGCGATGGAAAGATAGTCCTCGCGGAGGTCAGCAAGGATAGAGGTGTACAACTCAAAAGCACATGGGATGTAGCTTCTGAAGACATTTTGTAAAGCCTTGGTTGTAATGGACCCCATGTAAAATTGTTATTAATACAAATACAAAGTTTTTGGCGCATCTTATTTTTGTTTAATCGCTTGATATTTATTTTATTTACATCGTTGAGTTATCGTTACATGCGTTCGAACAAATACATATTGCGCACAAATTCCATAAAGCACTGTGTATTAAATTTAGGGTACAAATCGTGTTATATATAAATTCGACAAATAAACGTAACATTCAAGTTAAAAACAACAATAAATGACACATATCACAAACTACATTGCACGCGAATCCAACAAACATTGGTTTTCATTACTTGAAGAGAAGATTACAAAGTGCAGTACATCAATGATGCGATATCAGTAGGGAAATAAGTACATCTATTCTCTCCTAGGCTTCTTCGAGCTAGGCTCCCCATGGTCAGAGCTATTCTTGATCATAGGCAACAATACATTTTTCCCCAATAGTTCCTATCTAATGACAGTGGGGTCTTCAACACCGGCAACCATGCCATGGGCCACCATGGAGAAAAGTGGGCCAGACCTAGTACTCGTGAATAAGTAGAGTAGCTTCGAACGTCGAAGCAACACTACTTTCTCCAGGCTGGAGTTGGTCGGGATGGTCTTGAAGGGCCTAGCCTTTGTTAGTGCCCTCAACTTCAAGAAGTTCTCGGCAAAAGCAGGGGAGCATGTCTTATGAAATACAATAATGTCGTTGACAAGCTGCCCAACGTACTCCTTCAATGCCGAGTCTTGCACCCTTCCTTGGCTACCAGATCGGCCACCCTGCCTAGATGAAAACTCATCTATATAGACAATCTCCTGCAACACACAAGTTCAGTATCAGACTCACTATGCATGGAGTGTGCTGAAGATATATAAATCATATTCATATGAATTTTAACTAGTACGGCCTCTAGGGCATCGGGAGCGCACACATGTGTTTTTGTTGGGATCGGGCCCCCAGATGTGCCCTGGCCGGAGGCTCGCATCTGGGGGCCTGAATCTGCAGATTCAGGCCCCCATACGTGAGCAGATTCAGGCCCCCAGACGCGAGCCTCCGGCCAGGGCACATCTGGGGGCCTAATCCGACAAAAACACGTGTGCGCTCCCGATGCCCTAGAGGCCCTACTAGTTAAGTTTCATAATGAAACCGAGAACATTACCTTCTCTGCATCATCTATCTGCCACTGTAATGGAGCATCCAGGTCTGCTCCTGCCACTGGGCTGCCCTCGTCTCTCTCCTGGGTAGGCACTGCATAGTCGAGTCGAGGACCAAAAAGGCTTTCCTGCAACAGCTCGAACTCCTCATCAGAGATCTGATACTGTGGCGCTGCATCCTCAATCTGCTCCTGGATGCTCAGAATGGCAGAGATGTCATCGATGCTTGTGCCATCATAATGAGCCACCTCATCAACATGTGGTGGGGCATCCTGTAAATCAAAATCTATGAAATCACTAGGTGCATCACGCACCATGATACAGTATAGTTCTTCTTCCCTAAGCTCCAACAACTCTAGAACATCCTCCATGAGTAGATATTCCACCCCCTCGATGGTGATAGCATGGAGAGAAGAGAGGGGTGGCTCTTTGCTCGTGGGCATCTCATCAAGGCAGGGAGGTGGGTGCACAATGGCCAAGCTCTATGCTGCCTCAACACTCAGATCGAGAGTGATCTCCTCAGGTTCCCTCTCAAAGTACTCTAGTAGTGGCCGAGAGGGTGTGTCGATGTCCTCGTCACTGTCCTCTTGCACCTCAGTGCACATAACATATATGGCAAAGGCGGCATCCCTCTCAATGAGATCCATCGTGATGTGGTCCTGTGACGAGGTGGGCACTGCTCTAGCGCAGAGATGTTGCCCCACATGCACCAGGGCTCGACTTATCACCTTTGCATGGCTAGATCCGGCACACAAACTATACAAAAAATCCATGGGAACCCACCTGAGAGTGGAGTCAGGAATAGAGCAAGTGAGAGGGTTCACTGCATCACAAAACGATGCTATATACTAGAGTCAGGGTCTACAGCGGAAAGCGAGCTCTCTAGACTCAAGGTCATGCAAAACCTAGGGTATATCTGGTCCCCTATGTGCGCGTAGCATGTGGAGCTGATCCATGCGGCGAAGGTGGGAGTGGTAGCCATGGCACACAAAGAGAGAAGGAAGGAGAGAACAAGTGTAGGGAAGTGGAGAATGAAAGTGAAAATGAGTTTGGAGTTATAGCTTTTATGTGTCTAGGGTTTTAAATAAAGGTTCTTTATAAAGTTATTAACTTTAAAGTTTCAAATATCTGGTCCCCTATGTGCGCGTAGCATGTGGAGCTGATCCATGCGGCAAAGGTGGGAGTGGTAGCCATGGCACACAAAGAGAGAAGGAAGGAGAGCACAAGTGTAGGGAAGTGGAGAATGAAAGTGAAAATGAGTTTGGAGTTATAGCTTTTATGTGTCTAGGGTTTTAAATAAAGGTTCTTTATAAAGTTATTAACTTTAAAGTTTCAAATTAAAACTCTTACCTTAGTTTCTTTATTTCAGTACTTTAAAGTCACTGTTAAAATTACTCATACAGACAAACGCTTCGTTCTACATTATTATATCCTCGAATATGTTTGGGTCACTTAGTATATTCAAGTTTAACGAGAGAAAATATATAATTTTTTAAAGAAAATAAATCTAAAAGGCCTTTAAATTCCCTTTGGATCCAATTTAATATTAAAATTTAAGAAACGAGTAGCAAAGATGCGCTACAATATATCATTGTGCAAAGACAATATTCTCTAGATTATAGACCTCTAACCTGCAATTTAATTATGATTTTTAACTGCACGATTGAGTAATTACAGTATGTATTATCGCACGCTTGGATCACAGTAAACTAAAATTTAAAGTACTCAGAAGTTCAAAAAAGGTATCTATTCGCTCTTTATAAAGTTTTTTTACAAGGATTCCACTATCTCAAGGATATGTGGAGAAGCACATTGTTTACATGTCATGGATTGCTCACTACGTGTCCTGACTTTTCTATTATCTAACTTGAAATAGAAGTTGTAGAGGGGCTCATTGGACATTAATTGGATTTCTTGTCTCAGAAAATAAATGGGCCAATGACTCTCTGCGCTGACTACGAAAGGATTATGACCACTCCACAAGATTACCACATCTACGAGCACTGTATGTGTGTCATCTCGGATATCTTGATCCAAGCTGATCCATTCCCCTCGCAAAAGTCGCCATCTTCTATATCGAAAGCGAACGCACAGAGTTTTTCTAGCAATGAAATACCTGTAATAAAAACAAAAATAATGGTAAGTGATCAATGCGACTAACATAACAATTCATCTAAGCGAGACCTATGTCAATTAAATCAAGGTATGTAAAGTAGTAAAAAAGTTTTACCTGAATGTAATATCAGATTGGTTGACCCTACACTTAATCGTCTCATCAAAATGTGTTCTTTTGACTTGCCAAGACTCACCCAATAGCTGACTCATCCATTCCTCGGATGGACACTTGCATTGATAAGTAATCTTTGTTTTCTTCAAAACATCACATGAACCAAACAAATGTGCAAACAATGAGAATGGAATAAACCAACTAAGATGCACATCTTTGGAGCATGTGGTGGATTTCATAGCACTATTGATGTCAAATTTTATCTTCAACTTGCAAGCTCCTTACAACTCCAAGCTACCAATGAACCATTCACCACTAGACAGTGGCAGCAATGGGACATGCTGCAATCTCTGGCTTTCTACCACATACAATGAATTATAAAAAAAGATATTTTGAGTGGCAAGTTGACTTGCAGAGGTATTATCATAGATCAAAGAACCTATCTCTTCATGCCAAACATGTATCTTGCCGCTTAAACATTCCACATTCTGCCATTCATGCAAAGTCGATGGATATAGAGCTGTCAATCAAACAAGACTGAATTAGAATACTACAAAGACTTTTAAAAACAACTCTGATACAAGAGAATAATCAATGATAAAATTTAACAACTTACTGTTTTGTTTTTAATTTGCAATGTTGTTCTCGTCGTGTTTAGAGATTTGTTTATGCGTATAAACATGTTGAATCAACACTTCTGTTACTGCACTTGTGCCATTAAACACTTTTCTAAACTCTAGAATTCTACCTTTCCAATGTTTGCTAGGGTTTGCAACATCCTTGCGCTTGACCTTGAAACTCCCTCGAGTACTTGGGTGCATCAAAATCCAATCCAACTTATAATACTTATCACAAATCCAATTACCGCCATTATCTTTCCTGTTGAAGACCTCCACTGCAAGTATGCTACTAATATTTTTCCTCCATGAAGACATTTGTAACAACCAAATACAAAAGTTACCTATCAACATATCTATAATTTTCAAATGTTCTCTCCAAATGAAATTAAATTTAAATGGATCAATTTAAAAAATAAACATTGTACCTGTAATTTCTTTCACAAAGATCCCTAGATATGTTGAACAAGAAGTTGACTTATAGCAAGACCATTGTTCCTTCACTGACAGATTCCTGTAGTACAAAAACAAAAGAAATCTTGGGTCAACGCATACATATAACTTATATAGGCTTTGTCCAAATGCGTTGAAATTTAACCATGGAACAATAGTAAAAAATGGCAATATACCTGTGGCTTTCTCTGCAAAAAATCCCAAAGATGTTGTAGAAGTTGAGTTCTTAATAAATCATTGTTCTTCACCCTCGGAGATTCTTGGAGTAAAAAAACAAAGGAAAGCTGAGTATGCATGTAACTTGTATACATTTTGTCTAAACGAAATAAAATTTAACAGTGGAGCAACAAAAAAACAAGACAATATACCTATAACTTTGTTTACAGAGAAACCCTAAGATGTTGAAGAAGAAATTGAGTGTTCAAAATCCCAAAGATGTTGTAGAAGTTGAGTTCTTAATAAATCATTGTTCTTCACCCTCGAAGATTCTTGGAGTAAAAAGACAAAGGAAAGCTCAGTATGCATGTAACTTGTATACATTTTGCCTAAACGAGATAAAATTTAACAGTGGAGCAACAAAAAAACAAGACAATATACCTGTAACTTTGCTTAAAGAGAAACCCTAAGATGTTGAAGAAGAAGTTGAGTGTTCAAAATATCACTATTCTTGACTGTAAAAGACTGCTAGAGCATCAAAACAAAAGAAATTACATGTCAGAGAATGCACATAACTTGCACAGGTTTTCTCCAAACGAGATAAAACTTTACCATAGAACGTCTATGGAAGAGAAAAATATACTTGTAGAGTTTTGTGAAGAGAATCTTAGGGCTTTGGTAAAACAAGCTCTGCTCTCATAAAACACATGAAACTCTCTCTATGCTTGTGCAAAGCAAATGAAATTTTACAGGGTTACAGATAGGGCAAGCAACAGTGAGGCTGTAAAATTTCGTCAAGAAAGAAGAAGCAGGGAAAGAGATATGACAAATTTGAGTTCCGCCTAAGAAAGAGGGGGAAACTGAAAAGGGGAGAAAAGAAAAGTCAAACATAAAAAATAAGAAAATGAAAATTCGAGGCACAAACTTCCAAGAACTGACAGCATTGTACTCCCCACATTTTCCCTTCTTTTGGTCCAAGATATGGCTAGAAGATTCACTTTACATGAATCTGGAATCCCAGCTCTCTCATTGGTTAGGCCTATATTTGTTTATTCACTCCTTAAGGGGCAAAAAAGAGAGTCCATATTTCTCCTAATGCTCGTCCATCTTCGCTCCGCATACAAGGGCGAAGGGTTATAGATGCAGTCCAGAATATTCATCATGCCAAGCTTCAATGATAATTCAAAGCATGCATTGCAGTCATGAACATGACCTAGAACACCAAGAACTTGCTCCATGCTTTGTGACTCTGCAACCCAGCATCCATAAGTGAGTAAAGAAATGTTTTTAACAAAAAACATTGCCCTATTCTACTCACCTTCCCCTATCTATCCCCTTATTCCCTTTATTTTCCTCCATTAAGTTCCCTTGTAATCTTT
Organism: Lygodium microphyllum; assembly: GCF_053477565.2. NCBI lineage: Eukaryota > Viridiplantae > Streptophyta > Polypodiopsida > Schizaeales > Lygodiaceae > Lygodium > Lygodium microphyllum. Next base: position 139,628,326 of record NC_141135.1, on the reverse strand, counting down.
AGATTTCGTTAGTTTGCTCTGATACCAACTGTAACATGTCCGCTCGTCCACCTATGGGACATGTCTTAGCAGCCTATTAGGAAGAGAGTCTAGAAAGTGCCACCTGACACTTGCAATGAATGTCATAGGGTTTGCAATCTAGGTCTTTTTGAGTCTACCTCGAGCGAAAGTATTCGGTTGTTCCAACTTAGGATCGACCTGAAGTCAGGGTTCCTTTCCTATAAGCAAAGTCTCTAGGAAGTAGCTAGCATTGAGCTCCAAATGATCCACTTTGTGTAGGAACAATAGAGTCGAAGCGGATTTATGCTGCACTTGGTTCATGGAGAATGGAAAACGAGAGGGATGTGAAGCTCAATCTCTCTGCCCATAAGGCATAGTCCCATTCCGTTGTCCTAAAATAGCATAAATCAGGATTCTAACTCTACTGATGCTAGGTCTTCATAGTCTCGTTATCACGTCTTTTGAGAAAAGTTCCCAACTAACCGGGACCACCTTCCATAGGATGGACCCAAATATCACCCACCGCAGTTTCCTTGGGTTGCTTGGTTATCTAATTACCTGCCACATTATGTTTGACATGCAAAATCAGCTTCCTTAATTAATCAATTTAAACACAGGTTCCTTCACGTAACTTAGGCACTGACACAAAAACAATGTCAAGCAAGTTCCTTTTTCAAATATCTGATCTTTGTTTATCATAGTCCCGGCATACATCAAGTATCATGCCCAAAGGCTATCCCAGCAATCAACAGGATTACTGCTCCAAGTTTTCCCCATAGACTAGTACACGAGCCTCGAGATCCCATCTCGAGTCACGTCGGCCTCTTGTGCGGGATCTGATAGCAAGGAATTTACAGCCAGAGCCTCCCCTGACACCCAAGCATCCTCCCGCTGCAAGAAACACCCTCGGAGAGACCTCTCGCGATGGGTTCGGTCCACATACTTGGCGCAGCTAACAACCCCCTTGGATAGGGCTGTTCAGGTGACAAGTTCAACACATGCAGACATTAATGATGGACTGCCTGGTTAGATGGGTCCACACGTCTACACTTAGCATGTCGGTGGTCATTATGACTCTCACATGGCCACTGACTCATTACTTATTATATTCAGGTTGTTATACCTATTTACAGCTGGCATAGTTATAGTGCTAGTCGACTAGTATAGTCAATTATGCATTGTTTGACTTAGTAGGCTAGTTTCCTTTATGTTGTATCTTATCTATACTTTGTATACATTGTAAACTGGGTGGAAGAAAAAGAAGAAACCAAAAAGAAAACCTTTTGGCCTCCATCTCTCTATTTGTCTCTTGAGTGAGCTTCTCCTTGTGCATTCTCTGTGTGTTCGGCGCAACATCTTGAGCAAGTCTCCCCACCACGTGATTCATGACATGGTATCAGAGCTGCACCACTGACTGAGGCTGGTTTTGAAGGCTAAAGAGAAGGAGAGGAGCCAAGGATTCGAGCAAGTAAGCAACGGATAATAAGTTCTTCCATTCTCTACTTCTTCTCTTGGACAGTGCCTATGGAGGCACTGGAAGCAGGGCAGAGCAAAAATCTCAGATTGCAGTGAGATTTGGTGTGCGCAAAGAGCATTGTGTATTCTGTAGATCAACCCTTTAGGACTTTCCCGCTGCTATTTTGGCCATCCGAGGTCATTTCAGGCCCCATTTTAGACTCGCAAGGTTGCGGACAACAGTTCGAGATATCCTACAATTTTAGTTGTATCTGCCGTATACAGGTGCATAGGTTATAGATTTCACATCTGTAAGTTCAAAGGTGTTTACCAGCGAATAAACACAAGGTTTATCTACAAACCGGTTGCAGATTGCATGTATTGTTGAGCAGACAGTGAAAAAGGCTGTCTGGTATATTGATGTGCACTACAGATTGAGGGTTGTAGAAGATTTGTTTGCTATTTGGTATTAGTTTTGTGATAATGGTAGAGAACAGTGGAAACCCCATCATTGAGAAGCTTAACAAGAACAACTACCCTTCATGGAAGTTTCGTGTCACGAACTTTCTTATTGGAAAAGGCCTCTACGAGTTTGTTTCAGGTGAAGAAAAGGAGCCGGAGGTGAGTGATCATCCAACTGCAGAAGAGACAAAGGCACAGAAGGAATGGAATGCAAAAGACAAAAAGGTCATGTATTGGCTATCTGCAGTAGTTGACAATAATATGCTGGGATATATTAGAAATGCAGAGAATTCATATGAATCCAGGGCCATACTTGAAAGTATATTTTCCATAAATACAAAGGCACGAAAGATTCAACTCAAGCAAGAGTCGAATACATTGAAGAAAGGGAAGATGTCTATCAATGAGTATACACTGAAGGTAAGGAGCATTGTAGATGCCTTGGCAGTGATTGATGCAATACCTGATGATGATGATTTGGTGTCGTCTACCTTGGGTGGACTTAACAATGAAAAGGCTTGGAAGTTTTTTGTAACTTCTGTATATGTTAGAAAGCCATTTCCAGATTTCGATGAGTTGGTCTCCCTTATGATCACTGAATAGATCAACATGCAAAGTGAGACATCTGAATAAAGTGGTGAACAGGTCCAAGCTTTCTACTTCAGTTTAGGAAGGGGACATGGCAGGTCCTCTTCAAGAGGCTGTGGTACAGGACGTAGTAGTGGCAACTAGCAAAATAGATTGAATCAACAATTTGGCGATATGCAGGTTTCAGGAGGTCGTGGTAACTTTAGAGGCAGGTAGAGCTTTAGAGGAAGAGGTGGATGGCAGAACAGAGGTTCTAACAACTCTGGTATTGTGAGTCACTACTGTGGCAAAACAGGTCATATTGCAGCCCAATGTTATGCTAAGAAAGATGATATTCACAGTGGTAAGTTGCAGCAAGCAAACTATGCATCATCTTCACGACAGAATGAAGATAAAAATGAACGTCTTTTTGTTATGCAACATATCCTAAATGCTATTACAGGAAAGGAAACACATGATGATGTTTGGTATGTTGATTCAAGTTCATCCAATCATATGACCAGCCATGCAAAATGGTTTGGAGAGATCCAGAATTTGCAAAATATAGGTTATGTGCAGACGGGTGATGATTCATGCCACCCAATTTCACACATTGGAAAAGTTCCCTTGTCCTTGCATGATGGTAAGACAAAGAGTCTTTTAAATGTATTACATGTGCCATCTATTACAAAGAACTTGGTGTGTCGGTCGGTCAGATAGTAGAGCAAGGGCTTCAAGTTAGATTTAATGCAAAGGGCTGCTTTGTAGAAGACTTTAATGACAAGTGTAGGTTGGTTGCAAAGGGAAGTAGAGTTGGACATATATTTACTCTAGATGTTGGAATTCCTACTATGAATGCTGCTATGTATGCTAAAGGAAAAGTGTTGTTGCAGATATTGAAATTTGGCACAAACGCATTGGACATGCAAATGTACAAAGGCTGAAATTAATGCAGTCCAAAGGGTTGGTTACAGGTTTGCCTACATTTAGAATTGCAAAATTTCATAAGGTATGTGAAGCATGTCAATTTGGTAAGCAGGTAAGACAACCGTTTTCACATGACAGCGATGCAAGTAGAAATATCATTAATGTTGTGCATACAGATATTTGGGGGCCTACACAAAATGTATCTCTTGGAGGTAGTTCATACTTTGTCACATTCATTGATGATTGTTCTAGAAAGCTGTGGATATACTTTATGAAGGAAAAGAGTGAAGTGTTTGAGCACTTTAGAACTTTCAAGGCTGCAGTTGAAAGAGAAACAGGCTTAAAGTAAAGTGCTTGAGGTCAGATGGAGGGGTAGAGTACCTCTCGAATGAGTTTAGTGATTTTCTGAGCTCTCATGGGATAAAGAGACAATTCACATGCAGGTATATCCCACAGCAAAATGGGGTTGCAAAAAGTAAAAACAGGCATATTACAGAAGTTGCATGGGCATTAATGACTGAAAAGAATATGCCCAAACATTTTTGGTTTGAGGCTATCCATACTACTGTCTACATTATGAACAGAACTCCCACAACTGCAGTTCATGGGATGACTTCTAAAGAATGCTTTACTGGCAAGAAGCCTGATGTATCACACTTGAAGGTATTTGGCTGTGTTGCGTACATTCATGTGTCAGATGAGCTATGGAAGCATAAAAATGTGTTTTTATTGGATACTCTTTAAAGCAGAGAGGGTATCATTGTTATAACCCTGTCACATCTAAGTTCAGAGTGAGCAGGAATGTCATCTTTGATGAAATGAGTAGTTGGTATGCATCTCATGGTGATGCATTGGATGATGATGATGATGATCATGACACTCATGCGTAGGTTGAAAAGCAAGAATCACAGACTCTTAGTGGACCAGAGACATCATCTGGTAGTCCTTGGTCTGGGAGACTAAGGAGTAGCTCTACATCTTCAGGTGCATCTAGTAGCACTACAAGTAAAGACAAAGGAAAGAATAAAGTGTTAGATGGCATCGATGCAGTTCTTGATGGAGACTCCAGTGGCTCAGAGAGCTTGGATGATGAGCTTGGCATTCCTTTAGTGAGGACTCCAGGTGTGCAAAGAGCATGCGTCAATGCAAAGACTCCATTGAGTGATCCAGTGGTATGCAGGTCTAGCAGGGTGAGATACCTTGTTAACAGATTTGGTTTTGAAGGTTATGCAGCTCACCATTATGCCTATATGGTGAAAGTGATTGAGGATATTGAGCCCACATGTTTTGAGAAGGCTATTGGTCATGCTCATTGGGATGCAGCAATGGATGAGGAGATGGCTCCATTAGAGGCGAATAAGACTTGGGATCTAGTATCATTGCCGAAGGGCAAGAAAGCTATTGGATATAAGTGGGTTTTTATAAGATTAAGCACAATGCAGATGGTTCTATTAGTAGGTACAAAGCTAGGTTGGTTGCAAAAGGCTATGCCTAGACATATGGCATAGATTATGAAGAAACCTTCAGCCCAATTGCTAGGATGGCAACTGTCAGATGTGTGATTGCTTTGGCAGCAGCCAAAGGTTTGGAGGTTGCAGCAAATGGATGTGAAGAATGCCTTCTTACATGGTGATTTGCAAGAAGAAGTGTATATGGATCAGCCAGCAGGTTATGAAGATTTAGAGCATCCCATGTATGTGTGCAGGTTGAAGAAGGCGCTCTATGGGCTCAAGCAAGCACTTAGAGCATGGTCTGACAAGATAAGAGAGTATCTTGTCAAAATTGGCTTTTATGTTTCTGATGCTGATCACTCACTTTATGTGAGAAAGGGAGATGCAGATTTGGTCATCATAGTCATCTATGTGGATGACTTGATTATTACATGTGATAATGATAATGGGATTGCTGAAGTCAAGGACTTTTTGAAGAAGAAGTTTGAGATGAAGGATTTAGGTGAGCTAAGGTACTTCCTTGGCATTGAGGTGATCAGATGTGATGATGGTATATGGCTGTTCCAAAGACAATATGGCTTGGATATGTTGTCCAAGTATGGTATGACAGCATGAAAACCACATTCAGTCCTGTTAGAGCAGAATGTAAAGTTGAGTGCTGATGTTGGGGATGAGATAGAAGACCCTACTATGTTCAGGAGGATAGTGGGGAGTTTGATCTACATGACCATTACAAGGCCAAACTTGAGCTATGTTGTTGGTTTTGTGAGTCAGTTTATGCAAGTACCTAGAAAGCCACATTTGGATGCAGTCAGATGCATATTGAGATATGTGAAGTCCACATTACATTATGGACTTTTCTATGAGGCAGATACAGATGTACAGGTTTTTGGATATACAGATGCAGATTGGGCTGGTAGTATGTCTGATAGAAGATCTACCAGCGGATACATGTTCTCTCTTGGTAGTGTAGTAGTTACTTGGAGCAGCAAAAAGCAATCTACAGTTACTTTGTCGAGTACAGACTGAGTATAAAGGTGCTGCTGTTGCAGCATGTGAGGTAGTATGGCTGCAAAAGTTATTGGCTGATTTAGATGTGCAGGTGAAAGGTCCAGTTGTCATTTATTGTGACAACATGAGCAGTATACAGTTGGCTAGGAACCCTGTGTTCCATGCCAGGACAAAACATATTGAGGTACACTACCACTTTGTGAGAGAGAAGGTACTGGTAGGTGAGATTGACTTGGTGTATTCAGCACACAGGATCAGATAGCTAACATCTTCACTAAGGCATTGGGTATAGAGAAGCTTCAAAAGTTTCGAAGCTTACTTGGAGTTGCAAAGATGCAGTTGAGCTTGAGGGGGAGTGTTGAGATGACAAGCTCAACACATGCAAACATTAATGATGGGCCGCCTGGTTAGATGGGTCCACACGTCTACACTTAGCACGTCCGTGATCATTATGACTCTCACATGGCCACTAACTCATTAATTATTATATTTAGGTTGTTACACCTATTTACAACTGGCATAGTTATAGTGCCAGTCGACTAGTGTAGTTGGTTATGCATTGTTTGACTTAGTAGACCACTTTCCTTTATGTTGTATCTTATCTATAGTTTGTGTACATTGTAAAGTGGATGGAAGAAGAAGAAGAAACCAGCAAGAAAACATTTTGGCCTCCATCTCTCTTCTTGTCTCTTGAGTGACCTTCTCCTTGTGCATTCTGTGTGTGTTCGGCATAGCATCCTGAGCAAGTCCCCCCACCACACGATTCGTGACAAGGGCCAAGCAGACAGTCAGAGGTAATTGAACCTGCCTCTCCCTCCAGGCTTTTAACCTGAAGCATTAAGTGTTTTGTCTTGAATTAGTTCCTTGAGCAAAGAAGTTCAAACAATGTACCTAAGTATACAATCACGATCATCTCAGAGGTCGTTTGTATGATCAACTGCTAAGGTGTGATTCCTTGTTCCCGAATGCTCCCAGCATTCGATCCCAACTTGGTGAGATTCCAAGGGCTTGGCAAGCTAGATTGCTTGTTTCCCCTTTTTCTTTGTGTTAGGGTTTGTACCCTACGGACCCTAATTATCCTTACCTTAGGTCTCCTTGTAAAATAGATCATGGACAACCCCGTCGTCCTCGGTTGGTCAACTTGCTAGTTATCTCCTAGATCCCTTGTAGTACCTATGTACCTTTATCTTTCATCTTAATTGATCAACGTTGTCTATCCCCTTGACCATGGTTGGTCAAGATGGTTCTGTTTAGAATAGTCCTAGTCTGTCTTAAGTATAATCTTCTTAAGCCCTCTTAATAATACTCATAGGCACTTAAGCTTTTACATATCCCTCTTGAAGTCACCAAGGACTTTAACATGGGACTCATGGATCGCAGTCCCATTTGGTAAATTACAAACAACATTCAATTTTACCAACAATTTTAATGCATGCAACGCAATGCCATTCCTTCATTTCAATGCTTACAATTTTGATATAATCCATACGATATTTTATGCCACACATGTGAAGGCACTTTCTATGCATGCAATCTTAACATTATCCTCTATATAATTATTTACACGATCTATAACCTTCTTGAATGATCTAACTTTATGTGATCATTGTATGAGTCTAGTTGCACTTTAATCTTTTCTGCAGATTATTACATGTACCTTAGAATCCATCTTGCGATACTGAGATGTACTTTTGTTTCTTTTAATGTCCTTTGAAATGCATTTTAAGCAAGAATTTGTGCAAGGAGCAATGCACTTTATGCGAGAATTCATGCAAGATGTTTTTGGTAATTTACGATGCAATTATCTAATTCCATTTCACCTATTACGATGTCATCTTACAATGGAAATTATATTGTTCGTTACATACATCACAACTAAGTTCATACCTAGGAAATTATCAAACGCGCAATTAATGTGATGCATGTGAATATGATTTGTCACCGTCATATTTATAACCTATGATTTAATAATAGAGCAACCTGGGATTGGAGTGATGTCTTGATTCCAGTGGTATTGATGCATGATGAACCGTTCGCGGTTGTGTTGCCACATTGTTTTGAACCTCCATCCACGCTTGCAGGGTTTCCGGCCATCTTTGTGGAACTACGCTTCGGGTCCATACTCGAAGATGCATGTACGAGTGATAGAGTTCTCGCACTCTCCTATGTAAAAATTCTCGCCGCCTCTCCTTGATTGGAGAAAAGATAATGAAGGGGGAGTGTATTTTCAAAAATTCTTCTTCTTCTTCTTCTCTTCTTCTCCTCTCTCTCTCTCTTCTTCTTCTTCTTCTTCTTCTTCTTCTCTTCTTCTCCTCTCTCTCCCTCTTCTTCTTCTTCTTCTTCTTCTTCTTCTTCGTCTTCTTCTTCTTCTTCTCTCTACTTCTTCTTCTTCTTCTTCTTCTTCTTCTTCTTCTTCTTCTTCTTCTTCCCCTCTCTCTCTCTTCTTCTTCTTCTCTCTCTCCCTCTTCTTCTTCTCTTCTTCTCCTTCTCTCTCTCCCTCTTCTTCTTTTTCTCTTCTTCTCCTTCTCTCTCTTCCTCTTCTTCTTCTCTTCTTCTCCTCTTCTTCTCCTTCTCTCTCTCCCTCTTCTTCTCCTCTCTTTCCCTTCTTCTTCTTCTTCTTCTTCTCTTCTTCTCCTTCTCTCTCACCCTCTTCTTCTTCTCTTCTCCTCTCTCTCTCCCTTCTTCTTCCTCTTCTTCTTCTTCTTCTTCTTCTTCTCCTTCTCTCTCTCCCTCTTCTTCTGTCTGTGATGATCACGAGGGGGGGAGGCTGCGTTGTTCCACGAGAGAAGGGGCATGCTATCGTCGACGAGGGAGTGGGAGGGAGCTCTGTCAACCAGGGAGGAGGGGGGCTTCCCTTTATAATGGGGGAGGGAGGTGGTGTGGGAGGGGGGAGACAGCCGTTGAATAGCCGCCACCCTCCACCCTCCACCTGGGGGGGCTGCATGCCCCCCCTTTTCATTAACTCCTCTCTCTCTCTCTGTCTCTCCCCGCCATGCAGTCGGAAGGGGGAGAGAGTAAAAAAATTTGTCCTAATTTTAAAAATTATTCTAAGGGGGGGTTCTCATGGGGGAAGGCACGGGGGGCATGGGGGATATTACACTCACTCTAAGCTTTCCTCTCATGAGGCGGCACATAACGACTTTGCCTTTCTCCAAGCATCATAATAGATGGAATGCCCAACTCACTACCCAAGCTATCACCGTTGGACAACTCATAACCTGTTGTAAGTGGACTTGTCATATCCTCAAGCATCTTTTCTTTTTCCTTATCCAATCTTCCCCTCACTAACATATCCGTGTTAGTGGACGTAGGAGTACAACTGTGCAAGCATCCTGACCAAGGACTTACTGTAGGTGACCCATCACTTGTAGGACCACTCATAGATGTACTCATTGTAGGTGTATTTTCAGCATTACTAGTGCTGGCTGATCCATTAGTAGCCACTGCAACAGGATTACCATACCATGATGCCAGCTCATAAAAAACCAACATCTCTGCCAATCAATGTCTCATGTGTAGACGGTACATAACACTTGTAAGCTTTTTGGTCTTGTGCATAACCAAGGAACACACTCTTGACAGCTTTAGGATCCAATTTCTTTCTCTTTTCACCAGGAACATGCACATATGCAATGCTGCCAAATACATTCAAGTGTGAAATATCAGGCTTATGACCATACAACCTCTCATATGGAGTTACATCACGAATCCCTGTTATAGGGGTTCTATTTAGCACATAGACAGTAGTCACTACTACTTCAGCCCAATAACCATTTGGCAAACTCTTCTCATTTAGCATACTCTCGCTAATTCCATTAGTACTCTATTTTTCATTTTTGCTACACCATTTTGCTATGGTGTATAGCTGCAAGTTAATTGTCTTCTGATCCCATGTTTAGCAAGGTACCTGTCAAAGTAATTAGAGACATATTCTCTACCTCCATCTGATCTAAGACATGAAATTTTACAGCTCAACTCATTTTCAACAGGCTTCTTGAAATCCTTGAATGCATCAAACACATCATCCTTATGTTTCAGTATGTAAAGCCAAGTATACCTGTTGAAATCATCAATGAAGGATACATAGTAACAAACACCACCAAAAGAAGCATTATGAGACGGACCCCATACATCTGAATGTACCAACTGCAAGGGACGTGAGCTATTCCGTACATGTCTCATAAGTGGAAACCTTGCCTACTTTCCAAACTAACATGCGCCACATACATGTCCAAAGTCATGATACTTGAACTTAGGTAGTCCAAGCACAATCTCCTTCTGCTACATAGATTTCAACTTTTGTACATTCACATGGCCAATCCGCTTATGACATATCTCAACATCCCATATAGCACCATCATCATGTGTAAACATGGCTTCTTTCAATTCTAGAATTGACGTATCAAGAGTAAACATTCTGCCATCTCTTTAGCCTTTAGCAATCAATTTGCAACCATTACCATATTCTTCAACAAAGCATCCATCTCTATTAAATCTCACCTGCAAATTCTATTCTTCCATCTGTCCAATTGACAAAAGATTATTGGTTATTGTAGGTACATGTAGTACATCATGCAGGCTCTTTTTCTTGCCATCACGCATCAAGGTACAACTCCTTTATGTTGAATAGTATGCTGGGTATCATCCCCTACACAAACATGTCCATGCAAACCTTAAACCATCTCATCAAACCATTCTCCATGGGGTGTCATATGATTTGAAGCCCCTGAATCAATGTACCATCTCTCCTCTCTATTCTGCCTAGATGCATTCTTAGACATATGCTACATGGCAAACAATTTGTCAACCTGCTTATCATGAGCATTTCTAGAAGATGCATAGTGCCCATGTTGTTTGCCCTTTGCCTTCATATCGCCTTGCTTCTTGTAACAATCCTTTGCAATGTGTCCATATCTTATCTCTCTTTGACTAATCATTTGACTGCCATGAACCAAATCCACCACCTCTACCATGGGGTGATCTCCCCCTGCCTCTAAAGCCGCCAAATCCACACTAGCCTTGTGTATTTGTGCCCTGCCAAGCATTCTATTGATGCTGTCCATAAGCATTTGGAGTGTCTCCTCGACCTCAAAAAGAGCCATGGCCTATGCCACCTCTACCTTGCTGGCTAGAGTAAAGAACAATGTCTCTACTTTGAGAGGTACTAGAACTTGTATTCAGTCCAAGCTTAACTTCCTCATGCAGCAGCAAAGCAATCAACTCATCCCAATCAGGGAGTTCAACTCTCATAGAAATAGACGTATCAAATGCTTTATAATCTTTGCCAAGTCCATTCAATGTCACTGTAATCATATCATCCTCAGACACTGAAGATCCAATGGTGGCAATTTGATCCGCTATGTTCTTGATCTCTGTAGTGTAGGCCTGAATGCTTCTGTCATTCCTAGACATGTTATTGAACTATTACTTCAGTTGAATCTTTCTTGCATTGTGTTACATTTCCATAATTATTCATGACTATGTCCCATGCATCCTTTGGAGAATTGCATCCAATAATCTGTATAACCATAGCATCTGATATACATAAGGAAAACCAATGTAACACCTTGCATGCTCTCTCAGTCCATAGCTTATGAGCCCTTGTCGGATTCCTTTCAGGCATTTCAGGTTCAACCTCATCACCTGTACATAAGTCCCAATAACCTCTGCCAACCAAAAATTTCTTCATACAGAACTTTCATAAAGTAAAATTTTTGTTGTCCAACTTTTCTCCCACAATTTGACTGATATTGTCAGTGCCTTAAGCATTTTTCATAGTTGTAGCTTAGGTATTCAATGATGTATACAACTTGTAAGTATCTGACTCCTTTTTCTATAGATTAGGACCAGTTTCTTGCTATTCATGATAGTTTCCTGCAATTCATGAGAGTTTCCTACAATTTAGGATAGTTTCCTGCAATTCAAGACAGTTTCCTTCAATTTCTTGCAATTCAGGACAATTTTTTGCAGATCAAGACAATTTCTTGCACCAAATAAATAGGGTATTTCAGCCCTTTACAACCTTAGAAACATCCATAAGCATGTGGGATAACCTGTAGGTATTTTAGTCAATACACAGACTCTACAAGTATTGTATCTCTGTCTCATGTATTCTTACTGCAATGAAGAGAATATGTAGTCTAAAACCTACAACCTGACATTCAAAAAATCAACTCCTTTGAGATCCTAAGTGATAAATGATGCTATTTTCTTCAGGAGTGTAGAGAGGCAATGTCATACACTGCAGTTACTATAAATGACCAACCAAGTAGATGTCAAGGCATTTGTTTCATCTCCAGATTTCAATCCTCAGTTGCATCCAATGCTCTCTTTAGTCTTCCAAGCATTCAACATACATATGTCAAGTCATACAAATGACAAGAGCTTCAAAATGACATGTAATTCTTGAATAAGAGACAATGCTTGTTGCCTACATTCAGTGACAGTTTCTAGTCGTTAAAAACTTCTAGATCTGAATATTTTTCAACATAAAATCCCAGCTCTAATGCATGACATCAAGTCCATATGACTTCCTAGCATTTATCTATGCTTCAATGGTATTCTTGAACAAGTTTGAGAGTTCCAAGCTTATGTCAGAGGTGCATACATGCTATAGGTTATATGTATAAAATAGGCCACTATTATTTCAAATATGTAATCAGTTCTTCAAGCTCCCAGATGAGCTCTCAATCAAGAAATTATGTTATCACCTATTGTTTTTGCAGTAAACAACCAGTTTGCATAGGTCGATGCTGAATATCTCAAAATCTGTGAGGAATTTGAAAAAAGTTTCTTTTGCAAAGTTGTAGATCACGTCAAAATGATCAGCTCTAGCCAACCGTTTCTTCAAAAACCATTTCTATAGCAAGATATAGATTCTTTTAAAAAAAATTGGCACAATCTCCTTTGATGACATTTTCTTCAAATCTGATGTCTTGATGTCAAATGGCCACTAGCAAGTCTTCAAGCTTGAGGCATTCAAGCTCTGATACCATGTTGGAAGAGAGGGAGAGAGACAAATTGGAGTAGAAGTTGAGCCTAAGCTCATTGTTGTTCTTCTTCCCTTATTCTTTTGTCATACTCACTGAAAGAGAATTACACACATAGATATGACTAACCAAGACTAATTGTGGTTAAGTTACTTACTACACCGACTTATTGAATGTCACATGTGTACAGCTATATCCAACTAATGTCAGTCACATACATAAAGATAGACTGACTGAAGAGTAATGGGAGCTTGATATTCTAACAGGGTGAAGTCCATCTTTGTTGATGGAAGTAGTGGTGTTGTAACAATGTGGTAATCAAATGTTTTGGAACTTGGGAATATATTAAGGAAGATATGTAGTAAAGGTATTTTCCACCTTTCTTTGAATCAATAAAGAAGAATGAGTTACTCGGTCTCAAACAACTAGAGTTAGCCCCGGAAGCTTATTACTCCCAATTTTCAATCCTCATGAAGTACACATCCTAGATGGCCATTGCTCTGCAAGTTGTTAGGATTTTTAAAGGGCTAGATGCACCTTTGGATACTTATCTTGAATCCATGATGTTGGCTAATTTTGAAGATGCCCTTATAGGAGCTAGAGAGCTAATGGAATCTAACTTAATCAAAGAAAGACATTTAGACTATAAAAGAGGTTGAGATACAATATTATAATGCATAGGAAGGTGAATACCCTAAATGCCTTCAATGTGGTGAGTTGGGGTGCCTTTCAAATCAACATCCCAATCACTAATGCTTCCATTGTGATGAGATAGGATAATTTCAAGCAAATTTCCCTACACTTGCTCAAGCACATGGCACACGAGCAAGAAAAAGAAATTGTAGAAATGATGCACATGGTGCAAGTCAAACCTTGACTATTCATGGTGAGTTACAGATTGACCCCAACCTTTGGCAACATAATAGAATTTTTAGCAACACCTTCAAAATCCTTGAAAAGTTCATTGGCATCATATATTTAGCCCTAATAACGTATAATAATTTTGCAAATTCTAATGCACCATAAATTGTGTTTCAACAATGATATTCTAGCTCTTATAGAGATGATGACATCTCATTTCTTTATGTGGGAGGGGATATAATACCCCCTTTTCTATATAATACTCCCCCATCCCTATGTGACCTCAACGTTTAGGGGAGGGGAGAGAGATTGGTGGTTGATGGACCATCATCACCCATCCCACTCTCAAATGTCCTACCTACCCCCTATCAATCCAAAGGCATTAGTGGAAAAATGACCTAATGTCAAAATTGATGCTAAATTTTGGGTCAAAAGAAGATTATTTTGATGCTACAAGAATAAGTGGGGCTAACAAGGCTATGATTGCAAAGGTATGGTTGGTAGGTGAGGCACGCTTTTGGTGGAAGTAGTGGTGCCAAGACAATGCTACCATTGAAGCCCTTATAAGTTGGAAAGATATCAAGAAGGTTGTAAGATAGAGATACTTGCCACCTTCCTATCCCATCAAGATGAACAATATACTTTCCTTGTGCCACCTAGGACTAAGCTTAGGGGTCTATTATTCTCAGTTTGTGACACTTCAAAAATAGGCACCATCTATGGATACTACCTAACAAGTTTCACAACTCTACCAAGGACTAAATCAACCTTTGGATATTTGTCTAGAGTCCCTAAGGCTAATTAACTTGGAAGGCACTCTCATACAAGTCATTAGGCCAAATGGATACTAGTTTCTTGAAGCACGTAATGGACACTGAAGAATACTATGATGACTCAAAGGACTAAGTAAAAAATTTCCACAAGTGTGGTGAGATAGGGCATATCCAAAAGAGGTGTCCAAATCACCAATGCTTCAATTGCAATGAGCTAGAGCACATCCAAGAAAATTACCTTCTATTGGATCAAGAAGATGAGGAACAAATACTAAAATGAAGCCATACAAGTTCAGCATTTGGCTTCTCTCAAGAATCAAATAATGATGAAGGCCTAGAACCTATTGTAATCTTTGAAGATGATAAGGAGTCCTATGAAGCTCTTTTTAAGATGCAATAAGCCTTATACTTGCAATGAGTCTCACTTTTTTAATGGTAGTTGATCCATAATATATTCCAATCAATTAGCTTTTGATCTCATTGTGTTCCCTTTCATTTTGAATAGTTATGCATAATAAGAGTTGTGTAGCGAAAGTGTGGTGGGTCCTAAGCCATAGGTCTTATGATGCACTTGAAGGTAAGGAGCATTGTAGATGCCTTGGTAGCAATTGATGCAATGCCTGATGATGATGATTTAGTGTTGTCTACCTTGGGTGGACTTAACGATGAAAAGGCTTGGAAGTCTTTTGTAGCTTTCGTATATGTTAGAAAGCCATTTCCAGATTTCGATGAGTTGGTCTCCCTTATGATCAGTGAAGAGATCAACATGCAGAGTGAGACATCTAAAATAAGTGGTGAACAGGTCTAAGATTTCTACTCTAGTTCAGGAAGGGGACATGGCAGGTTCTCTTCAAGAGGCTGTGGTACAGGACGTGGTAGTGACAACCAGCAAAATAGATTGAATCAACAATTTAGCGATATACAGGTTTCAGGAGGTCGTGGTAACTTTAGAGGCAGGGGGAGCTTTAGAGGAAGAGGTGGATGGCAGAACAGAGGTTCTAACAACTCTGGTATTGTGTGCCACTACTGTGGCAAAACAGATCATATCACAACCCAATGTTATGCTAAGAAAGATGATATCCGCAGTTGTAAGTTGCAGCAAGGAAACTATGCATCATCTTCATGATAGAATGAAGATAAAAATGAATGTCTGTTTGTTATGCAGCATATGTTGAATTCTGTTACAGGAAAGGGAACATATGATGATGTTTGGTATGTTGATTCAGGTGCATCCAATCATATGACCAGCCATGTAGAATGGTTTGGAGAGATGTAGGATTTGCAAAATGCAGGTTATGTGCAAATGGGTGATGATTCATGCCACCCAATTTCACACATTGGAAAAGTTCCCTTGTCCTTGCATGATGGTAAAACAAAGAGTCTTTCAGATGTATTACATGTGCCATCTATTACAAAGAACTTGGTGTCAGTCGGTCAATTGGTAGAGCAAGGGCTGCAAGTTAGTTTTAATGCAAAGGGTTGCTTTGTAGAAGACTTCAATGACAAGTGCAGGTTAGTTGCAAAGGGAAGTAGAGTTGGACATATGTTTACTCTAGATGCTGGAATTCCTACTATGAATGCTGCTATGTATGCCAAAGGAAAAGGTGTTGTTGCAGACATTGAAATTTGGCACAAATGCATTGGACATGCAAATGTACAAAGACTGAAATTAATGTAGTCCAAAGGGTTGGTTACAAGTCTGCCTACATTTAGAGTTGCATAATTTCATAAGGTATGCGAAGCATGTCAATTTGGTAAGCATGCAAGACAATCCTTTTCACATGACAGAGATGTAAGCAGAAATATCCTTGATGTTGTGCATACAGACATTTGGGGACCTACACAAAATGTATCTCTTGGAGGCAGTTCATACTTTGTCACATTCATTGATGATTGTTCTAGAAAGCTGTGGGTATATTTTATGAAGGAAAAGACTAGTGTAGTCGGTTATGCATTGTTTGACTTAGTAGGCCACTTTTCTTATGTTGTATCTTATATATACTTTGTGTACATTGTAAAGCGTGTGGAAGAAGAAAAAGAAATCAGCAAGAAAACGTTTTGGCCTCCATCTCTCTTCTTGTCTCTTGAGTGAGCTTCTCCTTGTGCATTCTGTGTGTGTTCGGCGCAGCATCTTGAGCAAGTCCCCCCACCACACGATTCTTGACATAATGTAATAAGGAATAGATTGTTTTGTAACTCCATTTGATGAGTAGAATAGTCTCATGGTTTGATGCGACACTTGTGCAACAAGTGCGGAGTCGTATGATCTTGTGATTGGATCACAAGGGAATGGCTAATTCTCGCAATGAGGTTGGTAGATCCTTACGCAAGTTATCTTGCAAGAGGATGAATAATCATCCTAATATAGTATCTTTCTTGAGTAAAGATAAGTGCTTGGAAGCAAAAGACTAGTCGATAAATTGGAATAATCTATGACCTTAAGGTTTGACCAAGTTGGGTTGATAGGGTACGCCCTAACCCAAGATATAGGGGAACTTGCCAAGTCGCAAGTCATCCCGGATTGAGTGCTGGACGCATTCGAAAGGAAGGATTCATTCCTTAGTAGTTGGCCAACAATAAATGACCAATGGAAATGTTTCTGCTTGTTACAGATTTAAGAGCATTGTTTTGCTTTGTTTGACCAATGAATTAAAGGATAAATGGATATCTAATGCTTCAGGTTGAAGGCCTGAAGGGAGAGGTAGCTTCAGTTACCCTCGACTGCCTGCCTGAACCTAACCAAGGGCGTTGTTAACCGCGCCGGAAAGTGGACCCAATCCGCCGCGAGAGGTCTCTCCGTTGAGCACTACTTGGAGGAGGAGGACGCTTGGGTGCCAAGGGGGGCTCTAGCCGTAAATCCCTCACCTTCCGGGCCCTGCACAAGAGGCTAACGTGATTCGAGATTGGATCTCGAGGCCCGCATACTAGTCTACGGGCAGAATCTTGGATTAGTGATCCCTATGGATTGCTGAATAGCCTTCGGGCGGATTGTGGATAAGCCTACGGGCTGGACTTTTTATATTTCAAAGATAAATATGATAACCTGTTAACAAGGAACTTGTTTGACATTGTTTTTCTATGTCAAGTGATATGATTATGTGAAAGAACTAGTGCCTAACGGGCTAATTAAAGAAGTTGATTGATACATGTCTAACTAAATGTGCTAGGTAATTAAATAACTAAAACAACTTGAGGAAAGTGCGGTGGATGTGGCCATAGGTCTCCTATGGATGGGTGGTCCCGGTTGGACAGGAACTTTTCTCAAATCACAATGGACAGCCAGAAGATCGTCAAAGAACAGAACAACAAAAGCGTTGACCTAGACTTATAATTGATCCTAATTTACGCTGTTTTAGGGGAACAGAATGGGACTATGCCTTATGGCAGAGAGGTTGAGCTTCGCATCCCTCTTGTTTCCCATTCTCCTTGAACCAAGTGCAGCATGAATCCGCTTCGGACCTAGAATTTTTTCGTAAAGTAGTTCGCTTGGGTTCGATGCTAGTTGCCGTTAGGAAATGACCAATAAGAAAAACCCTAATTCAGGTCGGTCCTAAGTGGGAACAGCCGAAATACTTCCGCTACATGGAAAACGTGGAAAGCCCTAGATCGCAAATCCCATAACATTCCATGGGAGTGTCGAGCGAAGCTTTCTAAACATCCTTTCCGATGGACTGCCAAGATGTGTCCTGAAGATACAAGTGGACATGTTACACGTGCACCATAGGAAGTGTTTCTCCACATGCTCCCATCATTCACTGCCCACTAGATTGACACTAACAAGTTCCACAACATAACCTACTTGTAGGTTTTCTTGAACTCCTTGTGAAGGTTAGATGACAATGGTATTAGCTGTAGAAAATTAGCATTTCATTTGACTTCACATAGGGCATTTGCTAGGTCAAACTCACAAAAGTTTGCAGGTACCTTTTTCTCTTACCAGACCATCCTCTCTTTTTGACTTTTTGATAGCATTAACAACCTCCTTCACTTTTGACTTGTGCTTGCTCTCAACCATCAACTCCTCTAAGGTACCTTTAGGTTTTATGAGCATAGCTTTTTATATTCTCCTAGTATCAAGTCTCCTTTAGGACACACAACCAATATTGATTCTCCTTTTTAGGAGAGAACTCCCTATGAAACGCACTGTGGAACCCTTGCATATTGGTAATCAAATTTGGGCAATACCATTAGGCTACATTCCCATTAAGGATTATACTAGAAAACATCATATGATGTGCCTCTTCATTGACTTGAAAATTGAACATTAATTTTTGAAAGTTTTTTATATGTAACTCCTCGTTCTCATTTGGACTCCCACTAAAGATAGGCCATAGTTATCCTAAAGTAAGTAGAGACACTATACCTACTAGAATTTGAATTGCTTGAGGAGATATTAAGGGTGGAGGATGTGATTGTGCCATCCCAATAGATTTAGGAATACTACGAGTAACAAATGGATTATTCCCTATGGCACCACTAGATTTCCACACATATCCTTATCCACTCTTCATGTTCCTCTTGTTGGATATGAGAGATCTTTGGTCTTCTTTCTCATTATTGCCTAAGAAACTCTATCTATTCTTTGGAGTGAAGAGGCATACACTTAATAACCAAGTTTTAGGTCCTCTTTGGAAATCCTAAAGGACTCTTGGCAAACGCACCACCTATCAAGATCTTAAATGGGCCCAACAATAGCTCTAACACAATCAAGCTCATTGATGGACATCACAAGATGAACCCCCATGGCCCTATGGTCATGATAAATTAGCAATAGACTAGGAACTCTCTCTCTAAACCTTGATACACTGCATTGTAGTCCAATCTCCTAATTTCTTGTCCCAAACTCCAAGCAAGGGCCCCAAATTGAGATGCCTAGTACACCATAAAAATGTCACAAAGGTACCTACTCGAGTAATTTCCATGGCCTCTAGATATGAGTGATTTGCCCGACTAGCGATTTGACCCACCAACCATTATCTTTTAGCACAAATGTAATACTTACTCTCCACTCATTCTCAATAGAAATCCCTTTGAACCCTCAAGACTAATTGACTTGGATTAGTGTATGCATACAAATGTTTTAATGGGTAGTGTTCATGAGAGTGTACAAGCATTTTTTATCTGAGTAACTAAGAAGTGGGTGCAAAAAACAAGTCTTTATATCATTTCATAACTTTCAACTACATATTTTGTCAATGTTGTACACATCCCACAAGCATCGAGTGTTCCTCACTTCTACTGCTTTTAGGTACATATTTCCTACATAATTGCCCTAGATATGATATGAAAATAAGAAAACAACACTGTTAGCATTCTTCGTCAAAATTTATCATTTTTTTAATTTAGATTATTGTAATCGGTGTCCAAGCACATCCACCACAGAAATGATGATAGGAGTACTCAAAGCCAACATAGACAGAGACTAACATCACATTCACCTTATAGTTTGGAGAGCAAGACATAATCACAACATAGTGATCAAATACAAAGTTTACTCAAACTTGATCAAAATTCATTACTGAAGTAGTAACCAGTATATCAATTTGAGACGAAAGGGTTATAACGCAATACAAGGAACTAAACAATTGAGGATACAAGGACTAGGGTACTACTATTGTCAAACACAAGGATTAGTGAAATAGTACAAGATAAGCTATGTTAGGAGAACACCCAAGATGCCAATCAAAAGAAGACTCAAGAAGAGTATGGCATGGAGAAAGAGGACTCCCTGCTGTTTGGCCTTCAAGACTATGAGTATGCTTGAATAACAACCAACTAACATGCTTCACTTCCTACCATTATATAGGCCATCATTGCCTAAAATGGGATATTCTCTCCATCCATGTGCCATTTTAGGAAGTGGGACATTCTCTCTGCCTATGTGCCATGTTCGATGGCCTTTACTATATCTACACTTGTTGGCTCCTTAATGCACCGCTGGCGACTCTGGAATAAATGCCACTAAACTACTGCCACCTTTAATACTGGCATGCATGATGGACTCAAATGACCCACAAAATCAGTCACTAATGTTGCCATCATCCTCAACGTCTAGTGCATCATCTTAGCTTGAAACTAGTCTGGTGGTATCATTGACTTGGAACTAGTCTAGAGGTGGGGATAGAATGGTCAGCGCTAGAAGGGGAGGTAGAAGAAGGTGAGCTAGGTTAGGATTGGGTGGGGGCCAAAGTTGAGGTGTTGTTGGGACACTTGGTGGGTGTTGGAGTGGTGGGAGTAGATTGTCTAGAGGGTCAAGTGGCAAAACATTGTGGTAGATGAGCTTAGCTTCTCTAGGTAAAGAGCACCAAGCCATATTTGCTACTACAACAACTAGTCCCATTCGAAAGTGATCCAGATGAGGTGAGCTTAGACTTCTTTCAATTCAAGTTTGTGTTAGGACGACTTGACACTAAGGAGGGCATGAGTCCAATGTCAACGTTTGAGGGAGAGGGCCAAAGACTGCATGAGGTGGCCTTGAACATAAGCAAGGCTAGCCAACTTCATAATGTCAAAGGTGCAAGCAGAGGTGTTTTCAAAGAGTAGGTCAGGTTGTGTCTTGGGGTTGGGGTGATTGGGCATCACGATAGGGACCCTAGCTTGGTTCTTGTCTATCTTCAGACTTAGGCCAAAGCTGAGCACTTTGACAGTGCTTTAGAGGAGGGTCAATTACAGTATCCTAGCTGAGGCAAGGAATGTTGGCCTTCTTCATCTCTTAGCCCACTTGAGCTCGTGCTTCTTTTAAGATCTTCCATTAGAGATTAGTTTCTATTTTCCAATCCCAATTAAAGTTAGTAATTCCTATTGAAGCATCTTGATCCACTCCTCTGCTTCCATATGCCATTGCTCCAGTTCCTTATAGTGTTCCACCACCATGAGCTGCCACTTAGGATTGATGGAGTTGGTGCATATGGAGAAGTCAAAGAAGTCTGGAGCCAGGGCCTTGGGTGAAGCATCCTCCTTTCTTAGTGTAACAATAGGCTCCTTTGTGGAAACCTGTTTGCCTTCGTTAGTTGGCAGTGTGCACATGGCCTTGTCGTGCAGGTTGTTGGGTGAACGATCGATGGGCAATCCAGGGTGACAAGCTTGAACTTAGTCGCTGAGCCTGATGCAAAGTGGAAGTGAGAGGGGATGGAACCAATAGGGGTATTGTCAACTTGTTGGGATGGAGGAGTGGAGGGTTGTGGATGAGCCAGGTGTTCATTCCTAGCATCAAAGTCCACCTCATCTGATTTGTCAAACTATGGCGGGAGATGGTAGTAGGTATTGATCATGGTGGCTCTAGGTTCTTGGCAAAGCTTTTCCCATTTCTCTAGCCATGCCACTTTGTAGTCGTGCTAGAGTTCCTTAATGGTCTCTAGGGCAAGCAAGGTCATGCCATCTAGATTCATTGGTTCAACCACTCAAGATTGTAGGAAGTCCCACTCCACCTCTCATGCTCTGGTTTAAATGTCATATGCAAAGACCACCTCTGTGTGTTGGCACACCTCTAGCCTTTGGCAATACTCCTAGAGAGAGCAAAGTCCTTTTTCGAGATATGCTTGACGAGGATGGTATCAACTTGCTTGAGGCACTCCACCTACATAGCCAGGTCCTACTGCTATTACTACTACCTAGTTAAGAACCTATTGATGAAATTCAAAGACCAATGGAACTACATTTTGGGGGAATGATAACAAGCTATTGGAACAAGTTGGCAGGGAGGGGTGTGACCTCAAGGGAGGTGTCATCTAGAATGGTGAGGGTAGAAGTGGTGATGGGGGGGCTTGGTATCATTTGTGGACTCCTCCTCTCTTGGAAAATTTTGCCCCAATTTGAGGAGGGTGATTTAAGCGGAGAGGTTGGTAGTAGAACTAGATTTCTTGGGTGATCAGGGCTAGCAGAGTTTCTGTGTTTGTGGGTGCTACTAGTAGGACTGGGCAACAAATCACATCCTTCTTGAGGGCTTATTCTTTGCCAATTTGTATGGTGAGGTGATCCTCTTGTTTGAGTACTTGGGGGCTTTTGTTGGTGTCATTGCCATGTTTGGAGGTGGGATTTGTCGTGGCTCCTGTCTCTAGATGAGACTGGGAAACTTTTGCCACCCGAGAAGAGAGTGGGCAGGCACAATTGACAAGGGTGAGAGGGGAAAAGAGTAGGGTGAAGTGTTGGCCGCACATCACCTTTATGATTTTTTCCAATTGGAGAGATGCTTAGCCTCCACAACAATGTGATCTAAGAGAACATGCACCCATGCAAGAAATAGGAGTATTAAGGGGAGAGAAGAAAAGAGCAACTATCTTCCTTGAGACATTTAAGGCCTTGGCCTACAGGTAGAGAGCCTTGAGTAGAAATATGAAGGCATTGATCTTTCTCTTGTGGTCATCGACCATGTTTGTCAGGTGATACTTCTTGTTGGTGATGGGACCAAATATCGCCTCCATAGTGGTGGTGGTGCGGGATGGTGGGTCATGTTTTCCATTGACGGGCAAGTGGAGCATTATCCTCACTCTCTTCATGGAGAGCTTGTATGTGTTGCCTTTAATTTGAATAATGGATCCATTGCTTAGCTACTCCAAGATGGATTATGAGTCAAGGTGAATAGGGCTAGAGCTCCATGGGAGGTTGGCAAACTGGGTGAGTTGCAGGGACTCTAGCAATGCTTTAGCATTGACAAGAGTTGTAGTACTAATGGGTGTAACCTCTTGGGTAATAAGTTGGAAGGACACCATGGTAGAGAGAAGGAAAGGGTACAAGAGACACAGAGGGTGAAAAGAGATGAACAAGAGATGTGCACAAATATTGAGCACCAAATGAGGGCGTCAACGAAGAGATTCTTTCTTAAGTGTTGGTATGGTGAAGGGAAAAAGAGTTCTGCCAATGCATGTGCACCACATGAGCAAAAGAGACCATAAGCAAATAGGTTGAGGGTCTGTATTTCAAGATGATAGGGCATTGTTAGTTGCATTTGATAATGAGTGGGTTTCATAAATGAGCACCACATTAGCACCAATGGGGACTTTCGAGAGCCATTCAATATGGAAGTAGGAAATAAGTGGGCATAGAGTGCCAAAATCTAATGAAAAAATAGGCACAAGTAAATTGAGTGTGATGGGAAATGGGCATTAGAGGCCATTAGCATAATAATTGTATAGTTAGAATATGTTAATGACAGGCTTCATCAACAATAGCTTTGCCTATAAATTTGTCACAAATGAATTCGTGCCAGAATCATGAAAGACCCATAAAAGGACCACTCCATTAGATTTTGAGCTTGCTAGGAAGTTTTCCCTTTCGAGTCTTAAATATTAGGACGAGCTGCCCCTTCTGGAATAGTGGTTTCTTGGATAGCTAGTCAACTTGGTGTTTCTACTAGGCTTGGACCTTGGATAGAATGTATGTGTTGTAGATCCAGTCTTCTTTTAATTTGGCTATGGCTTCCACCTAGAATGGGAGGGATTCCTCTGGAATGAGTTGATATTGTGCAAGTCGAAAACTTGGGACTACAAATGCTAGGGAATTGATGGCTTCCAAGACAAATGCTACCTTGTACAAAGTCATGCCAATGGCTACTTTGAAGGATGTTTGAAAAGCCCATAGTCCTACAAGAAGCTTAGTGTCCCAATATTTTACATTATGTGTAATATTTTTGCATGAAATATTAATGACTTTAGATCCCATACCCCACACAAAAATGCAACCCAAAGTAATCTCCCACATGAAAAATGTTGGTGGTTAAGTGCTTACCCCGCGCGCGCGTCAATAAACTCTAGCCACATGGAGCTGAATACCCGTAGATCCATGCAGGAACACCCTTCTCGGGGAAAAGGTAAATGGATAATGGTCAAATTTTGTGCAAATTGTTTTATTATTAATCCCCTCCCCTCAGCCGATGCATGGCAGGGGGAGAGGAAGTGTGAGAGGAGTGGTGTAGTGGTGGAGTGCATGGGGGAGGGAGGAGGCATGTGAAGCCATGTGGGTGGCTATCTCTCCCCCCCCCCCTTATCCTATATGAAACCCCCCTTGGAGCTTGAGGGAAAGGAGGAGGGAGTTGTGCTGCTGCTGAAGGGAGGAGAGGAGATCATGATTGTGCTGCCCGCGTGTGGAACCAAACCGCCGCCATCCTCCTCCACGCCACCTGTTGCCGCCACACTAGCCCATCGCCGCCTCATCTCCATCGCCATCACCTTCATAATCATCATCCTCACCTCCTTCGTTGTCATCTTCCCCCTTCCCAATCATTCCCTCCTCCCACGTCATCGATGTACCTCAAAAGCTTAGAAGCTTCTAAATAGAAGCTTTTAAATAAGGCTTCCATAAGCCTTGTACACACAACCTTCCCCGGGTTTTTCATAAACCACGTCTTCTAAAGGAAATTCCTATGCAAGGGCGGAGTAGGCAGTTTTTGAGGCTGATTTGCCAAGCTTGGAGGGAGTTCGCAGATCGCATAAAGGCAAGGACAAGTTCACGGAGCCAAGGATCTACGTCATCGATGGCTCCAAAGCTGAAGACGCAAGGCGCACACGCGGGAGCCTCCAACCCAAGTTCAAGCGTGGACAACGCTGCGAGTCCTCATGCCCAGGTTCTTAAAAGTTGATTCTGCATGAAAAGAATGCACTAGGCATATCAAATTCTCATAGGCAAGTTTAATCATTTTTGGAAATTTTAATTGCTCACCGATGTACAAAAATTAGTTGCATGATGTGCATTTGGAATTGCTTGCACTTCCAAATTGAAAATCCTAAATGCATATTGCATAAGTAAAAAGGTGGATTTGTCTAAATGTATCCTTGTTTTCCTTGCAAAAAAGAACAGTGCATAATGCATTTAGGTAATGATTTCCTAGTTGTGATTTGTAGGAAATAATCGTTGACGTCCATAAAATGTTGTCTAAGTAGTTGCATCGCATGAAAGGGATTTATGTACCATGCATATTGCATGCGATGTTAATTACATCCTAGGTTGGGTTAAGTACTGTAGGATGAATTAAGTTAATAATAGTCTTATAACATTCGTTCATGTATGGACTTCCTTTATCAAAGTTTGTATTTAGAAAAATATGCATCTCATATTAAAGCTTGGAATCAATGCATTAAGCAAAGGGTTATGAGCATAGTTCTTGTTGAAACTCAACGTAGGTTTCTATATAAGGTAGTCCTAAATTGTCAATCATTATAGTTTAGGCAAGGAAAAGAAATGGTCATCGAACATCTTATAGTTGCATAAAAGGAAAAGTTTATGAATGGCATACTTGCATGGAATGTAGTATCTTGAATTTATTTATGTACATCTCTTAGGAAAAGTATTTGCATCTCTTCTAAGGAAAGATCACTTCTTGTCGCAAGAGCATTAGATCGATTAGGTAATTCGCTTGCAAAGGTGTAACTCAAGCGATGATCATCCCAATGCGCTAGGTAGAGTTAAGCCACGTTAAAATTCTGCCTAGTATCACACTCGGCAAATTGACTTAATATTTTCAATCCTAAAGGTCCTACCCACATTCACGGAATGTTAGGGTTAGCTGAACGCCTATGCAAGAACGATCTAGGGTTTTACACTAAGGATCAATTAGCCAAAGACTAGACTTCCGTATGGATTTAGAAACTAGTAAGATTAGGGTTGGGTTGAGTCAAGAGGACATCCCAAAACCCTTATATCTTGAACAAACGTATTTCTTGACCAAGGAATGCCGTTTGATGGGAGAAATGATCCCACAAGTTAGATGTGACACTGGTCTCATGCAACAAGTTGCAACGTTGCATGGTTTTGTGTTTAAATCACAAAGTAGAATCGCATCTCCTTAGAACAAGGTTGGCGAGTTCTAGTGCAAGTTTAGCTTGCAACAGAATGAGTAGTCATTCTGCTACATCACCCTTCTTTGGACTGATTTGCCAAGTTAGGAAAGTTGTGTATCGTCTAGCAAGAAATTGACCAATCAAGTGAGGGTGACGGGGCTGCCTAGGATTTACAATCTTAATTTAAGGAACCTAAGGTGTTGGTTAATTTGGGTTAAGAGGGTATAAACCCTAACCCAAGGATAAAAGGGTAAACAAACAACAAAACCCTTGGGGATCTTGCCAAGTCGCAATCGATTCTAGATCGAATGCTGGATGCATTCGGAGAGAAGGATTCACACCTTAGCAGTTGGCCAAACAAACGACCACTGGATTGATTGTGTTTGTACAGTTAGGAGCACTGTTTGTACTTCTTTGCTCAAGGAACTAAAGATGAAAAGATAATTAGTGCTTCAAGTTGAAGGCCTGGAGGGAGAGGCAGTATCAGTTACCCTCGACTGTCTGCCTGACCCTATCCAAGGGGGTTGTTAGCCGCGCCGGGTACGTGGACCGAACCCGTCGCTCGCAAGAGGTCTCTCCGTGGGTGCTACTTGGAGCAGGAGGATACTTGGGTGCCAAGGGTGCTCTGGCCGTAAATCCCTTGCCTTTCAGGTCCTGTACAAGAGGCCAACCTGACTCGATTGGATCTCGAGGCCCGCATACTAGTCTACGGGTGAAAACTTGGAATAGCGATCCCTCAAGATTGCTGGATTGCCTTCGAGCGGATTATGGATTAGCCTTCAGGCTGCATTATTATGTTGTATTCCAAAGACTGATAAATAAGATCAATTGTTGAAAATGAACTTGTTTGACATTGTTTTTCTATGTCAGTGCTTAAGTTACGTGACGGAACCGGTGACTCATTGGCTAATTAAGGAAGCTGTTTTTGCTTGTTAAACTAAATGTGGTAGGTAATTAGACAACTAAAGCAACCTTGAGGAAAGTGTGGTGGATGTGACCATGGGTCCGTCCTACAGAAGGAAAATTTTTGCCCTCTCAAAGTCAGCTTCCATGGTTAGGTCTTCTTCATCACCGAAATCCTTGTTGGCGACACTGGCGGTTCTCCCTCTAGCCTGGGTGGCAGCTCGTTGGCCATGGATGGTTCCCTGGGATGGTCCTTGACGTTGTTCTCCGTTAAACTTGGGACACTGCCTTTTAAAATGACTGAGCTCGTTGCAATGGAAACACGAAGATTGCTGCCATTACCTTGAGTAGGAACAAAATTATTTACAGTGTTGGTTCTAGCTTTCTTCCTTTGTCCCGGGGCCTTGCTCTCTCTTCACCTGGGACATATACACTCCTTTGTTCTAATTATTATAAGACCAAGTCTTGTTATTTCTTGGCCTGGTCTGCACTTCCTGTATTATGGGTGCATCTCGAATGAGCACATCCTGTAGATTTGTTGGGTGCATTGATTTGAGGCAGGTTTTTATAAGTGGATTTAATCCAGCACAAAACTTTGACACCTGTTGTGTCATATCCATTTGTGGCGCATACTTCAAAAGAGAGACAAAACTTTGAGTAGTATGCATCAAGGGATAGACCAAGCTGCTTCAGTTCATAGAACTCGTTCATCTTCTACCTTGCAGTAGGCAGGTGGTAGATATCTTCCTCGCACAGTTCTTTTAAGCTTCTCCCAGGTAGCTGACCCTTCCGAGATCCCTTGGTCTCTGCACCATTGCTTCCACCAAAGTCTTGCTTCACCAGTAAGCTTTAGCTTGGCGAGCATTGCTTGGTTGGTAGGTGCAGTATCTATTGCTTCGAAATAATCCTCCATGGATTCGATCCAGATCTCGGTATCAGTTTGGATGTGTCCACCGTCCCTTGCAATCAAATTCTCGTGGCTTGATTTGCTTGAGAAGAAACTTCTTCTCCTAAATTATAGTCGTACTTGGTGTAGGGGTCGGACTAGGGATTTGCACTTGAGGTTGTGCCTGGCATTGAAATTCTTTACGTTAAAAACTTGCTAAGCATTTCACACATTACATCAACATGCCCAGTTCAACTTTTAGCTAAGTGACCTAATGACTTAACTCCTTTACCAACTTTAATTCATATGTGCATAGCCCTTTCGAGTACAATTATTTTTGGGAAGATGGGACAAGCCGATACCTTAATTTGGGGAGAATAAGATTGTGTTACATTCGACTACGAGAACTAAGTAATAGTATGGATTGGGGTCATGAATTTTCAAGAATCGATAGGTCATAGGAAGCTTAGGGTATCCTTTCCTTTCATACCTGTTCTTCTCATAACGTCCCAACACCTTGATTCTGTCAGCAAGGATTACTCGAGTCACTTCCTCGTACACATATGTGTTCTGCTTGACCTTTCGACGGCCGACATGTAGGGTTGCGTTTGCGTGAGCCTCAACTAAGATGAACGGCTTCACAATCTTTAAGTCTTCCATCCACTTGATTCTCTTCAAGTTGGTCCGAAGGTACGCAAGTCGATGGGCAGCTATGTAATAAATTCCTAAGTCATAGGTCCATCTCCGTTCCACGTACAGGGGTGAAGGATTGTAGATGCGGTCTAGGATATTCATCATATCTAGCCTTCGACAATAATCCGAGGCACGCATCGTGGTCATAAACATAACCTGGAATACCAAGAATTTGTTCCATGCTTCGCGACTCTACAAGTCTGCATCGATAAGTAAGTAAGAAAGTGTTCTCAACAACAATATTTTCTTTACTTCTCCTCATTAAGTTTTCTTGTAAATATTAGATCCTCATTGGTTCGCTCTGATACCAACTGTAATGTGTCCACCTATTCACTTGTAGGACACATCTTAGCAGCCCATCGGGAAGAGAGTCTAGAAAGCATCGCTCGGTACTCCCACGGAATGTCACAGGGTTTGCAATCTAGGTCTTCCTGAGCAAGCCAGTCACTCAAGTAGAAGATACTTTAGGAAGCCCATGACTCCCCTTTTTCAGGACATCCTAGCTATGCCAAGTCCCTCAGTGCAGTCAAAAAGAGCTATTACTGGAACAGGCTTAAAGGTGATGTTCTCAAATATGTCACTGAATGTTTGTCTTGTCAACGCGTTAAGGTTGAACATGTCAAAATGCCAGGGAAATTGCAACCGCTTGACATTCCCCAAATGAAATGGGAATTCATTAGTATGGAATTTGTTGTTGGCCTCTGCCCCAAGTTCAGGGAGGTTACAACTCCATTATGGTTGTGGTTGATATGCTTACCAAGGTTGCACATCTTATCCCTGTTAAGACAAACTATAAAGCCTTGGACATTGCAAGGTTATTCATTAAGGAGATATTCAAACATCATGGGTTACCCAAAAGAATCATTAGTGATCGTGACTCTCTCTTCATATCACACTTCTGGAGGGCTATCTTCAAGGCCATTGGGCCATTTCTACCATCCCCAAACCGATGGTCAAACAGAGTGAGTCAACCAAGTTATTGAGGATATGCTAAGGGCACATTGTTGCCGTGAATCCAAAAATTGGATATGTTATGAGGATAGTTCTTGTTGGAACTCAACGTAGGTTTCTATACGAATTAGTCCTAAATTTTCAATCATTATAGTTTAGGCAAGGAAAAGAAATGGCCATCGAACATCTTATAGTTTCATAAAAGGAAAAGTTTATGAATGGCATACTTGCATAGAATGTAGTGTCTTGAATTTATTTATGTACATCTCTTAGGAAAAGTATTTGCATCTCTTCTAAGGAAAGATCACTTCTTGTCGCAAGTCCATTAGATTGATTAGGTAATTTGCTTGCAAAGGTGTAACTCAAGCGACGATCATCCCAATGAGCTAGGTAGAGTTAAGCCGCATTAAAATTCTGCTTAGTATCGCACTCGGCAAACCGACTTAATATTTTCAATCCTAAAGGTCCTACCCACATTTATGGAATGTTAGGGTTAGTTGAACGCCTATGCAAGAACGATCTAGGGTTTTACCCTAAGGATCAATTAGCCAAATACTAGACCTCCATATGAATTTAGAAACCCTAGGGCCAAACATTGTCGGCCTAGTAAGATTAGGGTTGGGTTGAGTCAAGAGGAGATCCCAAAACCCTACATCTTGACCAAAGGTATTTCTTGACCAAGGAATGCCGTTTGATGGGAGAAATGATCCCATAAGTTAGGTGTGACACTTGTCTCGTGCAACAAGTTGCAATGTCGCATGGTTTTGTGTTTAAATCACAAAGTAGAATCGCCTCTCATTAGAACAAGGTTGGTGAGTTCTAGTGCAAGTTTAACTTGCAAGAGGATGAGTAGTCATCCTGCTACATCACCCTTCTTTGGATTGATTTGCCAAGTTAGGGAAGTTGTGTATCATCTAGCAAGAAATCGACCAATCAAGTTAGGGCGATGGGGTTGCCCAGGATTTACTGTCTTAATTTAAGGAACCTAAGGTGTTGGTTGATTTGGGTTAACAAGATATAAACCCTAACCTAAGGATAAAAGGGTAAACAAATAACAAAACCCTTGGGGATCTTGCCAAGTCACAATCGATCCCAGATCGAATGCTGGATGCATTCGGAGAGAAGGATTCACACCCTAGTAGTTGGCCAAACAAACGACCACTGGATTGATTGTGCTTGTACAGTTAGGAGCACTGTTTGTACTTCTTTGCTCAAGGAACTAAAGATGGAAAGATAATTAATGCTTCAATTTGAAAGCTTGGAGGGAGAGGCAACATTAGTTACCCCCAACTATCTGTCAGACCCTATCCAAGGGGGTTATTAGCCGTGTCAGGTACATGGACTGAACTCGCCGCGAGAGGTCTCTTCGTGGGTGCTACTTGGAGCAGGAGGACGCTTGGGTTCCAAGGGAGCTCTCACCGTAAATCCCTTGCCTTTCAAGTCTTGCACAAGAGGCCGACATGACTCGAGATTGGATCTCGAGGCCCGCATACTAGTCTACGGGCGAAAACTTGGAATAGCGATCCCTGAGGATTGCTGGATTGCCTTTGGGCGGATTATGGATTAGCCTTCGAGCTCGATTATTATGTTGTATTCCAAAGACTGATAAATAAGATCAATTGTTGAAAAGGAACTTGTTTGACATTGTTTTTCT
This sequence comes from Lygodium microphyllum, assembly GCF_053477565.2. Taxonomy (NCBI): domain Eukaryota; kingdom Viridiplantae; phylum Streptophyta; class Polypodiopsida; order Schizaeales; family Lygodiaceae; genus Lygodium; species Lygodium microphyllum. The sequence goes on along the minus strand of NC_141135.1, from coordinate 139,596,972 downwards.
ATGTTAGTGCTTAAGTTACGTGAAGGAATCGGTAACTAATTGGCTAATTAAGGAAGCTTTTTTAACTTGTCAAACTAAATGTAGTAGGTAATTAGACAACTAAAGAAACCCTGAGGAAAGTGCGGTGGATGTGACCATGGGTCCATCCTACGGAAGGGTGGTCCCCGTTGGCCGAAAACTTTTCTCGAAGGAAATTGACAACAAGGAATGATGACCTAGAATCTAGAGTATTAGATTCCCAATTTATGTTGTTTTAGGAGAACAGAATGGGACTATGCCTTATGGGCAGAGAGGTCGAGATTCGCATCCCTCTCATTTTCCATTCTCCTTGAACCAAGTGCAGCATGAACCCGCTTCGACCCTGACATTTTTGCATAAAGTAGTTACGCTAGCTGCCGTTCTAGGAATTTGACCACTAGGAAAACCCTGATTCAGGTCAGTCCTAAGTGGGAACGGTCAGAATGCTTCCGCTTTGTGGCAGACTCGGGAAGACCTAGATCGCAAACCCCGTGACATTCCATGGGAGTGCCGGGCGGCGCTTTCTGGACTCTCTTCTCGATGGGCTGCTAAGACGTGTCCAAAAGATCTACCAATTTGGTTAAGATTTTACAAAAGACTTTGTTGGTGGACTCAGCTAAGCCACTAACTTGTGGGTAGTATGGAGAGTATTCATTATGTGCAATAAAAAGAATGATGTGAGATCCTTGATTACCTTATTTGTGAAATGGGTACCTCTCTTGTTGACAAGATCGATTGAAGTGCCATATCTAGTGAAGATGTCCTTAAAGAGACACTTGGCAAGCTGACTTTACTATATTGTCCAATAAAGCCCATGTTTTGACCCATTTGGTGCAATAGTTCATTGCCATCAGAATATACTTGTTTCTTGTAAATACTATATCTCCAAATAACCTAGCTTTTTGGATTCAATGGTTTGTCACTTCAGCAACAAAGTGGCCATGAGTGATTCATTAATGAACTTCCTCTAGGACAACATGCTACTTCATAGGGAGAACTAATCTTTGCAGTACTCATGATAGCGTGTAATAGTATAACTAGCCCATTATACTTTCAAAACACTGACTCTAGAGAGCCATTCATTCTTTTTGGTCCTTTTGGAGATGAGGTGAAGGTACTCCAATTTTCAAGAAAATCATCATTTCTTTATACCATGACCACGGGGGGTTGGGGGGCTCTAGGTCGGCAGGTGTATCCACTCCTACAAATAGTTGAGCATCCGAGAAGTCATCCGTGATACTAGTTCGAGGTTCACTCAAGGCAGGATAGAAAATCTACAATGATGTGCTAAATTTTGGGACAATGTACAACTATGTATTCAAACTCCTACAACATGAGAATCCATCGAGTAAGTTGCCTAGTGACAATTTGTTGCTTAACTAGATAGACTAGTCCTGAATGATCCACACGAAAGGCAAAGGCATGTCCTAGTAGATAGTGCCAAATTTTTTTGATGGAGTACATCATACCAAGATATTCTCTTTTTGTTACTGAATAATTTTTCTCAGCATTAGATAATTTTCTGGAGGCATAAAACACATGTTTGAACCAACCATTAATATCCTACTAGATAAGCACACTACCAATAGTAATGTTATATTTATTGACAAATAAATGGAAGATCTTCATCCAATCTGGTAGAATTACAATAGGATCATTTGAGAGTAAGAGCCAGAGGTGTTAGAATGCCAAGTCAGCTTCTTCATTCCATTATATACATTGATTTTCCCACATGCGCCAATATATTGAGCGGAACAACTAAATGCATTAAAAGATGCAAGTGGTGACCATGCCACTAGATTTGGCCTAAAAATCAAAGTAGCATGGATGGAAAATCCAGTATTGTAGCTTGCATTGTTGCTATCACCTTGGTAGGGTCGACAACTATACCATTTTGTGAAGTGATGGGGCCTAGCAAAATACCACCTTCAACAAAAAATACACATTTGAGCAGATTTAAACTTAAACTTACCTCTCGTCATTTATTGAGGCAAAGACAAATGTGCACTAGGTGAAGAGTGGTCTTTCCAAAGATACTAAAATCGTCCAAGAAGACCCTCATGAAATCTTTGAGGTAGGGCCCAAAGATTTTCTACATATCTCTTTGTGAAAGGAGACCAGAGCACTCTTGAGACTGAACCACATCACTATGCACATATATACCCCCCATGCAGTGATGAAAGTAGTTTTAGCTTGGTCTTCTAGAGCAAGTTGCACTTGATTGTATCTATTAAAACCATTGAGAAAAGAGTGTATCTTGTGGCTAGGTATTTCATCTAGTATTGTATCTAGGTAAGGGATAGGGAAAGGATCTTGGATTGTGGCTACATTAAGCTTCCAGTAATCCACATAGATCCATAGCTTCTTATTTTTCTTTGAAACAATGACAATTGGAGATATCCAATTTGCATAATCTACTAGAGTGATGAACCCTACTCACAATGGTTTATCCAACTCCTCCTTGACGTGCTTAGACATATGAGGGTTTATTCTATACTATTGCATGCAGATTGGGACATCATCCAATTTTAGAGGAATTTGGTGTTAATATAATGGGGATCCAACCTTTCATGTCAAAATACTCCTATGCAAGCATATCCTTGAATTCAGTCCAACAAACTGATGAGTTGTTAACAAAAGGGTGGTTGCAATTTGGCAATGATATTGATTGATTTGGTCTTTTTTGGACCTAGATAGATTGTGTCCAACTCATCTTCTATGACTCTTGTTACTCTTTGTACTCTACACTTCAAACTCATGCTCTTAGCTTAGGATTTCACCAATGGGCAGGATCAACAATCTGGTTAGTGTTGGTGAAGTAAAGGACTTTTTATTGCCCTATTGCTAGGCACTATTTTCTAAAAGGTGAAGTAAAGGACTTTTTATTGCCTTGTTGCTGGGCACTATTTTTTTAGAAAATAATTTTCTATGTTATCTTGAAGAGATTCAAGATGGCCTTCCTAGCCAAGATAAGTTGGTGATTTATATGGAATACTCAAAGTGATTGTTTTGGATTTACATTATGGAAAATTAAAGTTTTCCTAGCTAATGATGATAGATTGATTGCTTGGTTGTGTATTTGTACAGGAGCCCTTCAACAAGGGGTTGGTTAACCATGCTAAAGGGTAGGACTAGCTCCAAATGTGAGATGTCTCTTAGTAGGGAGTACGTTAGATCCTCTTAGCCTAACATCCTCCCTACAAAGAGACCTCTTCAAGAGTATTCCATAGGAATCACCAACTTATCTTGGTTAGTAAGGCCATCTCTTCAAGACAACATAGAAAATTCTTTCCCAAACAAATAGTGCCTATCAACAAGGAAATAAAAAGTCATTTACTTCACCTTTTAGAAGATAGTCAATTTTTCTTAACATTACAAGTTCTTGTTTGATTTTCTAGTGCCTATGCCTAGTATAATTCTTTAGATGGTTTAGCCATATAGTCAAACTTCACAAATGAATGAAAAGCATTTCTAAGCAATGATACTTATCACTTGTATATTATTTTATTAAACTTAATACAAGGGCAACTTTGTGAACATCATCTTGGTTACTTCTCTTGAATCTGAAGTGTTCTTTTTGGGTGCCATTCATCAAACTTGCTTAGATGCTTCCGTTCTTGTGTTTGATACTCACACTAGGTGGAAATCATAGTAGTTTTTGCAATTCCCATGAGGCTCTGAGGCAAACATAAAGGTTAGGACAATGAAGTATTTCAAAAGTATCAATAGCCTACTAGCTCCCTTAAAGGAGGTTAGAGTTGATTTCTCTCTCTCTCTATTTCTATCCCTCTCTCCCTCTATTTCTATCCCCCTCTTCTCTCTCTAATTCTGCTTCTTCTTTTCTACCTCCTCCTTCTCTTCCTCTTCCTATTCTCTACTACTTTTCTCTCCTTTTTTCCCCTTTCTCTTCTACCTCTCCTCCTCTATCTTTCCCTCTTCCTTTTCTCTCCTCCTCCTCTTCTTCTCCCTTGTTTCTCTTCTCTCTTTATCTCTATCTTTTTCTCTCCCTATACCTCTCTTTTCTTCTTATTCTTCTTCTTCTTCTTCTTCTTATCCTCTCTCCTCCTCTTTTTCTCATTCCTTACCTCTTCTTATCTCTTTCTTTAACCCCTCTTCTTCCCACTATTCTTCCTCCCCTCTCCACTATGTTCTCTTCTTCTACCATTTGTGTGTGTGTGTGTGTCCACTTCTCCTCCTCCTCTTCTTCCCAATATTCTTCCTCCCCTCTCCACTATGTTCTCTTCTTCTACCATGTGTGTGTGTGTGTGTGTGTGTGCACGCGTGCCCATGCACGTGAGTGCGTGCAAAATGGAGCAATGCATAAGACGCATTGGTAAGCCTTAGCTAAAGACTATTTCTTCTTATGGCACAGAATAATGGCTATTCCCATTCCGACTCCTCTCACTCTCACCCTTGGTGATCCGCTCAAGGAAAATTCTACTCACACATGTGGATGGTGTCGACATAATCGAGGTGGAAAAGCACGTTTGATTATGCTGGTTTGCCATGATGATTCATGAGCAAAGGTGGCAACTCAATTCGATAGTAGTCATCGTCATTTTCTTCCTTGCTCTTCTTGTTAAAAAATAAAATTTATAAACCTTTAACTTTACAAAACTTCCCCCCTCACAAGTGTTGGTTCATGTGAAGGGGGAGGAACATTATAGTACTAAGTATTAAGGTGCATGAATTGCATGGTTTTTTTCTCATTAGGGGTGTATTTGTACAAATTTGAAAGAATGAATGGGTAATATTACATGCTCACTTTTGAATTACCCAATTGTAGAGATTCGGGTTATATTGGAGGGAAGCATACATGTCCAATATGAGTGGATCATGACCAAGAGTTAGATGTAAACAAGCACATTACAGATCACTTCATCCTCACCTAATTGACCAGAAATGTGTAAATTTGTCTCAATTGTGGTGCTATAAAAGTTTGTCATTCTAAGAGAAGTGGGTGCCACGTACATTGGATTATGCTTAGCAGTTTTAATGGTGTCACTTTGTCCAACATTCCTCATCAACTAACTTATAAGTTTGGTGATAGAAGTTTGAATGACATACCAAGATCATATTATTCCTTTGGATGAGCTCCATCCCTCTATTTCTTCTCTAAGTTTGACCATTCCTCTAGACTATGTAGTAGAGTCTCTAAATGATAGGAAAACACGGGCCACATGTCCCCCACTATTTCTCTAGAAATGAGTTGAAAGAGTTTGACAAAAATTATTGGGTAATCTTGGTGGATGTATTATTGCTCTTTCAATGTCACTAGCACTATTGTGAAAAAATTTTGCTTCTTTGATAGCACTCCAATCTTAGCTTGCTAAAAAGACATGCATAAGAATAAGAAAAGTGTTTTCACTCCTTATGGCATGGTAAGAAATATTTATCCTTCTTTTTTTCCATATCATGTGCCATCTTCATAAGTGATTTTTTAATCAACTTAGGTTTCAAACTTGGTGTTGGAAATGGTTGAGAGTTACACATGTCATGAAATTAAAATTGGAGAAAATGATTATACTCTTTGATGTATACCAATTTTTTGGATGTAGTTGAGGCTAGTCATTTGGTCAAGTGTGCTAAGTTGGTTGTAGTTAGGGGTGTGCAATTGTTTGGATTCCACCCTTGGATTAGAAGCAACAAGTATTGGTCAAGTAAAATTGGGGATTTGATAGGCATGGGAGACTATCATGTGGATCATTAACTAGATTATAAGAAGTGTTACATGATGTATATTTCTTAGTAGATTCAAGTGGTGCTTAAGGCTAGTTTTGATCCTCCTTTAACAGAGTGGTTGGCTTTTTGGGATCCAACTTACTAGGTGATGCAATGGGGTAAAAGGTAGTTCCTATTCCATTTTCCATCTTTTGATTGGACTTGACACTTTTTCTATTTTCTTAGCAACAGTTGTGGTTGGTTTCATATCAATGTTTTGAAGGTCCATGTGTCTTTATCCTATAGATGATCACAAGATTTTTTGTTGGTTTCTTTTGATTTATCTCATTGATTTCAAGAGCAAACTATGGTCATGCTATAGGCTTTTCTTTGGATTTATTAGATCCATCTAATGTCAATGTAATAGCCTTGGGTGCACAATAGGGCCATTGGGACCTGTTGCTACTTCAAACCAACTCTTATTTTGTATCTATGGTAAACTAGTATTCCTTTTGTCAAATTTTTAGGTGAGGCAATTCTCTACTTCTAGTGCTTAGCTTAGGAGAAGCCATAAGAGCATTGATAGCTTTATGTACCCACTTAGTGCTCACTTTCTTTTTGGGAGGAAGAGTTTGGCTTAGTGTCTTTTTTCTTCTCTTTTTGCACTTTAGGTAGTTCCCCGAGTGTTTGTTCCCCCCTCCTCCCCCCCCCCTTTCTATAGAGGTTGTGCTCGATCTTGGTGTGGTTGTTTTTCTTTCATTCTATGGGTAAGTTAAGGTACCTTGCTAAAAGTAGTGATTAATTTGACATTAAATAAGGTAAGGTGTATTTTTTGTGCATCAAAGTTAGTATTACACTTACCAATCCTCTTGAAGGTTCATCAAAGCAGGATCTCTTTTCCCACATCCTCTCGATTGACAAAACAAAGAATATGAGAGGGATGCTTTTCATCTCAATCCATCCTTATCTTGCACTTTTGCAATAGATATTAAGGTGCTCCCATATATGTGTCAATTGTAGTGTTGGTTGGCATAGACTTTGGTATTGTGACTAATTTTTTACCATGTACCACATGTGACAATATTATTGAAATTAGAGTCCTTATCAATAAGAGCACATGCTCTTTCTTTGTTATTAGCTGGAAGAAAATATAAATAAGTGGTAGTAGTTCTTCATCTTCTTAATAAATCTCAATGACCTTGACATTTCTTACAAAGATATTATGCATTTATGAAAATCCATTGCATTTAGGAAAATCCAAACATATCTCTGTGGATCCACATTCAAGGGACCTTGGTTCCATCTTGTTGTTCTCATTCTGCTCATGTTTTAATTATATATATCTTCTCTCCATTGCATCATATCATGATCTCTTGCTCCCATAAGGATCATTAATAGAATTGGCCTATAGTCAACAACCACAGGATTAGTATAGAATGTCCAAGATTAGACTATACTAGAGTTGGACACCATATTTCAAAATGAGATAGTTTTGTGAGATGGATTTGTTTACTCAAGGTGATCATAAGACCAGTTAACATGATTGAGAAACTATCTCTTGTATAGCTAGGCTTGATCTCATTCTCATGGTTTGATATTATGGGCCTTTACTAGGTGTCATCTAGTTTTCTTAGAATTAGGTGACTCTTTTATCACACTTGATATGAATTTTAGAGAGAATCTTGCAAAATAGTCATACCGAGTCTAGTAGTAGGTCCAAAATGGTCTAGGACTTACTAAAGGTGATTTGGAATTTATATTGTACACTCAAGGTAGATTCCATTTGAGTGGTTTGAATGCATGAGGTACTCCAGATTATTTTGGATTAAATGTGATGGATTTTGATACATAGCTAGGATTTTAGAGAAATATATGCAAAGTAGGTTCCAAGTTGTCTCACAAACGTAAATACTTTAGCCTAATCTCGTTGATTTTCTTCTTATGATTGAGTCCATACATCAAGCGCTAACTCTCCAAAAATTCTAAAGTTAGCATATTTTATTATTGTAGTTGAGTCCATTCATCAAGCTCTAACTCTCTAAGTATATGTATATATAACATGAGTTCAAAATAAGGGGTTTTTAAAACACCATTTTTATACATTTTTTACATACAGTAGGGTGTCATATAAAGGGGTTACTTGTAGATTGAATAGAAAAGTGTTGTGTTTTATTCAAGAAAAATTCACAGATTAGGATATTTATAAATAGGCCATGAATGCACATTATATAGAGGATATATATATATATATATATATATATATATATAGTGAACCCCTCGAGGTATTCTAAAGCTAGCATATTTGAAATGGGTGGTATTGGAGGTGATCTATATGTTAGTTTGGGTGATTTTAATCAATTATTGACTCAGTCAAGGTGACTGGAGACTCAATACATTCATGCCTTGTTATATTTAATTGAATCAATGTCTCTAGAGCTTATTATTGGTGTAGATTGATTGGACACTATTGGATGGTGCTCTATGTGTCTAGTCAAGACAATTGCCTACTTTTGGGATCCCATCAAGGTGATGATTGGATGCCTAAGTTGCATTGGAGGTGATGTTTGCTACAAATTTAGTATTTGTGTTTTGTGGAATGTCATGAGATGCTTATTAACAAGGTCTAGAATAGGCAACATCAGACAATCCAAGATCAAGAATTTACCCACCATTGACAATATACAACCAATTGAGGTGATGTTTTTTCACTTTGAATGAATATATATTGATGAAAATTTAAAATTTGAGATACAAATGTAGAGTATTTGAATCCACCAAGAACAAATGATGTTTTTAACATAGTCAAGGTGAATATTACACAAATTTTGGCAAATTAGGAGGAGTCTAATTATGCAAAGAGTATGTAAGATATGGATCTCATGTTTCTTCAACAAATGCACAATTTTTGTAGATATAAAATATATTCTTAGTAGATAGAACAATCAATTCAATTAACCACTTTTCTTATTTTAAGTGAAAATTCTATGATTGGTGCATACCTATCAAGGGTGGAGCCTCTATCGACAACATTTTTAACCCTTATACAAAAGAAGCTAATGAGAAAAGTTGAAAATCAAAATCAAAGTGCAAGAAAATCCATAAAGGCTGCTAAATTTTATTTTGCAAACTTATGAAAGGTCTAAGGAGATTAATGTATTATAGTAATGATCCATTCATGAGGCACACAAATTATACTTTCCAAGCCATAAATTTCAAGTGAAAATATAACAATTTTTTTGGAAACTTTATGAGAGCCATACCAACTCTTGTGTAAGTTGTAACATATCTTGAGGTTACATTAGAGGACTCAAAATGGATGTGAGGATTTTGGGAAATATTTATTCACCTTTTATCTTTGTGCATAAAGAGTGTCCACAATGGCCAAAGTGTGTGCAAAAATGAGAAGGATCAATGACTAGTCAATTGGAAAAGGATAGAGGGTACCAAACCTAAAATGGAAAGCTTAAATCTAATGTATAAAGTAAATTTTTAAGTTTCCACTCTCCTATCTTCTTTTTTACTAGCTTGTGGCAACCATTGATTGAAAGTGCAAGAGATTGAGAGTAATAGAGTGAGTTGAGCAAGAGACCAAGTGAGGATGAATAACATCTTCATTCCTTCTCTTCTTCCCATCTTTCTTATAGAGATCAAAGGATAATTTGAGTGAGAGGTAGTGTAGAATAGAGTGAGGGATTGATCCAGAGCCTTTTTCAATCCTCGTTTTGTCCTTGTTTTTCTCAATCTTCCTCTCTCAACTCGAAGCTACAATAGTTAGATACAAAGGAGGAGAGACAATGGCTTAAAGAGTAATGCATCACTTATGAGACTAAAAACAATCTTGCTATGTTTTCAACAAAAAATGTGATGATGAGTGATTCTATTACATTTTTGGATCTCTAGTTTTCTTGGTTCATGAGGAGCGAGAGTGGTTTGAAGTGACAATACAAGAGAGATGAGAGAGAGTTAAGCCATAGGTATATAAAGCTATTAAAATGATAAGTCTTTGTCTATTATTCTATTGTTGAGCTCTCGTAGACCCTAGCATTTTGGTTTTGTTGTTGCTGGGGTAAGATAGAATCTATTCACCTAAGGTGCTCGAATTTTTAGTGTATAGAAAAATAAGAGGGGTTGTGTGCTTGGTAGGGATGAAATGAGGAGGAAGTAATATCTTGCTTGTATGACTTAGTCTTTCTAAAACAATCATGGCTAGACCAAATTGACAAGAAATTGATTTGAGGATCAAAAGTAGATTTAACTAGATTAGAAACTATTGAGAAAAATCATTTAAAAATATAAACTCTCCAATCTTGTGGGATCAATATTGTGCTTGATGATTCACTAGTTGCTTGCATTATATTGGCTATGCTTCAATATTGACATTCTTGAGAGCTTGACTAGATGTTTGGAAGTGAACAAAGTTGCTATTCAGCCTTGATTATGCAGAGACTCATTTTTTCAGTCTCCTTGTATGCTTGCATGCTTCAAGATTGACACGGTTGAGTGCTTGACTAGATGTTTGGAAGTGAATAAAGTTGTTGTCAAGCCTTGACTATGCAGAGAGTCATTTTGTTAGTCTACTTGTATGCTTGCATGCTTAGACTTGCCTACAACTAATAGGTACTTTCATACTTGCACTTGGACTCTAGTAACCTCTTGGATTAACTAGAATTATCATGCTTGTTTACTTTTGTGCATGAATTTTTGAGTCCTAGTCTACCTCATTAAATCCATTACTAGAAGATCCTCAAATCCCCTTGACATAGTTATACACCAAAAGCACAAAAAAAGCAATTAGATTTGTTTCTCAAGATAAGAGCATTACTAATTAATATGCTTTGAGAGTTGAAAAGATGAATGGGTTGCCTCTTACCCATCCATCCTCCAATCCTCACTAAGAGAGCTAAAGAAGGGCACCACCTAGCCAAAGGGAGGATAGGCTAGGACATCCCTTTCCTCCTCAAAGAGAATAGAAAAAATCAAAACACAACTTCACAAGAGAGAATTTGTAGCTCATCTTAAGGAAAATGAAGATGATGGAAGGTTAAGAGAGGTGATTGATTCTAAATTCTCCCATGAACATATATATATATATATATATATATATATATATATATATATATATATATATATATGAGGAAATAAGGATTTTTCACCAATAGAGCATATGACAAATCTTATTTAATAATTTTAAGTATGAGTGTAGAGGGAGAATTAAAAGAGAGTGCATATGATCTAGACACCATATTAGGATATGAGAGAGAGAGAGAGAGAGGAGAAGAGATAGATAAGAGAATTAAAAGAGAGTACATATGATCTAGACACCATATTACGATATGACACAGAGAAAGAGAGAGAGAGAGAGAGAGAGAGAGAGAGAGAGAGATGAGAAGAGAGGAAGACAAGAGGAGAAGAGATAGAGAAAGCTTGCCATTATGTATTCATGGAATGCTACATAATAAAAGAGACTCACTCATAGCTTACCTCAAAGAGATGGACTAGCATGAGGGTATTCTAGAATACTCTCATGTGCTTGTCATTCTATTTCTTTACATCTCCATGGGCACCTTATATAGCCTACATGAGGGATTACATTAAGCTAATTTTCTTGATTAGCATAAGCTTAGATGATGTATGGCATCTTTGAAAATATGGAGAATAGTAGATGGGACAAGTCCCCACCTTGGTTATCATGCAAGAAGCCAAGGGTGGTGGTAGAAAAGCTAGAGAAAGGGAGCTAGATTACAAGAGGTGGGTGTCAAAATCACATTATTATAATATATTTACAAGAATGATAAAATGGAAAGTTGATGTGATAAGGGTGAAAGAGAGAAGAAAATTGCATGCAGCCACCAGTTTTTGCACCTTAACTTCAAATCGGTGAAGAATTTGAAAAAAGTTTCTTTTGCAACTCTATAGACCAGGTCAAAATTGATTGGGTAATGTGGGACTTTTCTTGAAATTCACTTTTTTCTGGGATTTATTGAAATGATAAAAAATAGCTTCCAAAAGCTACTTTGACTTTAGTTCCTTATATATATATATATATACATATAAGCATGTGACAGAGGGGGTCCATGCTTGTAAGCTTTTGTGTAAGATCTAAATGACACCATGATGTGGACATTGACTTGTGTACAAGGGTGAGGTGTTCTCTAATGATTGTGATAGATTCCAAATCTTGGTGATGCAGGTGGAACCCATATGTAGTTGGAGGCTAGTCCTTTGAAAAAATCTATGTACTCACTCAACCCCTAGGTGTAATCCATTTTCACCTTCACTAAGATAACCCATCCCTTTTGCCCTTTACATTGACATCCCTCCTAAGAACTCATTTTCTCACTTGCTAGAGTTATCATAACTGAGAAGCAATGTAGCATACCTAGTGCTTGAAGTCTAAACCCAAAGTGATAAGATGTAGGGTTTAAGCTATGGGTAAGGCTCTTGATAAGGGTTTTGTCCAAATTTTGTGGTAGAAATCCAATTTGTAAAAAATCCAAATCATTAGTCCTCCCTTTAGGCTAGAGGCATTGATGCCTCTAGCTTACTAATCATGGTCCAATAGAGTAGGGAGGACTACACCCCCTCATTGGTGGCTCTTCGTCGAATGGTTGCTCCAAAGTGTCCCTAATTCTTTGAAAATAAGGCTTGAGTCGCCATCCATTTATCCTACTTGTGAACCATCCCATCCATGTCACCTAGCTTATAGTTGCCATTTGGATATATCCTTATGACCATGAATGGTCCTTCCCACTTGAACACAAGTTTAGCATCCTTTCTGTTATCAAAGCGGTTATCATAGCATAGCACAAGTGATCCTTCCCTTATGTGGTTGCTAGCCAGCTTCTTATTAAATGTCTTTTTTCTCTCTTTAGTCTACATAGAATGGTGGATTGTTGCTTTTTTGTCTAACTCCAGCCTCTCTAGATCCAAGATCCTTTCCTCTAACTTCTTATCATGATTCTTCTCTCGACTGGCTACTAAAACACATAAGCTGGTCAATTCTACCTCTATAGGAAGCAAATCCTCTTGGCCATAAACGAGGTGAAATGGAGTTTAGCCAAGTGAGGTTCTGAATGAAGTCCTATAAGCCCAAGGAGCTACACTCAATTTTTTATCCCTGTGTTTGGGGTGCATGTGTACTTGCTTGGTAATTATATTACAAATCAGCCCACTCAACTTTCGACCAAAGCATTACACTGTGGGTAGTAGGGAGTAGAATGCCTGCGCTTGATTTTTAGCCTTTCCATTAGCTCCCCCACTAGATTAGCCCTAAAACTAGAACCCTAATTAGAGATAATTTCTAAAGGTGTGCCAAACCTGCAAAAAATGTTTTCAAACATAAAAATTTCCACTTCTTAGGCTGTGATCCTACTAGTTGCTGAAGCCTCTGCCCACCTCGTCATGTAGTCCACACCCATTATGAGTGCTAGATTGAGTTCGTGGGAGTGGTCCTATTGCATCAATCCCCCATTTCTCAAATGGACCATATGTAGTTATGGGATTGTGTTCCTCATACACTATCTTCCTTGGTCTAGCACAAGTATCACATGTGCGACACTAATGTTGCACCTCTCGATGCAGACTAGGCCACACAAAACCAGCTTGGAGAATCTTTCTACTGGTTCTTGAGCAAAATTTCTGCCACAAATCCCCTCATAGTAGCACATCCATAATCTCCTTTGCTATTGGCACCCTTCTAAGCACTACATCATTTCCTTTGCAATACAACACATCATTTATCAAGTGGTATTTAGTGGCCTTAGTAGCCATCCACCTTTTCTCACTCTTACTCATATGTGTAGGTGCCTCACCATGCTCAAGAAAATAAAGCACATCTTGTAGTTGAAACTTATCCTCAAACAAGGGGAGCTTTACTGCAATGATGCCCACCATTACCTCTTTCAATTTTTTAGCTGGGAGCATTTGCCTCGTCATTTGTGCACCTTGGCACAAAATAAATTTGGGCTTTCGGTAGCTTCCTCATGAGAGTTTTAGATTCTCTCATTTTCTCGGCTAAGTTATCATTTTTACAAGACCAGATTCCTTTCATTTTCTTAACAATTAGCATAGAATCCCAAAAAACATTAACTCAAGTGACACTATGTGAGAGACACCACCTCAAATCTAAAAGCAAGGCTTGATATTCTACCTCATTGTTAGAATGGACATCCTCTAGGTTGATATCTTCTCCATAAAGTTTGTCACCTTTGGGATTGAATACCACTATTCCTGGTGCCGCTCTGTCTTTAATACACTTGTAGCCCCATTGAAGTAGAGGGCATGGAAATTCTCCACTCATGATAGGTCCTCAAGAGGAGTTGTCTCCACTTTAACCTTTCCCTTCTCTTTTTCCTTCTTTTGATGGCATCTATGGGTCAACAAATTAGCTAGGTAGGCCTAAGTAGAGTCCTCCACCTTGAAGGTGTAGTCAAACTCTTGGAGTCATATCACCCAATTAGCAATTCTAGTTGAAATATCCATGCGCTCTAAGGCATAGGGAGATTTCTCTTCTGTCGTGATCACTGTGAATGGCCTAGGGAGAAAATAAGGACGAAACGTTCTTACAGCAAACATTAGAGACAAAACCATCACCTCCACCATCATTACCCTGCTAGAAAAGTAAACTGGCCTCATCAGGCCAGTTTTAGCATCCTTCTGTATTAGTGTTACCCTAGAGTATCTTCCCCAAAACTCGGGTTGACAAAAAACTCTTGATCCCAACAAGGTTGTAAAATTATGGGAAGGGTGTTGAGAGCCTTCTTCACCTCATGAAAGCACCTTTCGCTTTCATCACTCCATAGGAGCTCCTCAGAGTGGGTCAACTATTACAGTGGAAACACTAATTGGGAGAGGAGATGAATGAACCGCCCCATATATCACACCTTCTGAATGAAAGAGGTTAGTTGCTTCACAGAAGATGGTGACGGCACCGCCAATAGGGCCTTAACTTTGTTTGGATCCGCTTCAATTTTCCTCTCACTTATGACATGTCCTAACAAAGTTACACTACTTTCGCCAATGTGACACTTCTGATGGTTTAGCTGCCCCCCCATTTGTGCGAGGTGGTTGAAAGCTTCATCCACCTTCCTTAGATGTAGAGCCTTAGAACTATAAATACAAAAATCATCAATAAAGGCCTTGATGGACTTACCAAAATATGGCTAGAAGACATAATCATGAATTGTTGGAAGGTAGCTGGGGCATTTATTAATCCAAATAGTATTACTTTGTAAGCAAAATACCCCCAAGGCTTGATGAAGGTGGTCTTCTATTGATCCTTCTCAGCTATTCGGATCTAGAAATAACCTAAATACCCATCACAAATAGTGTATCTCTCATGCCCGGCCACCTCATTGAGTATTTCATCCTAAAAGGAAAGAGGGAAGTAATCTCTCTTTGTTGCAGCATTTAGCGGCTTGTTGTCCATACAAATCTGCCATTTTCCATTCTTCTTGGGTGTCACCACTATAGGTGAGACCCACTCTAAGTCCCCTACTGGATAGATGAAACCTGCCTTCAAAAGTCGTTGCACCTCAGTGAGTAGAGTTTTTTGTTGAACTACTCCCAACCATCGTAGCCATTGCATCATTGGCCTTGCTCCATCTTTTATATTAATGTGATATTGTACTGTTGTCACACTTGTGCTGCGTTCATAATCAGAAATAAAAAGTGCGGAGTGTTTTATCACCACTTCTATGTAGGCCGCCTTCTCCTCAGCTAATAGATCCTTAGCCAATATTTTTTCTAACCCCTCCTTCTCGACCTTTGGAAGCTGCTATAGAATTTCACTACTAGAAGGCCGTTTAAATGTAATCCCCATAGCTTCTAGAGAGATTTCTTCCTCATATCATTAGAAGACTCGCCCCTCTGTCATAGATTACCAATCCTCATTGGAACTCCATTCATTCGCTGTGGTCTCTAACACAAGATCCTCGTATTGGCCCTCCATGTTGTAGATAGTGCTCTTCCAATTTTTCTACAACCCCTTCTATGGCCTTAGCTCTAAGGCCCCTGTCTCCCAATTTTTTCTATGGCTTTCATTCCCACTAGCCATGGTTGCCCAAGAATGAGTGGATAGCCATCCCCCTTCACTGGCATCACATACATGTCAAGCTCCAATTGCACTCCATACACTTTTACCTTGACTTTCTTTATGACTCCCAAACAATTTACTACTACATTGTTAGCCATTTTGGCCCCAAATTCAATAGTTCACTTATCTCTAATCCCAAATGATGCATCAACTTTTTTGTCATGACACAAATCTCTACACCTCCATCCACATATGTCTTTGATACTCTCTGCCCATTGATTTTGGCTTCCACTAGAGGCACAATATCTTTCCTCTTTCTAGCCGCCTTGATTGCATTCACGTGTCTATCCTTCATGGGTCTAATGCTTACCATCTTTGACCATTTTCGTCGCACTATTGGAGATAGATGCAGTAATTGTGGCCATGAAATTTTTTGCCCTTGATCCCTCACATCAGCAAGAAAATCATAAGCTCTAGTATCTTTACCCAAGGAAAAATCATCTGGCTCAATGCATTGGCGTGAGCGAGTCCTCCCATTTTTATTGTAGCGTGTCTTTACAACCTTTGAAGACTCTGCCTCTTCTTCCATATTCTCAATTCTACGGGCTTTCTTCACTGGCATTGCTTTAGCCTCTACTACTTTGGCCTTCCCTTTGACATCACTCTCATCCAAACTAATCATCCTGACATCATGATTCTCTGGCACCTAGACAGGCAAGGGCGGCACCTTTGCAAGTGGTCGAGGAAGCTAGAGAACTTGAACCGGTGGTGGAGGCCATAGATTTGGTGGAACAAGCCTCTCCCTAGGTGGTGTCACTTGTTTACCCCTCCTTCTTGGTTGGAACCCATTTCCTGGAAAACACATGGAATGAGGGCAAAAGTACATACCACGGCCAGTCTCCCCATAATTATAGCAAACATACTCTCTTTCTTGTCTTCTTGGACCTCAATTGCCTTCATTTGTGAGGGGAGGGGCCGTACTCCTTGCATTAAATTCAATGAAAGGCTTTCAAGTTGATTAATGATGCGTTGTAAGAGCTCTTGCTATGGCCTCTCTAGTTTGGTGGGGCCTCTGTTATTTCTCTAGGCATTGGCATGGTTCGTAAAACCTACATGGGCTCAACTCCCCCTTCAATTGGGCTTGATACTTCAATTTCCTATCTTTTTCCCTAGCATAAGTGATTGATTCTTCATAGGATGTGAGAAACTTACCTTTGACCTTCTCCCTTAGTAGCCTAGGATGGAGTCTGCGACTAGAAAAAAATATTTCTTAAGGCAATCATGTACTCTCTCCCTCAGTTAAAAAGGCTGTCCATTTATCCCACAATTTTATAAACATGCCTTCATATGCTTGGTACTCCCCTGGTAAGGTTTGGCGAAGATCTAGGAGTTTTCTCCAAAGATCTTCAAGAGACTCTGTATCTTGGTACTCATGCAAGAATGTGGTCTTGAGATCCTCCCAATTACCCCTTGTAGCCTTTGGGAGAGCTTGATACCACAGTCAAGCATCATTCTTTAGAACTAAAGAGAAGGCCCGTACTTTGGTTGCTTCATCATCCTAGCCTTTGACTAGGAAGGCCATTTCTAAGTCATCCAAAAAGTCTAGAGATTTCTCCCCTTTGTGTCCAAAAGATCTTGGAAAAGCCATGATAAGAAGATGTTGATCTAGCTCAATATAAAACAAAGATGAACACGTACAAAACAAAGATGAGCATGTCTAGTCCCAAGTTTGTAAGGGTAGAATAAATGGATTCACAGATGAATTAATTTTAACAAGACGATGAGGGCCCAATAAGCCCCTTATGATATTTTGGAACCTGAGATTTGTGCTAACTATTATGTGCACTGTTTGCCTAGCAAGAGGACGGATAGATCCACACAAATCCCTATGGTTCATGGGATGTACTTAGAGTAGAATAAATATGTGTACATTAAATAAAATGTTATAATCCAAAATAGGAAATATTATGAGATCAGGGGACAATAAGATCTCTCTCAAGCTCTCAGCTCCAAAATAGAAGACCTGAAAATGTATCTTTCTACTAATGCATACATCCACCCTAATGTTTTGAACCGATTGAAAGTTGTAGAAAATAGGATTATGCATTTGTGCATTAATTACAAATTTCCACTACAAACTTTCATAAAGCGTGTTGTTGAAGCTCTGGCCTCTTAGATCCCACCATTTGAGAGATGTGAAGGATTTTCTCACTAGTGATTAGCCTAGCTTTGATGTGACCATCATCGGCCTTGTAAAGTATAGTGGTACTCTTGAGCAATGAATCCCTTGAATAGGGTTTGATGAAGACTCCTCCCTAGTGATCTCTTTACAAACACTCGTTGAAGAAGAGGACAACTCTTTAGATGTTTCTTTCTTCATAGAAATTGTAGAGCGTAGCTTGAGAATTCCTCAGCGGGGGCACAAAAAATGAGAGCTGAAAAGATGAGTGGGTTACCTTTTACCCACCTATCCTTTAATCCTCACTAAGAGAGCTAAAGAAGGGCACCACCTTATGAAAGAACAAATTTTTGGCACCACTAAAAGGAGAATATGTGATTGGAGAAGAGAGGGAAGGGAAAGAGGCTAGGACGTCTCTTTCCACCTCAAAGAGAATAGAAAAAACCAAAATACAACTTCACAAGAGAGAATTTGTAGCTCATCTTAAGGAAAATGAAGATGATGGAAGGTTAAGAGAGGTGATGGATTCTAAATTCTCCCATGAACATATATATATATATATATATATATATATATATATATATATATATATATATGAGGAAATAAGAATTTCCCACCAATAGAGCATATGACAAGTCTTATTTAATAATTTTAAGTATGAGTGTAGAGGGAGAATTAAAAGAGAGTGCATATGATCTAGACACCATATTAGGATATGAGAGAGAGAGAGAGAGAGAGAGAGAGAGAGAGATAGAGAGAGAGAGAGAGAAAAAAAGGAGAAGAGATAGAGAAGAGAATTAAAAGAGAGTACATATGATCTAGACACCATATTAGGATATGACACACACACACATACACACACACACACACAGATGAAAAGAGAGAAAGACAAGAGGAGAAGAGATAGAGAAAGCTTGCCATTATGTATTCATGGAATGCTACATAATAAAATAGACTCACTCATATCTTACCTCAAAGAGATGGACTAGCATGAGGGTGTTCTAGAGTACTCTCATGTGCTTGTCATTCTATTTCTTTACATCTCCATGGGTACCTTACATAACCTACATGAGAGATTAGATTAAGCTAATCTTCTTGATTAATATAATCCTAGATGATGTATGGCATCTTTGAAAATATGGAGAATGGTAGATGGAACAAATCCCCACCTTGGTTATCATGCAAAAAGCCAAGGGTGGTGGTAGAAAAGCTAGAGAAAGGGAGCTATATTACAAGAGGTGGGTGCCAAAAGAACATTATTATAATGTATTTACAAGAAGGATAAAATGGGAAGTTGATGTGATAAGGGTGAAAGAGAGA
The DNA here is from genome assembly GCF_053477565.2 of Lygodium microphyllum. Lineage (NCBI taxonomy): Eukaryota > Viridiplantae > Streptophyta > Polypodiopsida > Schizaeales > Lygodiaceae > Lygodium > Lygodium microphyllum. The sequence continues at coordinate 139,577,761 of NC_141135.1, read as the reverse complement.
AGAAAATTGTGTGTAGCCAACAGTCTGCGCATTCATAACTTCAAATCGGTGAAGAATCTAAAAAAAGTTTCTTCTGCAACTTTGTAGACCACGTTGAAACCGGTCGAATAATGTGAGAATTTTCTTGAAATTGTTTTTTTCTAGGATTTATTGAAATTATAAAAAATAGCTTCCAAAAGCTACTTTGACTTTAGTTCCGTATATATATATAAATACATATAAGCATGTGACAGAGGGGGTCCATGCTTGTAAGCTTTTGTGTAAGATCCAAATGACACCATGATGTGGACATTGACTTGTGTACAAGGGTGAGGTGTTCTCTAATGATAGTGATAGATTCCAAATCTTGGTGATACAGGTGGAACCATGTGTAGTTGGAGGCTAGTCCTTTGAAAAAATCTATGTACTCACTCAACCCCTAGGTGTAATCCATTTCCACCTTCACTAAGATAACCCATCCCTTTTGCCCTTTACATTGATATCCCTCCTAAGAATTCGTTTCCCCAATTGCTAGAGTTATCATAACTGAGAAGCAATGTAGCATACCTAGTGCTTGAAGAGTAAACCCAAAGTGATAAGATGTAGAGTTTAAGCTATGGGTAAGGCTCTTGATAGGGGTTTTGTCCAAATTTTGTGGTAGAAATCCAATTTGGAAAAAACCCGGATCAGCTTCTTGACCTTGATATTGCTTTCTAGCTAACCTAACTAACCTAAAGACTGGCCCCATCAAGGAGAAAGCCACAAAGGTTGTTTCAATGCCATCTTACCCTACCCCATGATTGTAAGAAAAGGGGACTCTTGTGCAATTTGTGGCCAATAAAAGCAACCAACATGAGAAAAAAAACCATAATTACCCTCTGAATAATGGTATCATGCTACACATGATTGACCTAGACTTGTACATGATCCATCACAACCTTGCCCATTATTTTATTGGCCTTGAGTCATCAGCATGCTACAATCCCCTACTTGTTACGTAAGATTGATACCTAGCCTACATTTCTAGGAGACCATAATTTTAACCCAAGTGGCCATTTAAGGCCATGAATCTAGCTTTGTCTGATGATCTTGGTTCCACAGAACATGACTCTTAAAGCACCCCCCCACAATCCACCCATTGTCATCATGAGCCACTTGGACTACATCACAACTCTCTTGGAGCAACCTACGCCTCCATCTTGGCACCTATCATTCATTTCAAGAGGCTACAAGTTCCTAAGTTAGTAACTTCATGTATGCTAGCCAAATCATCTACTTAGTTAATGAATTTCACTTTACCATATACTAAATCAGCATACATATCAAGATAGTAACCCATGACTGAAACGAGGACAAGCATAGCTCAAGAAAATGACTCCAATCTACCAAACATAGAATCCCATTAGCCCACAAGTGGAGAAACTACCCACACTTGTAGGAGAAGAGAGAAAGAGTGTCAATAGCTTGTGGGGGTTTGTTGATTAGATTAAGAAATGAAGATAAATGATAAAAGAGTCAATTGTGATAAACTAGGTGATGTATTGTAGCCTACAAGCTGTGGAGGAGAAGAGAGAAGGGAGATCAAATTGGAATTGGTATCAATATTGGCATCAATGTTGTAGCTTGGAAGCTATGGAGGAGAAGAGAGAAGGGAGATCAAACATTGACATCAACCTTGAGCTTGTTTCATCACCAACAAGCAAGAGGTACTGTTCATAGCCTTCCTTCTATTTGAATGTCTATGGTTGTTTGAAAACTTATTACATGTGCATCAACATCTCATAGCCATCCTCCTTTCATGCCATCAAGAACTATTCAACTCAACCTTGAGGCATCAATTCTCAAATCCAAGTCTTGCTTAATTGATAGCTAGGAGAAAGATAAGAAAACTAGGTAGTTGTAGCCAAGAGACAAAGAGGGAGGTAGTTTTGCACCATATAAAGGAAACCACAAAATAAAGGTAACGCCAATAGGTGACATTATTTTGACTCCCAAATTCCTAGATCATCAGCCATGACTACTTTGAATGCAAGTTAGATTGCAATTCCTACTACCAAGTTTGCTTGTCTCCTTAGGTTGCTATATCAACATAAGTCTACCTACTTCCTTAATCATTAGTAGCCTCCTTTCCTACACAAATATTGTATAACTTGATTCAACCTACTTCCATACAAGTCTCCTTGCCACATCAGTTTCATCTTACACATCTCTTTGGACTACCCCACAATTGAGAGGTCTACTTGCTTAACCACCTACTAAGACTACCATATCATTAGTCTATTCATTTCAATCTACTTGATTACCCATAACTAGAGTGAGTTTTCTTCCTTGCCCATCTACCCATCTACTTAGACTACTTGCCCAAGACTAGCGACTTATCTATTTGACTATAGAAGTCTTATAGCCAAGACCAAGATCGCATAGGCCTAGTTGTCCAAGGCCAAGACTAAAATCCAAGCTTGATAGTCTACTTGTCCATCTACTAACTTGGACTATCATATTATCCAAGTCTACCTACTTGGGTGATCCCCTTGTGTACTTTTCTACCTACATACCTACTCTCAGCCTAACTATAATTACTTTACTTAAATGATGTCTTACATCATCACTAGCCTACCTAATCTACATGCATGCCCAAGGGAGTTGACTACTTGCCCACAATTTTGTGCATGCTTATGAGCTAGTGCCAAACCATCATTGAGCTTATTCAAATATTAGCCTACTTGTGTACGTGTTTGCCTTGTTGAAATCTCAAGCTAAATACAAGTTGACACTCATGTACTTGGATGTCTTTTTTAAATTCACATGATTGGTGTGGTTAGTACTTGCATTAGCATATGCTACTAGTGACACTTTATATAGCAAAACATCAATTAGTCCACCTACCTTATTATGGCATTTATATCTATCCATCCATCTTGCTAGTTAATGTGTTCACATTTTGGACCACTAGTATATTATATATGTTTCATTTTTTGTTATATTTTTCTTGGGGGGTCAACCTATAAGACATCATCTATATAATGTGTGTTCAAAGAACATTAAGAAATACCCTTTCTTTACATGATGGAAGGCCCTAAAATGACCCCTTTAACTTTACTAAACTTATTTTTTTTAAAGAAATACCCTTTCTTTACATGATGGAAGGCCCTAAAATGACCCCTTTAACTTTACTAAACTTATTTTTTTAAAATTGTAATGTAAATATAATGCTATAAATTTTACTAAATATAATACTCTTTCTTTTGAACTTCAGTGGTGGTCAATAAAAAATGCTACTTGGTGTGCTACATATATTTATTGTGAAAGGTTACATAAGACTTGCTTATTGTTTTGTATCAATTTTATGATAATAGTAGAGAACAACAAAAACACCTTCATTGAGAAGTTGGACAAGAATAACTACCCATCATCACACACACACACACACACACACACACACACACACACACACACACACACACACACACACACACACACACACACACACACACACACACACACACACACACACACACACACACACACACACACACACACACAGATCTGAATACTTTGAAGAAAGGGAAAAACTCTTTCAATGAGTATTTTTGAAGATGAGGAGCATTGTAAATACTTTGGCAATGATTGATGCAATGCCTGATGATAATGATCTATTATCATCTACTTTAGGTGGTCTTAAAATAATGAAAAGGCTTGGAATTTGTTTATTACTTCTATGTATGTACAAAAGCCATTTCTAGATTTTGATGAGTTGGTCTTTGTCATGATCATTAAAGAGATCAATATGTAAGCTGAATCATTTTTTTTAAATGTGAATATATCCAAGTATTCTACTCTAGTTGAAGGAGGGGATGTGGCAAGTCCTCTTCAAGAGGTCGTGGTATGGGACATACTGGTGATAACCAACAAAACAAGTTAAACCATTAGTTTGGTGATATGCAAGTCTCATAAGTCCGTTGCAACTTTAGAGACAAGGGGAAATCTAGAGAAAGAGGTGGATGGTAGAACAATAGATATTCTAGTAGATCTAATATCTTTTGTCATCATTGTGTCAAAATAGATCATATTATAGCCCATTGCTATACTAAGAAGGATGGTATCCATAGTGGTAAATTGCAAAACAACTGGGAAACTATGCATCATCTTCATGATAGAATTAAAACAAAAATGAGCATATATTTGTCATGTAGTATATGATGAATGTTATTATAAAAAAGGAGACGCACAATGATGTATAGTATGTTGATTTAGGTGCATCTAAGCATATAACCAATGATACTAAATGGCTTGGAGAGATGTAAGATTTACAAAATTCAAGTTATGTACATACATGTTGTTGAGATTCAGAGAGACAGAGACAGAGAGTGAGGAGCAAGCATGCTCTCATCTTCTTCATTCATTCATTCTATCATTACCACACACAAAGAGTAAGTGTATACAATAGTACTAAGGTCCGTAGGACCATTCACACTAGGTCTAAGACCACCGACTTATTTAATGTCCCACACTTGTTGATACAGCTGGACAAGACTAACGTCGGGGTCACACATACTACGAGCTTGATATTCTAGCACTCCCCCTCAAGCTCAAATCATTTGATGAACTCCAAGTAGCTGTCTAAAACTACTGAACTTATCTTTACCCAAAGACTTGGTAAAGATATCTGCAACTTGTTCATTAGTCTTTACATGCATAAGATCTACTCTCCTTGCAAGAACCATCTCTCTGATAAAATGGTAGTGTACCTCTATGTGTTTTGTCCTGGCATGGTAAACTGGATTCGTTTCCAGGAGTACACTACTGAGATTGTCACATAATAAGGTCACTGGAGCATCCACGTGAATATCCAAATCAGCCATAATCTTGAGCAGCCATGAAATCTCACATGTTGCCAATGCAGCACCCTTGTACTCTGCCTCAGTGCTAGACAATGCAACCGTTGGTTGCTTCTTGCTGCTCCAGCTGATTAATGTCCCACACGTGCTGATACAGCTGGACAAGACTAACGTCGGGGTCACATATACTATGAGCTTGATATTCTAGCACTCCCCCTCAAGCTCAAATCATTTGATGAACTCCAAGTAGCTGTCTAAAACTACTGAACTTATCTTTACCCAAAGACTTGGTAAAGATATCTGCAACTTGTTCATTAGTCTTTACATGCATAAGATCTACTCTCCTTGCAAGAACCATCTCTCTGATAAAATGGTAGTGTACCTCTATGTGTTTTGTCCTGGCATGGTAAACTGGATTCGTTGCCAGGAGTACACTACTGAGATTGTCACATAATAAGGTCACTGGAGCATCCACGTGAATATCCAAATCAGCCATAATCTTGAGCAGCCATGAAATCTCACATGTTGCCAATGCAGCACCCCTGTACTTTGCCTCAGTGCTAGACAATGCAACAGTTGGTTGCTTCTTGCTGCTCCAGCTGATTATGCCACTTCCAAAGCCAAAAGCATAACTACTCATAGATGTGCGATCATATGAGCATCTTGACCAATCCGCATCTGTGTATCCAATTAGTTTCAAGGGCTTATCTCTCATATAGAATAGACCATAATCTACAGTGGACTTAACATATCTCATAATCCGCCTAACAGCATCCAAATGTGGCTTCCTGGGCTTCTACATAGACTGACTTATGAGCCCAACTGCATAACTCAAATCCGGCCTAGTGATGGTCAAGTAGATCAGACTTCCAACCATCTGCCTATACATAGTCACATCCTGAATTTCAGCTCCAGTGCTAATGTCCAGCTTGACATTCTGATCAAGGGGTGTATCCAATGGTTTGCATTTAGCTGTGCCATACTTCTTCAGCATTTCCATGGCATAATGTTTCTGCATCAGCCATAAACCATTTTCATCCTTGATTACCTCAATACCCAAAAAGTATTTCAATTCACCTAGATCTTTCATGTCAAATTCAAATTTCAGCATCTTCATTACATGCTGTATTCCCAAGTCATCATCACCAGGGATTATCAAGTCATCAACATATATGACCAGTACTACTAAGCCACAGTCAGTATTCTTTGTAAATAAGCTGTGATCAGCCCTACCAACAGTAAATCCTAACCTTTGAAAGTAGTTTACTGATCCTAGCATGCCAAGCTCTTGGAGCCTGCTTCAGCCCATACAGTGTCTTTTTTAGCTTGCAAACATAATGCTGAAAATCAAGGTAAACATGCCCTTCTGGCTGAACCATGTAGACATCCTCTGCTAAGTCACTGTTAAGAAATGCATTCTTAACGTCCATCTATTGTAATTTCCACCCTCTAGCAGCAGCCAAGGCAATCACAGTGTGTATGGTTGCGATCTTGGCAACAGGGCTGAATGTTTCCTCATAATCAAGTCCATACTGTTGGGCATACCCCTTAGCAACCAGCTTGGCTTTGTACCTTTCCACACTGCCATCCAACTTACATTTGATTTTGTAAACCCATTTGCAACCAATGGTCTTTTTCCCTTCAAGCAGTGGCATAAGATCCCATGTCTTATTTTCAACCAAGGCATTCATTTCTTCATCCATGGCTGCACACCAGTTCTCATTTTCCACTGCTTCAACATATGTACTTAGTTCTTTGATCTCCATCACTTTTGTCATGTAAGCATAATGCTTTGCAGTGTAGCCACTATATGTCAACCTATCAATAGGATATCTGACTCTCTATGAGCTTCTAAGCTGAGGTGCACTACTCGATTCCCCTCTCTCATGAGGTGGAATGTACTTTCTCTGCCATGCGCCAGGTGTATAGATAGTCGGAATACCAAGTTCACTATCAAAGTGTCAGTAGACTCATATCTAGAAGTCATTCTACCAGGTGTCATCATCCCAGATACATCCTCAGTAACTTTCTCTTTTCCTTTGTCTACGACATCATATCTCCCCCTCACTGACATACTCGTGTCAGTGGACAGTGAGCTCCTCAATCTCCCTGTCCATGGAGATACTATCTGACTACTAGGTCCTGTCATAGCAGTGCTCTGTTGCATATCAATTGTAGATACATGAGTGGAAGGCATATCCGATGGCACTATTACCGGTGATACATACCAAGAACCCATCTCATCAAAAATAACATCCCTGCTCACCAAGGTCTCCCTGGTAGAGGGATCATAGCATTTGTATGCCTTCTTCTCCTATGAATATCCAATGAAAACACACTTATGCGCTTTTGGATCAAGCTTCTTCCTTTTTTCATCTGGAATATGCACATAAGCAAGACAACCAAAGACTTTCATGTGACTTACATCCGGCTTATAGCCATACAGCTTCTCAAACGGTGTCATCTCATGAATACCTGTAGTGGGAGTCTGATTCAAGATATACATGGCTATCATAAGAGCCTCAGCCCAATAATAGAGCGGCATCTTCTTCTCATTCATCATGGCACGAGCAGCTTCCATCAAGACCCTATTCTTTCTTTCAGCTACTCCATTCTGCTGAGGAGTGTAGCTGCAGGTAAGCTGCCTGCATATGCCATTTCGAGCCAAAAATTTGTTAAACTCATTTGATACATACTCCCCACCACTATCTGATCTTAAGCAAGAGATATAACAGTCAAATTCCTTTTCAACCTGCTTTTTAAACTACTGAAAAATAGCAAACACCTCATCCTTTGGCTTCAGAATGTAAACCCAAGTATAGCAACTATAATCATCAATGAATGTCACATAATACTTCGAGCCGCCCATGGATGCATTATGGGCTAGCCCCCAAACATCAGAGTGCACTAACTGCAGCCAACGTGTACTCTGCCTTACATGCCTGACAAATGGCAATCTCGACTGCTTACCAAACTGGCAAGCATCACATACATGACCAATGTTTGAATATTGGAACTTGGGTAAACCTGTAGCAAGCTATTTTTTCTGCATAATTTTCAGCCTTTGCAAATTTACATGCCCCACTCTCTTGTGCCAAATTTCCAAGTCTCTGATAGTGCCAGAACCATGGGCAAACATAGCTGAATTCAGCTCTGCCAAGGTAGCATCAAGAGTAAACATTCTGCCATTCTTGTGACCGCGAGAGCTATCAACTTGCATCCATTACCAAACTCTTCAATAAAGCAACCATGCTTCTTGAATCTAACCTGCAAGTTCTGCTCCCTCATCTGACCAACAGACAGTAGGTTCTTTGTAATCAAAGGAACATGTAATACATCATGCAAATTTTTCTTTCAGCCATCATGAACCACAAGAGGCACTTTGCCTTTATGCTCAATGCTATGCTGCGTGTCATCACCTGTACAGACATAGCCATTTTTTTCAGCCACCATATCCACCATATCAGTGAACCAATCACCATGAGGAGTCATATAGTTCGATGCACCTGAATCAATGTACCAAACTGCATCATCAGTGCATTTTTCAGCAACTCTGTCTTTTACATACTCCATGGCAAACAATCTATCTCCTGAAGTATCATCTGCCTGACTAGATGTAGCAAAATGCCCATGTTGTTTGCCTTTCTGATTGCCCTGCTTCTTCCAGCAGTCCTTGGCAATATGCCCATACTTCCCGCAGTAATGACAATCCTTATCCTTGTTCGGATTTTCAAATGGACGTTGCTGTTTCCAGGAGCCTCTACCTTTAGGGCTAGATCTCCCCCTGCCTCTAAAGTTTCCACCACTTCTTGCATTTGATACCTGCTGGTTGTTATTGCCATAGGATGCATTTTGCTGGCCTCCTTTGCCAAATCCATAGCCTGTACCACGGTTTCCACGGCCACATTGATTGGAATAGAAAACTGCATCCTTGTTTTTAGAACTGCTAGATCCTATAGCCAACCAAGATTAACCTCTTCATGGATAAGCAATGCAACCAGCTCATTGAAATCAGGCATTTTAGCCCGTATAGACACAGAAGTGTCAAAAGACTTATACTCAGGCCCCAAGCTATTCAAGGTCACAGCAACCATGTCTTCATTTTCAACATGTGAACCAACAAATGCCAACTGATCCGCAATGGTCTAACCTCCGTGACATAATCTTGTATAGATTTGATCTTCCTCTCCATGTTGTTGAACTTCTGCTTCAACTGTATCTTCCTGGCACTTGTGGTTGTGCCATAATACTTGACCAAAATGTCCCATGCATCCTTAGGAGAGCTGCAGTTCATTATCTGCATTACCATGGCATCTGAGATACATAAAGAGAGCCAGTGCAAGACTCTACGAGCTCTTTCTGTCCAAGCTCGATGTAATCATTTTTTATCAGTTGTAGGTTGATCTGGGAGCTCAGGTTCAGCTTCCACTCCAGTCACCAACTCCCAATAGCCTTTTCCTATTAAGAAGTTCTCCATGCGGAACTTCCATATGGCATAATTGTTACTGTCAAGCTTTTCCCCCACTATTTGGGTTATGTTGTTAGTCCTTTCTGCATTTTCCATGTTGTACCAGACACTATTTAGTCACTGCCTGACTTTTTGCAAGCCAACAAGTATGACTGACCAAGTTCAATCCTCAACTGTTTATGACAGTTTTCTACAATTAATTGTAGTAAAAAACCAGGGTATTTTAGCCCAATGACAGCTTCAAATAGTCCACAAATCAGTGGTCTAACTCATAAGTATACCAGTCAAGACATATGCTTTGGAGTTGCTTCAGCTTAACCTCCTGCAACCTCACTGCTAGGATAAATACATACAGTCTAAGAACTATAAATTGTTACTGACCAGTAGCCTATTCAAAGCCAAAACTGAGTCATATACATATCATACATATCCCAAACCTTCATAGACAACTGCTAGTACATGTAACAGTCCAAGCATAACCATACGGGCACTAAACAGTGCATATCCAACAAGTATAGGTGTCAAACTTCATGGTCATAGATTGCATTCAGCAAATAAAATGTCAAACCAAGATGTATTTCAGCCCAGGAGATCCTCAAACCACTTCATACACATGCCACTGTGTGTACAGGTCAATACATGACCAAACAAGCATCCGCAAACACTCTATCTGTAAGAGGCAATGTCATATAATGCATTCAATGTTTATGACCAGCCAATACCCTATGAATACATTTGTTTCCAAAATCATACTTTAGTTTTTAAGAGCTTCCAATGCTCATATCAATGCATATAGCATTCAACATTCATATCCCGTATCATACAACTCCTTGTAGGTAACAGAAGGCATGTACTTCCTCAAGGCCAATGAATTTATATTATTGACAGTTTTCAACCTGTCATTGACTTTCCAAAATTGAGCATTTCAGTCAATAACTTCAATCCACAACCATGTCAGACAATGCATATGGTTCCCAGAGCATGTATATGCTTCAACAAGTTCTCCTGAGCATGCCAAGAAGCTCAAGGCTCTTGAGTAGAGTCAAGTGTATGCTATACACTCACTAATTACAGCAGGTCTTCACTATTTTCAGATCTGTGATCAACTGTCACAGCTCATAAATGAGCTATACACCATGAGTTAGCATTCCAGGACAATAAACCATCTTCCAATGATGATTTAGCAAGCATTTAAGTGCTCCATTCCATTCCAATGTGCTTATTCAGCTAGCATATGTAGATCAGCAAACTGGCGCAGTTTGTGTGGACTGATCTGGGCTTCTCCTTCTTCACACTGATAGCCACTTCACTATAGATCCACTCAATGATGACCAACCAAGCCTTTACAAGGCTCCAGACAAGTCTTGACACAATCTCCTTCAAGTATACTGAAGATGCATTCAATACATACCTTTGCAGAAACAATGACAGTCAATCCTTTTACACAGCAAGTCTTTTTCCTTCAATCTCCAGGTCTTCTTCCATAATGTTATTCTCCACAGAGCCCAGTCATGGGTGCTCTGATACCATGTTGAGATTCAGACAGACAGAGACAGAGAGTGAGGAGCAAGCATGCTCTCATCTTCTTCATTCATTCATTCTATCATAATCACACACAAAGAGTAAGTGTATACAATAGTACTAAGGTCCGTAGGACCATTCACACTGGGTCTAGGACCACCAACTTATTTAATGTCCCACACTTGCTGATACAGCTGGACAAGACTAATGTCGGTCACACATACTATGAGCTTGATATTCTAACACATGTGACGATTTATGCCACTCAATTTCACACATCAAAAAAAATTATTTATCCTTATATGATGGTCTAGACAAGTTTTTATTAGATATATTACATTTTCCATCCATCACAAAGAATATAGGGTTTTTTGGTCAAATGGTAGAGCAAAGGTTGTAGGTTTGATTCAATGCAAAAGGTTGTTTTATGGAAGATTTTAATTATAAGTGTAGATTGGTTGAAAAAAGAAGTAGAGTTGGTCACATGTTTACTTTAGATACTAGAATTCATATTGTAAATGCTACTATATATGCTAAAGACAAAGGAGTGGTTGCATAAATTAAAATATGACACAAATGTATTGGATATGCAAATGTGCAAAGTCTGAAATTAATTCATTCCAAAGGGTCGGTTATAAGGTTTCTTGCTTGTAGAGTTGCAAAATTTCATAAAGTGTGTGAACCATGTCAATTTGATAAGTAGGGAAGATAACATTTTTTGCATGATAGAGATGTGAGCATGAATATACTTCAAGTTATGCAAACATATGTTTGGGAGTCTACACAACATATTTCTTGGTGGCAGCAAATATTTTATTGCATTTATTTATGATTGTTAAGAAAGCTATGGGTATATTCATAAAGAAAAAAACGGTTATATTTGAGCACTTCAAACCTTTCAAGGCTGTTATTTAAATAAAAATATGCTTGAAAGTTAAGTGCTTAAGGTCAAATGGAGAGAGAGAGTACCTCTCTAATGAGTTCAGTGACTTCTTGAGGTTTCATGGGATAAAAGATAGTTTACTTGTAGGTATACCCCATAGCAAAATAGGATTGCAAGAAGGAAAAATAGTCATCTTGTAAAAGTTGCACAAATATTGCTAGCTAAAAAGAATTTATCAAAACATTTTTTGTCTGAAAGCTATTCATATTGTGATCCAAAGGTTGGAAACTATGTTTTCATTAGATGCTCTTTAGATTAAAGAAGGTATCACTATTATAACCTTGTCATAGGTGAGTTCAAAGTGAGAAGGGATGCTATTTTTTATGAGATGAGCAATTGATATACATCTACTAGTGATGCATTAGAGGATCATGATCATGATCATGATCATGATAGTTATGTGCAAAAAGTAAGTCAAGAATCACAAAGTTTTAGTGGACCAAAAACATTATCTACTACTACATCTAGTCTACCCTTGTTCTAGGAGACTAAGGAGCAATCCCACATCTTTAGGTGCATCTACTAGTATTGCAAGTAAAGACAAAGGGAAGAAGAAAGCATTAGATGGTAATGATGCATCTACTAGTTATATGGAGTTTGATGGAGATTCCAGTGATTCAGATAGTTTGGATGATGAGCTTGGTATTTCTTCCATCAAAACACATATATTGTAAAAGCATATGGTAATATAAAGGCTCCACCAAGTGATCCAATAGTATGGAGGTCTAGCAATATTAGATACCTTGTAAAAAGATTTGATTTTGAAGGTTATATAGCTCACCATTATGCTTATATGATGAAAGTGGTTGAGAATATTAAGCCCACTTATTTTGAAGGGGATGTTGTTGGTCATGCTCATTGGGATATAGCAATGGATGAGGAGATGGTTGCATTAGAGGCAAACAAGACTTGGGATCTACTATCATTGCTTAAGGGCAAGAAAGCTATTGGTTGTAAGTGGGTCTACAAATTTAAGCATAAAGCAAATGGGTTTTATTAGTAGATATAAGCCTAGACTGGTTGTTAAAGGATATGCTCAAACATATAGCATAGATTATGAAGAAACATTCAGTCTAGTTACTAAGATCACAACTACTACATGTGTGATTGTGCAATATGGCTTGGATATATTGTCCAAGTATGGTATGACAACATGTAAGCCTCTTTCAATGTTGTTGGAGCAAAATGTGAAGTTGCATGCTGATGTTAAGGATGAAATAGAAGACCCTACTATCTTTAGGAGGATAGTAAAGAGTTTAATTTGTGTGACTATCACAAGTTCAAACTTGAGCTATGGTATTGGCCTTATGAGTTAGCTTATACAAATGGCTAGAAAGCCTCATTTGGATGTAGTTAGAGGCATATTGTGGTATGTTAAGTCCACTTTGTTAAGACTTCAAGCTCGATCTTCTATCTTTGGTATGACTGTACGCGACACTTTAGGATGTCCACATGTACCACATGCTAACATTGAATAAGTCGGTGGTTAGGACTTAGTTGTCTTTGTTGTGAATAGTACTTGAGACCTTAGGTTGTTAACAATCATTTGAGTTATATGTGAGTATGGATAATGGATGTGTGTGAGAGCACACAGCTCTACACTGTTGGCTTCAACCCTTGTCTCTGTCTCTGATTATTGACATGGTATCAGAGCACCCATGATTGGGCTTTGTGGAGTCCATGCGGGAAGAAGACCTGAAGAATGAACTGCCAAGGTTGAAGAGAACAAAGGACTGACTGTCATTTTCCTTCATTGTCTATGCTACAAGGTAGGCATTACCATTGTGACTTGTCATTGCTTGAAGAGGGATTTGTGACTTGGTTAACACATTGGATAGGCTTCATTGAGCACATTTGAGTGCTTGATAATCATTGTTATCTTCACCACGTGCTATTGGAAGAGCTTGACAGGCTACATGAACTGCGCTTGTATGCAGGCTAAATGCATTGGTTGTACTTCATGCTAATGCTTGGTCACAAACTGATCTATAACTTATAAACAAGCCTTGGCAAGGTTGCTAAAGACTTGTGGCATGCTAATGCTTGACTGGGAATGATATATGAGCTGTGAGAGTTGATTGCAGATCTGAAATTTGTCCCAAACTATTGTAGATAGAGAGTATTCAGCAGGTATATGACTTTGGAAAGAGCCTTGAGCTCATAGACATGCCCAAAAAGGGTCTACTGAAGTACATACATGCTAATGCAAACATATGTCTTGGATGTTTTGCTTGTAAGCTGAAGATTACTGATCAAGTATACTCAGATCTAAAGCATTTATCTTGGCTAGAAACTGTCAAGAATTTGTGGATAGCAAGCACTACTTAGTCCACTACTTGGTCCTGAAGGGTTATGTACTTCATGACATGGTATATCTCTTACAAATGCTTTTAGCACTGACAAGGGAGTTGAATACAAATGGTTGCAGCTGGAATTAGTTGTGCTACAATTGTCTTGGCTGTTTATAAATAGTGAATACTTTGTATGCCACTTACTCGTGAAGACATGATACTCTTAGGTATTGGCAGGGTTATGCATTGGCTTCCATTTGTTGTGGCATATGGATATGATACCTTGAGGGTATTGTGGACTAAAATACATTGTCTTTGGCCTGTTCTTGGCTGACTGAAATTTGTAGGTAGAATACTCTGCACTTGTACTTGCAGTACATGATGTATTCAGTGTCAGATTGACATGCTTGGTGTCAAGAATCGCGTGGTGAAGGGGGTTGCTCAAGATGCTGCACCGAACACACACAGAATGCACAAGGAGAAGCTCACTCAAGAGACAAGAAGAGAGATGGAGGCCAAAACGTTTTCTTGCTGATTTCTTCTTCTTCTTCCACACTCTTTACAATGTACACAAAGTATAGATAAGATACAACATAAAAGGAAAGTGGCCTACTAAGTCAAACAATGCATAACCGACTACACTAGTCGACTGGCGCTATAACTATGCCAGCTGTAAATAGGTGTAACAACCTGAATATAATAAGTAATGAGTCAGTGGCCATGTGAGAGTCATAATGACCATCGATGTGCTAAGTGTAGACGTGTGGACCCATCTAACCAGGCGGTCCATCATCAATGTCCGCATGTGTTGAGCTTGTCATCTCAACACTCCCCCTCAAGCTCAACTGCATCTCTGCAACTCCAAGTAAGCTTCGAAACTTTTGAAGCTTCTCTGTACCCAAGGCCTTCATGAAGATGTCAGCTATCTGATCCTGTGTGCTAACATACACCAAGTCAATCTCACCTGCTAGTACCTTCTCTCTCACAAAGTGGTAGTGTACCTCAATATGTTTTGTCCCGGCATGGAACACAGGGTTCCTAGCCAACTATATACTGCTCATGTTGTCACAATAAATGACAACTGGACCTTCCACCTGGACATCCAAATCAGCCAATAGCTTTTGCAGCCATACTACCTCACATGTTGCAATAGCAGCACCTCTATACTCAGCCTCTGTACTCGACAAAGCAATTGTAGATTGCTTTTTGCTGCTCCATGCAACTGCTGCACTACCAAGAGAGAACATGTATCCGCTGGTAGATCTTCTATCAGACATACTACCAGCCCAATCTGCATCTGTGTATCCAAACACCTGTACATCTGTACCTGCCTCATAGAAAAGTCCATAATGTAATGTGGACTTCACATATCTCAATATGCGTCTGACTGCATCCAAATGTGGCTTTCTAGGTACTTGCATAAACTGACTCACAAGACCAACAGCATAGCTCAAGTCTGGCCTTGTAATGGTCATGTAGATCAAACTCCCCACTATCCTCTTGAACATAGTAGGGTCTTCTATCTCATCCCTAACATCAGCACTCAGCTTTACATTCTGCTCCAACGGGACTGAAAGTGGTTTGCATGCAGTCATACCATACTTGGACAACATATCCAAGCCATACTGTCTTTGGAACAGCCATATACCATCATCACATCTGATCACCTCAATGCCAAGGAAGTACCTTAGTTCACCTAAATCCTTCATCTCAAACTTCATCTTCAAACGGCCCTTGACTTCAGCAATCCCACTATCACTATCACCTGTAATAATCAAGTCATCCACATAGATGACTATGGTGACCAAACCTGCATCTCCCTTTCTCACATAAAGTGAGTGATTAGCATCAGAAACATAAAAGCCAATATTGACAAGATACTCTCTGATCTTGTCAGACCATGCTCTAGGTGCTTGCTTGAGCCCATAGAGTGCCTTCTTCAACCTGCACACATACGTGGGATGCTTTAAATCTTCATAACCTGCTGGCTGATCCATATACACTTCTTCCTGCAAATCACCATGCAAGAAGGCATTCTTTACATCCATTTGCTGCAACCTCCAACCTTTGGCTGCTGCCAAAGCAATCACACATCTGACAGTTTCCATCCTAGCAACTCGACTGAAGGTTTCATCATAATCTATGCCATATGTTTGGACATAGCCTTTTGCAACCAGCCTAGCTTTGTACCTGCTAATAGAACCATCTGCATTGTGCTTAATCTTATAAACCCACTTACATCCAATAGCTTTCTTTCCCTTCGGCAATGATACTAGATCCCAAGTCTTATTGGCCTCTAATGCAGCCATCTCCTCATCCATTGCTGCATCCGAATGAGCATGACCAACAGCCTCCTCAAAACATGTGGGCTCAACATCCTCAACTAGTTTCACCATATAAGCATAATGGTGAGCTGCATAACCCTCAAAACAAAATCTTTTAACAGGGTATCTCACCCTACTAGACCTGCGTACCACTGGATCACTCAATGGAGTCTTTGCATGAACACGTGCTCTCTGCACACCTAGAGTCCTCACTGAAGGAATGCCAAGCTCATCATCCAAGCTCTCTGAGCCACTGGAGTCTCCATCAAGAACTGCATCAATGCCTTCTGACACTTTATTCTTTCCTTTGTCTTTACCTGTAGTGCTACTAGATGCACTCGAAGATGTAGAGGTACTTCTTAGTCTCCCAGACCAAGGACTACCAGATGATGTCTCTGGTCCACTAAGAGTCCGTGATTCTTGCCTTTCAGTCTGCACATGAGTGTCATGATCATCATCAACATCCAATGCATCACCACTAGATGCATACCAACTACTCATTTCATCAAAGATGACATCCCTGCTCACTCTGAACTTACATGTGACAGGGTTGTAACAGCGATACCCTTTCTGCTCTAAAGAGTATCCAATAAAGATACACTTTTCAGCCTTTGGATCCAGTTTCTTCTGCAACTCATCTGGCACATGAACATACGCAATGCAGCCAAATACTTTCAAGTGTGAAACATCAGGCTTCTTACCTGTAAAACATTCTTCGGGGGTCATACCATGAACTACAGCTGTGGGAGTTCTGTTCATAATATAAATAGCAGTATGAATAGCCTCAGACCAAAAATGCTTAGGCATATTCTTTTCAGCCATCAAGGCGCGTGCAACTTCTGCAATATGCCTGTTTTTCCTTTCTGCAACCCCATTTTGCTGTGGGGTATACCTGCATGTGAACTGTCTCTTTATCCCATGAGACCTCAGAAAATCACTGAACTCATTTAAGAGGTACTCTCCCCCTCCATCTGACCTCAGGCACTTTACTTTCAAGCTTGTTTCTCTTTCAACTGCAGCCTTGAAAGTTCTAAAGTGCTCAAATGCTTCACTCTTTTCCTTCATAAAATATACCCACAGCTTTCTAGAACAATCATCAATGAATGTGACGAAGTATGAACTACCTCCAAGAGATACATTTTGTGTAGGCCCCCAAATGTCTGTATGCACAACATCAAGGATATTTCTGCTTACATCTCTGTCATGTGAAAAGGGTTGTCTTGCCTGCTTACCAAACTGACATGATTCACATACCTTCTGAAATTCTGCAACTTTAAATGTAGGCAAACCTGTAACCAACCCTTTGGACTGTATTAATTTCAGCCTTTGTACATTTGCATGTCCAATGCATTTGTGCCAAATTTCAATGTCTGCAACAACACCTTTTCCTTTGGCATACATAGCCGCATTCATAGTAGGAATTCCAGCATCTAGAGTGAACATACGTCCAACTCTACTTCCCTTTGCTACCAACCTGCACTTGTCATTGAAGTCTTCTACAAAGCAGCCCTTTGCATTAAATCTGACTTGCAGCCCTTGCTCTACCATTTGACCGACTGACACCAAGTTCTTTGTAATAGATGGTACATGTAATACATCTGAAAGACTCTTTGTCTTACCATCATGCAAGGACAAGGGAACTTTTCCAATGTGTGAAATTGGGTGGCATGAGTCATCACCCGTCTGCACATAACCTACATTCTGCAAATCTTGCATCTCTCAAAACCATTCTGCATGGCTGGTCATATAATTGGATGCACGTGAATCAACATACCAAACATCTTCATGTGTTCCCTTTCTTGTAACAGCATTCAACATATGCTGCATAACGAACAAATGTTCATTTTTGTCTTCATTCTGTCGTGAAGACGATGCATAGTTTCCTTGCTGCAACTTACCACTGCGGATATTATCTCTCTTAGCATAACATTGGACTGCAATATGACCTGTTTTGCCACAGTAGTGGCACACAATACTAGAGTTGTTAAAGCCTCTGTTCTGCCATCCACCTCTTCCTCTAAAGCTCCCCCTGCCTCTAAAGTTACCATGACCTCCTGAAACCTGCATATCGCCAAATTGCTAATTCAATCTGTTTTGCTGGTTGTCACTACCACGTCCTGTACCACGGCCTCTTGAAGAGAACTTGCCACGTCCCCTTCCTGAACTGGAGTAGAAAGCTTGGACCTGTTCACCACTTCTTTCAGATGTCTCACTTTGCATGTTGATCTCTTCAGTGATCATAAGGGAGACCAACTCATCGAAATCTGGAAATGGCTTTCTGACATATACAGAAGTTACAAAAGACTTCCAAGCCTTTTCATTGTTAAGTCCACCCAAGGTAGACGACACCAAATCATCATCATCGGGCATTGCATCAATCGCTACCAATGCATCTGCAATGCTTCTTACCTTCAGTGCATACTCATTGATAGACATCTTCCCTTTCTTTAATGTATTCAACTCTTGCTTGAGTTGAATCTTTCGTGCCTTTGTATTTACAGAAAACATACTTTCAAGTATGGTCCAAGCTGCATATGAATTCTCTGCATTTCTAATGTGTCCCAGCATATTATTGTCAATTACTGCAGACAACCAATACATGACCTTTTTATCCTTTGCATTCCATTCCTTCCATGGCTTTGTCTCTTCTGCAGTTGGAGGATCACTAATCTCCGGTTCCTTTTCTTCACCTGAAACAAACTCGTAGAGGCCTTTTCCAATAAGGAAGTTCGTGACACGGAACTTCCATGAAGGGTGGTTGTTCTTGTCGAGCTTCTCAATGATAGGGATTCCACTGTTCTCTGCCATTATCACAAAATTAATACCAACAGCAAGTAAATCTTCTGCGACCCTGGACCTATAGTGCACAGCAATACACCAGACAGCCTTTTTAACTGTCTACTCAACAATACATGCAATCTGCAACCTTTTTGCAGATAAACCTTGTGTTTACTCACTGGTAAACACCTTTGAACTTACAGATCTGAAATCCGTAACCTGCGCACCCACTTTCGGTCAATACAGTTGAAGTCACAACGTACCCTGAAACTGCTGTCCGCAACCTTGCGGCTCTAAAACGGGCCCTGAAATGGCCTCAGATGCCCAAAATCTCAGTGGTCAAGCCCTAAAGGGCTTAATCTGCAGAATACACAATGCTCTTCGCACACACCAAATCTCACTGCAATCTGAGATTTTTGCTCTGCCCTGCTTCCAGTGTCTCCACAGGCACTATCTAAGAGAAAGAGTTGAAGGATGGGAGAGCTTCTTACCCGTGGCTTGCTTGCTTGAACCTTGCTTCTTATCCTTTGCTTCAACCTTCGAAATCAGCCTCTCTCAATGGCGCGGCTCTGATACCATGTCAAGAATCGCGTGGTGAAGGGGGTTGCTCAAGATGCTGCACCGAACACACACAGAATGCACAAGGAGAAGCTCACTCAAGAGACAAGAAGAGAGATGGAGGCCAAAACGTTTTCTTGTTGATTTCTTCTTCTTCTTCCACACTCTTTACAATGTACACAAAGTATAGATAAGATACAACATAAAAGGAAAGTGGCCTACTAAGTCAAACAATGCATAACCGACTACACTAGTCGACTGGCACTATAACTATGCCAGTTGTAAATAGGTGTAACAACCTGAATATAATAAGTAACGGGTCAGTGGCCATGTGAGAGTCATAATGATCACCGACGTGCTAAGTGTAGACGTGTGGACCCATCTAACCAGGTGGTCCATCATCAATGTCCGTATGTGTTGAGCTTGTCATCTCAACACTTGGAACCC
This sequence comes from Lygodium microphyllum, assembly GCF_053477565.2. Taxonomy (NCBI): domain Eukaryota; kingdom Viridiplantae; phylum Streptophyta; class Polypodiopsida; order Schizaeales; family Lygodiaceae; genus Lygodium; species Lygodium microphyllum. Next base: position 139,557,614 of record NC_141135.1, on the reverse strand, counting down.
CATATGCAGGGATAGATCTCTGATCTATTGTAAGTGTTTTTGGGACATTAACCCTCTATGTTGAGCTAAAAAAGGAGCTATTGTTTACTGTCATTTTCAACCTACAAACTGCTTGTCTGTACATGAACAGGTTGCTCAAATACATGCTAGTTTTGCATTGAATGCAGTCCGTATATGCAAGCTGCAATACCTAAGTGATTGCCAACTGTTAGGAGGTGACTGTACTGTTGTTTTTAGGCTAAAGAACTAACTGTCTGAGCATACAGAGTGCTGGAAACTATCATAAAAAGTTGCAGGCTAAAACTGAACTGTTTGGAAGACTTTGGCTTGCAGGTAATCAGGCAGAGTCTAGAACATGGCAAATGTAGAAAGGACAGACAACATAACCCAGATAGTGGGGGAAAAGCTTGACAGTAGCAATTATGCCATATGGAAGTTCTACATGGAGAACTTCTTAATAGAGAAAGGCTATTGGGAGTTGGTGACTGGAGCGGAAGCTGAACCTGAGCTCCCAGATCGACCTCCCAGTCTTGCATTGGCTCTCTTTATGTATCTCAGATGCCATGGTAATGCAGATAATGAACTGCAACTCTCCTAAGAATGCATGGGACATTTTGGTCAAGTATTATGGCACAACTTCAAGTGCCAGGAAGATACAATTGAAGCAGAAGTTCAACAACATGGAGAGGAAGAGCAGATCTATACAGGATTATGTCACGGAGGTTAAGACCATTGCGGATCAGTTGGCATCTATTGGTTCACAAGTTGAAGATGAAGACATGGTTGCTGTGACTTTGAATGGCTTGGGGCCTGAGTATAAGTCTTTTGACACTTCTGTGTCTATGTGGGCTGAAATGCATGATTTCAATGAGCTGGTTGCATTACTTATCCATGAAGAGGTTAACCTTGGCTTGGCTACAGGATCTAGCAGCTCTAAAAACAAGGATGCAATTTTCTATTCCAATCAGTGCGACCGTGGAAACCGTGGTAGAGTCTATGGATTTGGCAGAGAAGGCTGGCAAAATGCATCCTATGGCAATAACAACCAGCAGGTATCGAATGCAAGAGGTGGTGGAATCTTTAGAGGCAAGGGGAGATCTAGTCCTAAAGGTAGAGGCGGATAAGGATTGTCATTACTGCGAGAAGTATGGGCATATTGCCAAGGACTACTGGAAGAAGTAGGGCAATCAAAAAGGCAAACAACATGGACATTTTGCTACATCTAGTCAATCATATGATACTTCAGGAGATAGATTGTTTGCCATGTAGTACGTAAAAGATAGAGTTGCTAAAAAATGCAATGATGATGCAGTTTGGTACATTGATTCAGGAGCATCAAACCACATGACTCCTCATGGTGATTGGTTCACTGATATGGTGGCTAAAAAACATGGCTATGTCTGTACAAGTGATGACACAGAGCATAGAATTGAGCATAAAGGCAAAGTGCCTCTTGTGGTTCATGATGGCAGAAAGAAAAATTTTCATGATGTATTGCATGTTCCTTTAATTATGAAGAACTTACTATCTGTTGAGCAGAACTTGCAGGTTAGATTCAACAAGTATGGTTGCTTTATTGAAGAGTTTGGCAATGGATGCAAGTTGATAGCTCGTGGCCACAAGAATGGAAGAATGTTTACTCTTGATGCTACCTTGCCAGAGTTGAATTTAGCTATGTTTGCCCATGGTTCTGGCACTATCAGAGATTTGGAAATTTGGCACAAGAGAGTGGGGCATGTAAATTTGCAAAGGCTGCAAATTATGCAGAAAAATTAGCTTGTTACAGGTTTACCCAAGTTCCAATATTTAGATATTGGTCATGTATGTGATGCTTTCCAGTTTGGTAAGAAATCAAGGTTGCCATTTGTTAGTCATGTAAGGCAGAGTACACGTTCATTACAGTTAGTGTACTCTAATGTTTGGGGGCCAGCCCATAATGCATCCATGGGAGGCTCGAAGTATTATGTGACATTCATTGATGATTATAGTCGCTATACTTGGGTTTACATTCTGAAGAAAAAGGATGAGGTGTTTGATATTTTTTAGCAATTTAAAAAGCAGTTTGAAAAGGAATTTGACTATTACATCTCTTGCTTGAGGTTAGATAGCGGTGGGGAGTATGTGTCAAATGAGTTTGACAACTTTCTGGATGAAAATGGCATACATAGGCAGCTTACCTGCAACTACACTCCTCAACAGAATGGGGTAGCTAAAAGAAAGAATAAGGTCTTGATGGAAGTTGCTCATGCCATGATGAATGAGAAGAAGATGCTGCTCTATTATTGGGCTGAGGCTGTTATGACACCCATGTATATCTTGAATTTGACTCCCACTACAGGTATTCATGAGATGACACTGTTTGAGAAGCTATATGGCTATAAGCCGGATGTAAGTCACATGAAAGTCTTTGGCTGTCTTGCTTATGTGCATATTCTAGATGAAAAAAGGAAGAAGCTGGATCCAAAAGTGCATAAGTGTGTTTTCATTGGATATTCCCAGGAGAAGAAGGCATACAAATGCTATGATCCCTCTACTAGGGAGACCTTGGTAAGCAAGGATGTTATTTTTTATGAGATGGGTTCTTGGTATGTATCACTGGCTACAGTGCCATCAGATATGCCTTCTACTCATGTATCTACAGTTGATATGAAGCAGAGCACTGCTATGACAGGACCTAGTAGTCAGACAATATCCCCATGGATAGGAAGAGTGAGGAGCTCACCGTCCACTAACACCAGTATGTCAAGGAGGGGGTGATATGATGTAATGGACAGCAAAGGAAAAGAGAAAGTTAGTGAGGATGTATCTGGGATGATGACACCTAGTAGAATGACTTCTGGATATGAGTCTACTGACACTTTAGACAGTGAACTTGGTATTCCCACTATCTATATGCCTGGCGCAAAGGTACATTCCGCCTCATGAGAGAGGGGAATCGAGCAGTGCACCATAGCCTAGACTCTCACAAAGGGCCAGATACCTTGTTGACAGGTTGACATATAGTGGCTATACTGCAAAGCATTATGCTTACATGACAAAAGTGATGGAGATCAAAGAACCAGGTACATATGCTGAAGCAGTGGAAGATGAGAACTGGTGTGCAGCCATGGATGAAGAAATGAATGCCTTGGCTGAAAATAAGACGTGGGATCTTGTGCCACTGCCTGAAGGAAAAAAGAACATTGGCTACAAATGGGTCTACAAAATCAAATGCAAGTTGGATGGCAGTGCAGAAAGGTACAAAGCCAGGCTCGTTGCTAAGGGGTATGCCCAATAGTATGGACTTGATTATGAGGAAACATTCAGCCCTATTGCCAAGATGGCAACCATATGCACTGTGATTGCTTTGGCTGCTGCTAGAGGCTGGAAATTACAGCAGATGGATATGAAGAATACCTTTCTTAATGGTGACTTAGCAGAGGATGTCTATATGGTTCAGCCAGAAGGGTATGTTTAACCTGATTTTCAGCATTATGTATGCAAGCTGAAAAATGCACTGTACGGGTTAAAGCAGGCTCCGAGAGCTTGGCATGCTAGGATCAATAACTACTTGCAGAGGTTGGGATTTACTATTGGTAGGGCTGACCACAGCCTATTTACAAAGAAGACTGACAGTGGCTTGGTAGTGCTGGTCATATATGTTGATGATTTGATAATCACTGGTAATGATGACTTGGGCATACAACATGTAACAAAGATGCTAAAATCTGAATTTGACATGAAAGATCTAGGTGAATTGAAGTATTTTTTGGGTATTGAGGTAATTAAGGCTGAAAATGGTTTATGGCTGGTGCAAAAACATTATGCCATGGAAATGCTAAAAAAGTATGGCATGGCTGAATGCAAACCATTGGATACACCCCTTGATCAGAATGTCAAGTTGGACATTAGCACTGGAGTTGAAATTCAGGATGTTACTATGTACAGGCAGATGGTTGGAAGTCTGATCTACTTGACCACACTAGGCCAAATTTAAGTTATGTAGTTGGGCTCATAAGTCAGTTTATGTAGAAGCCCAAGAAGCCACATTTGGATGCTGTTAGGCGGATTATGAGATATGTTAAGTCCACTGTAGATTATGGGCTGTTCTATATGAGAGATAAGCCCTTGAAATTGGTTGGATACATAGATGCGAATTGGGAAAGATGCTCATATGATCGCAGATCTACGAGTGGTTATGCTTTTGGCTTTGGAAGTGGCATGATCAGCCGGAGCAAAGAAGCAACCAAGGGTTTCATTGTCTAGTACTGAGGCAGAGTACAGGGGTGCTGCATTGGCAGCATGTGAGATTTCATGGCTGCTCAAGCTTATGGTTGATTTGGATATTCAAGTGGATGCTCCATTGACCTTATTATGTGACAATCTCAGTAGTGTACTCCTGGCAATGATTCCAGTATACCATGCCAGGACAAAACACATAGAGGTACACTACCATTTTATCAGAGAGATGGTTCTTGCAGGGAGAGTAGATCTTATGCATGTGAAGATTGATGAACATGTTGCAGATATCTTTACCAAGTCTTTGGGTAAAGATAAGTTCAGTGTTTTCAAACAGCTGCTTGGTATATATATACTGTCTTGAGCTTGAGGGGGAGTGTTAAGACTTCAATCTCGATCTTCTATCTTTCGTATGAATGTACCCGACACTTAGGATGTCCAGCTGTACCACATGCTAACATTGAGTAAGTCGGTGGTTAGGACTTAGCTATCTTTGTTGTGAATGGTCCTTGAGACCTTAGGTTGTTAACAGTCATTTGAGTTATGTGTGAGTATGGATAATGGATGTGTGTGAGAGCACACAGCTCTACACTGTTGGCTTCAACCCTTGTCTTTGTCTCTAATTGTTAACACACTTTGCATTATGAAATTTTTAGTGATGCGGATAAGGATATATAGATGTTTGGATACATAGATGCAAATTAGACTAGTAGCATGTCTAATAGAAGATCTAATGGAAAATTCATGTTTTCCCTTGGTAGTATAGTCGTTATGTGAAGCAACGAAAAGCAACCTCCAATTACTTTAATGAGTATAAGGGTTGAGTAAGTACGGAGGTGCTGCTATGGTAGTATGTGAGGTGATATGGCTGCAAAATTTATTAGGTGATTTAGATGTGCAGGTAGATTGTCTAGTTGTCATTCATTGTGACAATATGAGTAGCATATAATTGGCTAGGAACCATATGTTTCATGCTAGGAAAGAACACACTGAAGTGTGTTACCACTTTGTGAGAGAGAATATACTTACAAGTGAGGTCAACTTGGTATATGTCAGCACACATAATCAAATAGATGACATCTTTATGAAGGAATTGGGTGGAGAGAAGCTTTCAAAGTTTCAAAGCTTACTTGGAGTTATAGAGATGCATTTGAGCTTGAGGGGGAGTATTGAGATAGCAAGCTCAACACATGCAGACATTGATGATGGACCTCCTAGTTAGATAGGTCCACACATCTACACTTAGCATGTAGGTGGTCATTATGACTCTTACATTGCCATTAACTTATCATTTATTATATTTGGTTTATTACACCTATCTACAACCGGTATAGTTATAGAGCTAATGGATTAATATACTCTATTATGCACTATTTGACTTATTAGGCCACTTTTCTTTATGTTTTACCTTATCTATACTTTGTGTATATTGAAAAGTATATGAAAGAAGAAGAAGAAACTAGCAAGAAAGCATTATGGCCTCCATTTCTCTTCATGTGTTATTGAGTGAGTTTCCTCTTATGTGTACGGTGTATGTTTGGCACAGTAACTCAAGCAAGTTCCCCCACCATGTAATTCCTAACACTTTCCAATTGAGAGCATTTGCCACCATGTTCTCTTTGCTAGGGTATTATCAATTCTCTAAGTCAAATTTGTTCAAGACTTTGATCCATCTTCTTTGCATCATGTTGAGATATGGCTAAGTGAATATCCACTTTTTAAGGCTGCTATGATCAATTTAATATTCTCCTCCCTATCGTCGCCAATAGGTGCTTAGGGGGGAAAGAAGATGAATTGGAAAGATGTCGATGATGTGGACGAGGAGGCCATCGATGGTGACAACGTAGGTGCAAACAAAGACAGCATGATGGCATTGGAAGGGAGGCAATGACAATGCCGACGAGAAAGAGGAGGGGAAAGGGAGAAGATAATGATGAAGGTAAGGGGGTAGGCCATAGGGCCCACTACCCTCCCCTCCCTTAGAGCATGACGATGCTGACGAGAAAGATGAGGGGAAAGGGAGAAGATGATGATGAAGGTAAGGGGGGAGGCCACAGGGCCCACTACCCTCCCCTCCCTTAGAGCATGACGGCTCCCCCCCCCCCCCGCAATAATACACCACCCTCCATCATATATAACCCCCCCATCATTTAAAAAAAACAGATGAAACTACTTCTCTCCCCCCTTGCTGCGCAGACAGAGAGAGAGAGACATAGAGAGAGAGAGAGAGACACACACACACACACACACACACACACACACACAGAAGAAGAAGAAGAAGAAGAAGAATAATAATAATAAAGAGAGGTGAGAAGAACAAGAAAGAGAGGTGACAAGAAGAAGAAGAAGAAGAAGAAGAAGAAGAAAAAGAAAAAGAAGAAGAAGAGAGAGAAAGAGAGAGGGAGGGAGAGAGCCTTTTTGAAGGATCTCATTCTTTTCCCCTCCTTAGAGGGTGACCACACACGATTACCCTTATCCTCGTCTCCATGAGCTTATTCCCCTCCCATCGCGATAGAAGGAAGTCGCCCGGCACACCATCTCTCTGATGAGAGATAGAGAGAGAGAGAGAGAGATTTATAAGCTAAAAGTATGGCCCCAAAATGGAGGGAGACAAGCACCAACGGTAATCCCACATCAAACAATGAAGCCACTGGCTAGGGCATTTCTACGAATACGAATACAACGTTGGGTATGGATAATTCATATTTGACTATCTAGGTACTAATTGCCATCTCTGTTATTCATTGAGACATAGGTTATATCACCTTGGCATGCACATGAGTTCATTTTAATAAGTGACGTGAAATTATTTTCAATAGTTAATGAACTCGTAGGGATTTTAGGATAACTCTTTCTGTAACCATAGATGACCTTATGTAGATTTATGCATATGACACATTGAGGTTCTCACAAACCCTTGTATCTAAATACAATCATTACATACTAGTGCTACGCAACAAAATCATACATAGAATAAAGAGCATATAAGGTTACTTAAAGGTTATGCACATAGAGGGTGCATGCATGGGAAAGATTATATGAAACATAAATCGATGGTATACAAATTGATCTTGCATTAAAGTCTTGCTAATATCACGATTTATTAGTTCATTGGGATCTTGAAGTTATGCACAGCTAGTACAAATAACAATCATTAGGATTAAAACAACGATGCCTTGAGATCCATCCAATAGCGACTATGTTTATCAATCCTATTTTTGGTTGGGCTAGATGCAAACAACATCTCTAGGCCTCAGAGGTAAGGGAAGAACTCAAGGGATTAGGACACTTTGGGATCAAGTACAAACCAATATTTCTAAACTTGTTGGGAAAAAGGTTGGGTTGTCAATCAATGTAAGTGCTCAATAGAATTTACATTCTTGCATAGTTGTATGAGGCCTTAGCATGTTTCATATCCAAAGTGTTAAGTAAATTTTGCATAGAATTTCTTAGATCCCAAGGGGGAGAGAAAATGTGCGATGGGAACATTATCACAACTATTCTTGCAATGTTTGGGAAATAATACCATTGTTTTCGTTGGTTGATCGAACAACACTCTAAATGATTTTACAATCAACCGATTGTTGGATTGTGGTTTGGATGATTATTCTAAGTGCTTGTGATTGTTGGAAAATTCATGGCAGGGGTCTGTGATGACAAGTTGCCATGGAGATAAAGGAATATCTTCTTGGAAAATGATATCAGGGCTGATTGCCTTGATTGTGTTTGATTCTTAATTGGATTAATTAAGGAAAGAATGCTTTTGCATGGGTCGATCATCTCCAAGGTCACGTCGTGTTTCAACCTAAGAGGGTACTGCTCGATTCATGAGCCAAAGGTCAAGTAGTAAAAAGGCCAACCACAGAAGTTGTGTCTCACTCCTAGGTCGCTTGGGTCAGGTGGAGCTCTGAACACCCCTTGCCTAGTCTAGAATGAAGTTCAAGGCTATCGTGAGCCCAACATTTGTGGCATTGGAAGCTCCTATTCTAGATAATGGATGGAAATTATGGTGCCATGTGATTTGGACTGAGTACTTCTGTTGGGCAGAAGGGGATATATTATTTCTCATGTATGGGTAGGAGACAAAGATTAACTTGAAGATAAGTTAACGAACTTGCTTGTCAAAAGGACTGCTTGCTCTGTATTCATGCCTATGCCATAAATTATACAAAAAAATCCCATTCCCTAAAAGGCCTAATTAAGGAAGCCAATTTTTAATGTCACACATAAATGTAATAGGACCTAATTAGATAACTAAAGAACACCTATTGAGGTAAGTGGGTGGGCGGAACCCTCGATGGGCCTGTCCTACGGTAGGGTGGTCCTGGATAACTGAGAGGCTTCTCATAGGGTTTTACCGACGACCGACCCTTAGTAAGTGTTACGTTAGAAACCCGATTCATGTCGTTTTAGGGGACCGAAATGAGACTATGCCCTATAGGTAGAGAGGTTGAGGGACGCATCCCTCTCGTTTCCCATTCTCTTTGAACCAAGTGCATCATGGATCTGCTTTGATTTGGGTATCTCTATGTAAAGTAGGATGTCTAGGACTGACACTAGAATGCTGTTAGGAGACCTTGACCACTAGGAACCCAAATTTTAGATTGATCCCATTGGGTTTGGCCACGAACATTCCATTGTGAGGTGGACTCGAGAAACCCTAGGCGACAAACCCTGTAACATTCCATGGGAGTGCTGGGCAGCATCTCTTGATTTGCTAAAAATGTGCCTAGACAGCAAGCGATAGGCAGGCACATTACATTTAGAAGAATAGGCTATGGATCAGCCTTCTTGAGAAAGAACACAACCCACTACTATTTTTTAGAAGAAGAGGCTATGGGTCAACCTTCTTGAAAAAGGACACAACCCACTACTATAATGTTGGTATGAGTGATCAGAACTTCGAATTCTTGAGAGAAGTCGGGAAGTTTTAATATTGGTGTATAAATGAGGCATACCTTTATCTTGTCAAAGCTTTCTTGCTTTATAGAAGTTGGTCTATTTCTTAAGGAGTTCAGTCAAAGGGAGTGGCAATAAGGACATAATATCTGATAAAAATATGGTGCCATCCTGCAAGCGTAGGAATCCTCAGATTTCCTAATCTATCTACAAAGGTGGCCAATCTTGGATATTCTTCACCTTAACTGGATCAATTGAGATTCGCCCGACTGAGACAATGAATGCAAGTTATTTGATCCTCTTTTTAAAGAAGGCACATTTGCTCCGCTTTGCATAATTCTTATTTATGCTTAAGGTTTCAAAATTATTGGAAGGTGGTTCGGATGATCTTCTTCTTGGAATATCATCAAAGAATACAAGGGACAAATTTGTTGAGGTATGGTATGAAAATGTTTTGAACTAATCTATTAAAGGTAGGGTATATTAGTCAAACCAAAAGACATTACCATAAATTCAAAGGGGCCATATTTCATGTTAAAAGAAGTCTTTTGGATATCCTCTTCTGTAATGTTCCCATTACTTAGTTTATTTTAATAAAAAATTGGCATATAAATTCAAAAAAAAATTGATTTATGATTTTACATTTTTAAAATGTAGCTCTAATTATGAAACTAGCTCTAAGTATGAAGATAATTGTTATTATTAATGAGGTATTATATGCTAGTTCATGGAAGAAAGACTTGAGAAACCCTCCCAAGACTAGCTTATTAAGACTATGTTTGTAATATAGAACAACAAAAAGAAGTAGCCTAGTGGATAGTCACTTGGCAGTTAAGAGACTTGGGTGAGGACATTGCCGAGATGGTGACCTCCTAGGAAGATTTTCTTACAAGCTAGTGGGAGCTTCTCACACACAGCCAATGACACCAACGAAGCCTTCCTAGCCCCTTGCCAAGAATGCCAAGGCCAAGATGCCAATGTCTATGCCTTAGTCGCCACCTTAGATATGAGATGCGTCCTCATCCATAAATTTGTCAATTTTTATCTTCACACTACAAAAAACAAAGCCCCCTCCCTGATGTCATCAGTGATGTCATCAAAAATGCTAAAAGCAAGCGTTCTCTCTTTATCATCAATGACATCATAAAAAAATACTAAAAATCAAGTGTCCTCTCTTTACCCCCCCGATTACTATATAAATAGGGGTAAAGCGTCATGATACACGCATGAATGCACACACACAATGACCCATGCAGAAGTCTCTCTACTATTGCTACGACGAAGCTCTACTCTTGCAAGTAGCCAACTCTCTCTCTCTCTCTCTCTCTCTCTCTCTCTCTCTCTCTCTCTCTCTCTCTCTCTCTCTCTCTCTCTCTCTCTCTCTCTCCACACCTACACGGAAGCGTTGCTCAGTATCTCAATGTCTCTTGGAAGCCATGGAAAAAGCTGATGGATTTGAGCAGAGACATCGAGATACTGAGCAAAGTCACGCTCAGAGAGCTTCGCGATGTAAGAAAGTAGTTTTACTGCTGCTAAAGCGCAAGCAAAAGTTAATCCTGAATCCATTCAACTCGAAGGACTGGTTATTCCAGAACAAACTGAGGTTGTGGCCATAAACTATGATCACGATGGATGGCCAAATGGAGATGATCATGTTAGTACATTAAAAAAGGATCAGGATTAATTAGAACTTACTTAGACTTGTAAAAGCATGTTAGTATTATCAAATGCTTTAAGGAAGGAATACAAAAATTGATGAAGAAGATAGATTCTATACATCGCATTGAAAATGGTGTTAAAAATGTTTTATGGTTATGATTGCTTTTATATTTGTGAATGATGAGTTATGGCACTTATGATTCTGGGCTTACATAGCCAGTCGAGTTGTGGATTGTGGTGGTTTGGGACATTGGGGTGCTCCCTTACACTTTGTGGAGTGTGGAAAAACTCACCTATGGGTGGGGATCCTATTCTCCTGAGGGAGATAGGTGTTCTTGATATTTGATCACTCGAGTACTTGAGAGGGAAAAGGGCCAAGTAATAAGTGCCCCTTGTTGAGATTCAAAGAGACAGAGAAAGAGAGTGAGGAGCAAGCATGCTCTCATCTTCTTTATTCATTCATTCTATCATAACCACACACAAAGAGTAAGTGTATACAATAGTACTAAGGTCCATAGGACCATTCACACTGGGTCTAAGACCACCAACTTATTTAATGTCCCACACTTTGCTGATACAATTGGACAAGACTAATGTCGGTCACACATACTATGAGCTTGATATTCTAACACTCCCCCTCAAGCTCAAATCATCTGATGAATTCCAAGTAGCTGTCTAAAACTACTGAACTTATCTTTACCCAAAGACTTGGTAAAGATATTTGCAACTTGTTAATCAGTCTTTACATGCATAAGATCTATTCTCCCTGGCAAGAACCATCTCTTTGATAAAATGGTAGTATACCTCTATGTGTTTTTTCATGGCATGGTAAACTGGATTCGTTGCGAGGAGTACACTACTGAGATTGTCACATAATAAGGTCACTGGAGCATCCACCTGAATATCCAAATCAACCATAAACTTGAGCAGCCATGAAATCTCACATGTTGCCAATGTAGCACCCCTGTACTCTGCCTCAGTGCTAGACAATGCAACCGTTGGTTGCTTCTTGCTGCTCCAGCTGATCATGCCACTTACAAAGCCAAAAGCATAACCACTCGTAGATCTACGATCATATGAGCATCCTGCCCAATCCGCATCTGTGTATCCAACTAGTTTCAAGGGCTTATCTCTCATATAGAACAGCCCATAATCTACAGTGGACTTAGCATATCTCATAATCCGCCTAACAGCATCCAAATGTGGCTTCCTGGGCTTCTACATAACTGACTTATGAGCCCAACTGCATAACTCAAATCCGGCCTAGTGATGGTCAAGTAGATCAGACTTCCAACCATCTGCCTGTACATAGTCACATCCTGAATTTCAGCTCCAGAGCTAATGTTCAGCTTGACATTCTGATCAAGGGGTGTATCCAATGGTTTGCATTCAGCCATGCCATACTTCTTCAGGATTTCCATGGCATAATGTTTCTGCATTAGCCATAAACAATTTTCAGCCTTGATTACCTCAATACCCAAAACATATTTCAATTCACCTAGATCTTTCATGTCAAATTCAGATTTCAGCATCTTCATTACATGTTGTATGCCCAAGTCATCATCACCAGTGATTATCAAGTCATCAACATATATGACCAGCACTTCTAAGCCACTGTCAGTCTTCTTTGTAAATAAGCTGTGATCAGCCCTACCAATAGTAAATCCCAACCTTTGCAAGTAGTTACTGATCCTAGCATGCTAAGCTCTCAGAGCCTGCTTCAGCCCATACATTGACTTTTTCAGCTTGCATACATAATGCTGAAAATCAGGGTGAGCATACCCTTCTGGCTCAACCATGTAGACATCCTCTGCTAAGTCACCGTTAAGAAATGCATTCTTAATGTCCATCTGTTGTAATTTCCACCCTCTAGCAGCAACCAAGGCAATCACAGTGCGTATGGTTGCCATCTTGGCAACAGGGCTGAATGTTTTCTCATAATTAAGTTCATACTATTAGGCATGCCCCTTAGTAACCAGCCTGGCTTTGTACCTTTCCACACTGCCATCCGACTTCCATTTGATTTTGTAAACCCATTTGTAGCCAATAGTCTTTTTCCCTTCAGGCAATGGCACAAGATCCCATGTCTTATTTTCAACCAAGTCATTCATTTCTTCATCCATGGCTGCACACCAATTCTCATTTTCCACTGCTTCAACATATGTACCTGGTTCTTTGATCTCCATCACTTTTGTCATGTAAGCATAAAGCTTTGCAGTGTAGCCACTATATTTCAACCTCTCAATAGGGTATCCAACCCTCTGTGAGCATCTAAGCTGAGGTGCAATGTTCGATTCCCCTCTCTCATAAGGCGGAATATACCTACTCTGCCTTGCGCGAGGCGTATAGACAGTCAAAATACCAAGTTCACTATCTAAAGTGTCAGTAGACTCATATCTAGAAGTCATTCTACCAGGTGTCATCATCCCAGATACATCCTCAGTAACTTTCTGTTTTCCTTTGTCCGTGACATCATATCTCCCCCTCATTGACATACTGCTGCCAGTGGACAGTGAGCTCCTTAATCTCCCTGTCCATGGGGATATTATCTGACTACTAGGTCCTGTCATAGCAGTGCTCTGCTGCATATCAACTGTAGATACATGAGTGGAAGGCATATCCGATGGCACTGCTGCCAGTGATACATACCAAGAACCCATCTCATAAAAAATAACATCCCTGCTCACCAAGGTCTCCCTGGTAGAGGGATCATAGCATTTGTATGCCTCCTTCTCCTGCGAATATCCAATGAAAACACACTTATGCGCTTTTGGATCTAGCTGCTTCCTTTTTTCATCTGGAATATGCACATAAACAAGATAGCCAAATTCTTTCATGTGACTTACATCCAGCTTATTGCCATACAGCTTCTCAAACGGTGTCATCTCATGAATACCTGTAGTGGGAGTTTGATTCAAGATATACACAGTTGTCATAAGCACCTCAGCCCAATAATAGAGCGGCATCTTCTTCTCATTCATCATGGCACGAGCAGCTTCCATCAAGATCCTGTTCTTTCTTTCAGCTACTCCATTCTGCTGAGGAGTGTAGCTGCACGTAAGCTGCCTGCGTATGCCATTTTGAGCCAAAAATTTGTCAAACTCATTTGATACATACTCCCCACCGCTATCTGATCTCAAGCAAGAGATATAACAGTCAAATTCATTTTCAACCTGCTTTTTAAACTACTGAGAAATAGCAAACACCTCATCTTTTGTCTTCAGAATGTAAACCCAAGTATAGCAACTATAATCATCAATGAATGTCACATAATACTTCGAGCCTCCCATGGATGCATGATGGGCTGGCCCCCAAACACCAGAGTGCACTAACTGCAACTGACATGTATTCTGCCTTACATGCTTGACAAATGGCAATCTCAACTGCTTACCAAAGTAGCAAGCATCACATACATGACCAATATCTAAATATTGGAACTTGGGTAAACCTGTAACAGGCTGTTTTTTCTGCATAATTTTCAACCTTTGCAAATTTACATGCCCCACTCTCTTGTGCCAAATTTCCAAGTCTCTGATAGTGCAAAACCATGGGCAAACATAGCTGAATTCAGCTCTGGCAAGGTAGCATCAAGAGTAAACATTATGCCATTCTTGTGACCGCGAGAGCTATCAGCTTGCATCCATTACCAAACTCTTCAATAAAGCAACCATGCTTGTTGAATCTAACCTGCAAGTTCTGCTCCATCATCTGGCCAACAAACAGTAGGTTCTTCGTAATCAACAGAACATACAATACATCATGCAAAATTTTCTTTGTTCCATCATGAACCACAAGAGGCACTTTGCCTTTATGCTCAATGCTATGCTGCGTGTCATCACCTGTATAGACATAGCCATTTTTTTCAGCCACCATATCAGTGAACCAATCACCATGAGGAGTCATATGGCTCTTTGCCCCTAAATCAATGTACCAAACTACATCATCAGTGCATTTTTTAGCAACTCTGTCTTTTACATACTGCATGGCAAACAATCTATCTCCTGAAGTATCATCTGCCTCACTAGATGTAGCAAAATGTCCATGTTGTTTTGCCTCTCTGATTGCCCTGCTTCTTCGAGCAGTCCTTGGCAATATGCCCATGTTGTTTGTGTCTCTGATTGCCCTACTTCTTCGAGCAGTCCTTGGCAATATGCCCATACTTCCCGCAGTAATGACAATCCTTATCCTTTTTCGGATTGTCAGATCAACGCTGCTATTGCTAGGAGCCTCTACCTCTAGGGCTAGATCTCCCTTGCCTCTAAAGTTTCCACCACTTCTTGCATTTGATAATTGCTGGTTGTTATTGACATAAGATGCATTTTGCTGGCCTCCTCTGCCAAATCCATAGCCTGTACCATGGTTTCCACGACCACGTTGATTTGAATAGAAAAATGCATCTTTGTTTTTAGAACTGCTAGATCCTGCAGCCAAACCAAGCTTAACCTCTTTATGGATATGCAATGCAACCAGCTCATTGAAATTAGGCATTTCAGCCCGTATAGACACAGAAGTGTCAAAAGACTTATACTCAGGCCCCAAGCCATTCAAGGTCACAACACCCATGTCTTCATATTCAACCTGTGAACCAACAAATGCCAACTGATCCGCAATGGTCTTAACCTCCATGACATAATTCTGTATAGATCTACTCTTCCTCTCCATGTTGTTGAACTTTTGCTTCAACTGTATCTTCCTAGCACTTGTGGTTATGCCATAATACTTGACCAAAATGTCCCATGCATCCTTAGGAGAGCTGCAATTCATTAACTGCATTACCATGGTATCTGAGATACATAAAGAGAGCCAGTGCAAGACTCTACGAGCTCTTTCTGTCCAAGCTCGGTGTAATCATTTTTTATTAGTTGTAGGTCGATCTGGGAGCTCAGGTTCAGCTTCCACTCCAGTCACCAACTCCCAATAGCCTTTCCCTATTAAGAAGTTCTCCATGCAGAACTTCCATATGGCATAATTGTTAATGTCAAGCTTTTCCCCCACTATTTGGGTTATGTTGTTAGTCCTTTCTGCATTTTCCATGTTGTACCAGACACTATTTAGTCACTGCCTGACTTCCTGCAAGCCAACAAGTATGACAGACCAAGTTCAATCCTCAAATGTTTATGACAGTTTTCTACAATTAATTGCAGTAAAAAACTAGGGTATTTTAGCCCAATGACAGCTTCAAATAGTCCACAAATCAGTGGTCTAACTCATAAGTATACCAGTCAAGACACATGCTTTAGAGTTGCTTCAGCTTAACCTCCTGCAACCTCACTGCCAGGATAAATACATACAGTCTAAGAACTGTAAACTCTTAGTGACCAGCAGCTTATTCAAAGCCAAAACTGAGTCATATACATATCATACATATCCCAAACCTTCATAGACAACTGCTAGTACATGTAACAGTCCAAGCATAACCATACGGGCACTAAACAGTGCATATCCAGCAAATATAGGTGTCAAACTTCATGCTCATAGATTGCATTCAGCAAATAAAATGTCAAACCAAGATGTATTTCAGCCCAGGAGATCCTCAAACCACTTTATACATATGCCACTATGTGTACAGGTCAATACATGACCAAACAAGCATCTGCAGACACTCTATCTATAAGAGGCAATGCCATATAATGCATTCACTATTTATGACCAGCCAATACCCTGTGAATACATTTGTTTCCAAACTTAGACTTCAGTTTTTAAGAGCTTCCAATGCTCATATCAATGCATATAGCATTAACATTCATATCCCGTATCATACTACTCCTTGTAGGTAACAGAAGGCATGTACTTCTTCAAGGCCAATGAGTATATATTATTGATAGTTTTATGACAGTTTTCAGCCTCTCATTGACTTCCCAAAACTGAGAATTTCAGTCAATAACTTCAATCCATAACCTTGTCAGACAATGCATATGGTTCCCAGAGCATGTATATGCTTCAACAAGTTCTCCTGAGTATGCCAAGAAGCTCAAGGCTCTTGAGTAGAGTCAAGTGTATGCTGTATACTCACTGATTACAGCAGGTCTTCACTGTTCTTAGATCTATGATCAACTGTCACAGCTCATAAATGAGCTATACATCATGGGTTAGCATTCCAGGGCAATAAACCATCTTCCAGTGATGATTCAGCAAGCATTTAAGCGCTCCATTCCATTCCAATGTGCTTATTCAGCCATCATATGCAGATCAGCAAATTGGCACAGTTTGCATGGACTGATATGGGCTTCTCCTTCTTCACATTGATGGCCACTTCACTGTAGATCCACTTAATGATGACCAACCAAGCCTTTACAAGGCTCCAGACAAGTCCTGACACACTCTCCTTCAAGTATACTGAAGATGCATTCAATACATACCTCTGCAAAAACAATGACAGTGAGTCCTTTTACACAGCAAGTCTTTTTCCTTGAATCTCCAAGTCTTCTTCCATAATGTTATTCTCCACAGAGCCCAGTCATGGGTGCTTTGATACCATGTTGAGATTTAGAGAGACAAAGACAGAGAGTGAGGAGCAAGCATGCTCTCATCTTCTTCATTCATTCATTCTGTCATAACCACACACAAAGAGTAAGTGTATACAATAGTACTAAGGTCCGTAGGACCATTCACACTGGGTCTAAGACCACCGACTTATTTAATGTCCCACACTTGCTGATACAGCTGGACAAGACTAATGTCGGTCACATATACTATGAGCTTGATATTCTAACACCCCTATTATGTAGGACAGATCAAGGAAGCTTAGAGGGGCTCTGAGCCAATAAATTCCTTGTTGACCGCGGATGGATTGTGATCACATGCAGCCCAATCCCGAGGGATTGGAAGGTCTTATCCTAGGCTGGATGATGTCTTTCTACAAAAAGATGGTTTTGTATCACTCTGTGGAGTGATGGTGAAATAAAGTGTCTGATTTTTGAATTGTTTGTTATGTGCTAAAGATTGAGTTTAACGAGCCTAGTTTAACAGAGTAATAAAAGGAAGCTGATTTATATGTCCAAACAGTGTGGTAGTATGCTTTGCTAATTAGAAAACTAAGCAAACCCATCGAGGAAAGTGGGAGGCTTCGATCCTTACAATTGGATGCCTATGGATGAGTGGATTCGATAAGTCGAGTAACATTCCAACACTAGATAGAGCTGATTAAATCATGACCCTCCCAATACTGGTAGGATTAGTTACCAGGTTTAACACCATTTTAGGGATTGGAGCTGAGATTTTACCTTATGGGTAGGGGGATCGTGTCACACTCTCCCCCGTCTCTCACTCTCTTTGAACCAAGTGTGGTGTTAACCTCACTCTTGCCTTTGATTGATTACAAAGTGGCCTTTCTTAGGTGGGTGTTAGATTGTTGTTAGGGGTGACTTATACACACTTCCCCTATGAAGTAGAACTGAGATTCCCATGTTCAACTAAGTCCAAAGTTTCCCATGGGGAGACAAGATGGTGATGTGCATGGATATGAATTTCAATCAACTACTAAGAGGACTCCCTTGGGTTTGTTGGAGGAGGCACCTCACATCTTCTTTAATCCGAATTTGATAGTAGTCTTATCTTAGATCAATTTTTGAAAACAATTTTGCTTCTTGAGGTCTATCAAGCAACTCATTAATCCATGGAATAGGGTATTTATTTTTTATGGTTACTTGATTCAATATGTAATAATCAATGCAAATCCTTAGAGTCCCATCCTTTTGCTGTTGAAAGAGCATGGGGGCACTCCAAGATGAATTGTTGGGTTGGATAAACCCTTGCTCCTTTCAACTTAGTAACCTAAGGAATAGACATTTTATAGGGCCTTTTAGCCACTAGTTCAATTCCTTGGGTTAGTTTAATATCATGATCTACTTCTCAACAACTAGGAGGTAATTCTATTAGAATTTCTGGAAATACATTAGTGTGTTCACTAAACCACGGGTGGTTCTACCTTATTTAGTTTGATCAAATAGATAGGTAGTCCTTTGCTTAGAACATTAATCAACCAAATTTCTTTTGCTAGTTGTAATATAGATTTTCTTGTCTTCCTAGAGCCTGGACTAAGTTATCCTCAATATTTTTGAAAGTAATTATTCTTTCCCCACAGTGGAAGTTTTTTTTTTTACAACCCAACCAATCCATTCCTAGGAGGCAATCATGAGCTCCTAAAGATATAAGTCAAAGGTTTTCCTTTATGTGTTGGTTTCCTAAGTGTAATTCTACGTTTTTTACTATTTGGTTTGAGTATACTTCTTTCCAATTTGCTAGTTCTCCTACAATGTTATAGTAGGCCTGTAGTTGTAATTTTTTAATATGTTGAGGAGACATAAAGAAATGAGTAGCACCACAATCAATAAGAATTGGAAATTAATTACCTTGGTGCTCTGCATGCACTTGAAAGATGGTAATTTGGCATTTGACCTCTTGATTATTGATGGAAATGTGAATGGTGACTTTCTCTATTTCCTCATAAATGGCAAGATTCTCTTCTTCTTCTTCTTCTTATCTAGTAAGGAAGAAAACTCGGCCATCAGTCCCTCATCCCCCTTGCCCCTCGTCCTTGCCCTCAACTATTGAAATTTCTCCTTGTAGGAGGGTTACAAGGCAAGTTGGTATTAGCATTGTTTGTCTATATGGAATATTAGGCTATGTTGAGCTGGTTGCATTTGAAGGAATGGGGTTGGACTCCTTGGTTGATATTTATAAGATGAGGGTTATTGTCATTAGGTTGGTGCCTAGGGCCATTGTTGATAAGATTCAAGCAACCCCAATTCCAATTTCTCATCTGAAGATTGACCCTTTCTCTCTTTGGATTTTTGATACATTAAGGATTTCTAATCATTGAACTAGTAACATACATTTCCTTAAATATAGAAGGTTTATTATGGACTTAAAGAAGACTGTATTTGATGGGCTATTCAGAGAATCCTTTGATAGCATTGTTGTTTCTCCTTAATCTTCCTATAGGTTGAGCTATCCTATCAAGGGATAGGATGACAATCACTCCATCATAAATGTATTGATATTGGAAAATGTTTTAATCATCTACATTTATGATGGTTTGCACTAAAGATCCCTTGAGTAGAAATACATTTACGAGTTTTAGTTCTTGTATCTATCATATCCTTTTTAGGTTATGAGTGCATTATTTCCTTGGACATATGGGGTATTATCATCACTTTGTCCTGAACCACACTACCATTGCACAACCACTCTACAAGCTATTAATTACCTAGTCCTATATAGAGGATGATAAACTTCCTAATTAAGGATTGAAAAGAAGCTCTCATAACTACTCCCATCTTAATAGCCTTGAATTGGATGATAACATTGCATGAACATATCAATGCCTCCAAAATCACAATTGGAGCAATGTTCTACCAACCTAGTGAGTATAATATGGATTTTCTAATGAGCTTCGCTAGTCAAAAACTCACTAACACTAAGATGAATTATTCTACCACTAAAAGAGAGGGCTTAGTGATGGTTTATGATGTGGAAAATTTTTTACATTAACTCCTCATTGCTACACCTTTCACATTTTTTGTTGACCATCAAGTTATTGTATGTTGTAAGTAAGCCATATTCCAATAGATTCATTGGTCAATGGGTCCTAATTTTGTTGAGATTTGAGTCCTCTGTTGTTGTACACAAAGGTAAATGGCACTTCATTACCAATCACTTGTCTCACAACTAAACAATGGTAAGAAGGCCATAGGAGTTGAAAATCAACTCTGTGATGCTCATCTAGGGCATCCTCTTCGGGGTAATCTTTCCATTGGATGAGGTATTCTCTCAAGGTCCTAGATCTCAAATGCCTCTCCCTAGCATCTAAGATCTTGTCAGGCCGGAGCTCAAGGACTCGTTAGCTAGGCATTACAACTGGTTGATCATCAAGCACATGATTAGGGTTAGGCACATACTTTTTCAATAGACCGATATAGAATACATTATGAACTTTTAGGTTTTGAGGCACTTGAGAATCTTGTAGGGTCCACAATACCTTGGATTTAGCTTTTTGCATTCACCCAAGGATAGGGAACTCTTCTTTGGTTGTACGCGAATGAAGACCATATCACCTTCAATGAAGGATCTATTTTGACATTTCAAGTCTGCGTAGGCCTTCTGTCTGTCCTTGGCAGCTTGGATGTCCTGTCTTATTGATTGGATTTGGTCATCCATGTCTTCTAGCAACTGCTTTGAAGCTTCAACCCTCAAGGATGGATCCAAAAATCTTAAAGGACTACGACAATCATGCCCATAAAATGCTTGAAAAGGGGTCATCTGAATGCTTTGTTGGTAAGAAGCATTGTAGGCAAACTCAACCAATGGCAAATATTGAATCCACTTTTTGGGTTTGTGACAGCAGTGTGCCCTAAGCATATCTTCAATGACTTGGTTGACTCATTCTGTTTGACCATCAGTTTGGGGATGGTAAGCTGTACTGAAACAGAGTTGAGTCCCAATGGCCTCAAAGATAGCCCTCCAGAAGTGTGAGGTGAAGAGAGAGTCATGATCACTAATGATTCTTCTGGGTAACCCATGCAGTTTGAATATTTCCTTGATGAATAACCTTGCAATGTCTGAGGCTTTATAGTTTGTCTTAACAGGAATAAGATGTGCAACCTTGGTGAGAATATCTACCACAACCATAATGGAGTTGTATCCTCCCTGAACTTGGGGCAGGCCAACAAAGTCCATACTAATGAATTCCCATTTTATTTGGGGAATGTCAAGTGGTTGCAATTTCCTTGGCATTTTGACATGTTCAGCCTTAATGCGTTGACAAGACAAACATTTAGTGACATATTTGAGAACGTCACCTTTGAGCCTATCCTAATAATAGCTCTTTCTAACCGCATTAAGGGTCTTGGCATAGCTTGAATGTCGTGAAAAAAGGGAAGTCATGGGCTTCCCAAAGTATCTTCTTCTTGAGTGATTGGCTTGCCGGTATACATAATCTCGTCCTATAGTAAACAAGTCCACTATTGATAGAGAATTCTTGATACTTTGTTTGTAGCTTCGGGTCTTGATCCTTGATGGGGATCTCCCTTAGCAATTTCTGATAGGTTGGGTCATGGCATGCCTCTTCTCTAGCTAGCTCAAGAATTGGGTTGTTTGGCATGGATACCTTTGTGGCTAGAGATCTGGCTATGGATCTTGCAAAATTAGAGAATTGAGAAATGCCTTGCAACTAAGTGCATTAGCAACTACATTCTTCTTTCCAAGCCGGTATTTGATTTCAAAATCATATTCCTCCAGCACTTCAATCCATCGACGTTGCCTCATATTGAGCTCATCCTAGGTGAAAATCCATTTAAGACTCTTGTGGTCCGTCACTAAGGTAAATTTGTTACCCATCAAGTAGTGTCTCCAAAGCTCAAGAGCATGGATGACAGTCAACAACTCCAGATCGTAGGTAGCATAGTTCCATTCATGGCTCTTCAATTTCCTTGAAGAGTATGCTACGGGATGACCTTCTTTCATGAGCACACATCCTAAGGCAAGTATGCTAGCGTCAGTTATTATCACTTCAAACCTCTTACTAAGATCAGGAAGTTTCAGGATGGGTGCTGATACCAAGCTTTACTTTAGTTTGTCAAAGCTAGTCTGTTCAGCAGGTGACCATACAATTGATACTTGCTTCTTTAGTAGATTAGTCAGAGGTGCTACAATCAAAGCATAGTTTTTTATAAAGACCTTGTACCATCTTGTCAATCCAAGAAAACTACGTATTTCTTTGAAAGAAGTTGGTGTTGGCCATTCTAGAATGTCTTTGACCTTGGCGGGATCTACTGAAATTCCTTCTGCTGATACAATGAATCCTAGATATTCAATCCTGTCTCTTGAAAAATGCACACTTCTCCTTCTTGGCATAAAGATTGTGTGCCCTCATTGTTTCAAGGACAATGCAAAGCTGGGGTTCATGATCTTCTTCCTGTTTGGAGCAGACTAGGGTATCGTCAAAGAAGACGAGTACGAAGTCATCAAGATAGGGTCTAAAGATATCCTGCATTAACTTGTTGAAGGTAGCAAGAGCATTTGTCAGCCTGAATGACATGACCAGGACTTCAAAATGTCCATACCTTTGTGGTGAATGTAGTCTTCGGGATATCTTCTTCCTTGATCCTTATCTGATAATATCTAGACCTGAGATCTATCTTGGAGAAGATCTTCGCACCTTGAAGATGGTCAAGAAGTTCATCTTTTCTTGGAATGGGGTATTTGTTTATAATGATTGATTGATTCAACCCTCTGTAGTCAATGCATAACCGAAGCATTCCATCTTTCTTCTTTTGGAATAGCACTGGAGCTCCCCATGGTGAACTGCTAGGATGGATGTAGCCTTGGTCTAACAGTTGCTTGAGTTGCTCCTTCAGCTCAATCACTTCTGGGATGGACATTCTATATGGTCTCTTTGCGATTGGTGTAGCTCCTAGTGCTAGCTTGATTTTGTGATCGACTTCCCTTTGAGGAGGAAGTTCAGTCAGCTCTTCAGAAAATACGTCTGTGTATTCCTTTAACCATGAAGGTTCTTCCCTAGGTTCTTAATTCTAATCTGGCTTATTTAGCTTAATCAAATAGACAAGTGGCCCCTTTCTAACTCCTTTTATTATCCATGTTGCTTTGGCCAGTTGAATTTTTGGCTTACCAGCCTCTCCTTGAGTTGTAACTAGTTCCCCTTCAGAATTTCAAAAGGAGACTTGGCCCTTTCCACAGTGAATGTGGGCATCATTGGTATTAGCCAATCCATATCGAGCAAACATTCGTGGACACCTAGGTTCATTACCCTGAATCTGACCGAAGTCGACTTTCCACCCAATAGGAATTTGACCTTAGCAGTTTGCATGGTACAAGAGACCTCACGACCATTTGCTAATTCCACAAGTAAGGTAGGTGCATCTTTTGTGACTATTCCTAATCTTTTTGCACAAATTGGTGAAATGAAGGAATGTGTACTGCCACAATCAATCAAGGTTTTGAAGCTTTTACCTTGATAGTCCGATGGAGTTTGAATCACCGAGAATTGGCGATTCGGACCTTTTTTGTGAGGAGTGGCATGAACTATTTCCCTCTCAATGTCTGCTTCCATGGATGGATCTTCTTCATCACCCATCTCCTTGTTGGCAACACTGGAGGTTCTCCCTCTAGCCATGACGATGGCTCCTTGTCCATGGATGGCTCCTTGGAATGGCCCTTGACGTTGTCCTCTACTAAGCTTGGGGCACTGCCTTTTAAAGTGACCAGGCTCGTTGCAATGGAAGCAATGGAGATTGCGGCCATTACCTTGTGTAGGAACGAAGTTGTTAGCAGCATTTGCCCTAGCTTTCTTCCTTTGTTCTTGGTTTTGGCCCTGCGCTCTCTTGGTCTGAGACCTATACACTCCCTTGTTCTAATCCCTATAAGACCAAGTCCTATTATTTCTTGGCTTGGATTGCACCTCCTGTATTATCAGTGCAGCTTGAATGAGCATGTCTTGAAGGTCTGTTGGGCGCATTGATTCCAGGCGGGTGTTTATGGGTGGGTTTAATCCAGCACAAAACTTTGACACTTATTGTGTCATATCCATTTGTGGCGCGTACTTCAAGAGAGACGAACATTGAATAGTATGCATCCAGGGATAGACCAAGCTGCTTTAATTCATAGAATTCATTCATCTTCTATGTGCGGTGAGAAAGTGGCAGGTATCTCCCTCGCACAGCTCTTTTAAGCTTCTCCCAAGTAACTAACCCTTCCAAGTTCCCTTGGTCTCTGCACCTTTGTTTCCACCACAGTCTTGCTTCACCGATAAGCTTCAATTTAGCGAGCATAGCTTGGTTAGCGAGTGTAGTACCTGCTACCTCAAAATAATCCTCCATGGATTCGATCCAGACCTCAGCGTCAGTTTGGACGGTCCTTCCCTTGCCATCGAATTCAGGTGGCTTGATTTGTTTGAGAAGGAACTTCTTCTCTTGAATTACAGCCGTATTTAGTGTAGGTGTCAGACTAGGAATCTACACTTGAGGTTGTACCTTGGCAATAGAATTCTTACGTCAAAACTTACTAAATGTTTCTCACATTACATTATGCCCAGTTCAGCTTTTAGCCAAGTGACCTAATCACTTAACTCCTTTACCAACACTTACAACCAAGACAGACAGTGATAAAAAGTCTATTTCATTCATGTGGACATAGCCCTTTCGAGTAGATTTATTTTGGGAAGGTAGAACAAGCTGATTGGCATATCAATTTGGGAAAAATAAGATTGTGTTACATTCGGCTATGGGAACTGAGTAATAGTATGGAGTGGGGTCATGAAATTTCGGGAATTGATAGGTCATAGGAAGCTTGGGGTATCCCTTCCTTTGATACCCGTTTCTCTCATAGCGTCCCAGCACCTTGATTCTGTTGGCAGGGATTATTCGAGTCACTTCCTCGTACACATACTTGTTTTGCTTCACCTTTCGACCGCCAACATGTAGGGTTGCGTTTGCGTGAGCCTCGACAAAGATGAACAGCTTCACAATCTTTAAGCCCTCCATCCACTTGATTCTCTTCAAGTTGGTTTGAAGGTACGCAAGTCGGTGGGCAGCTATGTAATAAATTCCTAATCCACCCGTCCATCTCTGTTCCACGTACAAGGGTGAAGGATTGTAGATACGATCTAGAATATTCATCATGCCTAGCCTCCGTCGGTAATTCGAAGCACACATTGCAGTCATACACATAACCTGGAACACCAAGAATTTGTTCCATGCTTCGCGACTCTGCAAGCCAGCATCCATAAATAAGTAAGGAAATGTTCTTAACGGAAACATTGCCCTATTTTCCCTCATTAAGATTCCTTGTAAATATTAGATCTCGTTGGTTTGCTATGATACCAACTGTAATGTGTCCCCCTGTCTACTTGTAGAATACATCTTAGCAGCCCATTGGGAAGAGAGTCCAGAAAGCACCGCCCGGTACTCCCAAGCAATGTCACGGGGTTTGCGATCTACGTCTTCCCAAGTCTACCATGAAAAAAAAGCATTCCAGCCGTTCCCACTTAGGACCGACCTGAATCAGGATTTTCCTAATGGTCAAGTTCCTAGAATGGTAGCTAGTGTCAAGCCCCAGACGAACTACTTTACGCAGGAACATCACGGTCGAAGTGGATTTATACTGCACTTGCTTCAAGGAGAATGGAAAATGAGAGGGATGCAAAGCTCAACCTCTCTGCCGGTAACGCATAGTCCCATTCCGTTCCCCTAAAATAGCATAAATCGGGACTCTAGCCCTAATGATTCTAGGTCATTGTTACCTCGTTGTCAAATCCTTTGAGAAAAGTTCCCGACCAACTGGGACCACCCTTCCATAGGACGGACCCAGGGTCACATCCACCACACTTTCCTCGGATTGCTTTAGTTATCTAATTACCTACCACATATAGTTTGACAAGCAAAAACAACTTCTTTAATTAACCAATTAATCATTGGTTCCTTCATGTAACTTAGACACTGACATAGAAAAACAATGTCAAGCAAGTTCCTTTTCAACATTTGATCTTTATTTATTAGTCTTTGAAATACATCATATAATCCGCCTAAAGGCTATTCCAGCAATCCTCAAGGATTGCTATTCCAAGTTCCGCCCATTGACTAGTATGTGAGCCTCGAGATCCAATCCCGAGTCACGTCGGCCTCTTGTGAAGGATTTGGAGGCAAGGGATTTATGGCCAGAGCCTCCCCTGGCACCCAAGCGTCCTCCTGCTCCAAGTAGCACCCACGAAGAGACCTCTCACAAAAGGTTGAGTCCACGCACCCGGTGCAGCTAACAACCCCCTTGGATAGGGTCAAGCAGACAGTTGGAGGTAATTGATGCTGCCTCTCCCTCCAGGCTTTCAACCTGAAGCATTAGTTATTTTTCCAATATTAGTTCCTTGAGCAAAGAAGTACAAACAGTGCTCCTAAGTGTACAATCACGAGCATTCCAGTGGGGTCGTTTGTACGGCCAACTGCTAATGTGTGAATCCTTCTCCACGAATGCTTGCAGCATTCGATCCTGGATCAATCATGACTTGGCAAGATCCCAAGGGTTTCGTAAGCTGAGTTGCTTGTTTACCCTCTTTCCTTGGGTTAGGGTTTATACCCTGTTGACCCAAATTGTCACTACCTTAGGTATCCTTATATTATGGTCAATAAATCTTGGACAACCCCGTTGTCCTCACTTGATTGGTCAATTGCTTACTAGGCAATTCATAATTACCCTAACTTGGCAAATCAGCCCCAAGGAAGGGTGATGTAGCAAGATGACTACTCATCCTCTAGAAAATTAGACTTGTACTTAGAACTCGCCAACCTTGTTTAAGGAGTGGCAATACTATTTTGTGATTTAGACACAAAATAGTACGGTGTTGCAGCTTGTGTTAGTATCTGACTTGTGGGATTATGTCTTTCTTCGTACGGTCTTTCTTGTGTTAGTATCTAACTTGTGGGATTATGTCTTTCTTCGTACGGTCTTTCTTGATCAAGAATACCTTTGATCAAGATAAGGGCTTGGGAGTCCTCTTCACCCATCCCAACCTTAACCCTACTAGGTCATTCTTGCATGGGCGTTTAGCTAATCCTAACATTCCGTGAATATGGGTAGGACCTTTGAGATCGGAAATATTAGGTTGGCATCCTAAGTGTGATACTAGACAGAATTTTAACATAGCTTAACCCTATCTAGCACATTTAGGTGTTCGTCGTACTAACTATTTACACTTTTATGAATCCCATGTGAGTTACACAATTACAAGCGATTTACCTAATTGATCTAATTGTCTTACGACAAGAGGTGATCTTTCCTTAGAGATGAAAATACTTTCCCTAAAGATGTAAATAACTGCAAGATATATCATTCCATGCAAATATGCGATTTCAAGACCATAGACCTTTTCCTTCTATGCAGCTATAAGATTTACAATGATCGTTACTTTTCCTTACCCTAAACTATAATGATTGACAATTCAGAGCTAACTCTTACAAACCTTACGTTGATGCAACGAAATCAAAGCTTTAATATTTTTAATGAAAATGCATTCAAGCTTTGATAAAAGAACTCCATGCATGAGCGAATGCCATGAGTCCTTCGTTGATTTAATCCTTCCTTTTATCACTTAACCCGACCCTAAATGTAACCATCTTTGCATGCAATTTTCCATGCATTGCGACTATTTGGATATCATTCAATGGGCGTCTAAGATTATCTCATACACGAGTCACAACTAGGATATCATTACCTAAGTGCATTATGTGTTATATGTGCTATTCTTTTCACAAGGCAACAAGGATGCCTTTAGACAAATCCACCTTTTAACTTATGCAATATGCGTTCAAGAATGCAACTACCTTGACCATGCAAGTACTCGTCATGCAACTTAACTTGGTAATTTGATTCGAGTATATGAATTTTCCAATTTATTTAAACTTGCCTATGAGAATAAAAGACATACTTAATGCATCCTTACATGCGGGAATGTTATCAAAACTTGGGCATTAAGAATCGGAGCGTTGTCCACTCGCATACTCGGGTTGGAAGCTCCCACGTGTGCTCCTCTTGCCTTTTGTTTAGGAGCCATTGATGCAGTAATTTCATTTAAGCAACTCTCCCTTGGGTCACTTTCTCGTTTCAAATTCTCTATGTCCGAGATCTTCTCTTTCGCGCAGGACACGGCCCTTGCAGATACAGTTTAAGAGAAACCGGGGAAGGCACAGGTGAACAGGGCCTATGGAAGCTTCAATAGAAGCTTCCAAATTAGAAGCTTCCAAGCCTCTGTTTACAGGCAGATGACGTGGATGAATGATTAGAGAGGAGAAAGATGACGATGAGGATGAAGATGATGATGATGATGATGATGAAGGCAGCGGGTGCAGCCTAGCAGCGCGACGATAGCAGGCGATGATGGAGGGCAGCTTCCACAGGTGGCGGGACAGCACGACATGATCCTTCCTTCCCTCCCTCCCCGTTAGCTTGGGGGGGTTCTTGTAGGCTTGAAGGGGGGGCGGGGGGGGAGGGGGGTAGCCACACAAGTGATGGGATGTATGCCTCCCTCCCCCATGCCCCTCCATGTGATTACTCATACTCCCTCTCCTCACCATGCAACGGCTGAAGGGGAGGGAGTTTATTCATTAAAAATTTTGCAATTATTATCCATTATCTCTTTTCCCCCTTGAAGGGGTGTTCCCGTGTGGGCTACGGGTTTTGAGCCACAGCTTTCTACACACGACGCGGGGCTGGTGTTTATCGATGCACACGGAGGAAGCACTTAGCCCAAAGTTTTTTGTTGCAGGAAATCACTCGAATTTGCTCTTGCGCGAGATGTGTAGGGTCTAGGGTCATTAATATTTCATGCGGAAATATTACACACACACACACACTCTCTCTCTCTCTCTCTCTCTCTCTCTCATCACCATACACACACACACGCTTGGCCTCTTACACACACACCATTACCAAGGGCAAGAAAGTTCGTGTATGTGGCTTTAGCATTTTGCCACCAAGGGCAAGAAAGCTCATACGCCTTTGATGCTAATGGGATCGAGATCACTAATGAGGTTCGATTTGCTTCTTTCCCTCAAAAGGATAGAGATTATGGCACTCTTTACCAGGCAAGAGTCTCTTCAACTTAGTAGGAAGTGCAGCAACCTAAGATTGACATGCAAGCACAAGCCTACGAAGTCCCCCTCATGAGGGCGAAGGAAAGGAAATGCTAATCTGAAGCCAATGCTAATAAGGAAAATGGGTTCACAGCCCCAACCCATTTTCCTCTTACACACACACCATACACACACACATTGAAGAGAAGAATGTTGTGCAAGTGAGTCTACAATGAGGGTCCCTGTGCATTCAGCAGGAAGTGATTGTTGAATTCCCCAAAAGTTACTCCAAGCAGTGGTCTAAACACACACACACACACACACACACAGACTGTGAAAACTTAAGAGAAAACAGACTTTGGATCTAATTACAAACTTATTAAAGCCTCAAAGCTATTTTTAGAAAACACTTGAAAGCTTTGTACATCTATTCTGACTTTGAGATTTAAAAATGGGTGGTCACACAGACTCGCACTAAACCTGGGCTTTGAGATTAAATAAGCTCTAACCATCTGAAGAAGTTGATTGCATCCCTGTGAGCATCATGTAGTAATTACTAATTTACTAAGGATAGCCTTAGAGAGAGATATGTATGCATGTGTGTGTGTGTGTGTGTGTGTGTGTGTGTGTGTGTACACACACATACATGTATCAGAGCATGTATGATGAGCTTAGATGTCTCTACCCTTATATATGAAGCATAGCCACAGAGAAATACCTTAGGTTATTCACAGTGATAAGCTACCTCTCTACACATAAAGTGCAACCATAGAGAAGCTGTGAATGTAAGTACCTTATAAGCTAATGGGTATAACCAATACATAAAATATTGATATGTGATCCTCCTCGCTTGGTGAGCCCACTAATTAAGCCGTAGCCACCGATCGAGCCAGGCTACGACGACAAAGTAGAAGAAGTTGTAGGGGCAGTTGGAGTCCAACTGTGCCATGAGCTCAGCCACGTAAGCATTGTAGTCTGCACCAGGTGGCATGGGAGTAGGGGATCTGTGTACTGTGTATTGGAGCCTCTTACACACACACCAGCACCAAGGGCAAGAAAGCATGTGTCTGTGGCCTTAACTTCTTGCCACCACCAAGGGCAAGAAATCCCATATGCTAGCATATGGACTTTCTTTCCCTTGGTGTCAAGAAGCTAAGGCCACATACAATGAGACCTTAGCTTCTTGCCACCAAGGGAAAGAAAGCCCATACACTAGTGTATGGGCTTTCTTGCCCTTAGTGGCAAGGAGCTAAGGAGAGTGCTGTGTCATAAGGGTGAAGGAAAGGCAATGCGAATCTGGAGATTATGCACATCAAAGAAGAGTATAGGCCACCCATCACTCTTGTCAATCACCAAGGGCTTCTTGCCACCAAGGGCAAGAAATCCCATATGCCAATGTATGGGCTTTCTTGCCCTTGGTGGCAAGAAGCTCCTTCCTATGTTCAACTTGTTCAACCTTTGTTCAACCTGCCTGTTCAAATGAAAAGATGTGCCTGTTCAAATAAAAATTATTCAAACAAAAATAATTCGATTAAGGGCAGCGATTATCCTACCTGCGACGTTGCAAGTATCGCCTCACCACCTCCACTACAAGTATCGCCTCACCTCCCTAGTCTTTTGGAGGCATAGTAATCGAAGCCTGTCGATTAGTAATCAAAGCCCAGTGATTAGCAATTCCCAAAATCTTAGATATGATATGGCAATAATGAGATACACAAACTACTATTACTACTGAACAAATTTCAAGAAGGTGAATGAGCAAACTACTATTACTGCCGGACAAATCTCAAGAAGGCCAACAAAGTATTGTGCGAATACGAAGAGACATACGTGAGCAATATGCAAGATTATTGGTGTTCCAAAATTTGGAGAAGAAAGCGATATGAAAGGCACCCTCACAAGTTTGGAGGTCACAAATTGTGGGCAATGGAAAGGGTCTTCTTCGAAAACCCAATGGAAAGGGTCGTCTCATTCTCTAAGAGTTTGGCCGAGTGATCGCCATCACAAATAGTGATCTCCTCAAGCGTGAATATGCTTTTAGTTAGTGGCGAATATATTCAATAAATGCATCATACTCATTAACTAGTGATGCAAATATTCAGTTTTAAATGCAATCTATCTGGAAAATATCAGTACTCATATCTCAGAAAGGGAGAATGATTTTGGCATGCTTGATATATTTTTAGACATTTATCAATAGCTACATCTCACAAGTAGAATGGTGCACGTCATTGATATTCTTTGCTTTGGCTCTTTGAAAATTTTATCTGTCCGTTTTGATTCAGAAGATGTTATTTTGATAGAGAGAGAGCTTCAAGAGTACTTCTCCTTAGGTAATAATAACTTATCAATGGAGAATCAAAGCAGTGTAGTGCCTAGGATAAAGCTAGCTAATGGTGTTTATGCATTTAAACTTACTGCAACAATGCCAAGGGAATGCACTGTGTCTACTTTATCTCTACATTCCAAGGATGTTGTACATGGTAGAGATGATAGTGGGCATATATTCTCATCAATAAAAAATCCCTCTTTTTCCTATTTGGGAACTCCATCAATCCTTGAACCATGTCTATCTAGTTTGGAGACACCCATAGAAAATAAAGTTATCAGTATATTGTCTCTAATTAGATGATTTCTTGTTAATGTCACTCTTCTCAATGCTTCAATGGATGCATCCGAAGTTAGGAAAGTTGATGAACTTCCATCACAGTATGATGGGGATATTGTTTTTGAGCTCCCTATTGCACCACAAGGTAAGCCAATGGCTAGGATGGAGCAAAGATATGATGGTCATGTGTGGGTGGAGTATAACACATGTACAAAGGAATGTTTTGATGGTGTTGTTAGGTGTAGTTCTTGTGAGGGGCATCTAAGATGTTGTAATGTGGAGTGCCCATGTTATGAGCGGATGAAGGGAAGCAATCAATCTCAATGGAAAGGAAAACTTAAATAGGTGCCCAGAATTGGGTTTTTAAGTTTTGAAACTAGAACTTTAGTTTGTCAACATTTCTTTACTTTATTGGAATGCTTGTCTGTGTGTGTGTCTTCTATTTATTATTGCTACCTTGCAGATAGAACTACTACAACAAGATGTGTCATACATCAAGGTAGTCACAGGCATCCAGTGGTAGTTGGGGTGTCGAAAACAAATGAGACTTTTGTGCATACTTTGGTGCAAGATAGAGCTTCCCATGACCTTTTTGCAAAGTGTAAAAAGGTTGAGACAGGTGTAGCTCAAGATATAATTATGGACATGCTCTTTGATGACACTGATATCACTCTTGATATGGGAGATTTGGGGGTCGAGCAGCTTCTGGAAAGAGTTACACCTCTTGTATAAAGAAAAAGGTTAGGCCTAAACTTTGTTTACATTTTTTTGAAACTCGCATGTTGCAATGCTTGACTTTTGGTATTTGATTAGGATTCAGAGATCCATGGATATTGCCCATCAAAATGTAAAGGGATCTGTTCTTGGGCTCGAAGCCTTACTCAATCTTAGGGAGAAAAAAAATAGTCGATACCCTTTCTTTCATAGCCTCTTATTTCTGAACCAGCTGGCAAGCAATGTGGAGCCATATGTATTTAAGATGTTCTCTGTGGGTCCTGGAAGTGGGATCGACTTGGTTAATCAAATGAGGCCAGGTGGACCATTAGAGAAACAATTTGTCCACTTTGATCATGTATACAGAACAAGTGGCTGGACCACAATGAGTGCACATGTTTATCACCCTTTTATTAGAGAATTGCTTACAATTGCAGTAGGTGAGTTCAAGGTGGAGAATACAAATGCACAGGTTTTATTTTGGACTTTGATGAATGAAAGGTTGCAACAATGTGGATTTGAGAGTGCAGAGTTTGCAGGTTTCATGGCTGATAAGACACAAGAAAATTGGCTTGCAGTGCATATTGTTTTCAATAAAGGTAAAAGGAATGTGACGATGTTCAAGGAACACTCATGTTCTTTTCACTGGGAAAAGAGTATGCTGGAATATACACGAGTTTGTATCAAACCACAATTTCAAGAAGAGCGTAAGGATTTGTGTCGTCGGTGGAGAGATGCACCAAGTGAAGTGTTAGCCGCATCAGCAAAGGACAAACTTGTTACATTGTGGAGTTTGGGACATGCGCATGAGACAGAGCTACATTCATGAGAGACATGGTTATCTTGGTGGGAGGTGCTAGGATTTCACTGACAAAATGGGTATTGACAAAAGAGGGTGGTGGTCCATTTGTGCCTACGATTAATCTCTCAGAGTCTAAGCATGCATCCATGTGAGCAGCTTAGGGATACACTCAACAAGTTAGTTTGTTCTCTGCTTCAGACCTTGCCATGTCAATCTTGCAAAGTGCCCATTATAAAGCCTACTTGACAGGAAGAGATGAGAGGTCTGAGCCCAATCTAAATCAAATTAAGAAAGGATTTATGTCTGGAGATGAAGGGGTTCGAGCAAAAACAAATCTTGTGGACCTTGCATCAACGTGTTGGAGGAACAAGATATTGTTGCTCCGGATGTTCAGAGGACAGTCCTAAAAAGTGTGATGCGCAAGAGAAGAAATATGGATGCAAAAATTATACTTGATAGAGATAGTCATCGGCTAAAATATGAGAATGTTATTGTTCATGTTCCAAGACCAAAAGGGGGTGCTTCATGCATTCATGGGATCCCAAAAGAGAGTGAGGTTGATATGAAAGAATGGGCTATCCGGAGAACACCACCCAAATGTCAATCTACATGCTGGGGTATTTTGGAAGGGAGAGCAAAACGTTGTGGAGCTTTTGTTCTTGACAAGAAGGAAGGGCCACTGAAGGGTATTTATGCACCTTGCTTCAAAGGACGTCGACAGTATAAGGATAAGGAGAGTTGGCAAATGTTCTACTTTTGTCCATCGAGTGTAATTCATTCAACTAGAGTGGATGAGCAGATTCAGAAGTCTTGTGGGCCAACTCCACTTCTTTGGAAGGTTGCTAGAGGCACATGTTTGTTTGCAGAAGAGACAACCAAACTCATCAATGTGGGTTTTATTTTGGAGGTTGTAAAACACAGTGTTTCCACTATTCAGACAACACCATGCAATGTTTGCCCAACGAGCAGAGGTGATGGCCACATTGTAAGATGGAAGGAGAAGATAAGCAAGGCAAGTCTAGATTACATTAACAGAGCACTTATAATGGAAGGAGAGGTAGTGCGTGAGAAAATTGTCAGTCAAGCAAAGTCACACATTTTTTGGATTTCAACAACTGATTCAAAGAAATCTGGAATCTCCTTTGCGGTTAATGTATGCGAGTTTCCAAGGTGCTCTTGTCCAGAGTTTGCTTTGAGGGATCTGAAAAAAAGAGTCGTACATGCCATGTGAACATATATATTTTGTGTTCATTAGGGTGTTTGGTTTGCAACCTCCAACACACAAATTTATTAGGGTATTTTGTGTTCATTAGGGTGTTTGGTTTGCAACCTGTAATACACAAATTTATGCATCAAGGTGCAATTATGAAGCTAGAGCTTAGCTAAGCACTCTCGGGACACCGCAATATTCCTTCTACTAGTGTTATATAGGAGGAATGTATCTACAATGTTTGGCATTTGGTTGGATTTTTTGATCCATTGCAAAAATGCAAAAATTGCAGGGAAGCAAGAAATTATGTAAAGCAAGAAATTAGCTTTGCATCATAGTAACTTTTGGGACATCTGTAATTTCTTCTTCTAGTGTCTTATAGATGGTTATATGTTATCATTCCTTTTTTGGTTCATTAAAACAAAGTCGCATTTTGAATTATGTTTGCGCTTTTTTGATTGAGACAATATAAGTTTCTTTTGCTAATGTCAATAAGTTGTTGCTGTGTTGTTCTTGTGAGGGAGAATTCCATTACTAGGCTTGTGTATGCACTTTCTTTGAGAATCTAAAACTTTAAGATATGACTACGAGTTCTAAATGACATTGTCAAAATAGCTTGCTCGATCTCTTGCCGCTCGGTATGGGCCCTCGCTCGGTTTTTTCGTGCTCGGTTTTTGGTAATCTTCCCTTGTAATATAGTGGTAGGAGGCCTCTTAAGGTTATTAGGGATGTAATCTTCGATTGCAATAAAACTTGATGAGCTCAAAGATTGATGTATATACTGTTGAGATATCGAGCTCCACTCGTGATATGCCAGGGTGACCGTTGTGTATTTATGTCACCGACTTGTCAGTTGCAGATGCGGTTGGTACACTGCCCATGAATAATAGCTACATGATAGCTATCCTTATCTACTCTAGTTCGTGGCTCAGTTAGTATGCCACCTTAGTTAGTTGAGTTTGGTTTGAGACCCATATATAGGGTTCTTCTATTTCTTTGTACTAGAGTTCTTTTGGCTTACACAACTAAGAAGAGGAAAACTGTTTTCAGCCTCTACCCTTGTGTGTCTTCCCCCATTGTGCAAGCAAGAAAGCTTCAAGCGAGACTCCTTCCTTCTCTCCCACAATCTTGACATGGTATCAGAACCTTGTTCGTGGTAAGGAGCTCAAGAAAGCAAGCCAAGCTCGCGGTGTTCTGGTAAGAGGAGCAGTGTTGCTTTCATTTTCTGTTTTGGGAGCAGATCTCTACAGGTAGCACAGCCGGAAAGTGCAGGAGTGCATTGTCTCAGGTTGAGACGCCCTTCGCGGTGAAGCAAGAGGGCAGTATATGCTGCGCGCAAGGGCTTTAGCCCTTGGCGAGCCTGTTTTTTTTATTTGAGGCCATTTCAGGGCCTGTTTTGGAGGCGGAAGTTTTCTGCACGCACTCAGGAAAAGGCCCAGTTTTATGTAGGGCAGTCACTGTTCTACAGGTCGGTGAAAAGTTATTGTAAAAATTGCATTGTATGCTTGTGCGCAGAGACATTGGGAGTTACAGAATCATCCCTATTGCCTGTTGATGCAAAATCGTCACTAGGAAGTGACTGTGTGGTCAAATACCACTTTCGCCAGTTTTGCAGATTTTCCCGTGTGAGGGTGAAGCTGTGGTTTTTGCAGTGACAGAATTTTTTCCAGTCTTCTGTAATGGCATCTGATTCTCTTTCACAGATTGTCACTGAAAATCTTGACAAGAACAACTTCCAAGCATGGAAGTTTAGAATGACGAATTTCCTTATGGGAAAAGGATATTGGGAATTCGTTGCAGGAAATGAAGAAGAACCAGTTCTTCCTGATCTTCCCAATCAACAGCAAATGCAGGCATTCAAAACATGGCATGAGAGAGCCAGGAAAGTTATGTATTGGCTGTCTATCAGTATTTCAGACTCTATGATTGTGCATATTCAGGATGCAAGTACGCCAAAGGAGGCATGGGATACTTTGTCAAAAATGTATAGCACAAATACGCAAGCCAGGAAAATGCAGCTCAAGCAAGAGTTGCATAATGTGCAAAGAGAAAGTATGAGCATCAACGACTACCACATGAAGGTGAAGAAGATTGCAGATGCACTTGCTTCCATTGGGTCGCCAGTGGAAGATGATGATTTAGTTTCCGTGACCTTGAATGGTCTAGGAAAGGATTATGCACAATTCCGAACATCCATTTCCGTCCGTGAAAGATTTCCTGATTTTGAGGAGTTGATTGCTCTTCTAATTTCTGAGGAGCAGAGAAATGGTGGTGCATCTTCTTCAGGAGGAACTTCAAAAGAAGCTGTCTTCTACTCAAATGCTGGAAGAGGTAGAGGCAGAGGTAGAGGAGGCCAATTTGGAGGCCGTGGCAGAAATCAGAATATGCAGCAAACTCAAGAAAACCAGTCCTATGGAGGAGGACGTGGTAACTCTAGAGGCAGAGGGAGCCAAAGAGGTCGTGGTGGATGGCAAAGAGGCCAAAATGCAAACAGTAATGTTGAATGCTACTACTGTGGTAAAATGGGTCATATGGCTAAAGACTGCTATAAAAAGCAGAATGACATCATGAATGGAAAACTGCAACAAGGGAATTATGCATCTTCTAGTAGACAGGGTGATGACAGAAATGAGCACTTGTTTATGGTGCAGCACATGAACAATTCTGTGACAAGTGCAGAAGAAAGAAATGATGTATGGTATGTTGACTCAGGTGCATCAAACCACATGACAGGTCATGCAGAATGGATGGAGGATGCAAGGAAAATGGAAAAACCACGATTTGTGGAGACTGGTGATGATACTGCACATCCTATTGTGCAGATTGGAAAAATTCCCTTGTCTATGCAGGATGGGAAAAAGAAATACCTGTCCGATGTATTTCATGTCCCGAATATCACCAAGAATCTGGTTTCTGTTGGTCAAATGGTTGAACAGGGCTTGCAGGTTAGATTTAATCCTCATGGATGCTTTGTTGAGGATATGAAAAATAAAGGTCGCTTGATAGCAAAAGGAAAGAAGAAGGGCAGAATGTTTACATTGGATGCAGACATGTCTGAATTGAGTGCAGCAATGTTTGCACATGGGACCGGTGTAGTTGCAGATATTGATATCTGGCATAAACGCATTGGTCATGTTAATGTATAGCGACTTAAATCAATGCAGGCCCAAAATATTGTTGCAGGTTTGCCGAAATTCAAGGTTGCAGAAATGCATAAGGTATGCGAAGCTTATCAATTTGGAAAATAGGCAAGGAAACCATTTCCTAGACATGTTCAAGAGAGTAAGAAGCCATTGGAATTAATCCACTCTGATGTGTGGACAACTAAAGCTGCATCTCTTGGAGGCTGTCATTATTTTGTCAGTTTTATTGATGACTATAGCAGAAAAGTTTGGGTGTATTTTATGAAAAAGAAAAGTGAAGTTTTTGGGCATTTTAAAACTCTTAAAGCGATGGTTGAAAAATAAACAGGCCTGCAGATAAAATGCCTAAGGTCAGATGGAGGGGGAGAGTACCTCTCAAATGAGTTTGCAAGGTTCCTGCAGGAGCATGGCATAAAGCAGCAATATTCTTGCAGTCATACCCCACAACAAAATGGAATTGCAGAAAGGAAAAACAGGCTTATTGGAGAGGTATCTCGTGCCATGCTCAATGAAAAAGACTTGCCAGATTTTTATTGGGCTGAAGCAGTTGCTACAGCAGTCT
This sequence comes from Lygodium microphyllum, assembly GCF_053477565.2. Taxonomy (NCBI): domain Eukaryota; kingdom Viridiplantae; phylum Streptophyta; class Polypodiopsida; order Schizaeales; family Lygodiaceae; genus Lygodium; species Lygodium microphyllum. The sequence continues at coordinate 139,519,224 of NC_141135.1, read as the reverse complement.
ACATAATGAACAGGACTCCCACTGCAGCAATACATGGAATGACTCCAGAGGAGAGGTATACTGGTAGGAAACCAGATATTTCTCATTTGAAAATTTTTGGTTGCATTGCCTATGTACATGTGCCAGATGAGTTGAGATCCAAGTTGGATCCAAAAGCTGAGAAGTGCATCTTTATTGGTTACTCTCTGCAGCAAAAAGGGTATAGATGCTATAACCCTTCTACTCGTAAGTTTACAGTGAGCAGAGATGTTGTTTTTGATGAGATGAGTAGCTGGTATAAACCAGTAAATGTGATTGATGATGTAGATGCACAAAATGATAATGCTGCACAGAATTCACAGCAGCAGTCACAAAATATTAGTGGACCTGGAGCGTCCTCTAGCAGTGGTTCACATTCTTTGCCATGGACAGACAGATTGAGATCAGGAGAATCTTCTCAAAGTAATGCAGATAGTGGTATGCATGTATCACGAAAAGGAAAAGAGAAGGTTGATCAGCCCATGTTTGATGTGAATGTAGGTCACTCTTATGTGGATGGTGAATCCAGTGGCTTAGAACAGAGCATTGATGATGAGTTGGGTATTCCTTCTATTGTTACACCTGGAGTAAGGAAGACCAGGGATGTTTTGAGAGCACCTGGGAGTGAACCTACTTTGCGCAGGTCTACGAGAGCTACGTATCCTGTGGATAGGCTGAAATATGATGGATTTACAGCCATTCACTATGCATATATGGTAAAAGTGATACAGGAACCAGAACCCACTTCTTTTGAGGAAGCCATGGGAAAAGAAAAATGGGAGAAAGCCATGGATGAAGAAATGGATGCCTTGGAAGCTAATGCTACATGGGAATTGATACCTTTGACTAAAGGTAAAAATGCAATTGGCTGTAAGTGGGTTTATAAGGTGAAGCACAATGCAGATGGTTTTGTGAACAGATACAAGGCAAGATTAGTAGTCAAGGGGTATGGACAAACATATGGTATTGACTATGAAGAAACATTCAGTCCGGTTGCAAGGATGGCAACCGTAAGAGCGGTCATTGCTATGGCTGCATCAAAGGGATGGTCTTTACATCAGATGGATGTAAAGAATACCTTCTTGCATGGTGATTTGCAAGAAGAGGTCTATATGGAGCAGCCACCAGGTTATGTGCATGTTGTTCATCCGGAGTTTGTTTGCAGGTTGAAGAAAGCCTTGTATGGCTTGAAGCAAGCACCTAGAGCATGGTCTGACAAGATAGAACAATATCTTGTCACTATTGGTTTTCAGATTTCCAAGGTAGATTTCTCACTTTATGTGAGAAAAACAGAGAAAGGTATTATGCTACTTGTCATTTATGTTGATGATTTGATTATGACAGGTGATAGTGATGAAGATATCCTTCATGTGAAAATGCTATTGAAGCAGAAGTTTGAGATGAAGGATTTGGGAGAGCTGCGTTATTTCTTGGGCATTGAGGTGATTAGATCACCAAGTGGGATACAGCTCTTGCAGAGGCAGTATGGATTGGACATGCTCTCCAAATATGGGATGACAGGCTGTAAGCCTATTTCAGTTCCTTTGGAGCAGAATGTGAAGCTGAGCACAGATGCAGGTGAGCTTCTAGAAGACCCTACTATGTACAGACGCATAGTAGGAAGTTTGATCTATATGACTATTACCAGGCCAAATTTGAGCTATGCTGTTGGATTGGTAAGTCAGTTTATGCAGGCTCCAAGGAAACCACATTTGGATGCAGCTAGACGCATACTCAGGTATGTGAAGTCCACATTGCAGTATGGACTATTTTATGAGACTGGGGTTCAGATACAGTTGCATGGATACACTGATGTTGATTGGGCTGGTAGTATTTCTGATAGACGATCTATCAGTGGATATGTGTTCTCTTTTGGGAGTGCTGCAGTCACTTGGAGCAGCAAGAAACAGCCTACAGTTGCCTTGTCAAGCACAGAGGCTGAGTACAGGGGTGCAGCAATGGCTGCATGTGAGGTAGCTTGGTTGCATAAGCTACTTTATGATATGCATCAGTCTGCAGATGGGCCAGTTGTCATTTATTGTGACAACATGAGTAGTATACACTTGGCAAATAACCCAGTCTATCATGCTAGAACAAAGCACATTGAGGTGCATTATCACTATGTGCGAGAGAGGGTTTTACTAGGTCTTATTGATCTAGTTTATATTAGCACAGAGGATCAGGTAGCTGACATATTCACGAAGGCATTGGGCGCAGAGAAGCTGCGCAAGTTTAGAGACCTGCTTGGTATGCAGGAATTGGGATTGAGCTCGAGGGGGAGTGTTGAGATATCGAGCTCCACTCGTGATACGCCAGGGTGACCGTTGTGTATTTATGTCACCGACTTGTCAGTTGCAGATGCGGTTGGTACACCGCCCATGAATAATAGCTACATGATAGCTATCCTTATCTACTCTAGTTCGTGGCTCAGTTAGTATGCCACCTTAGTTAGTTGAGTTTGGTTTGAGACCCATATATAGGGTTCTTCTATTTCTTTGTACTAGAGTTCTTTTGGCTTACACAACTAAGAAGAGGAAAACTGTTTTCAGCCTCCACCCTTGTGTGTCTTCTCCCATTGTGCAAGCAAGAAAGCTTCAAGCGAGACTCCTTCCTTCTCTCCCACAATCTTGACATATACTACACATATGTCCTTCAAGGCTTCTCCCATAGTGATTTTTTCCATTTGAGATCCTTTTGGCCTTTGTTTTTGCCCTAGTAGTGCGCAAATCGGATGCTGTATGCTCGCGTAGTGAATGCCAAAAGGTCCCCAAGAACAATGAACTCTACTTTTTGCACAAGTTACAAGGTAAAAAGCATGAACGACAAGAGCAAGAGACTAATTGGGTGCAATCTCCCCCCATGCCTTGTGTGAGCACTCCACAAAGCATGTATTTTATGTATATTTCATCTTCATGCTCAATAATATCCCAATTTACAAAAATATAGCAAGCTTTTAGCTTTTGAGTTTGCTTTAACACAAAAATAGGAATAAAGCTAATGGACGGTGCCCAAAGAGTCTCGCACGCCCAATACAATGTGCAAATAGAAATAACATAACCGTGCGCCCATGCGCATATAAAATAATAATAAATAATCGATGCCTCAATAAATAGGCATGACAAAATATAGGCGTGGCACCTATCAAAATATAATCCATAAATTGAATACTCGCTATCCTCCAATGCTTTCCTTCGCCACTACTGCTATCTCTACACATCAGTTGAAGCATTCACAATCGTTAGTAAAATAATACAATTAAACCGACAAAAGTGAATACCTAGCAGTCTTCAGCTACATAAATAAATTAATTGGTTAGAAATAAATCCTAACCTTAATTTATTACGGGTGCGCACTCTAAACTCATAAACGTTTATTAATTTAATATGCATTTTGCGGAATCACCCGCTATGGAATCACCCATGTACACACTAAATTAATGAAACGCCCGAAAAGGACAGGCGTCCCCATCAACTTCTCGCACAAAGAATCCACTTTGTGTATGAGCCCCGGTCATCAAAGTTTACGGAATCCACCGTAAAACCTCACGAAATCCACCATGGCACGAAATCATACCCCCGGGGTGGGATAGCAATTGACCTCAATTGCTATTAGCTCAATGTGGAGCTAACAGAGTGGGGAAAGCATTTAAGTCTCTAGCGTGCATCCATTGTGCTTCCTCTACAGGATGGTTCTTAAATTTAACTAGATGTCTAGAATACCTTCGGCCAGTTCTAGTGGTCATAAAGTCAGTGTCTATAATAGCTTCAAGTTCAAGTATTTCAGTCTCTTCCTCTAATAAAGGTGGGTTTTCATAAACAGGGTGTACAGGTAATTGGCCCCTAAATGGTCTGAATAAATTAATGTGAAATGTGTTGTGAATTTTCCAATGAGGTGGTAATTCTAACTTGAATGCATTATCATTAATTTTATGAATGATCCTAAATGGTCCATAGAATCTGGGGGCTAATTTGACAACTAGATGTCTATCTACACTTTGCAGTCTACGTTTTTCTATTCTCAGCCAAACATAATCATCAACTTTAAAATTCATTGCTTGTCTTTTCTTGTTGGCTTGTTTGGTATATGATTGATGGGCTTTAGCAATCATGTCTTTAACCTCATCAAAAATAGTGTTATGCATACTAGCAATATCATCAGCACTTTGAATTCTATTTGACAAAGATGCAATAGGTGTAGATAATCTATATCCATAAATCACTTCAAACGGTGCTTTCTTTGTAGATGTGTGTGGTGTATTGTTATATGCAAACTATAATAAATGCAAATGTGTGTCCCATGTCTGTGGTTTAGAGATAGTATATGCACGTAAAAGATCTAGAATGGTGCTGTTAGTGGCTTATGTTTGTCCATTAGTTTCTGGATGAAATGCAGATGAGAAATCAATCTTTGTGCCTAGGTTAGCAAACAGAGTAATCCAAAAGTTGTTACAAAATCTAGAATCACGATCTAAAATAATAACTTTTGGCAATCCATGGTTAGTAAAAACATTTTTCAAAAACAATTGTGTTGCTTGTGATACTGTTAAAGTTTTCTTACATGGAATGAAATATGCTTGTTTACTAAATCTATCTACAACTGTCCAAATCATATCATGGTTAGATTTAGTATTAGGTGAACCAGTAATGAAATCCATAGAAATTTGTTCCCAAGGGTTAGATGGAATAGACAAAGGCATAAGTAATCCATACTGTTTACCATGATGTCTCTTAACTCTTTGAAAAATCAAACATTCAGAAACAAAGTTAGATACATCAGCATCCATATGCGGCCAATAAAAATCTTTAGTTAATGTACGTAAGGTAGATATGATACCTCTATGACCTTGATATGGGGTACAATGAATTTCATTCAAAACAAAAGATCGGAATGGAATTGTAACACACAATCTCTTTTCATAAAACATAAATCCATCATTATATGACAATGAATCAATAGGAATCAAATTATTTTGAACTAATTTATTCCAATCAGCATGAAAAGTAATATCTTGATGATATGTATCTTTCATAGCAATCAAAGAATCAAAAGATATAACAGAAATATTATGAATGGCAGGTCTTCTACTCAATGCATCAGCCACTACATTTTCTTTTCCGGGTTGGTATTGAATGATAGGATGAAAACTTTGAATAAAGGAGGCCCATTTGATATGTCGGTTAGAGATTTGAGGTTGGCTAAGTAAATGTCTAATACTTTGCTGATCGGTCTTAATCATAAATTCTGAATCCATTAAGTAGTGTTTCCACTGTCTTAATGCTTGTACAACTGCTAATAGTTCTTTGTCATATGTGGAATATTTCAGCTCAGAAGGTTTCAACTTACAACTAGAATAGGCTATAGGATGATTGTCTTGCATAAGTACAGCTCCTATTCCTGATCCACTAGCATCGGTCACTACTAGAAAGAATGGTCTATTAAAATCAGGCAACTGTAGAACAGGGGCATGGGTTAATGCATGTTTCAATAAGTCAAAGGATTTCTGTTGATTTTCGGACCAATGATAAACAATTCCTTTCTTCAGAAGTTTGGTTAATGGTAATGCAAGTAATAAAAAATTATATACAAACTTCCTATATAAACTAGCAAGACCAAGGAATGAGCGTAACTCATGCATGTTTTTAGGTACAAGCCAATTCAATATTGCATCAATTTTCTTAGGATCAACTTTAATTCCATCAGATGATACAATATGACCTAAATACTCAATTTCTATTTTTAAAGAATTCACTCTTTTCAGGATTTGCATACAGTTGATTTTCTTTCAATAACTGAAAAACCAATGACAAATGCTCATAATGTTCTTTCTCATTTTGACTAAACACCAAAATATCATCAAAGAAGACAATTACACAATACTGATATTTCAGAAATATACGATTCATCATTCTACTAAACGTAGCAGGTGCATTAGTCAATCCAAATGGCATGACTAAAAATTCGTAATGACCAAACTGTGTTCTAAATGCACTCTTGAATATGTCTGAGGTATCTAGTCTCACTTGATGATAACCAGACTTAAGGTCTATTTTACTAAATATAGCAAATCCTTGCAGTTTGTCCATAAGGTCATCAACTCTAGGAATAGGATACCTATTCTTTACAGTGATTTTATTTAAAGCTCGATAGTCAATGCACATACGATAGGTATTATTCTTTTTCTTGACTAACAAAACAGGTGCACCGAATGGAGAACTGCTAGGTCGAATCAATCCTCTATTTAGTAATTCTTCAACTTGACTCTGGATTTCTTTTTGCTCTATCTGGTTATGCCTATATGGTGCTTTGCAAGGTGGTTGTGTGCCAGGGATCAAATCTATCTTATGGTCTTCTGGACGTGAAGGAGGTAAACCAGGTGGTAGGTTTTCTGCAAAACAGTCCTTAAAATATCCAAGAAATTCTTTATGCCTAGGGTGCATATGACTTTCTTTTACTTGCAACTCATTCACCCAAATGAGATAAGATTTACTACTCTTGCGTAATGCACGTTTAGCTTGAGTATGTGAAAGCAGTGGAAAAACATTAGATGCATGCATACCATATAATGTAATAGATTTTCCTTGAAAATTAATATTCATTGAGTGTGTGGAATAGTCTATATCTGGGTTATGCTGGTGATGCCAAGGCATACCTAAAATAATGTCACTCGACTATAATGGAACAACTAGAAAATTTTTTCTTTGAGTGTATTGACCGATTTGAATCTCTAAATCTTGCACTTCCTATGTACCATTATACCTAGTGCTTAAAAATGCAGCTTTGATGCGATAATGCGTAGGTACAGTCTGTAATTTCAATTCTTTTACCAATTTTGTTGAAATAAAATCATGAGTACTACCGTCATCATGCAAAATAGTATTTTTCTTTCCATGCACCAAACATTTCATAGTCAATAATGAATGTGGAGTAGGCATACCTGGTAAAGTATCAGAAGTAGTAGTAGTGTCATCCTCATCTTCAGTGAAATCAGGTATATCTTCATGTTCATCTTCGTCCATTGCTCCAAGGTAGTTGATATGAGTAGGTGGCTTCTTTGAATGACAATTTGCTACTAGATGTCCAGGCTGGTGGCATTTATAGCATACTATTGGCTTGGCTTTGGTTACATTGTTTGCAATTGCGGGAAGTCTAGGTACATTAGGATTTGGCTGTGGAATAGGCTTAGGGTTTTGATTGACATTGGATGGTAATTCAGGTGGTTTTGCCCAATTTTTGCAGAAAGATGATGAAGAGAAACGACCTGGATTAAATCTTCTAAAATTGGAATTGAATTGTTTAGATCCATAGTTACCATTGGCTTGGAATTGCTGTGGTCCTCTGTCTCTACCTCGTAGCTTATCTTCAGTGTCGTGAGCTAGTGAAATGGCGTCTTCAAGAGTAGCAGGCTTGAACATGTTAACTTCAGCGTAGTAATGCCCAAGGAGTCCAGACATATACTTGCGCTTGTGTGTTGCTTCAGGTACGTCTTCAAGCATGCGTAACTGGAGTAATGCATTCCAAAAACACTCTGTATACTGAGGTATAGGCTCACGATCCCGTTGCTGGAGAAGATCCCATTGCTTAATAGCTTTCTCATGAAATTGTGGTGGAAGGAAATTCTGCATGAATTTCTTCTTGAAATCTTCCCAAGTAGCAGGACAATCTATGCTCTTGCGTACTACAGTCCACCAAAGGGATGCTCTATCTACTAAATGATTAGTGACACACTTGATTTTATCTTTTTCTGCATAGGTTTCCTCATGGAAATAGTCATCAAACTGACTAATGAATGCTAGAACAGTTTTTCCTTCTCGTATGCCATTGAAAGTATGGAATTTGAAACTTCTTTTACTTATCTTTGATTCCTTGCGGATGGTTTGAGCTTCGAGAGTTGCATCAATGGTACGTCGAATAAGATCTTCAGCTTGAGGTTCTTCTTTGTCGGTAGACGCTCTTTGTAAATTTGCCAGTTGAGCTTGCAATGCTTGCCTAGCCCTTCGTTCTTCTTCCAATTGCATCATGATTAAGTCCAGCTTTTGCTCCATCGTAGGCTCATGTAAGTCACCTTCAGCCATAAAATCATCCATATGTGGTTCCATCATCCTGCAAAACTAAAAAGACCTTTCTCACTCAAAATCAGGTTAGCGGGATGAGCGTAGCTCAAGTTCGGGAATACAAGGCTTATGTGTTTTTGGGTATAGCTTTCTCAATCTTCAGAAAATGTGTGTTTTATCCTTCTTCGTATGCTGAAAATGCTTTAATAAACCTACGTATGGGTAAAGTACCTTCCAATGAACAACTTTGCAGTTCGGAGTTTCTGCGCAGGAACAGTCCTTCTAGGAGTTTTGAGCACAAGTCAGTTCTGTCTCCAGTTGACTAGTCTAACTTGCAGAGTTGCAGACTTATGTGACTTGCAGAGTTGCAGACTTGCAGAACTTATTCGATTTATGGAACTTGCAGAACTTGATCAAAAAATACTTGTTGAACTTGATTTTGTTGGGTGTGACCTGGAGTTTGTGACTTGTAGAAGTGATTTGCCTTAGATGACTTAGGGAAGTAAGAAGCTTAGTGCTTCTGAGTCGATGGCGATTTGGAGGACAAGAGGATGTTCACGATGCAATTTGCGGCCCTCAGTACAGCCTGCTGTCCTCACGATTTGATTTGTTTTTTTTTTAAAGCTTAAGTTATTTAACAAAAGCTTTTAAACTTTGAGGTTTAAGCTTGTTTAGCTATGAAAAATATGAGTTTATCTTTGGTTGTCCACGACTTGATGAAGGAGATGAAGGAGTGGTCCTCCGCCTCTGTAGCCCGGTTCTTCACTATCCAATAACAGAAATAGGGGTTTTTGATCGCCAGAAGTCTGCCAGTATCGACGGTTCGTGACGAGATTGATCGTAGAGCCCGATCGTTCCAGGAGCTTCGCCTTCGCACGAGATGGGTAGTGATTGGAAGCTCTTGATCTCAGCTCCGTTCTGATACCACTAATGCCCAGATCGGATGCTGTATGCTCGCGTAGTGAATGCCGGAAGGTCCCCAAGAACAATGAACTCTACTTTTTGCATAAGTTACAAGGTAAAAAGTATGAATGACAAGAGCAAGAGACCAATTGGGTGCAATCTCCCCCCATGCCTTGTGTGAGCACTGCACAAAGCATGCATTTTATGTATATTTCATCTTCATGCTCAATAATAGCCCAATTTACAAAAATATAGCAAGCTTTTAGCTTTTGAGTTTGCTTTAACACAAAAATAGGAATAAAGCTAATGGACGGTGCCCAAAGAGTCTCGCACGCCCAATATAATGTCCAAATAGAAATAACATAACTGTGTGCCCATGCGCATACAAAATAATAATAAATAATCGATGCCTTGATAAATAGGCATGAAAAAATATATGTGTGGCGCCTATCAAAATATAATCCATAAATCGAATACTCGCTATCCTCCAATGCTTTCCTCTGCCATTGCTGCTATCTCTACACATCAACTGAAGCATTCACAATCGTTAGTAAAATAATACAATTAAACCGACAAAAGTGAATACCTAGCAGTCTTCAGCTACATAAATAAATCAACTGGTTAGAAATAAATCCTAACCTTAATTTATTACGAGTGCGCACTCTAAACTCATAAACGTTTATTAATTTAATATGCATTTTGCGGAATCACCCGCTATGGAATCACCCATGTACACACTAAATTAATGAAACGCCCGAAAAGGACAGGCGTCCCCATCAACTTCTCGCACAAAGAATCCACTTTGTGTATGAGCCCCGGTCATCAAAGTTTACGGAATCCACTGTAAAACCTCAGGGAATCCACCGTGGTACAGAATCCACCGTGAAATATGCCTCGTGGCATCACCTAGACATTGGTTGACAATAGTTTTTGGACACACTATAATTTCGACTATATTGCCCATTTACGACTACAAAGGTTAGGGCCATTTACAAGTGCAAAGGTTAGAGATTTTGAATTTGTAAGGTCTTAGGTGTTTCTTAGGCTACAAACACAAAGGGCATCTACATACAAATTGTAGATTATAATTTTATAATTATGTAGTCACGGTGATAGCAAAAGATACATGCTTGGTTGCAATACACCTGATATTTTCTTAATATATTATATTTCTTATAGATTTTTTAAAGTTTTTTTATCTTTACCAAAATGTAAGACAATTTTATCCAAATTTTAAGCGATAAGCTTGATAAGAACAACTATCTTGCATGAAAGTTCAGGATTATAAATTTATTGAAAAGAAAGGTATTTAGAACCAATAAAAGGAGACAATGTAGTGGAATCCAAAGTTCCTCTTCGGGAAATGCTATTGTAGAGCAAATAAAGGCTAAGTCCTTTCTAGTAACCATAAGGAAGGATATTAAAGTCATCTCCCTTGCCTTTGAGCACATGAATGCAACTTTTTCCACATTCAACAACCAAATGTAGAGGTATGTTGGCAATATATAAGATCATCTTTGATCCTAAGCTACTAAAAGTAATTGCATTGGCATTGAAGCATGTAGATGTAGGAGAAAGGTTGAATGGAAAGTTGATCTTGTTGCTTTATTTGTTTGTACCCAGTTTTCTCTACCACATGATGGATTTGGCTCAATGTCGAGCTCTTTTATTGGTGGCTCATGCAAATAATGCCTAAAAGGGCATTATTTTTTTATATGACTACCATTGAAATGTCCAATACTCTATCCATCCAAGGTTTTTAGCTCCAAATTTCCTATCCTACTAATTGTGTGAATATAGTAGAGTCCAAGGCCTTAGAGTTTAGCTTCTATTTATGGCCTTTGATCTAGTATAAAACCACTAGGCCACGCTTATCAAAGGATTATTATTGACATGATTATCAAACTAGGCCTTACATTGTCAAACCTTTTAGCAAACAAGGTGTGAGTTTGAGCAAACTTTTATTAAGTATTCAAGTTCTATGAGGCAATCGGTCCAATCCCTAGATCCTTCCCTTAATTCTTACACCACGATATCGAGACTAGGGATTAGGAGATCCAATGGTATGACTACATTGGTTCCATAAGTTTGTGTAAATGAAGTTTGAATCCAAGGGAACCCAAATACCCAATCTTACTTTGTATCTCCTGTAATCAAATCCCAAAGCAAGAGTTTGGCGAGGGATACTGTAAGCCAAAGCCAAGGATTGAGGGCATGCACTGCACCTCAAGATATCACCCTTATGGTCGCACTCTCTAGATTTCCAAAGCGTCCCTATAGTGTTGTCCAAATTCTCTTTTGAAAAGTTTCTACTTAGCCAGGATACCTTCGTTATTTGTAAATTTGTTGTTTTGAAGCAAGCCACAAAGATATGGAGGGGTACAAACCATGATAAACGTATTCTTCTTGAGATCCTTCCAGCTGTCATGGACTTTTTAATATCCTGAGATATTTTGAATTTGAAACTCTGCACCGTTACCTTGTTAGGAATCTCCCAGTTTAGAGATGAAAGACTTGGCAATGGCAAATCTTTGATATTCCCATACCTATCCACTTTAGAGGGAACCACATACTGTGCATAATATATAAAAACCTTGAATTCACTTAAAAAAGACACAGTTTGATCGGCATAAATAATGTCTGTCAATACCTTATGAATGGCATGGAAAGTCCCACTTAGGCTTTCCACAGGTTGCCATTCAATACTTGTTGACGAAAAGATATCTACAATGACGAACCGTTTGTTAGAACTTGCATAAATGGAAAAGAATTATATACGTTATTCAACTAATAACTTACAATGTGTTTGTTGGGGAACATGTTCGTTTGGAGGCAAGTGCATATCCTTGGCCATGTAAACATGTTGCACCTTGACAAACCAGCCTTCGGGCATAATTTTGAAGCCAATGATACGCCCCTTCTAGTGATGTTTTATATCATCTCGTTTTCTTCTTTTCACCTTATGAGAGCCCTTGCAAGATGGCAGCATGGTAACCCAATTGTTTATAGCAAAGGTTTTGGGCTCAAAATTTCCATCTGCTCCTTGGCTATAGACTGTGCAAGAGTGTATTAAATGAGAAGGGCGCTTGGAGGAAGCCATGAAAATAATGAAAGCGCAGAGAAAGAAGCTCAAAGAGGGGTGAATGAACTAAAAAGTAGCGCCAAGAACACAAATGAGTATGTATTGGGTGCCAAAAACAATATTGAAAGATCTCCCGACTTTCAAAAAACTCATTATTAATTTCATCACATCTCTGTCACGTATTTTGTCAGATTTGTAAGTAAATAACGTCTTTGGGACTCCAAAACATGTCAGACTTTAGGGGTTTTGGCTAAAAAAGAAGAGAGAATCATGAAATGGACTCCACTATCTCTAAAAAAGAGGAGACAAGAATACCATATTCTTGCACACGTGGCGAACTCTCTTTGGCCCTTTCCTTAATCCTGTGATTAACAAAAGTGCATTTTTTGAAGCGTTTTTGGCCCTAATGTGGAATTGGAGAGATTAAAAATAAGTAGATGTGCAGACTGAGATGGAGTACTTGGGCTATATTGCTAGTGAGAAAGAGATATATGCTGATCCTAAGAAGACGAAGTGTGTTAGAGATTGTCCAATACCTACCACCACTACTTACATAATTTCTTGGTCTATCATCATTCTATTAGATCTCTCCTTGACACACAAACTCTCATATGTAAGTATTTTGGAAGGTACCTATATTTGGGATAAAACCACCTAAGCCTAGCTTCCCTTGTATTCATTACACTAACAATACTTACACACACATACACAGTAGGTGGCAGGGCTCCCATTACTATCACTTCATTCTTTATTCTTTTAGTGACATTTGAATAAGGGAAGGTCAGTCCCACATTGTGATTGTTGGAGTTCCCACATACGATCTCTCTCTCTCTCTCTCTCTCTCTCTCTCTCTCTCTCTCTCTCTCTCTCTCTCTCTCTCTCTCTCTCTCTCTCTCTCTCTATTGCTCTCTTTCTCAATTCGCCATAGCTCTTGCTTTTCTCTTGCTTCCACTTGTGTGAGGTGCCTCCTCCAATAGACTCAGAGGCAAGGAGGCTCTCTAGTTAGGCCATCTAATCAATAGACATTGGTATTATAGATGTGATCCCTACACTATATTCGGATTCAATAAGTGATATTCAGTTGGCCAAGAATCTAGTCTTCCATGAGAAGACAAAGCACATTGAGATGCGTTACCACTTTATTAAAGAGGTCATTGAGAACAAGTCTATTGAGCTTGTCAAGATCTCAATTGACCAAAATCTTGCAAATATGCTCACTAAAAGTCTCTCAGCAAAGCGTTTTACCTTCTTTAGGAAGTTGATGGGCATTGGATGAGATGCATATTTCCTCATCCTATTGTACTTTATGTACATTTTTACTTTGTCACTTTTTTCTTATTCTCTCCTCACAAGGGACACATTCGTCTTTAAGTGGAAGTTTGTTGGGGGTAAAGGTGTCTATGCCTAACTACCTATATATTTATTCTAGTGATAGTACCTACACACTTGTACACTATATGTGGCGAGCGCATATTACTATCACTTCATTTTCTATTCTTTTAGTGACATTTTCTGGTCACACATTGTGATTGTTGGAGTTTCCACACACAGTCTCTCTCTCTCTCTCTCTCTCTCTCTCTCTCTCTCTCTCGCTCGCTTTCTTACTTCATTTGCCATAGCTCTTGCTTATGCTTGTGTACTTCCACTCGGGCTCTTCCTTTCAAGTTAATCCTCCATAATAATCCCTCTAAAGGTAAACCTTAATAAAAAGACATATTTTGAAAAGTGAATATATTCAAGATTAAGAATTATGGAATTAAGAAGAAGGTGAATAAGCTCTAGATTAACTTAAATCTTGATGCTAAACCATAAAATTTATCTAATGAAGGACAAATGCTTATTGTTAGTAAATGGAAAAATAATTATGAACCGATATAAGATTTTTGTTGGATATCTTAAAGGATATTTTTAGACCCTCCAACATGGGTAGTTGAGATTAAAACATAGATATACTTCTTTACGACTAGATAAGGATATTTACTAATTGAATAACACATAGTGCATGTGTGAATGATCTATTATAAAATTATTGGAATCATGTGGTTCTTTTGAAATGGATTGAATGCCTTAAAAGGACTATTATTGTACTTGGCTTTGATATTCTTGGCTATTGCTTGTGATGATTAAATTGACTCCTTAAAAAGGAGGGTATTCACTTAGTTTAAAGATTGTGATGATTAAAGTTACTCCTTGAAACGAAGGGTATTCACTTGTCTTAAATATTGTAAAGGGATTTGACAAGTGGAGTGGACACTGTCCAAATATCGAGCAATATAAAATCCACCATGAAAGTGGGCTCACCCCTATCAAAGCTTGAGAATCAAGAGGACTCTAAATGGTCTCACAATGGTTCTATGATGGGAAAATGATCTCCATGGGCCCAACATTCAAGGATGTAGGAAGCCTTTGTCCTAGGTAAATGGATGTTGGTTCAAAGAGGATTAAAGTATGAGCTTGGGTATTTGGAGATCTATCACGGAGGGGACAATCTATACAAGCTATAGAAGTTGTTTTCAAATGATTATTTTTTAAAAGATTTATTTTTCAATTTCTTTTATGTATGTGCATAAAGGACATTCAATGAATATTTTATAATGGGCTAATTAATGAATTCATTTATATATGCTTACATTGTGGTAGGATGCTTAGTTAGAAAACTGAAGATGTTGGGTGCATGGTGGAAAGTGGGTGGATGGTGGTCTCATGAGACTATCCAAAGGATGGCTGACCTGAATAGTCTCTAGATATTTGTTCCTAGTTTAAGCTAAAGTTCTAACCTTAACTATGAGTAGGTGCCACCTACAAATAATGGTATCAAGCCTCAATAGAAAAATTTCATCTTAAAATGAAGGTGAGTCACCTGAACTCAATGGTAAAGGATCCAATGTTAAGATTGACATTGAGATCTAGATTGAAATGGTAGAGACTATTTTTCCGCAATAGACATTAGTGCTACAAATGAATCAAATATTTCCTATTTGCAACTATTGGGTGTGTTGGAAGAGAGGGAGAGAGACAGAGTAGAGCAAAATTTGAGCTTCAGCTCATTGTTGTTCTTCTTCCATTATTGTTCCATCATACTCCACTGAAAGAGACTTACACACATAGGTATGACTAACCAAGACTAACTATGGTTTAGTCACTTACCACACCAACTTATTGAATGTCACACATGTGTACAATTGTATCGAGCTAATGTTGGTCACACATATAAAGATAGATTGGCTGAAGAGTAATGGGAGCTTGATATTCTAACACTCCCCCTCAAGCTCAAACCATCTAATAAACTCCAAGTAGCTGTCTAAAGTATATGAGCTTTTGTTTACCAAGAGACTTGGTAAATATATATGCTACCTAGTCTTTAGTCTTCACATGAATCAAGTCAATATGCCATGTAAAAACCATTTCTCTAATGAAATGGTAGTGAACCTCAATATGTTTGGACCTAGCATTGTAGACAGGATTGCTAGCCAACATAACATTGCTGAGGTTATCACAATGCAATCTCACTCTGCTTTCCAGCTGTATTCCCAAGTCTTTCAGCAGTTTCATCAACCAAAATTCTTCGCAAGCTGCTAAGGTAGCTCCTCTGTACTCAGCTTCTATACTAGAGAATGTAACAGTAGGATGTTTCTTACTCTGCCAACTGATCATACTGCTCCCCAATCCAAATGCATAACCATTGGTTGACCTCCTGCCATATGCACAACCAACCCAATCAGCATCAGTAAACCTTGTCAAGTCAAGGGATTTTCCATATGTATAAAAGATCCCATAATCTGTAATACCCTTTACATATCTCATGATCCTCTTGACTGCATCTAAATGTGGTTTGCAAGGCTTATGCATGAACTGACTAATTAGGCCCACTGCATAACATAAGTCAGGATGGTGGGTAATAGTCAAGTATATCAAGCTGCCCACCATCTACTGATACATGGTCATATTCTCTATGTCATTTCCAAAATCAAACTTGACATTCTGATCAAGAGGTGTCTCCATAGGCTTGCATTCAGCCATACCATACTTCCGTAACATGTCATGAGCATACTGCTTCTGTAGTAGCCATATACCTTGAGGTGTAGATACTACCTCAATTCCAAGAAAATACTTTAGCTCACCAAGGTCTTTGACTTTGAATTCAGCCTATAAACATGATTTAATTTCAACAATGCCCTCTTCATCATCTCTAGTGATGATAATATCATCTACATAAACCACTAGAAACACATATCCATGATCTGTCTTCTTCGTGAATACACTGTGATCTGAATCACGCAATCTAAATCTATGTTTCTGTAAATAACTGCTAATGCAAGCATTCCATGCTCAAAGTGCCTGTTTCAGCCCATATAGAGCCTTTTTTAGTTTACATACATGTGTAGGAAAGTCTGGGTGAACATAGCCTTCAGGCTACTCCATATATACTTCTTCAACCAAATCACCATTCAAGAAAGAATTCTTGATGTCCATTTGCCATAATTTCCCATCTTTGCATGCTGCTAAAGCAATGACCTTTCTGACTATTGCCATTTTAGCCACCGGAGTGAAAGTCTCCTTATAGTCAAGGCCATATTGATGCGCATACCCTTTTGCAACCAGCCTGGCAAGTGAGAGAGGAAGTGAGAGAGGAATTCATCAAACTTCGTAGGTTCTTTGTAACCTATCACACTAGCCATATATGCATAATGGTGGGTTGAATAACTAGTGTATGTAAACCTGTCAACTGGTTTCTGACTCTCTCAGATCTCGGTAATTGTGGCTCATTGTAACGTGTTCCCTCGTCCACCTCTGGGACATGTCTTAGCAGCCCATCGAAAAGAGAGTCTAGAAAGTGCCACTTGGCACTCGTAAGGAATGTCACAAGGTTTGCAATCTAGGTATTTCCAAGTCTGCCCTGAGCGGCAGTATCTGGCTGTTCCCACTTAGGATCAACCTGAAGTCAAGGTTCCTTTTCTATCAACAAAGTCTCTGAGAAGTGGCTACCATCGATCTCCAGATGATCCACTTTGCATAGGAACAACAGAGTTGAAGCAGATTTATGCTACACTTGGTTCATGGAGAATGGGAAACGAGGGGGATACAAAGCTGAACCTCTCTGCCCATAAGGCATAGCCCCATTCCATTCCCCTAAACAGCATAAATCAGGATTCTAACTCTACTGATGCTAGGTCTTCATAGTCTCGTTATCATGTCTTTTGAAAAAAGTTCCCAGCTAACCGGGACCACCCTTCTGTAGGACGGGACCAAGTCTCATCCACTGCACTTTCCTTGGGTTGCTTAGTTATCTAATTACCTACCACATTATGTTTGACATGCAAAAGCAGGTTCCTTAATTAATCAATTTAAACACAGGTTCCTTCACGTAAGTTAGACACTGACACAAGAACAATGCCAAGCAAGTTCCTTTTTCAATATATATGATCTTTGTTTATCATAGTCCCGGAATACATCAAGTATCATGCCTGAAGGCTATCCCAATAATCAATAGGATAGCTGCTCCAAGTTCTGCCTATAGACTAGTATACAGGCCTTGAGATCCCATCTTGAGTCATGTCGGCCTCTTGTGCATGATCTAGAGGCAAGGAATTTACAGCCAGAGCCTCCCCTGGCACCCAAGTGTCCTCCCGCTCCAAGCAACACCCACAGAGAGACCTCTCGCAGCGGGTTCGGTCAATATACCTGGTGCGGCTAACAACCCCCTTGGATAGGGCCAGGCAGACAATCGGAGGTATCTGAACCTGCCTCTCCCTCTAGGCTTTTAACCTAAAGCATTAAGTGTTTTGTCTTGAATTAGTTACTTGAGCAAAGAAGTTCAAAAAATGTACCTAAATGTACAATCATGATCATCTCAGAGGTCGTTTGTATGACCAACTGCTAAGGTGTGATTCCTTGTTCCCGAATGCTCCCAGCATTCGATCTTGGGTCGTTCGCGACTTGGTGAGATTCCAAGGGCTTGGCAAGCTAGGTAACTTGTTTTCCCTTTTTCTTTGGGTTAGGGTTTGTACCCTACGAACCCTAATTATCCTTACCTTAGGTCTCCTTGTAAAATAGATCATGGACAACCCCGTCGTCCTCGGTTGGTCAACTTGCTGGTTATCTCCAAATCCCTTGCAGTACCTGTATACCTTTATCTTTGATCTTAATTGATCAAGGTTGTCTATCCCCTTGACCATGGTTGGTCAAGATGGCTCTGTTTAGAACAGTCCTACTCTGTCTTAAGTATAATCTTCTTAAGCCCTCTTAATAATACTCACAAGTGCTTAAGCTTTTACCTATCCCTCTTGAAGTCACCAAGGTGGATCATAGTCCCATTTGGTAAATTACAAACAACGTTGAATTTTACCAACAACTTTAATTCACGCAACGTGATGTCATGCCTTCATTTCAATGCTTACAATTTTGATATAATCCATATAATATTTTATGCCACACATGCGAAGGTACTTTCTATGCATGCAATCTTAACATTATCCTCTATTTAATTATTTACATGATCTATAACCTTCTTGAATGATCTAACTTTAAGTGATCATTGTATAAGTCTAGCTGCACTTTAATCTTTTTTGCAGATTATTACATGTACCTTAGAATCCATCTTGTGATACAGAGATGCACTTTTGTTTCTTTCAATGTCCTCTAAAATGCATTTTAAGCAAGAATTTGTGCAAGGAGCAATGCGCTTTATGTAGGAATTCATGCAAGAAGGTTTTGGTAATTTATGATGCAATTATCTAATTCAATTTCACCTATTACGATGTCATCTTACAACGGAAATTATCTTGTTTGTTATATACATCACAACTAAGTTCATACCTAGGAAATTATCAAACATGCAATTAATGTGATGCATGTGAATATGATTTTTCACCGTGATATTTATAACCTATGATTTAATAATAGAGCAACCTGGGATTGGAGTGATGTCTTGATTCCAGTGGTATTGATGCCCGATGAACTGTTCATGGTTGCGGTGCCACCTTCTTTCGAACCTCCATCCATGCTTGCAGGGTTTCCAGCCATCTTTGTGGAACTACGCTTCGGGGCCATACTCGAAGATGCGTGTACGAGTGATAGAGTTATCACACTCTCCTATGCAAAAATTCTTGCCGCCTCTCCTTGAGTGGAGAAAAGATAATGAAGGGGGAGTGTATTTTCAGACATTCTTCTTCTCTTCTTCTCCTCTCTCTCTCTCTTCTTCTTCTTCTTCTCCTTCTCCTTCTCTCTCTCCCTCTTCTTCTTCTTCTTCTTCTTCTTCTTCTCTCTCTCTCTCTCTCTCTCTCTTCTTCTTCTTTTTCTTCTTCTCTCTCTCCCTCTTCTTCTTCTCTTCTTCTCCTCTCTCTCCCTTCTTCTTCTTCTTCTTCTTCTTCTTCTCTTCTTCTCCTTCTCTCTCTCCCTCGTCTTCTTCTTCTCTTCTTTTCCTTCTCTCTCTCCCTCTTCTTCTTCTCTTCTTCTCTTCTTCTCCTCTCTCTCTCCCTTCTTCTTCTTCTTCTTCTCTTCTCCTTCTCTCTCTCCCTCTTCTTCTTCTCTTCTTGTCCTCTCTCTCTCCCTTCTTCTTCTTCTTCTTCTTCTTCTCCTTCTCTCTCTCCCTCTTCTTCTATTTGCGATGATCACCAAGGGGGTGGGGGGGCTACGCTATTCCACGAGGGGGGGGCACTCTATCAACCATGGAGGAGGGGGGGCTTCCCTTTATAATGGGGGAGGGAGGTGGTATGGAGGGGGGGGAGATGGTCATTGAACTGCCGCCACCCTCCACCTGGGGGGTTGCATGCCCCCCCTTTTCATTAATTCCTTCTCTCTATCTCCCCACCATGCAGTCGTTAGGGGGAGAGAGTAAAAAAAATTGTCCTAATTTTAAAAATTATTTTAAGGGGGGTTCTCATGGGGGGAGGCATGCTGGGCACGAGGGATATTACATCCTCTCCCCCTTAGAGGAATCCAGATGTCCTCATCTCAAGAAGACCTGGGGGTATTGTTGGTTGAGAGTATTTTCGTCCACCCAAGTGGCATCCTCTTTTGGATAATCTTTCCACTGGATGAGGTATTCTCTCAAGGTCCTTGATCTCAAATGCCTCTCTCTAACATCTAGAACTCTATCAGGCCGTAGCTCAAGGAATCCTTGGCTAGGCATTACAATTTGTTGATCATCAAGTGCATGATTTGGATTAGGTAAATACTTTTTCACTCAGCTAACGTGGAATACATTATGAATCTTTAGAGTTGCAGGTAGCTGTAGTTTGTAAGCATTAGGCCCTAGACACTTGGTGATCTTATAAGGTCCACAATACCTTGGACTTAGCTTCTTGTACTCTCTAAGGATAGTGAACTCTTTTTAGGGCATACACAAATGAAGACCATATCACCTTCAATGAAGGATCTGTCTTGCCATTTCAAGTCAGTGTAAACCTTTTGTCTATCCTCGGCAGCTTGAATGTCTTGTCTTATTGATTTGATTTGATCATCCATGTCTTCCAGCATCTGTCTTGAAGCTTCTACCCTCAAAGTTGGATCCGAGAAGTTCAAAGGGGTATGACAATCATGCCCATACAATGCTTGGAAAGGGGTCATCTGAATACTTTGTTGGTAAGAAACATTGTAGACAAACTCAACCAGTGACAAGTATTGAATCCATTTTTTGGGTTCGCGACAGCAGTATGCCCTAAGCATATCTTCAATGACTTGATTGACTCATTATGTTTGACCATAAGTTTGGGGATGGTAGGTTGTACTGAAACAGAGTTGAGTTCTAATAGCCCTCTAGAAGTGTAAAGTGAAGAGAGAGTCACGATCACTAATGATTCTTCTGGGTGACCCATGAAGTTTGAATATTTCTTTAATGAATAATCTTGTAATGTCTGAAGCTTTATAGTTCGTCTTGACGGGGATGAGATGTGTGACCTTGGTAAGCATATCTACTACAACCATAATAGAGTTATATCCTCTTTGAACTTGGGGTAAGCCAACAATAAAGTCCATACTAATGAACTCCCATTTCATTTAGGGAATGTCAAGTGGTTGCAATTTCCCAGGCATTTTAACATGTTCTGCCTTAATGCGTTGACAAGACAAACATTCCGTGACATATTTGAGTACGTATCCCTTGAGCATTTCCCAATAATAGCTCTTTCTGACCGCATTAAGGGTCTTGGCATAACCAGGATGTCCTGAGAAAGGGGAGTCATGGGCTTCCCACAGTATCTTTTTCTTGAGAGTTTGGCTTGCAAAGGATATGTAGTCTTGTCCTAAAGTAGACAAGCCCACTACTAATGGAGAATTCTTGATACTTTGTCTTTAGCTTCGGGTCTTGATCCTTGATGGGGATCTCCCTTAGCATTTTCTGATAGACTAGGTCATGATATGCCCCTTCTTTTGCTAGCTCAAGAATCGGGTTATTTGGCATTGATACCTTTGTGGCTAGAGACCTTGCTATTGATGAATCTTGCAAAGTAAGATAATTTAGAAATGCCTTGGGATTGAGTGCATCGGCAACTAAATTCTCCTTTCCATGCCTATATTTCATTTCAAAATCGTATTCTTCCAGCACTTCGATCCATCGCCGTTGCCTCATATTGAGTTCATTCTAAGTAAAAATCCATTTAAGACTTTTGTGGTCTGTTACTAAGGAAAATTTGTTACCTAGCAAGTAATGTCTCCAAAGTTTAAGAGCATGGATGACATCCAATAGCTCCATATCATGGATAGCATAATTCATTTCACAGCTCTTCAATTTTCTTGATGAATATGCTACGGGATGACCTTCTTACATAAGTACACATCCTAAAGCAAGTGCGCTAGCATCAGTTACCACTTCAAACTCCTTACTAAGATCAAGAAGTTTCAGGATGGCTGATACTAAGCTTTGCTTTAGTTTGTCAAGGATGGTCTGTTCAGCAGGTGACCATGCAATTGCTACTTACTTCATTAGTAGATCAGTCAGAGGTGTTGCAATCAAAGCATAATCTTTGATGAAAATTCTGTACCACCCTGTCAACCCAAGAAAACTACGTATTCCTTTGATAAAAGTTGGTGTTGGCCATTCTAGAACGTCTCTGACGTTAGCTGGATCTACTGAAATTCCTTCACCTAATACAATGAATCCTAGATATTCAATCTATCACTTGAAAAATGCGCACTTCTTCTTCTTGGCATAAAGCTTGTGTGCTCTCATTGTTTCAAGAACAATGTGAAGCTAGGGTTCATGATCCTTTTCCTGTTTTGAGTAGATTAGGGTATCATCAAAGAAGACGAGTACAAAGTCATCAAGATAGGGCCTAAAGATATCCTGCATTAATCTGTTGAAGGTAGTAGGAGCATTCGTCAGCCCGAATGACATCACTAGGAATTCGAAGTGTCCATACTTGTACTAAATGTCATCTTCGGAATATCTTCTTCTTTGATCCTTATTTGATAATATCCAGATCTGAGATCTATCTTTGAGAAGATATTCGCTCCTTGAAGACAATCAAGTAATTCATCTATTCTTGGAATGGGGTATTTATTTTTTATGGTTGCTTGATACAACCCTCTGTAGTCAATGCATAAGCGAAGCGTTCCATCTTTCTTCTTTTGGAACAGCACTGGAGCTCCCCATGGTGAACTATTAGGATGGATGTAGCCTTAATCTAATAGTTTCTTGAGTTGCTCTTTCAATTTGATAGCTTTCGGGATGGACATCTTATACGGCCTCTTTGCGACTGGTGCAGCTCCTGGCACAAGTTTGATTTTGTGGTCGACTTCCCTTTAAGGAGGAAGTTCCATCAGATCTGCAGGAAATACGTCTGTGTATTCCTCTAACCATGAAGGTTCTTCTCTAGATTCCTGATTCTGATCTAGCTTATTCAGTTTAATCAGATAGACAAATAGGCCCTTTTGAACACCTTTTATTATCCGTGTTGCTTTTTCCAAGAGTATTTTTGACTTACCAGCCTCACCTTGAGTCGTGACTAGTTCCCCTTCAGATTTTCAAAAGTAGACTTGGCCCTTCCCACAGTGGATGTGGGTATCATTGGGCATTAGCCAATCCATTTTGAGTAAACATACGTGGACACCTAGGTTCATTACCCTAAATCTCACAGAAGTTGGCTTCCCATCGGAGTAGGAATTTCACCTTAGCAGTTTGCCTAGTACAAGTGACCTCACGACCATTTGCTAATTCCACAAGTAAAGTAGGTGTATCTATTGTGGCTATCCCTAATCTCTTTGCACAGATTGGTGAGATGAAGGAATGTGTACTATCACAGTCAATTAGGGTTTTGAAGCTTTTACCTTGATATTTTGATGGAGCTTGGATCATCGAGAATTGGCAATTTGGACCCTTCTTGTGAAGAGTGGTGTGAACTTTTGCCCTCTCAATGTCAACATACATGGACGGATCTTCTTCATTGTCCAGCTCCTTGTTGGAGACACTGGAGGTTCTCCCTCTAGCCATAACGGTGGTTCCTAGGCCATGAGCCCCTCTATTTTGACCTTGGAATTGCCCTTCGCGATGTTCTCTACGAAGCTTGGGGCACTCCCTCTTGAAGTGTCCGGGCTCGTTGCAATGGAAGCAACGTGGGTTGCAATCATTGCTTTGTGTTGGAACAAAGTTGTTGACAATATTGACCCTAGCTTTCTTTCTTTGGCCCTGATTCCAACCCTGTGCTCTCTTAGTTTGAGCCTTAGACATACCCTTATTTTGATCTTTGTAAGGCCAAATCCTGTTGTTCCTTGGTTTGGTCTGTACCTCCTATTTTATTGGAGCATCTCGAATGAGTGCGTCTTGTAGGTCCGTTGGGCGCATTGATTCCAATCAAGTGTTTATGGTGGATTCAACCCAACACAGAATTTTGACACCTGTTGTGTCATATCCATTGGAGGCGCATACTTTAGGAGTGAAATGAACTTGGAATAATATGCATCCACGAATAATCCTAGCTGCTTCAAGTCATACAATTCATTCATGTTTTGTGTGTGGTAGGCAAGTGGTAGATACCTCCCTCGCACAGCTTCCTTAAGCTTATCCCAAGTGATTCTTCCCTCCAAGATTACTTGGTCTCTGCACCACTGTTCCCACCAAAGTTTCGCTTTGCCTATAAGCTTAAGTTTGGCGAGCATGGCTTGGTTAGCAGGGGCAGTTCTTGCTGCCTCAAAATAATCCTCCATGGACTCAATCCAGATCTCGACATCGACTTGAACAGTCCTTCCATTGCCATCAAACTCGGGTGGTTTAATTTGTTTGAGAATGAATTTCTTCTCTTGAACCACAATTGGACTTAGTACAGGAGTCGGATTTGGAACCTGCGCTTGGGGTTGCGTCTGAACAATAAGATTCTTTATGTTAACATCTTATCATACGCTCATATATTATGTTAATACAACTAGCACAGCTTTTAGCCAAGTAATTTAATCACTTAACACCTTAGCTAATATTTACAATCAAGATAAAAAGTCTTATTTATTCATGAATGGATAACCCTTTGAGTACATTTATTTGGGATAGGTAGGATAAGCTAATTGATACATCAGTTTGGGGAAAATAGGATTGTGTTACAATCGGCTACAGGGATGGAATAATAATATGGAGTGGGGTCATGGATTTTCAGGAAATGGTAAGCCATAGGAAGCTTGGGGTATCCCTTCCTTTGAAACCCGTTCTTCTCATAACATCCTAACACTTTGATTTTGTCAGCAGAGTTCACCCGGGTCACTTCTTCATAGACATACTTGTTCTGCTTGACTTGCCGACCGCTAATGTGCAAAGTTGCATTTACGTGAGATTCGACAAAGATGAATAGCTTCATGATCTTTAAATCCTCCATCCACTTGATTCTCTTCAAGTTGGTCTGAAGGTACGCGAGTCGATGGGCTGCTATGTAGTATATTCCTGAGTCTCATTAGGAGAAATATGGACTCTCTTTTTTGCCCCTTAAGGGGTTTCTCTCACCTCTCTCTCTCTAAAAAGAGATTCCAAAATAATATTATAAAAAGAGATCTTCTACAATCAAGCAAATCTCGTTTTTGTGTTTTCAATAGATTTCACCTATTATTTTATTCCCAAACTGCAGGATAAGGTCACTTTTTCTCAAAATCCTCATAACTAAAAAAATACAATTCTATTTTTTCTAAAAATGCAGCCCTCATGACTCTTTAATGCCCTCATGACTTTTCAATCATTCTCATTCTCGCTTCTTAAAAGGGCGGAAGTTAAAAAATGATATAAAATGACGTACACATCATATTTTAAGATTATTTTTTACCCAGAGATACCTTTTTAACTCGAGAGTTTCCTTGTAAATTCTCATCTTTTTTGGACAAGTATATACCTATTTCTGGGCATTTTTTCATTCCCTTAAAAAGCTCTAGTTTTGTCCCAAATTTTGTGCATTCTTCTCTTTCCCTCCAGAATATGGTTTCTTGCATACGAGTTCTTCTGAAGCAGCATTGAGGAGTAGTTTTGATACCATTTGTTGAAATCAAAGAATCTCTATCTACAACACACTCTACCCTGCTACAAGCCATCTTCCTCTTCAGAAATATGCAGTAAGAAATCTCCGTCTTCAACAGTCTATACTACAAGCAATCCAGTGATAATGGAGGTATCTTTATTTTTTTAATCTTTGTGATGTTATTATTCTTCACAGTTGTTGTTCAATCCTTAAGCATCAATTCATAGAGAGAGAGAGAGAGAGGGGGGAGAGAGAGAGAGAGGAGGGGAGAAGGGGGGGACAGAGAGGACTATGTGAGATGAACAAAGAAAATAAGTGATAGAGTGACAGATAGTAAATTAGTGCAGAAGATAAGATGATGTTATTGTTTCCACTAGCCAAGCTTCAGTATGAATGTGTTTAGGGTTTCCTTGATGAATTTTTGTTGTGAGAGAGAGAGAGAGAGAGAGAGAGAGAATATTTTGGATAGAACAAAAGATAAGATTTGATGCTAATTAGAGGTAGATTAAAAGCCAAGATTATAGGCTGATTAGGGGTTGATTAGGGTCTATCAAGACTGAAAGCAAGAGAAAGAGACAAGAACCAACTAGGTTTTTAAAAAAACACATATATAGTGAATCAAAGGGGTGTAGTTCTGCGATTTGAATGTTAATCCAAGTTAACATTTGCATACTTTTTTTTTTGCAGAATGCAGGTGCAGGATGTACCAAGAGAAAGAGAGATATTCACTTTCAATTGGAGGATGAATATGCACCAATGTTCAAAAGAATTGTGGAAAGAGATGATGCAATAAGATGCAGGATGCAACAAGAAAGAAATGCAAGGGAAAAAAATGTGGACCTTTGCGTTGATGGGTGCATTTATCCACCCGATCCACTCACTCGAAGGCCACCACAATTTGAAGGGCTTACATCATTTGTAAAGTTTGCTTGTGAAGGCAATGAAGGATTGTATGGATACACATGCAGACTTATCACACAAGGATTAGCAGGGGCTCATCAAACCTTGACAAATATGCAAACAAGATTACAAGGGAATATGCAATCTTTGATGGAAAAGGATAGATTATTGGTTGAGAAGGATAGAGAGAACCTGAACCTACAACAAGCAATGTCTGTCATTGAAGATGCTATGCATGCTACACACATGCAGAATATGGAGTTACAGTCTAAAGTCAATGACTTGGAGAAGGAGAATCGAAACATAGAGAGGAAGCTCACAAAAACTTTGGAGATTGGGCCCACTTTAAAAACCAAAGAGGCACGTCGGTACATCCGATCCGTTAAACCAATTGGCCAATTAGCCAAAGGAAGTGGACAATATCATAGACGAATATATGCTCAATCTACTACAATGAGAAATATGTTTCCTCATGCAGAGAATGATACTATTGCCAAAGTCCTTAGCAAGGATATGGTCAAAAATGCATTGGAAAATCGTAAATTCAGGGACATTGTGGATGGTGTTGCTAGTGAACGTCTTAGGGATGTGAGCAACTTGTTTACTGCTACAGATGCTCAGGGATTATGTGACAAGGTGGGAATGAGTTTTGAGTCATATAGTATGCTCTATCAATAATTGGATACAGGTTTTAAGCAAGTCTTCAATACTAAGTGAGTAATGCCTCTGCCAAAACCATTTCACGTGAAGAAGGCTCGAAAACAACTAAATGAGAAAGTTTTAGAACTAATTGGTGAGCCTACGCATCTGGAACACACACACATATTGAAGTATGGTTCCAAAGAAATTGCCTTTGTATTGAATGCATCCAACAACTTTGTATTGGATATATGTAGGGTTCAGATTGCTATGGTCAAGTTCTACAATATGTCTATGGAAGAATGTAGAGGCAAGCTTAAGTTTGTCCTCAAACTTGATGAGAGTGAGATTATCAAGGGGCAAAAACTTGAGCGTGTGAGTATAACACTTATGAATCGAGCATTAGATCCCAACATCGATGAAAAACATCCTTTATACTTCAGTGTACAATCGGAGAATGAAATATGGTGGCTTGCAGCATTTGAAGTACCAAAGGAGGACCATGAAGTACTTAAAGTTTTTTTTAACCTCACTAATATACCCAGTGTTATTCAACAGCAAAATAATGTAGCAGTTTTACATGTTGAGGGGTTTGGGGACTATCAAGTTGAATGGCATCTTGCAGGTTATTTAAAAACATTGAAGTGTATGTTTGGTTTATCAAATGCAGCAAATGCAAAATTTCCGTGGATATACTGCATGCAAACTAGGAAGAAAGGGAAAGATGGAAAGAAAGAATGGCTTGCCAAGGCAGGACAACAGGGTGCTCCGACACGTGATCAGAAAGTCATGAGAAATGGAATGCTAATTCCAGTGGATCCAAACTGGCGCCCTATTTTGGAAATACCACTAACAAGGGTTCACTTTTGCACATTGCATTGTTTGGTTAGAATAATTGAGAAGCTAGTATATGAATATATATGCTTTGCATACAAGATGCAGCCCGTGTCAGAATCTAATGCTACATGCAAGAAGGTAGAACAAGTCCTCTCTGAAGTTGGATTGCATGGAGGCCAAGTAGAAATAAAAAAGGACGAGAAAAAATTGGGGAAGAGTGGAAATGTTCCTTGTAAACCATGCTTTGGCGGACCCAAGGCTAGGAAGTTTTTATCTCCACCTCGAGATGAGGAAGGCAATATACTAGTAAAACAACCAGAGAAGTACGAAGCATGGAAAAAGTTGCACCTTGCTGTTTTAGATTGGAGCAATGGGGGATGAACAAGGATTGCGAAGGCAGAAGTGTGGATACACCTAGATAGATTAGCAGCTCTCTTACAGAAGTTGAGGTTTATGGATGGTGATGCCAATGCATTTAAAGAGACAGATGCTAAATTTCATAAGTCCATGGTGGAGGCATGGACTACAAATAGCATAACACACTACATGGTCAGTATTATCACCATTGCAAAAAAAAATCATCATTTCGAATTACTTTGTGTTTCTAATCTCTTTTCTTGTGCAGCATATACTTGAAGCACATGGTCCATACTTTGCAGATCAAGGAAGTTTGGCAATATGGTCAACTCAAGGCATAGAAAGATCTCACTGGCAAGCTCGCTGTGCTTTTCAAAAGGCAACTGATCATGGAGGTGGCATCAATGATTCCAATTCTATGAGGCAATTATTCCAATGGTGGTATAGGAGACTAGAGATACGATACGAGGAAAAAGAAAAGAAGTCCAAAACATCTCAAGCAGAATCTATAAGTAGGGCAATATATGAAGTGAGAAAAGCAAGATATGAAAACAACACAGCTAGACAACGGCACGCAGAATGGTTGGCAACCCAAGAGAGAGATGGCAAAAAATGGAGACCTAGATAAAGATAATAATTTTGATGCATTTAGAGTCCACAAGAGAGCACAAGTCCCAAGGATATGACACATCAATACTCATATCTCTAACATGAGATGTCTTATAGATTTTCTTTAAAATTTCAAAGGTTTGTAACTATGTTTTTCAAAGTCAATTTCAAACTTTGTTTTTTAATTATGAAAAGTCGATTTTGAAATCCTAAGACAAAGATATGAAAATTCCAAACAGCCTAGAGAGAGAGGGGGGGTATGAGGGGGGTGCCAGGAGATAGAGAGAGGTAGGGATGGGGTGGAGAAATGAAATGAAATGATAAATTTAAAATTCATTTACACCACAGTAAGTTTGAAAGTTTCGTATTTAAGTCGTCTCTCCTTTCATTTTTTCCCATTGCTCTCCACTCTACCCTCCACCTTTCTATCCTTCATCATCACAGCCATGGCACGTTCCAAGCTTCCTATCAAAAAGGCACCTGCGAGAGCAAGAGCTCAACACTCTTCCGAATCTAGTGAGCGTACTGTGAGTGATAAAGATCCCCTGGTGACCGATAATGGTGGCCCTACTGCAGCCAATAATGGTGGCGCTACTGTGGCCAACAATGGTGGCCCTAATGTGGTCGATAATGATGGTTTGCCATTGTCCAAAAATGGTGGTCCACATGCTCCAGCTACTCCACCTCCCACTACTGCTCCAGCTCGTAATACACGCCCTCCAACACATAAAAAGCGAAGATGGAGACCAGGCACAGCTACGCTACGCGAGATAAGGAAATTCCAAAAGAGTGCCGACTTGATTATTCCTAAGGCACCATTCTCCAGGTTGGTACGAGAAATACTGCAAGATCTACAGTCAGGGCATCATCACAAGTTCTTTTCGAGGAACCAGGCAAGGAATGTGGGGCGATGGTCAAGCCAAGCCTTGCTTGCTCTCCAAGAAGCAGCTGAAAGCTACTTGATTGATCTAATGAGTGATGGTCAACTTTTAGCCATTCATGCCCGACGTATCACTATTAAGCCCATAGATCTGGTTCTTGTTCGCAGGATCCGCAATAACAAGGATGCATTTAATCTTAATGTCAACAATATGCTTTGAGAAGCTACCTTGTAATTGGATCTATGTTTTTAGCTCAGGTTTGGTTGTAGATTGTAAGGAGCTTAGTTTTGGGTTATCTTTCCAGTAGACCTTCAAGTATTTGATAGTAGTGGCCTGCAAAATGGAGTTAAATTTTCCCTAGCTCTAGTTGTACTTGGTGCAATGCACTATCTACCGTGTATTTCATAGTTTCGCAATGCTAAATCCAATATGTGATATTCTATTTTGACCATGTTTTGCATTGTGTGAATTTTTAAGTTTCCAATTTTGTAAGTAGTTTTGTTGAGGATAAATCCAATGTGCAACCACGTACATGTCGGTGATCGGTTGTACATGGGCCGATGCACTATATCCTTACTATATTTAGTGGTTTGGCAACAGTATATCCGATATGCGATATTCCATTTTACCCATGATTTATTTTTTGTCAATTTTTAAGTTTCCAATTTTTTGCATTGCGAGGTTGACAATACATCTAATCTGCAGTTGCGCACACTCATTATCAGTACATTTAATCTACAGTTGCGAGGTTGACAATACATTATCAGTGCAGTATAATGCAGTTAACGCATTTTCAAAAAAAGATTGAATCGTCAAATTTATAAATCAAAATCTGGTGAAACTTCACCCTCATGCTGGGCATTAGAAAAACTCATTTATATTAAAAATTTGGCCCCATCAGAAGCCTCTGGGTCACCTGTCTGGAGGCTCGCATCTGGGGCCCTGAATTAGGGCCCCAAATGTGAGCCTCCGGACAGGTGATCCAGAGGCTTCTGTTGGGGCCAAAAAAATTTTGGGTGGTTGATGTGTCCTTGAGGAGCCTACAGGTAAAATTTCATGTGAATCGGAGCACTGGTGATATTTTTCCAAAGCGTGGATTCATTAATTAAAATTTTAGGGTTTTTGAAAAGTTTAGCGATAAGTTTAAAGTTTCACCTCATTTTACACATTTCACTTTTGAGTTCTGAGTTCTCTCTCCTAGAAGACATGGTACGCACCAAGCAAGCGGCCCGGAGATACCCCTTAGAAATTCCATACGACAGCCACGTCCTCCAGCTCCACCACCACCACCACAACGCCAGCATCGCAAGCATCGATGGAAGCCAGGCACAGTGGCTCTTCGCGAGATCCGCCACTACCAGAAGACCACTCACCTCCTGATACCGAAGGCTCCATTCCAGAAGTTGGTGCGGGAGATCATGGAGGGCATACTGATCAGGAACAACAGGACCCAGTTTCCAGATACATCACGCGCGAAGCAACCGGATCGCTGGATTGCCCAGGCCCTCCTCACACTACAAGAAGCTGTTGAAGCCTACCTCATCGACTTATTTGGAGACTGAGTCTATGTAGCGGTGCATGCAAGGCGAGTCACCGTCACCGACAAGGATCTGCAGATAGTCAAGTTCTTTCGATGATGGAAAGATAGTCCTCGCGAAGGTCACCAAGGATAGAGGTGTACAACTCAAAAGCACATGGGATGTAGCTTCTAAAGACATTTTGTAAAGCCTTGGTTGTAATGGACCCCATGTAAAATTGTTATTAATACAAATACAAAGTTTTTGGCGCATCTTATTTTTGTTTAGTCGCTTGATATTTATTTTATTTACGTCGTTGAGTTATCGTTACATGCGTTCGAACAAATACATGTTGCGCATGAATTCGATAAAGCATTGTGTATTAAATTTAGGGTACGAATCGTGTTACGTATAAATTCGACAAATAAACGTAGCATTCAAGTAAAAAACAAGAGTAAATGACATGTATCACAAACTACATTGCACGTGAATCCAACAAACATTGGTTTTCATTACTTGAAGAGAAGATTACAAAGTGCAGTACATCAGTGATGCAATATCAGTAGGCAATAAGTACATCTATTCTCTCCTAGGCTTCTTCGAGCTAGGCTCCCCATGGTCAGAGCTATTCTTGATCATAGGCAACAATACATTTTGCCCCAATAGTTCCTATCTAATGACAGTGGGGTCTTCAACACTGGCAACCATGCCACAGGCCACCATGGAGAAAAGTGGGCCAGACCTAGTACCCGTGAATAAGTAGAGTAGCTTCGAACGTCAAAGCAACACTACTTTCTCCAGGCTGGAGTTGGTCGGGATGGTCTTGAAGGGCCTAGCCTTTGTTAGTGCCCTCAACTTCAAGAAGTTTTTGGCAAAAGCAAGGGAGCATGTCTTATGAAATACAATAATGTCGTTGACAAGCTGCCCAACATACTCCTTCAATGCCGAGTCTTGCACCCTTCCTTGGCTACCAAATCGGCTACCCTGCCTAGATGAAAACTCATCTATATAGACAATCTCCTGTAACACACAAGTTCAGTATCAGACTCACTATGCATGGAGTGTGCTGAAGATATATAAATCATATTCATATGAAACTTAACCAGTAGGGCCTCTAGGGCATCGGGAGCACACACATGTGTTTTTGTCAGGATCGGGCCCCCAGATGTGCCCTGGCCGAAGGCAGATTCAGGCCCCCTGATGGAGCCTCTGGCCAGGGCACATCTGGGGGCCCGATCCCGACAAAAACACATGTGTGCGCTCCCGATGCCCTAGAGGCCCTACTGGTTAAGTTTCATATGAAACCGAGAACATTACCTTCTCTGCATCATCTATCTGCCGCTATAATGGAGCATCCAGGTCTGCTCCTTCCATTGGGCTGCCCTCGTCTCTCTCCTAGGTAGGCACTGCATAGTCGGGTCGAGGACCAAAAAGGCTTTCCTGCAACCGCTCGAACTCCTCATCAAATATCTGATACTGTGGCGCCACATCCTCAATCTGCTCCTGGATGCTCACAATGGCAGAGATGTCATCGATGCTCGTGCCATCATAACGAGCCACCTCATCAACATGTGGTGGGGCATCCTGTAAATCAAAATCTATGAAATCACTAGGTACATCACGCACCATGATACAGTATAGTTCTTCTTCCCTAAGCTCCAACAACTCTAGCACATCCTGCATGAGTAGATATTCCACTGCCTCGATGGTGATAGCATGGAGAGAAGAGAGGGGTGGCTCTTTGCTCGTGGGCATCTCATCAGGGCAGGGAGGTGGGTGCACAATGGCCAAGCTCTGTGCTGCCTCAACACTCAGATCGAGAGTGATCTCCTCAGGCTCCCTCTCAAAGTACTCTAGTAGTGGCCGAGAGGGTGCGTCGATGTCCTCGTCACTGTCCTCTTGCACCTCAGTGCACATAACATATATGGCAAAGGCGGCATCCCTCTCAATGAGATCCATCATGACGTGGTCCTGTGACAAGGTGGGCACTGCTCTAGCGCGGAGATGTTGCCCCACATGCACCAGGGCTCGACTTATCACCTTTGCATGGCTGGATCCGGCACACAAACTATACAAAAAATCCATGGGAACCCACCTAAGAGTTGAGTCGAGAATAGAGCAAGTGAGAGAGTTCACTGCATCACAAAACGATGCTAGTATACTAGAGTCAGGGTCTACAGTGGAAAGCCAGCTCTCTAGACTCAAGGTCACACAAAACCTAGGGTATATCTGGTCCCCTATGTGCGCGTAGCATGTGGAGCTGATCCATGCGGCGAAGGCGGGAGTGGTAGCCATGGCACACAAAGAGAGAAGGAAGGAGAGCACAAGTGTAGGGAAGTGGAGAATGAAAGTGAAAATGAGTTTGGAGTTATAGCTTTTATGTGTCTAGGGTTTTAAATAAAGGTTCTTTATAAAGTTATCAACTCTAAAGTTTCAAATTAAAACTCTTACCTTAGTTTCTTTATTTCAGTACTTTAAAGTCACTGTTAAAATTACTCATATAGACAAACACTTCGTTCTACATTATTATATCCTCGAATATGTTTGGGTCGCTGAGTATATTCAAGTCTAACGAGAGAAACTATATAATTTTTTAAAGAAAATAAATCTAAAAGGCCTTGAAATTCCCTTTGGATCTAATTTAATATTAAAATTTAAGAAACGAGCAGCAGAGATGAGCTACAATATATCATTGTGCAAAGACAATATTCTCTAGATTATAGACCTCTAACCTGCAATTTAATTATGATTTTTAACTGCACAATTTAGTAATTACAGTATGTATTATCGCACGCTTGGATCATAGTAAACTAAAATTTAAAGTACTCAGAAGTTCAAAAAAGGTATGTATTCGCTCTTTATAAAAAAAATTTACAAGGATTCCACTATCTCAAGGATATGTGGAGAAGCACATTGTTTACATGTCATGGATTGCTCACTACGAGTCCTGACTTTTCTATTATCTAACTTGAAATAGAAGTTGTAGAGGGGCTCACTGGACATTAATTGGATTTCTTGTCTCAGAAAATAAATGGGCCAATGACTCTCTGCACTGACTACGAAAGAATTATGACCACTCCACAAGATTACCACATCTACGAGCGCTATATGTGTGTCATCTCGGATATCTTGATCCAAGCTGATCCACTCCCCTCGCAAAATTCGCCATCTTCTATATCGAAAGCGAATGCACAGAGTTTGTCTAGCAATGAAATACCTGTAATAAAAACAAAAATAATGGTAAGTGATCAATGCGACTAACATAACAATTCATCTAAGCGAGACCTATGTCAATTAAATCAAGGTATGCAAAGTAGTAAAAAAGTTTTACCTGAATGTAATATCAGATTGGTTGACCCTACACTTAATCGTCTCATCAAAATGTGTTCTTTTGACTTGCCAAGACTCACCCAATAGCTGACTCATCCATTCCTCGGATGGACACTTGCATTGATAAGTAATCTTTGTTTTCTTCAAAACATCACATGAACCAAACAAATGTGCAAACAATGAGAATGGAATAAACCAACTAAGATGCACATCTTTGGAGCCTATGTTGGGTTTCATAGCACTATTGATGTCAGATTTTATCTTCGACTTGCAAGCTCCTGACAACTCCAAGCTACCAATGAACCATTTACCACTAGACAGTGGTGGCAATGGGACATGCTGCAATCTCTGGCTTTCTATCACATACAATGAATTATAAAAAAAGATATTTTGAGTGGCAAGTTGACTTGCAGAGGTATTATCATAGATCAAAGAACCTATCTCTTCATGCCAAACATGTATCTTGCCGCTTAAATATTCCACATTCTGCCATTCATGCAAAGTCGATGGATATAGAGCTGTCAATCAAACAAGACTGAATTAGAATACTGCAAAGACTTTTAAAAACAACTCTGATACAAAAGAATAATCAATGATAAAATTTAACAACTTACTGTTTTGTTTATAATTTGCAATGTTGTTCTCGTCGTGTACAGAGATTTGTTTATGCATATAAACATGTTGAATCAACACTTCTGTTACTGCACTTGTGCCATTAAACACTTTTTTGAACTCTAGAATTCTACCTTTCCAATGTTTGCTAGGGTTTGCAACATCCTTGCGCTTGACCTTGAAACTCCCTCGAGTACTTGGGTGCATCAAAATCCAATCCAACTTATAATACTTATCACAAATCCAATTACCGCCATTATCTTTCCTGTTGAAGACCTCCACTGCAAGTATGCTACTGATATTTTTCCTCCGTGAAGACATCTGTAACAACCAAATACAAAAGTTACCTATCAACATGTGTATAATTTGCAAATTTTCTCTCCAAATGAAATTAAATTTAAATGGATCAATTTAAAAAAGAAACATTGTACCTGTAATTTCTTTCACAAAGATCCCTAGATATGTTGAACAAGAAGTTAACTTATAGCAAGACCATTGTTCCTTCACTGACAGATTCCTGCAGTACAAAAACAAAAGAAATCTTGGGTCAAGGCATACATATAACTTATATAGGCTTTGTCCAAATGCGTTGAAATTTAACCATGGAACAGCAGTAAAAAATGGCAATATACCTGTGGCTTTCTCTGCAAAAAATCCCAAAGATGTTGTAGAAGTTGAGTTCTTAATAAATCATTGTTCTTCACCCTCGGAGATTCTTGGAGTAAAAAAACAAAGGAAAGCTTAGTATGCATGTAACTTGTATACATTTTGTCTAAACGAGATAAAATTTAACAGTGGAGCAACAAAAAAACAAGACAATATACCTGTAACTTTGTTTACAGAGAAACCCTAAGATATTGAAGAAGAAGTTGAGTGTTCAAAATCCCAAAGATGTTGTAGAAGTTGAGTTCTTAATAAATCATTGTTCTTCACCCTCGGAGATTCTTGGAGTAAAAAAAAAAAAGGAAAGCTCAGTATGCATGTAACTTGTATACATTTTGTCTAAACGAGATAAAATTTAACAGTGGAGCAACAAAAAAATAGACAATATACTTGTAACTTTGTTTACAGAGAAACCCTAAGATGTTGAAGAAGAAGTTGAGTGTTCAAAATATCACTATTCTTGACTGTAAGAGACTGCTAGAGCATCAAAACAAAAGAAATTACATGTCAGAGAATGCACATAACTTGCACAGGTTTTCTCCAAATGAGATAAAACTTTACCATAGAACATCTATGGAAGAGAAAAATATACCTGTAGAGTTTTGTGAAGAGAATCTTAGGGCTTTGGTAAAACAAGCTCTGCTCTCATAAAACACATGAAACTCTCTCTGTGCTTGTGCAAAGCAAATGAAATTTTACAGGGTTATAGACAGGGCAAGCAACAGTGAGGCTGTAAAATTTCGTCAGGAAAGAAGAAGCAGGGAAAGAGATATGACAAATTTGAGTTCCGCCTAAGAAAGAGGGGGAAACTGAAAAGGGGAGAAAAGAAAAGTCAAACATAAAAAATAAGAAAATGAAAATTCGAGGCACAAACTTCCAAGAACTAACAGCATTGTACTCTCCACATTTTCCCTTATTTTATTGCTAAGGGAAGATTTGGTCCAAGATATGGCTAGAAGATTCATGTTACATGAATCTGGAATCCCAGCTCTCTCATTGGTTAGGCCTATATTTGTTTATTCACTCCTTAAGGGGCAAAAAAGAGAGTCGATATTTATCCTAATGCTCGTCCATCTTCGCTCCGCATACAGGGGCGAAGGGTTATAGATGCGGTCCAGAATATTCATCATGCCAAGCTTCTGATGATAATTCGAAGCATGCATTGCAGTCATGAACATGACGTGGAACACCAAGAACTTGCTCCATGCTTTGTGACTCTGCAACCCAGCATCCATAAGTGAGTAAATAAATGTTTTTAACAAAAAACATTGCCCTATTCTACTCACCTTTCCCTATTTATCCCCTTATTCCCTTTATTTTCCTCCATTAAGTACCCTTGTAATCTTTAGATTTCATTGGTTCACTCTGATACCAACTGTAACATGTCCGCTCGTCCGCCTGTGGGACACGTCTTAGCAGCCCATTAGGAAGAGAGTCTAGAAAGCACCACCTGACACTTGCAATGAATGTCATAGGGTTTGCAATCTAGGTCTTTCCGAGTCTACCCCAAGCAAAAGTATTCGGTCGTTCCCACTTAGGATCGACCTGAAGTCAGGGTTCCTTTCCTATAAGCAAAGTCTCTAGGAAGTAGCTAGCATTGAGCTCCAGATGATCCACTTTGTGTAGGAACAATAGAGTCGAAGCGGATTTATGCTGCACTTGGTTCATGGAGAATGGAAAACAAGAGGGATGTGAAGCTCAATCTCTCTGCCCATAAGGCATAGTCCCATTCCGTTCTCCTAAAATAGCATAAATCAGGATTCTAACTCTACTTATGCTAGCTCTTCATAGTCTCGTTATCACATCTTTTGAGAAAAGTTCCCAACTAACCGGGACCACCCTTCCATAGGATGCGGACCCAAATATCGCCCACCGCACTTTCCTTGGGTTGCTTGGTTATCTAATTACCTACCACATTATGTTTGACATGCAAAAGCAGCTTCCTTAATTAATCAATTTAAACACAGGTTCCTTCACGTAACTTAGGCACTGACACAAAAACAATGTCAAGCAAGTTCCTTTTTCAAATATCTGATCTTTGTTTATCATAGTCCCGGTATACATCAAGTATCATGCCCGAAGGCTATCCCAGCAAAAATCAACAGGATTACTACTCCAAGTTCCGCCCATAGACTAGTACACGAGCCTCAAGATCCCATCTCGAGTCACATCGACCTCTTGTGCGGGATCTGATAGCAAGGAATTTATAGCCAGAGCCTCCCCTGGCACCCAAGCATCCTCCCACTCTGCAAGCAACACCCTCGGAGAGACCTCTCGTGATGGGTTCGGTCCATATACTTGGCGCAACTAACAACCCCCTTGGATAGGGCTGTTGAGGTGACAAGTTCAACACATGCGGATAGTAATGATGGACCGCCTAGTTAGATGGGTACACACGTCTACACTTAGCATGTCGGTGGTCATTATGACTCTCACATGGCCACTGACTCATTACTTATTATATTCAGGTTGTTACACCTATTTACAGCTGGCATAGTTATAGCGCTAGTCGACTAGTATAGTCAGTTATGCATTGTTTGACTTAGTAGGCCTGTTTCCTTTATGTTGTATCTTATCTATACTTTGTGTACATTGTAAAGTGGGTGGAAGAAGAAGAAGAAACAAAAAAAAAACGTTTTGGCCTCCATCTCTCTATTTGTCTCTTGAGTGAGCTTCTCCTTGTGCATTCTGTGTGTGTTCGACGCAATATCTTGAGCAAGTCTCCCCACCATGTGATTCATGACATGGTATCAGAGCTACACCACTGACTGAGGCTAGTTTTAAAGGCTAAAGCAAAGAAGAGGAGCCAAGGATTCGAGCAAGCAAGCAATGGGTAATAAGCTCTTCCATTCTCTACTTCTTCTCTTGGACAGTGCCTGTGGAGGCACTGGAAGTAGGGCAGAGCAAAAATCTCAGATTGTAGTGAGATTTGGTGTGCGCGAAGAGCACTGTGTATTCTGTAGATCAATCCTTTAGGACTTTCCCGCTGCTATTTTGGCTATCCGAGGTCATTTCAGGCCCCGTTTTAGACTCGCAAGGTTACGGACAACAGTTCAAGATATCCTACAATTTTAGTTGTATCTGTTGTATACAAGTGCATAGGTTATAGATTTCACATCTGTAAGTTCAAAGGTGTTTACAGCAAATAAACACAAGGTTTATTTACAAATCGGTTGCAGATTGCATGTATTGTTGAGCAGACAGTGAAAAAGGTTGTCTGGTGTATTGCTGTGCACTACAGATTGAGGGTTGTAGAAGATTTGTTTGCTATTTGGTATTAGTTTTGTGATAATGGCAGAGAACAGTGGAAACCCCATCATTGAGAAGCTTAACAAGAACAACTACCCTTCATGGAAGTTTTGTGTCACGAACTTTCTTATTGGAAAAGGCCTCTACAAGTTTGTTTCAGGTGAAGAAAAGGAGCCGGAGGTGAGTGATCCTCCAACTGCAGAAGAGACAAAGGCACAGAAGGAATGGAATGCAAAAGACAAAAAGGTCATGTATTGGCTATCTGCAGTAGTTGACAATACTATGCTAGGACATATTAGAAATGCAGAGAATTCATATGAATCCAGGACCATACTTGAAAGTATATTTTCCATAAATACAAAGGCACGAAAGATTCAACTCAAGCAAGAGTCGAATACATTGAAGAAAGGGAAGATGTCTATCAATGAGTATGCACTGAAGGTAAGGAGCATTGTAGATGCCTTGGCAGTGATTGATGCAATGCCCGATGATGATGATTTGGTGTCGTCTACCTTGGGTGGACTTAACAATGAAAAGGCTTGGAAGTCTTTTGTAACTTCCGTATATGTCAGAAAGCCATTTCTAGATTTCGATGAGTTGGTCTCCCTTATGATCACTGAATAGATCAACATGCAAAGTGAGACATCTGATAAAGTGGTGAACAAGTCCAAGCTTTCTACTCCAGTTCAGGAAGGGGACATGGCAGGTCCTCTTCAAGAGGCTGTGGTACAGGATGTGGTAGTGGCAACTAGCAAAATAGATTGAATCAACAATTTGGCGATATGCAGGTTTCAGGAGGTCGTGGTAACTTTAGAGGCAGGGAGAGCTTTAGAGGAAGAGGTGGATGGCAGAACAAAGGTTCTGACAACTCTGGTATTGTGAGTCACTACTGTGGCAAAATAGGTCATATTGCAGCCCAATGTTATGCTAAGAAAGATGATATTCATAGTGGTAAGTTGCAGCAAGCAAACTATGCATCATCTTCACGACAAAATGAAGATAAAAATGAACATCTGTTTGTTATGCAGCATATCCTAAATGCTGTTACAAGAAAGGGAACACATGATGATGTTTGGTATGTTGATTCAAGTTCATCCAATCATATGACCAGCCATGCAAAATGGTTTGGAGAGATGTAGAATTTGCAAAATATAGGTTATGTGCAGACGGGTGATGATTCATGCCACCCAATTTCACACATTGGAAAAGTTCCCTTGTCCTTGCATGATGGTAAGACAAAGAGTCTTTCAGATGTATTACATGTGCCATCTATTACAAAGAACTTGGTGTGTCGGTCGGTCAGATGGTAGAGCAAGGGCTTCAAGTTAGATTTAATGCAAAGGGCTGCTTTGTAGAAGACTTTAATGACAAGT
The DNA here is from genome assembly GCF_053477565.2 of Lygodium microphyllum. NCBI lineage: Eukaryota > Viridiplantae > Streptophyta > Polypodiopsida > Schizaeales > Lygodiaceae > Lygodium > Lygodium microphyllum. The sequence continues at coordinate 139,478,779 of NC_141135.1, read as the reverse complement.
GTAGGTTGGTTGCAAAGGGAAGTAGAGTTGGACGTATATTTACTCTAGATATTGGAATTCCTACTATGAATGCTACTATGTATGCTAAAGGAAAAGTGTTGTTGCAGATATTGAAATTTGGCACAAACGCATTGGACATGCAAATGTACAAAGGCTGAAATTAATGCAGTCCAAAGGGTTGGTTACAGGTTTGCCTACATTTAGAATTGCAGAATTTCATAAGGTATGTGAAGCATGTCAATTTGGTAAGCAGGTAAGACAACCGTTTTCACATGACAGCAATGCAAGCAGAAATATCATTGATGTTGTGCATACAGATATTTGGGGGCCTACACAAAATGTATCTCTTGGAGGTAGTTCATACTTTGCCACATTCATTGATGATTGTTCTAGAAAGCTATGGGTATACTTTATGAAGGAAAAGAGTGAAGCGTTTGAGCACTTTAGAACTTTCAAGGCTGCAGTTGAAAGAGAAACAGGCTTGAAAGTAAAGTGCTTGAGGTTAGATGGAGGGGCAGAGTACCTCTCGAATGAGTTCAGTGATTTTCTGAGGTCTCATGGGATAAAGAGATAATTCACATGCAGGTATATCCCACAGCAAACTGGGGTTGCAAAAAGGAAAAACAGGCATATTATAGAAGTTGCACGGGCATTAATGGCTGAAAAGAATATGCCCAAACATTTTTGGTCTGAGGCTATCCATACTACTGTCTACATTAAGAACAGAACTCCCACAGCTGCAGTTCATGGGATGACTTCTAAAGAATGCTTTACTGGCAAGAAGCTTGATGTATCGCACTTGAAGGTATTTGGCTGTGTTGCGTACGTTCATGTGCCAGATGAGCTATGGAAGCAAAAAAATGTGTTTTTATTGGATACTGTTTAAAGTAGAGAGGGTATCGTTGTTATAACCCTGTCACATCTAAGTTTAGAGTGAGCAAGAATGTCATCTTTGATGAAATGAGCAGTTGATATGCATCTCGTTGTGATGCATTGGATGATGATCATGATCATGAAACTCATGTGTAGGTTGAAAAGCAAGAATCACAGACTCTTAGTGGACCAGAGACATCATCTGGTAGTCCTTGGTCTGGGAGACTAAGGAGTAGCTCTACATCTTCATGTGCATCTAGTAGCACTACAAGTAAAGACAAAGGAAAGAATAAAGTGTTAGATGGCATTGATGCAGTTCTTGATGGAGACTCTAGTGGCTCAGAGAGCTTGGATGATGAGCTTGGCATTCCTTCAGTGAGGACTCCAGGTGTGCAAAGAGCACGCGTCAATGCAAAGACTCCATTGAGTGATCCAGTGGTATGCAGGTCTAGCAGGGTGAGATACCCTGTTAACAGATTTGGTTTTGAAGGTTATGCAGCTCACCATTATGCTTATATGGTGAAAGCAATTGAGGATATTGAGCCCACATGTTTTGAGGAGGCTGTTGGTCATGCTCATTGGGATGTAGCAATGGATGAGGAGATGGCTCCATTAGAGGCGAATAAGACTTGGGATCTAGTATCATTACCGAAGGGCAAGAAAGCTATTGGATATAAGTGGGTTTTTATAAGATTAAGCACAATGTAGATGGTTCTATTAGTAGGTACAAAGCTAGGTTGGTTGCAAAAGGCTATGCCTAGACATATGGCATAGATTATGAAGAAACCTTCAGCCCAGTTGCTAGGATGGCAACTGTCAGATGTGTGATTGCTTTGGCAGCAGCCAAAGGTTGGAGGTTGCAGTAAATGGATGTGAAGAATGCCTTCTTACATGATGATTTGCAGGAAGAAGTGTATATGGATCGGCCAGGAGGTTATGAAGATTTAGAGCATCCCATGTATGTGTGCAGGTTGAAGAAGGCGCTCTATGGGCTCAAGCAAGCACTTAGAGCATGGTCTGACAAGATTAGAGAGTATCTTGTCAAAATTGGCTTTTATGTTTCTGATGCTGATCACTCACTTTATGTGAGAAAGGGAGATGCAGATTTGGTCATCATAGTCATCTATGTGGATGACTTGATTATTACATGTGATAATGATAGTGGGATTGCTGAAGTCAAGGACTTTTTGAAGAAGAAGTTTGAGATGAAGGATTTAGGTGAGCTAAGGTACTTCGTTGGCATTGAGGTGATCAGATGTGATGATGGTATATGGCTGTTCCAAAGACAATATGGCTTGGATATGTTGTCCAAGTATGGTATGACAGCATGAAAACCACTTTCAGTCCCATTAGAGCAGAATGTAAAGTTGAGTGTTGATGTTGGGGATGAGATAGAAGACCCTACTATGTTCAGGAGGATAGTGGGGAGTTTGATCTACATGACCATTACAAGGCCAGACTTGAGCTATGCTGTTGGTTTTGTGAGTCAGTTTATGCAAGTACCTAGAAAGCCACATTTGGATGCAGTCAGATGCATATTGAGATATGTGAAGTCCACATTACATTATGGACTTTTCTATGAGGCAGATACAGATGTACAGGTTTTTGGATACACAGATGCAGATTTGGCTGGTAGTATGTCTGATAGAAGATCTACTAGCGGATACATGTTCTCTCTTGGTAGTGCAGTAGTTACTTGGAGCAGCAAAAAGCAATCTACAGTTACTTTGTCGAGTACATAGACTGAGTATAGAGGTGCTGCTGTTGCAGCATGTGAGGTAGTATGGCTGCAAAAGTTATTGGCTGATTTAGATATGTAGGTGAAAGGTCCAGTTGTCATTTATTGTGACAACATGAGCAATATACAGTTGGCTAGGAACCCTGTGTTCCATGCCAGGACAAAACATATTGAGGTACACTACCACTTTGTGAGAGAGAAGGTACTAGCAGGTGAGATTGACTTGGTGTATTTAGCATACAGGATCGGATAGCTAACATCTTCACTAAGGCATTGGGTATAGAGAAGCTTCAAAAGTTTCAAAGCTTACTTGGAGTTGCAGAGATGTAGTTGAGCTTGAGGGGGAGTGTTGAGATGACAAGCTCAACACATGCGAACATTAATGATAGGCCGCCTGGTTAGATGGGTCCACACGTCTACACTTAGCACGTCCGTGATCATTATGACTCTCACATGGCCACTGACTCATTAATTATTATATTCAGGTTGTTACACCTATTTACAGCTGGCATAGTTATAGTGCCAGTCAATTAGTGTAGTTGGTTATGCATTGTTTGACTTAGTAGACCACTTTCCTTTATGTTGTAACTTATCTATACTTTGTGTACATTGTAAAGTGGATGGAAGAAGAAGAAGAAACCAGCAAGAAAACGTTTTGGTCTCCATCTCTCTTCTTGTCTCTTGAGTGACCTTCTCCTTGTGCATTCTGTGTGTGTTTGGCGTAGCATCCTGAGCAAGTCCCCCCACCATGCAATTCGTGACAAGGGTCAGGCAGACAGTCGAAGGTAATTGAACCTGCCTCTCTCTCTAGGCTTTTAACCTGAAGCATTAAGTGTTTTGTCTTGAATTAGTTCCTTGAGCAAAGAAGTTCAAAAAATGTACCTAAGTATACAATCACGATCATCTCAGAGGTCGTTTGTATGATCAACTGCTAAGGTGTGATTCCTTGTTCCCGAATGCTCCCAGCATTCAATCCCAACTTGGCGAGAGTCCAAGGGCTTGGCAAGCTAGATTGCTTGTTTCCCCTTTTTCTTTGGGTTAGGGTTTGTACCCTACGAACCCTAATTATCCTTACCTTAGGTCTCCTTGTAAAATAGATCATGGACAACCCCGTCGTCCTCGGTTGGTCAATTTGCTGGTTATCTCCTAGATCCCTTGTAGTACCTATGTACCTTTATCTTTGATCTTAATTGATCAAGGTTGTCTATCCCCTTGACCATGGTTGGTCAAGATGGTTCTGTTTAGAACAGTCCTACTCCGTCTTAAGTATAATCTTCTTAAGCCTTCTTAATAATGCTCACAGGCACTTAACCTTTTACCTATCCCTCTTGAAGTCACCAAGAACTTTGACATGGGACTCATGGATCGCAGTCCCATTTGGTAAATTACAAACAACGTTCAATTTTACCAACAATTTTAATGCATGCAACGTAATGCCATTCCTTCATTTCAATGCTTACAATTTTGATATAATCCATATGATATTTTATGCCACACATATGAGGCACTTTCTATGCATGCAATCTTAACATTATCCTCTATATAATTATTTACACGATCTATAACCTTCTTGAATTATCTAACTTTATGTGATCATTGTATGAGTCTAGTTGCACTTTAATCTTTTCTGCAGATTATTACATGTACCTTAGAATCCATCTTGCGATACGGAGATGTACTTTTGTTTCTTTTAATGTCCTTTGAAATGCATTTTAAGCAAGAATTTGTGCAAGGAGCAATGCACTTTATGCGAGAATTCATGCAAGACGTTTTTGGTAATTTACGATGCAATTATCTAATTCAATTTCACCTATTACAATGTCATCTTACAATGGAAATTATCTTGTTCGTTACATACATCACAACTAAGTTCATACCTAGGAAATTATCAAACACGCAATTAATGTGATGCATGTGAATATGATTTGTCACCGTCATATTTATAACCTATGATTTAATAATAGAGCAACCTGGGATTGGAGTGATGTCTTGATTCCAGTGGTATTGATGCATGATGAACCATTCGCGGTTGCGTTGCCACCTTGTTTTGAACCTCCATCCACGCTTGCAGGGTTTCCAGCCATCTTTGTGGAACTACGCTTCGGGGCCATACTCGAATATGCGTGTATGAGTGATAGAGTTCTCGCACTCTCCTATGTAAAAATTCTCGCCGCCTCTCCTTGAGTGGAGAAAAGATAATGAAGGGGGAGTGTATTTTCAAAAATTCTTCTTCTCTTCTTCTCCTCTCTCTCTCTCTTCTTCTTCTTCTTCTTCTTCTTCTTCTCTTCTTCTCCTCTCTCTCCCTCTTCTTCTTCTTCTTCTTCTTCTTCTTCTCTCTACTTCTTCTTCTTCTTCTTCTTCTTCTTCTTCTTCTTCCCCTCTCTCTCTCTTCTTCTTCTTCTTCTTCTCTCTCTTCCTCTTCTTCTTCTCTTCTTCTCCTTCTCTCTCTCCCTCTTCTTCTTTTTCTCTTCTTCTCCTTCTCTCTCTTCCTCTTCTTCTTCTCTTCTTCTCCTTCTCTCTCTCCCTCTTCTTCTTCTCTTCTTCTCCTCTCTCTCCCTTCTTCTTCTTCTTCTTCTTCTCTTCTTCTCCTTCTCTCTCACCCTCTTCTTCTTCTCTTCTTCTCCTCTCTCTCTCCCTTCTTCTTCTTCTTCTTCTTCTTCTTCTTCTTCTTCTCCTTCTCTCTCTCCCTCTTCTTCTGTCTGTGATGATCACGAGGGGGGGGAGGCTGCGCTATTCCACGAGGGAGGAGGGCATGCTACCGTCGACGAGGGAGTGGGAGGGAGCTCTGTCAACCAGGGAGGAGGGGGGCTTCCCTTTATAATGGGGGAGGGAGGTGGTGTGGGAGGGGGGGAGACAGCCGTTGAACAGCCGCCACCCTCCACCTGGGGGGGCTGCATGCCCCCCTTTTCATTAACTCCTGTCTCTCTCTCTCTCTCTGTCTATCCCCGCCATGCAGTCGGTAGGGGGAGAGAAAAAAAAAATTGTCCTAATTTTAAAAATTATTCTAAGGGGGGTTCTCATGGGGGGAGGCACGGGGGGCACGGGGGATATTACACTCACCCTAAGCTTTCCTCTCATGAGGCGGTACATAACGACTTTGCCTTTCTCCAAGCATCATAATAGATAGAATGTCCAACTCACTATCCAAGCTATCACCGTTGGACAACTCATAACCTGCTGTAAGTGGACTTGTCATATCCTCAAGCATCTTTTCTTTTTCCTTATCCAATCTTCCCCTCACTAACATATCTGTGTTAGTGGACGTAGGAGTACGACTGTGCAAGCATCCTGACCAAGGACTTACTGTAGGTGACCCATGACTTGTAGGACCACTCATAGATGTACTCATTATAGGTGCATTTTCAGCATTACTAGTGCTGGCTGATCCATCAGTAGCCACTGCAACAAGATTACCATACCATGATGCCAGCTCATAAAAAACCAACGTCTCTTCCAATCAATGTCTCATATGTAGACGGTACATAACACTTGTAAGCTTTTTGGTCTTGTGCATAACCAAGGAACACACTCTTGACAGCTTTAGGATCCAATTTCTTTCTCTTTTCACCAGGAACATGCACATATGCAATGCTTCCAAATACATTCAAGCGTGAAATATCAGGCTTATGACCATACAACCTCTCATATGGAGTTACATCACGAATCCCTGTTATAGGGGTTCTATTTAGCACATAGACAGTAGTCACTACTGCTTCAGCCTAATAACCATTTGGCAAACTCTTCTCATTCAGCATACTCTCGCTAATTCCATTAGTACTCTATTTTTCATTTTTGCTACACCATTTTGCTATGGTGTATAGCTGCAAGTTAACTGTCTTCTGATCCCATGTTTAGCAAGGTAGGTACCTATCAAAGTAATTAGAGACATATTCTCTACCTCCATCTGATCTAAGACATGAAATTTTACAGCTCAACTCATTTTCAACAGGCTTCTTGAAATCCTTGAATGCATCAAACACATCATCCTTATGTTTCAGTATGTAAAGCTAAGTATACCTGTTGAAATCATCAATGAAGGATACATAGTAACAAACACCACCAAAAGAAGCATTATGAGATGGACCCCATACATCTGAATGTACCAACTGCAAGGGACGTTAGCTATTCCCTACATGTCTCATAAGTGGAAACCTGGCCTACTTTCCAAACTGACATGCATCACATACATGTCCAAAGTCATGATACTTGAACTTAGGTAGTCCAAGCACAATCTCCTTCTGCTGCATAGATTTCAACTTTTGTACATTCACATGGCCAATCCGCTTATGACATATCTCAACATCCCGTATAGCACCATCATCATGTGTAAACATGGCTGTTTTCAATTGTAGAATTGACATATCAAGAGTAAACATTCTGCCATATCTTTAGCCTGTAGCAATCAATTTGCAACCATTACCATATTCTTCAACAAAGCATCCATCTCTATTAAATCTCACCTGCAAATTCTATTCTTCCATCTGTCCAATTGACAAAATATTATTGGTTATTGTAGGTACATGTAGTACATCATGCAGGCTCTTTTTCTTGCCATCACGCATCAAGGTACAACTCCTTTATGTTGAATAGCATGCTGGGTGTCATCCCCTACACAAACATGTCCATGCAAACCTTAAACCATCTCATCAAACCATTCTCCATGGGGTGTCATATGATTTGAAGCCCCTGAATCAATGTACCATCTCTCCTCTCTATTCTGCCTAGATGCATTCTTAGACACATGCTACATAGCAAACAATTTGTCAACCTGCTTATCATGAGCATTTCTAGAATATGCATAGTGCCCATGTTGTTTGCCCTTTGCCTTCATATCGCCCTGCTTCTTGTAACAATCCTTTGCAATGTGTCCATATCTTATCTCTGTTTGACTAATCATTTGATTGCCATGAACCAAATCCACCACCTCTACCATGGGGTGATCTCCCCCTGCCTCTAAAGTCACCAAATCCACACTAGCCTTGTGTATTTGTGCCACACCATTTAGCTTAGGTATTTGATGCCACCAATGTGAGTTGATCAAGGACTGAATTACATGTAATCCATAAGAACACTGTTGCTAGCTCAAAAAATCTTATCATTATTCCTGCCATGTTGGGACAAACTAATCGCTATGGATTACAATGCACACTCATCATCATGTTTGTAAAAAGTAGCACCTCGAAGGCAATGATCATTGATCACAAGGGTGAGAGGGGGATAATTAAATGAAAAACACTATATAAGCTTTAATGCAAATACCTTTTTCTACCTCTCTTTGAATGTTTATCACATATTTGGCCATGCTACAAGAGCGCACAGGCACGCACACACACATGCATGCACATGTGCACTCACATGCGCACACACACACACACACACACACACACACACACACACACACACACACACACACACACACACACACACACACACACACACACACACACACACACACACACACACACACACACACATGCCCATGCACATGTGCACTCACATGCGCATGCACGCACGCACACACGCACGCACACACACACACACACACACACACACACACACACACACACACACACACACACACACACACACATGCCCATGCACATGCACACACACACACACACACACACACACATGCACACACACACGGACACGCACACGGACACACACACACACGCACGCACACACACACACACACACACACACACACACATGTGGATAATAGGGAAATTAAGGAAAAGGATTGTAGAAGGCCTCATTATCTCTCTTATCCCCACTATCCTCATTGATTTTTCCTCTTCCACTATTAACTCTCTAGTAATCTATCAAATCAATCTCTTACCCATGCCAAATACCAATTGCCATATCCATCTACCTTTCACCCTACTCTATTGAGGATTTCAATGCAACAATCCTAACCTTGAGATACCTAAGAAAGCCCATACCTACTACTCAAATTTCCCTAATCTCTAACCTACATTGAATCTCATTTGAAAGCTACCTCTTTGAAATTCAAGTATCATTCCAACACTCCACTTTGATCAATCTCATCTTTATTACTACCCACCATAAATTGCTAATAAGCACCCTCTTATCTAAACTAAAGAACCCTTTATGCTTAGCCTAATCCCTTCTTTAAAGTTTGTAGAATAGGATCAAGCTAAAGAGCTTTACAAATGAGTGGGAAAAGAGTGAAAGAATAATAATGAAGCTAAGTGAAAAGAATCAAAAGAGTGGGAATAAAGGATCATGATGGCATCCAAGAGGAGCACCACTAAAACTGGACAAAAAGTTGCAAAGACAAGTGGAGGTTCTCCATCTACATCAACTTCTATCCAAGTGCCTTTGTATTAAGTCAAAGAAAATAGTATAAGGGTAAGTAATGTTTGTATCATGGTTAGATTAACTTTCTCAAAGTGTGCCTTGATAATTTTAGAACCACCATTTGTAAGTGTGCCCTCAAGGAAAGACCTAAAGAGTCTAAGTACTGATTCAAAGTATTGAATCTCATGAAAATGCACACTTTGGAGAAGAGAGTTATGATGTGAAATATCTCTTATAGAAGCATGTTGGATTTCTTGATAAAAGGCTTATTGAATTGTGTCTCAAATAGTTATTATAAATGCTCAAACGGGTTTAGAGATAAAAACTTCGACTCTAAATCCATTAAGATCATCTCCTAAAACACAAGAGGAGTCTACAATAGGGACATAGTGATTTAGGCTAGGTGTAAAGATAGATGCCTTGTGAAGCCATAAGGAAGTGATTGTGCGTAGGTAAGAGTTACAACTTTTGGGAGGGGAAATATTTATGTTATATGAAAAAGCTTGAAATTTATTATCTTGGCTTGCCGCCTAAGTATAGATAGGGTTGCTATGTATATACTTTTTCTCAAGTATTTGCGCTCTTTGGAGGATTATGTTGAACATTTTATTAACCCTTGTGGGATACCTAGAAGTGTTGTTTCAATTCTATTTTGTCTTGAAGATACTTTATACTTGTCATGGGAAAATATTGATTTTCTTAGTTTAAAGATAGGCTATTTGCCTTATTTTTGTTTCAGCCTTGACAATCCTTGAAGAAGGGGGATAATTTACTTGTCTCAAGGACTATCAGATGAGGGTTTGATGCACAAGTGGATAACCTCCATGATTTCACCATGAAAAAAGATGCCAAAAAAAGCAAGAGACCGGGATAGGCATTACTCCTTTGGACACCCCATATTGGGCCTAGAATGGAGATGGAAAACCTTAGTGGCCTAACGTGTGTGGACATTGGACGACCCTATTCTGAATAAAGGGTGGATTATAGATTGTGTCCATAGGACTTGGACACAAATATCTAGGTGCTTTGAATATGGGTCCTTGTGTAAGGGGTAGAATATCAAATTGATGTTGCACCTTGAAGAAGGTGTGGATAAAATGCATTGTTGCTACTGCTTTATCAAAGATTGTTTGATCTTGTCTTTATGTTTGTGCATAAATTATGTGAATGAACCTCATGTTAAGTAGTTAATTAAAGAAGTTTTTTAAATATGTAAATCAATTGTGTTAGGTAATTTAATAATTAAGAAAAGGGAAGTGGGAGGGAAAATCCCTAATGAATTGGGTGGTCTTGATGAACCCTGAGTTTTCCTTCAAAAGCGCTAGACTCATGATGTTTTACAAAAGAGCTAGAAAATGGTTGTCTTAGGCAATATTATAGAGCCTAACCTTATGTCATTATAGGAGGCTGAGGTGAAACTTTGCCTCATGGGAAAAGGGGTTGATGCATAAACTCCCCCTCATTTTCCACCCTCTTTGAACAAAGTAAATTGTGGGTATCGATTTGAGCTAATATGCACAAGTAGCTACTCAATGGCCAATGCTAGATAAACCATTAGGTGACCTTAATACTATTTAGGAGCCTAAAATTTGGGTTGATCCTCATGGGTATGGAGTCAAGTTTCCCTTGTGAGATAGACTCAAGCAAGCCTAGGCAATAATGTCCATGATATTTCTAGGGAGTTCTAAATGGTATTGCGTACGATCTGGGCTACCTAAATCGTGTCGTTAAGGGTTTTTTTGATAGACATTTTACATGAACATTGCATTTTTCTCTCATGCCCTCCCTTTCTTTTCAAACAACCTTCTCTTTTACTTCCCCTTTCTTTTCAAACAACCTTCTCTTTTACCTTCCCATCCCCTCCCCACTCCCAAACCACTATTTGTTCCCTTATGGAAGACCCCCCATTACCTTTCATGTATTAATCTTCCATTTTGCTCGACCTCTCTCAAGGTCAAATCCATGTGGCATTTTTGCATTTTCTCGCAAAGTCCTTCCTTAAATACTTAACTTCTTTTATTTGGGCTATCCTTCCCTACCTTAGGAGATTATCTATATTTTGGCCTTTTATTTTTCACACCTTATTCCTTTACATTGGGCATCCCTCTTTTCTCTTTTGGGATGTTCTTTCCATCTTTATGCGAGCCTTATTTTTGGGAAAATTATGCCTATCTTTTGGACTGTACTTAGTTAATAACTCCTTCACACCTTGATTTACCACATACATACATACATACATACATACATACATACATACATACATACATATATACATACATACATACATCCCTCTCTCTCTCTCTCTCTCTCTCTCTCTCTCTCTCTCTCTCTCTCTAAATTGATCACACAACCTTTGGATTTGTAACGTGCCCGCTCAAGCCGCTTCCTTGTTGGTACGTTCTTAGTAGCCCATCAAGACATGTCCTAGAAAACGTTGTGTGAGATTTTGATGAAATACCTTAGAGTTTGCTATCTAGACTCGTTTGAGTCTACTCGCAGTGGAAGTTCCGATCGTCCCCATGAGGATTGACCTAAGTTTTTGGTTCCTATGATGAGTCAAATCAATTATTAGTGTTAGTAGTGCAAGTTTCTACTCCTTATAGAATTTATTGACAAAAGCAGACTTGCATTGCACTTGGTTCAAAGAGAATGGGAGACAAAGGGGAGTGTGGCATTTTGATCCCTTCTGTCCATGGTGCAAAATCCCACTCTGACCCCTAAAACAATGCAAGTCAAGCTTCTTGATCTCTAGTGGTCATACCTTTACCTATTTAAAAGGTAATTTTTTGTTTTGAGAAAAGCTCTTGACTTACTAAGTCCACCAAACTATAGGTCTTGATCCATCCTCCTGCTTCCCTCAATAGAGTATTTTTAATTACCTAATTCATTACCACCTTAGATTAAACATATAAAAATAGCTTCTTTGATTATCTCCTGATACAAATTTGTTACACGCCTTTATTTCACAACACAAAGACAAAGAAGCAATTCCTTCTCAATAGTTCCTTTAAGAAAAATGTATTTTTACAATGTTTTCTGTTCTAGCTAGATGTGATGTCAACCCGAAGGTATTATTCTTTCCAAGTTGAGCTCTGAGACTAGTATTGGAACTTCCAGGATACTATCTGGAATTCGAAGGGTAGTTGAAGTTTGTAAGAGTTAGGAGTTTATGACCAGATCCCCATGGTATCCTCACCTCCTCCTGCCAACTAGAGTTCCCTACGATAAGAACTTTCATGCCATGATTGGTCTATACTCGCTAACATGAAAAAAAAAAACCCTTGGACTAGGTTTTATCCACACTGGCCATGGGGAGGTCTAGCACCATCAAAGAACACTACCTCATTCGGCGTTCTGTCTTCATCGGAATACTGCCTCAGTCGATGATCTGACCCGATCATCCATCTTTTAGCCTAATGATTTTAGGAAATATTAGTATCTGACTTACAATCACAAACATCTTATTTCAAATGCATTATACATAAAATTTTAACAGATTTATTTTTGAGACAAATCTTTTCTTCCTAAAAATAATAATATCAAGGCAAAACTTAGCGTAAGTGGCAATATCTTTCAATAATCTTCTTGGATTATCCTCCCCTCGGGATCTAGTTGTTCGGATTGAATCTAAACAAAAATTCTATTTTTGAGAATAACTCCCATGATGGTCTTTTTCTTTTCTCAATGGAGTTCGTGGGTCTTTGCCTATGATAATTAAAAAAAATCTTAGTTAGTTTTATTACGAAAATTATTCTTTTAACAATTACACTTCAAGTTCTTTTTTTAAAATATAGAAAATTAGTGTTCGCGTTTATCCATCAAAGGTTCCGTTAGTTCAATACAAATCAAAATATTCAAGTCTTTTTAGGAAATGTAGCATCTTCCTTGTACTTCTCGTTGGTACATCTCGTACAAACCCAAATTATCCCTTGGAATTTATGGTTAAGAATTTCTTTAAAAGATTTTATGCAAGAGATTAAAAAAAGGTCATATTTTATGAATGCAACTTTTTGTTACCAACTCATGGGATGATGATCTGCTAGCTACCTTTAATATCAAAATATAGTACCTAAGTGTAATGAGCGGGGATCACGGGAACATGGCATAGGAACATACTAGTCACACTGACGGTATATAAGGTGTAAGAGGGTATTTTGAGATATCACAGAAATTATCAAGAATCTCTCTTTTCACCTTCTCAAGCTTCCATGGCTTCTTCTTCCTCTTCTTCTTCTTCTTCTTCCATTTCCTCTCTTTCTCTCTCTTCTCCTTGTCTTTCTTTCTCCTCTTCCTCTTCTCCTGCAGTCCTTCTCTCTCTTCCCTCCCTTAGTTAGGATAGTTAGGTCTCTTTTATTATAAGTGGTATCAGAGCTTTGTCCTTGATCCTTTTCTTTCCCATAGATTTAGGGTTCTCACAGTTTTCCCACAGTTAGAAAACCCCAATTACATCTCTCTCATAGGTACACCGGAGTACTCAAGCAGGCTGTCAACCCTCTTGAAGACTATGGCAGCCTTTCTTGGAGCTTTCCCAAGAACCATGGACACATCTGGAGGCGGGCAGACAAATTTGACAGGTCGTCACTAATTTTCATGTAAGTTTCTTGAGGGTTTTGGACAAAAAGGAGTGTAGCAGAGTTAGAGAAGACCAAAAGCTCAGTTACGTTTCAAGAGGACCTTCTCTCTCCTCCTTCCTTGAAGCTGCCATGGAACCTTCAACCCAAGAACCTCAGAGATCTTGCTCCCTCCTCTTTCTCAGCAGGAATGGTTGGCCCCTCCTCTTTCTCAGCAGGAATGGTTTGTCCCAATGCTTCCCCTTCATCTTGCTTAGTATCTAGAGCAGCATTGAGCCCTGCTTGCCTTGTCTCGAGCCTCCAGGGAGCAGCCCGAAAAACGCGATGCATTTTGCACCGAGCTTCCTGGCTCACTCCCCATGCTCTAGCTCAGTCCCAGCCCTCCTTACTTCATCTCTCAGCTTTGGCGCACCCCTGGGCAAGCTTGAGCACGGGTATTGACCCCCCCCCCCCCCCCAATTAGTTCTTGACAATACCTCAAACCCTATTGTGGGGAGTAGCCATGGCAGCCATGGAACCTTTATCCTAGCTCATGGCACACTAGATCCCCTTCAATTTTCTCACCCCGGGAGCCTTGGGAGCAGCCATAAGCTTCAACAAGTGAAGATATACGACATTGAAGGCCCCCATACAACCATGGGTAGCAAGAAGATGGGCAACCACAAAGCTCTTGAAGGAGGCAACCAATAACTCTTTCCCGTGCTTGAACAAGGTATGTCAATTAGTTCTTCCTCTCTCTTTTACATCCAATTATTGAGCTCAGCCACTTGATGAGAGAGATGGAAGAAATGCTTGGGTTGAGATTGCCAATGGGATTCCCACCCTCAGCCCACACCCTGGGAATGCATGCATAGCTGGATAATCTTTCAATTTCTTTCCCATTGATCAAGATTTTACTCTAATCCTTAACCATGCTCTTGTTTGATTCCTATTGATAAATTTTTTTTAAGAAGGGTAAGTCATGCAATCAGTGAGTCACTGAATTGCAGAGGTAACCCCTTCCTCATCCCATTTCCTTATTGATCATGCATATCATGAAAGGCCCAAACCTCAATTTGTAAATGCATATCATGCTGGTTGCTTAATAATAAATGTCTACCATGTATATTTCGAGTGAGGAAAAGCCCGATGCTAGGCGAGGTGGTAAGACAAAAGAGGGGTGACCCCCCCTTGCCATCAAAGACCCTAGAGGGGTGCACAACCCGGCCCAGGGGGAACTTTTCCCACCTCTTGGTGATCCGGAGCCCAAAGATTATTGCAGGTGTAGGTACATTTGATGGAATATCCCGAGCCCTGATCATTTGAGTCTATAGCCCTCTACATGCATTGGTAATGTCATGTATCACTTGGAAATGTATGGTGGATGCATGCAAGAAGGGCAGGGTATGCAGTCATGGAAATGGTCTTAGCAATAGAACTAGGTATGCAAAGGATATATGGCTCTATGTGGCATTGAGAAACATTATTGAGGCCCTGGATGTCTTGGAATAAGCACCTCACCATTGGGATAAGGTATGCTCCTTGAGGGAGTCTTTGCAGGGTATTGCACACAATCAGTCCCATACAGTCAGCCTGCAAAAGTTGATTATAGCAAAGCCTTCTTGTATGAGTGAGCATGGGCCCTATAGCTTGATTGGAAGAGGGCATCCCCCCCTTCAATCTAAACTAAAAATCTCCCCATTCTGACCTACAGTTTGGGAGATACGCTCAGTTTTGTGCTCAAAGGTACTGTGGGACAGGCAGCAATCCTACACAGTCAGTCCAAAAGAGTCAATTATAGCAAAGCCTTCTTGTGTGACTGAGTGCGGGCCCTATAGTTAGATTCGAAGAGGGCATCCCCCCCTTTGATCCGATCCAAAAATCCTCCCATTTTTCCCTACGGTTTGGGAGATAAGCTCGATTTTGTGCTTAGAGGTAGTGTGGGACAGGCAGCAATCCTACACAGTCAGTCCACAAAAAGTGATTACAGCAAAGCCCTAATCATTTATTGTCAGAGATATTTTTACATAGCCTCGTAGAGGGCATTGAGAGATTTAATATGAATCAAAAATTTTGGCAATCAGAGCTTCCTAGATCAAGATATTGCCATTTTTGTAACAAGGGGTCTGGTAGACTGCACTTGGGATGGCAGGCCACAAGGGTAAAGCAAAGGCCAAGGAGGACTTCCAGTGTGAAATAAGGGACTCCCATGCCTCAATGAATGATCCTAGATCACCCCAAGAGGATTGTGAAGACATGTTTGAAGAGGGTGCCCCTAAGATGGACCGCTTATCTATGCTCAACCAAACCCTATGCCAACATGAGACCCATCATGTTGAACGACATCGAGAGATAGAACAACGAACGCCATAGGGAGATGGAAACCTGCCAAGATCACTTTCATTCCGAGATGATAGCCAAGATGGACTTACTCATAGAGCGCATGGGCGCCCTCATCCCCGCCATTGTACTGCCTCGGATCTACCCAAGGAGTATGTCCCTTTCCGTGAGGCTAACTGCCCTTCCCCCTTGGAGACCATGCGTAGCCCACAAGGTCTTGGTGGTACCCATGGCGTTCCCTATAGCACTTATGAGCTGAGTGAGCCTTCCACCCGACATGATGAACCCCTCCTTCCCTCCCCCATTACGAATCCTTCAAGCCCAACCTTGGCACCACAACTCCCCCGTCATGGAAGCTATATGCACACTCATGGGAATGGCCAGTAAGGGCCTAATCCAAATCTTGGGCAACATGCACATAGGAATGGGCAGCATGCATATGGCAATGGGCAGCATGCACATGGCAATGGGCAGTATGCACATGGCAATGGGCAGCATGCACATGGCAATGGGCAGCATACACATGGCAGTTTTGGGCAGCATGGCCATTTTGGACAGCAAGGTCCTAATATGCAATTTGGTCCTCATGTAATGCATGGAGAGCATGGCCCCCATGGAAATTTTGGATAGCCAAGGATTAGACAGCAAGGCATGTATGGGCAGCATGTAGCACATGGCATTCATGGACAGCAAGGCCTAAATGAGTTACGTGACAAGATCGTGTTTACTAAATTTAATGGGCAGTCCTCATCCCTAGCTGAATTAGAGGAATGGACCTCTAAATTGGAAGCCTATTTTCTCATTTACCCCCGTACCGATGAGGCGAAGATTGTTTTTTCCTCCCTTCATTTGCAAGGTTTTGCCCACACATGGTGGAGATTTGTTCAAAGAGAAAATTAGCAATTTCGTGATTGGAAAGAGTTCAATATGCATATGATCCAAGTTTTTGTCTCCATTGTGCAACCGCAAGAGGATCGTCTCCTAGCATCCACGTGGACATCTCACCCCAAGTCCAGGTTTTCCTTCCTAATTTTTATTTGATATTGTTATAATTCAATCGTGCAAGGATAATTGTTGGAAATAGGATGCATTTTTCCTCTTAAATGCTTTAGAAAAATTAGCTCGCGACGAAGGAATTCAGTCACTAGTATTTCTAATAAAATGAACAAAATAAAGTGAGCAGAAGATTGATATGCGTTCCTAGCAAGTAGTTTTGTGCATTCAATAAACTAAACTTAGGTTATTGTCCATATTTACAAAACAAAATTAAAATAATGCACTCCTTTTAAGCATGGAAGTATAAAATCAATTCGCCTTATTAGGCCATATCTTCTTCACAATGAGTCATCATGGGAAGTGCTAAGAATCCATAGGAAAGTGCAAGGCATGAAATGATTCCTGAGTTGCATAATTATTAGAAAAAGGTTGCTTGTTTAGCATGAATCTTGTTTGCAAGTTATAGGATGGTTAATTGGAATTAGGTCATAACCTAACCTATGCTTGATCTTAAATCGATAAGTTAGGGTTGAAAATCGATTTACGCATAGACAATGAGTCATGTGTTTATGGAAATGATAACGTAATTATCTTCACGAATTAAACTAGGTTGGCTTAAACACCTAAAAACCTGCAGAGTACTCGTTTTAGAAAGAGTTAATTCAATTCCAAAGAACTCACTAGGATTTAATACGTGACCTAGTCACACGTATTGCTAAAACCGAAACTCCTATACCCTAAATACTTACCCACATTCATCAAATGTAGGGATAGCGGAACATACTTAAGAAGTGATCTAGGGTTGTCCCTAAGAATCTTACACTAAAAAGATGGAACTTGGAACCCTAGGATTGACAACGTCAGTCTAATGTAATCAGGAACATATTGTTTCGTGACTCCATTTGATGAGTAGAATAGTCTCATAATTCGATACGACACTTGTGCAACAAGTGCGGAGTTGTATGATCTTGTGACTGGATCACAAGGGAATGGCCAATTCTCACAATGAGGTTGGCAGATCCTTATGCAAGTTATCTTGCAAGAGGATGAATAATCATCCTAATATAGTATCTTTCTTGAGTAAAGATAAGTGCTTGGAAGCAAAAGACCAGTCGATAAATTGGAATAATCTATGAACTTAAGGTTTGACCAAGTCGGGTTAATAGGGTACGTCCTAACCCAGGATATAGGGGATCTTGCCAAGTCGCAAGTCATCCCGGATCGAGTGCTGGATGCATTCAAAATGAAGGATTCATTCCTTAGTAGTTGGCCAACAATAAATGACCAATGGAAATGTTTGTGCTTATTATAGATTTAAGAGCACTGTTTTGCTTTGTTGGACCAATAAATTAAAGGATAAATGGATATCTAATGCTTCAGGTTGAAGGCTTGAAGGGAGAGGCAGCTTCAGTTACCCCCAACTGCCTGCCTGACCCTAACCAAGGGGGTTGTTAACCGTGCTAGGAAGGTGGACCGAACCCGCCATGAGAGGTCTCTCCGTTGAGCGCTACTTAGAGCAAGAGGACGCTTGGGTGCCAGGGGGGCTCTGGCCGTAAATCCCTCGCCTTTCGGGCCTTGCACAAGAGGCTAACGTGACTTGGGATTGAATCTCGAGGCTCGCATACTAGTCTACGGGAAGAATCTTGGATTAGTGATCCCTTTGGATTGCTGGATATCCTTCGAGCGGATTGTGGATAAGCTTACGGGCTGGACTTTTTGTATTTCAAAGATAAATATGATAACCTATTAACAAGAAACTTATTTGACATTGTTTTTCTATGTCAAGTGATATGATTACATGAAAGAACTAGTGCCTAACATGCTAATTAAAGATGCTGATTGATACATGTCCAACTAAATGTGTTAGGTAACTAAATAACTAAAACAACTTGAGAAAAGTGCGGTGGATGTGGCCATAGGTCCGTCCTACGGATGGGTGGTCCCAGTTGGTCAAGAACTTTTCTCAAATCACGATGAACAGTCAGAAGGTCGTCAAAGAACATGAACAACAAAAGTGTTGACCTAGAGTTATAATTGATCCCGATTTACGTTGTTTTAGGGGAACGGAATGGGACAATGCCTTATGGAAGAGAGGTTGAGCTTCGAATCCCTCTCATTTTCCATTCTCCTTGAACCAAGTGTAGCGTGAATCCGCTTTGGACCTGGCGTTTCTGCGTAAAGTAGTTCACTTGGGTTCGAGGCTAGTTGCCGTTAGGAAATGACCAATAAGAAAAACCCTAATTCAGGTCAGTCCTAAGTGGGAACGGCCGGAATACTTCCGCTACGTGGCAGACGTGGAAAGCCCTAAATCGCAAACCCCGTAACATTCCATGGGAGTGCTGGGCGAAGCTTTCTAGACATCCTTTTCGATGGACTGCCAAGACGTATCCTGAAGATACGAGTGGACACGTTACAGTTGGTATCAGAGCCAACTAACAACGGAATTGTTTTTATGAAATCTTAATAAGATGAAGTAAATCAAATGTTGTTGTTCCAAACCCTTACTTTCAATGCTGTCTTGCAGAATTATGAAGCATGGAACAAGTTGTTAGTGTTCCGAGTCATGTTTATGACTGTGAAGTATTCCCCTGATTATCGACAAAGGGTTGAGATGATGAACATCCTAGAGCGAATCTATAATCCATCGCCTTTGTACATGGAATGAAGATGGACGGGTGCCTCAGGAATCTACTATATAGCCACCCACCGGTTTACTTACCTACAAACCAACCTAAAGAGGATCAAGTGGTTGGAAGACCTAAAAGTCGTGGAGCTATTCATTTTTGTGGAAGCTCATGTAAACTCAACTTTACATATTCGAGGTTGGAGGGTTGAGATGAACTCATATGTATATGAGGAAGTAACCCGTGTAGTCCCCGCCGACAGGATTAAAGTGTTGGGGCGCCATGAGAAGAATGGGTTCCAAAGGAAAGGATACCCTGAACTTCCAATGACTTACTGATTCGTGAAGATCCATGACCCAAAACCATACTATTATTCAGTTCCTGTAGATAAATGTAATACAATATTATTCTCCCCAAACTAAATGTAAACAGTTGGCTTATCATCCCAGGACATGTTGTATTCCGAAAGGGCTATGCCCATATAAATACAAATAAGACTTCTTTTTATCAATGTCTGATTGTGCATGAGAATTGATAAAAAGTTAAGTGGTTAGATTGCTTGGGTGATAGAGTAATTGAAGATGTAATATAAATCAATAACAATTATCGTGTAATAACATTAAGAAACCTTTATCTAGGCACAACCCCAGGTACAGGTTCCTAGTTCGCCTCCTACATCAAGTACTGCTGTAATCCAGGAGAAGAAGTTTCTTCTCAAGCAGATTAAGCCGCCCGAGTTTGACGGGAGAGGCAGGTCCATCCAAACAGATACTGAAATTTGGATTGAATCCATGGAGGATTACTTCGAAGCAGCTGGTACTGCACCCGCCAATCAGGCTATGCTCGCCAAGCTAAAGCTCACCGGCAAAGCCAGGCTTTGGTGGAAGCAATGGTGCAGGGATCAAGGGATCGCGGAAGGATTTGTTACCTAGGAGAAGATAAAGAAATTAGTGCAGGGAAGATATTTACCCCCTGCATATTGCACGTAGAAAATGAATGAGTTCTGCAAGCTAAAACAGCTGGGACTCACCCTTGATGCATACTATTATAAATTTGTCTCACTTCTTAAGTATGAGCCATAGATGGATATGACACAATAGGTGTCCAAATTTTGTGTTGGTTTAAATCCACTAGTAAATACCCGTCTTGAATCTATGCGTCCATTAGATATTCAGGACGCTCTCATTCGAGCTGTGCCTATAATTCAGGAGGTGCAGGCTAGACTAAGGGGTAACAAAGCTTGGTCTTATAATGACCTAAACAGAGGAGCATTCAGGCCTTAGATGAAGAGAGTTCAAGGTCAGAATTAGGGACAAAGAAAGAAAGCAAGAACTAATAACGTCAACAACTTTGTTCCTACTCAAAGCAATGGCTGAAACCTCCGTTGTTTCCACTGCAACGAGCCCGGTCATTTCAAGAGGCAATGTCCCAAGCTTGGAGGAGGACATTGCCAACCACCTTTCCAAGGAATGGGCCGTGGTCAAGGAGCCGCTACCTGAGGCAGAGGAAGGACCGCCTGCGTTGCCAATAGGCAAATGTGCGAAGAAGAAGAAGATCCAACCATGGAAGCAGAGTTTGAAAGGGTGACAGTCCATGCCGCTCTACACAAGAAAGGCTCGAATCGCCAGTTCTCGGTGATTCAGACACCGTCAAACTATCAAGGTAAAAGTTTCAAGACCTTGATTGATTGTGGTAGTACACAGTCCTTTATCTCACTAGCTTGTGCAAAAAGACCAGGAATAGCCACAGTAGAAGCACCTACCTTGCTTGTGGAATTGGCAAATGGTCGTGAGGTTACTTGTACTAGGCAAACTGCTAAGGTGGAATTCTTTTTGGAAGGAAAGAAAACTTCGGTCAAATTCAGAGTCATGAATTTAGGTATCCATGAGTATCTACTCGGAATGGATTGGCTTAAGCCTAATGACGCACACATTCATTGCGGAAAGGGCTAAGTTTCCTTTCAAAACTCTGAAAGGGAATTAGTCACAACTGAAGGTGAGGCGGGAAATCCAAAAATCTACTTGATTAAGCTCAACAAGTTAGATCAGAAGCAAGAGTCTAGTGAAGGACCTTCTTGGCTAAAGGAATACGCGGACGTATTCCCTGAAGAGTTGATAGAACTCCCGCCTCAAAGAGAAGTGGATCATGAGATTAAGCTAGTACCAAGAGCTGCGCCAATTGCAAAGAGACCTTATAGAATGTCCATACTAGAAGCAATTGAGCTGAAGGAATAACTCAAGCAACTGCTAGATCATGGCTACATCTACCCTAGCAGTTCACCATGGGGAGCTCCAGTACTATTCCAAAAAAAGAAACATGGAACACTTCGACTATGTATTGATTATAGGGGGTTGAATCAATCAACTATAAAAAAAAAGTACCCTATTCCTAGAATAGATGAGCTTCTTGATCGTCTTCAGAGTGCAAAGATCTTCTCCAAGATTGATCTCAAGTCAGGTTACTATCAGATAAGGATCAAGGAAGAAGATATCCCAAAGATGGCCTTCAACACAAGATATGGGCACTTTGAGTTCCTAGTTATGTCATTCGGGCTTACAAATGCGCCTGCCATCTTCAACAGGTTAATGCAGGATATCTTTAGGCCATATCTTGATGACTTCATGCTCATCTTCTTCGACGACACTTTAGTCTATTCTGAACATGAAGAAGATCATGAGACCCAACTTTGGATTGTCCTTGAGACAATGAGGTCACATAAGTTGTATGCCAAGATGAAGAAGTGTGCATTCTTCAAACATCAGATTGAATATCTAGGATTCATTGTAATGAGCAGAAGGAATCTCAATGAACCCAGAGATGTGCTCGAATGGCCAATACCAACATCTGTCAAAGAAATACGCAGCTTTCTTGGATTGAAAGGATGGTATAGGGTCTTCGTCAAAAACTATGCTTTGATTGCAGCACCTCTGACAGACTTACTGAAGAAGCAAACATCCATTGCATGGTCAACTCCCGAACAAACTAGCTTTGACAGATTGAAGCAAAGTTTGGTATCAACACCTAACCTAAAGCTTCCAGACCTCAGTAAGGAGTTTGAGGTAGTAACTGATGCTAGCACACTTGCCTTGGGATGTGTGCTCATGCAAGGGTCACCCGGTAGCTTACTCTTCAAGGAAACTAAAGAGTCATGAGAAGAATTATGCTACCCATGATCTAGAATTGCTAGTTATCATCCATGCTCTAAAGCTTTGGAGACACTACCTGTTGGGTAACGAGATCAACATGAGGCAACGCCGGTGGATTGAAGTGCTGGAAGAATACGACTTTGAAATCAAGTACCGACCTGGAAAAGAGAATGTAGTTGCCGATTCACTCAGTCGCAAGGCATTCCTAAATTCTCTAATCTTGCAAAATCCATCAACAGCTAGATCTCTAGCCACAAAAGTATCTATGCCAAACAATCCAATACTTCAATTAACTAGAGAGGATGCATGCCATGATCCAGCCTACCAAACTATGCTAGGGGAGATCTCTATCAAGGATCAGAACCAAAAGCTGCAGGCTAAGTATCATGAATTCTCTATCAATAGTGGACTTGTCTACTATAGAACAAGGCTATGTATACCGGCAATTCAGTTACTTAAGCAAAATATATTATGGGAAGCTCATGATTCCCCTTTCTCAAGACATCCTCGCTATGCCAAGACTCTCAATGCAGTTAGGAAGAGCTATCATTGGGAGAGGCTTAAAGGTGATGTTCTCAAATATGTCACCGAGTGTTTATCTTGTCAACGTATCAAAGCAGAACATGTCAAGATGCCAGGGAAGCTGAAACTGCTTGAAATTCCCCAAATGAAATGGGAATTCATCAGCATGGACTTTGTTGTTGGCCTACCCCAAGTTCAGGGAGGATACAACTCCATCATGGTTGTGGTTGACATGCTGACTAAGGTTACACACCTTATTCCAGTAAAGACAAACTATAAAGCCTCAAACATTGCAAGATTGTTTATCAAAGAGCATGGGCTACCCAGAAGAATCATTAGTGATCGTGATTCTCTCTTCACATCACACTTGTGGAGATCTATCTTTGAAGCCATTGGGACTCAACTCTGTTTTAGCACAGCTTACCATCTGCAAATGGATGGCCAAACAGAGCAAGTAAATCAAATCATCGAGGATATGCTTAGGGCATACTACTGTCGTGAGCCGAAAAGGTGGATTCAATACCTGCCTTTGGTTGAATTTGCCTACAATGCTTCTTACCAACAAAGCATTCAGATGACCCCTTTCCAAAACTTGTACGGTCATGACTGTCGAAGCCCCCTAAACTTCTTAGATCCAACCTTAAGGGTTGAAGCTTCAAGGCAAATGTTGGAAGAGATGGATGACCAAATAAAGTCAATAAGACAGGACATCCAAGCTGCCAAGGATAGACAGAAAGCATATCTGGATTTGAAGTGTCAAGATAGAGTCTTCGAAGAAGGAGACATGGTCTTCATTCGCGTACGCCCTAGAGTCCTTGAACTAAGGCCTGACAGGATCTTAGATATTAGGGAGAGAACTGAGATCCAGAACCTTGAGAGAATGCCTCGTCTAGTGGAAAGACTATCCCAAAGAGGATGCCACTTGGATAGATGAAGGCACTCTCAACCATCAATATCCCCAGCTTATCTCGAGATGAGGACATCTCGATTCCTCCAAGGGGGAGAGAATGTAACAACTCCAAAAGGATAATATGCAATTCGCATATGAAACCCCTCTTAGAGTAGGATAAGTCATAGGGATAATTTTTTTAATTAGATAAAGGAATTTTTTTAAAATTAACTCCACTCTCCTCCAGCTGATTATCGAGCTGGAGGAACAGGGGAATAGCATGCGTAGGCAAGCTCCTTGTTGCTGGAGCTTGCCTAGGCTATGGATCATGCAGCTCGACATATGGGGGAGGGAGGATCTTATCCCCTCCCCTATTTAAACCAGAGGGGGCTGATAAGAGATACGCCGTGTGTGAAATTGTGAGAGTGAGTCTCTATGATCAGTTCGTGAGGGAGGGAGAGATTGAAGGTGGCCACGGCCATAGAGGCGGAGAGGAGCCGTGTCTCTAGGCAACAAGAGAGAAAGGTGGTCGTTGCTACCATAAGTGAAGGGAATCGCCATGAGCTGCCGCACCATTGCAAATTGCTGCCTGGATCACAGGTTGTCGCCGCCGCTCTACACTGTTGAAGAGCTGGGGTTGGGAGAGAGCTATGAACCCCAGCAACGACAGAAAGCCGGTCACTGCCAAGGAGATCAAGAAAATGGATTTCACTGCCATCACCGACGCCTTTCTCCCTTCCACGTCACGTTTCAACAATATCTAGAAGCCTTGAAAGCTTCCAAGGTTGGGCTCCCTTAGGCCCCCTTTCCTATATAGCCTTAAGACTACCCCCCCCCCCCCCCCCACAAGCTTCCTCCCAAGGGCTCCATAAGCCCCTTTCCCCCCCTGGAATTTCCCCCTTAGGGCTCTATAAGCCCCTTTTTTCCCCAAATTCTCCTTGGAGGGCCTTTAAGAGGTCTTTAAGCCCCTTCCCCCCTAAAAGAAAGCTGTACCTTAAAAGGGCCTTCACACGACCCTTAAGCCCTTCCTCCCACGCCCTCAAAATTCCTCCCTAAGGGCTCCCTTGGGCCCCCCTTCCCCCCCCCCCCCCCCGACTTTTGCTGTGAGGGACCCTCATATGGACCCTTAAGTTTTTATTCTACCCTAGCAATAATTCCCTCCTAAGGCCTCCCTAATAAGGACCCTCTTATACCCTTTTGTTTTACCCCCGTACAAAAAGAAAAGAGGGTGTTAAGGGTCTTTTGACACCTTCTTTCCCCATACAAAAGCCCTCGTAAGGGTTTCTACACCTTTTATTCCCCTTTCTTGTGAGTCTTTAAAAGGGCATTAAGCCTTCCCCATGGCTTTAATGGGCCTTATTCACGAAGGATTTTGAAACACCTCCTTCCTGGTTTTGAACCCTTTCCGTGGTTTCTCCCCTCCTCCACAAGTATCCCTTCGAAGAGCTTCTACGAAAGGAAAGAACAGAAGACTCATAAAGGACGATGGTATTTCAAAAAGGGAATTCGCAAAGTTGCATCCACGACAGAAAGGCTGCATTCCCAATGCCTCCTAAGAAAGCCCAAGGCACAACCGTAGGAGGATCGTTTCCTAGCATCCACGTGGACATCTCACCCCAAGTCCAGGTTTTCCTTCCTAATTTTTATTTGGTATTGTTATAATTCAATCGTGCAAGGATAATTTTTGGAAATAGGATGCATTTTTCATCTTAAATGCTTTAGAAAAATTAGCTCACGATGGAGGAATTCAGTCATTAGTATTTCTAATAAAATAAACAAAATAAAGTGAGCAGAAGATTGATATGTGTTCCTAGCAAGTAGTTTTGTGCATTCAATAAACTGAACTTAGGTTATTGTCCATATTTACGAAACAAAATTAAAATAATGCACTCCATTTAATCATGGAAGTATAAAATCAAGTCGCCTTATTAGGCCATATCTTCTTCGCAATGAGTCATCATGGGAAGTGCTAAGAATCCATAGGAAAGTGCAAGGCATGAAATGATTCCTGAGTTGCATAATTATTAGAAAAAGGTTGCTTGTTTAGCATGAATCTTGTTCGCAAGTTATAGGATGATTAATTGGAATTAGGTCATAACCTAACCTATGCTTGATCTTAAATCGATAAGTTAGGGTTGAAAATTGATTTGCATATAGACAATGAGTCATGTGTTTATGGAAATGATAATGTAATTATCTTCACGAATTAAACTAGGTTGGCTTAAACACCTAAAAACCCGCAGAGTACTCATTTTAGAAAGAGTTAATTCAATTCCAAAGAACTCACTAGGATTTAATACGTGACCTAGTCACATGTATTGCTAAAACCGAAACTCCTATACCCTAAATACTTGCCCATATTCACTGAATTTAGGGAGAATGGAATATACTTAAAAAGTGATCTAGGGTTGTCCCTAAGAATCTTACGCTAAAAAGATGGAACTTGGAACACTAGGACTAACAACGTCAGCCTAATGTGTTGAGAGGACAAGCTCAACACATGCGGACATTGATGGTGGACCGCTTGGTTAGATGGGTCCACATGTCTACACTTAGCACATCGGTGGTCATTATGACTCTCACATGGCCATTGACTCATTACTTATTATATTCAGGTTGTTACACCTATTTACATCTGGCATAGTTATAGCGCCAATCGACTAGTATAGTCGATTATGCATTGTTTGACTTAGTAGGCCACTTTTCTTATGTTGTATCTTATATATACTTTGTGTACATTGTAAAGTGTGTGGAAGAAGAAGAAGAAATCAACAAGAAAACGTTTTGGCCTCCATCTCTCTTCTTGTCTCTTAAGTGAGCTTCTCCTTGTGCATTCTGTGTGTGTTCGACGCAGCATCTTGAGCAAGTCCCCCCACCACACGATTCTTGACATGGTATCAAAGCCACACCATTGAGAGAGGCTGATTTCGAAGGATGAAGCGAAGGAGAAGAAGCAAGGTTCAAGCAAGCAAGCCACGGGTAAGAAGCTCTCCCATTATTCCACTCTCTCTCTTGGATAGTGCCTGTTTTGTCCGAAAGTGGGTGCACTATGATTTCGACTGTTTTGACCGAAAGTGGGTGCGCAGGTTACAGATTGTGAATCTGTGATTCTTGAAGTGTTTGCAAGAAGCAAACATAAGGTTTATCTGCAAACAAGTTGCAGATTGCATGTATTGTTGAGTAGACAGTGAAAAAGGCTGTCTGGTGTATTGTTGTGCACTAAAGCTCAAGGGTTGCAGAAGATTTGCTTGCTGTTTGGTATTATTATTTGTGAAAATGGCAGAGAACAGTGGAAGCCCCATCATTGAGAAGCTTGACAAGAACAACTACCCTTCATGGAAGTTCTGTGTCACGAACTTCCTTATTGGAAAAGGCCTCTACGAGTTTGTTTCAGGTGAGGAAAAGGAGCCAGAGGTGAGTGATCCTCCAACTGCAGAAGAGACAAAGGCACGGAAGGAATGGAATGCAAAAGATAAAAAGGTCATGTATTGGTTGTCTAGAGTTATTGACAATAATATGCTGGGACACATTAGAAATGCAGAGAATTCATATGCAGCAAGAGTTGAATACATTGAAGAAAGGGAAGATGTCTATCAATGAGTATGCACTGAAGGTAAGAAGCATTGTAGATGCCTTGGCAGTAATTGATGCAATGCTTGATGATGATGATTTAGTGTCATCTACCTTGGGTGGACTTAACGATAAAAAGGCTTGGAAGTCTTTTGTAACTTTCGTATATGTTAGAAAGCCATTTCCAGATTTCGATGAGTTGGTCTCCCTTATGATCACTGAAGAGATCAACATGCAGAGTGAGACATCTGAAATAAGTGGTGAACAGGTCCAAGATTTCTACTCCAGTTCAGGAAGGGGACATGGCAGGTTCTCTTCAAGAGACTGTGGTACAGGACGTGGTAGTGACAACCAGCAAAACAGATTGAATCAGTAATTTAGCGATATACAGGTTTCAGGAGGTCATGGTAACTTTAGAGGCAAGGGGAGCTTTAGAGGAAGAGGTGGATGGCAGAACAGAGGTTCTAACAACTCTGGTATTGTGTGCCACTACTGTGGCAAAACAGATCATATCACAGCCCAATGTTATGCTAAGAAAGATGATATCCGCAGTGGTAAGTTGTAGCAAGGAAACTATGCATCGTCTTCACGACAGAATGAAGATAAAAATGAACGTCTGTTTGTTATGCAGCATATGCTGAATTCTATTACAGGAAAGGGAACACATGATGATGTTTGATATGTTGACTCAGGTGCATCCAATCATATGACCAACCATGTAGAATGGTTTGGAGAGATGTAGGATTTGCAAAATGCAGGTTATGTGCAAATGGGTGATGATTCATGCCACCCAATTTCACACATTGGAAAAGTTCCCTTGTCCTTGCATGATGGTAAAACAAAGAGTCTTTCAGATGTATTACATGTGCCATCTATTACAAAGAACTTGGTGTCAGTCGGTCAATTGGTAGAGCAAGGGCTGCAAGTCAGATTTAATGCAAAGGGTTGCTTTGTAGAAGACTTCAATGACAAGTACAGGTTAGTTGCAAAGGGAAGTAGAGTTGGACATATGTTTACTCTAGATGCTGGAATTCCTACTATGAATGCTGCTATGTATGCCAAAGGAAAAGGTGTTGTTGCAGACATTGAAATTTGGCACAAATTCATTGGACATGCAAATGTACAAAGGCTGAAATTAATGCAGTCCAAAGGGTTGGTTACAGGTTTGCCTACATTTAGAGTTGCAGAATTTCATAAGGTATGCGAAGCATGTCAGTTTGGTAAGCAGGCAAGACAATCCTTTTCACATGACAGAGATGTAAGCAAAAATATCCTTGATATTGTGCATACAGACATTTGGGGACCTACACAAAATGTATCTCTTGGAGGTAGTTCATACTTTGTCACATTCATTGATGATTGTTCTAGAAAGCTGTGGGTATATTTTATGAAGGAAAAGACTAGTGTAGTCGGTTATGCATTGTTTGACTTAGTAGGCCACTTTTCTTATGTTGTATCTTATATATACTTTTTGTACATTGTAAAGTGTGTGGAAGAAGAAAAAGAAATCAGCAAGAAAACGTTTTAGCCTCCCTCTCTCTTCTTGTCTCTTGAGTGAGCTTCTCCTTGTGTATTCTGTGTGTGTTCCGCGTAGCATCTTGAGCAAGTCCCCCCACCACACGATTCTTGACATAATGTAATAAGGAATAGATTGTTTCGTGACTCCATTTGATGAGTAGAATAGTCTCATAGTTTGATGCGACACTTGTGCAACAAGTGCGGAGTCGTATGATCTTGTGATTGGATCACAAGGGAATGGCCAATTCTCGCAATGAGGTTGGTAGATCCTTACGCAAGTTATCTTGCAAGAGGATGAATAATCATCCTAATATAGTATCTTTCTTGAGTAAAGATAAGTGCTTGGAAGCAAAAGACTAGTCAATAAATTGGAATAATCTATGAACTTAAGGTTTGACCAAGTCGGGTTGATAGGGTACGCCCTAACCCAAGATATAAGGGATCTTGCCAAGTCGCAAGTCATCCCAGATCGAGTGCTGGATGCATTCAAAAGGAAGGATTCATTCCTTAGTACTTGGCCAACAATAAATGACCAATGGAAATGTTTGTGCTTGTTACAGATTTAAGAGCACCGTTTTGCGTTGTTTGACCAATGAATTAAAGGATAAATGGATATCTAATGCTTCAGGTTGAAGGCCTTAAGGGAGAGGCAGCTTCAGTTACCCCCGACTGCCTGCCTGACCCTAATCAAGGGGGTTGTTAACCGCGCTGGGAAGTGGACTGAACCCGCCACGAGAGGTCTCTCCATTGAGCACTACTTGGAGGTTGTGTGCCAGGGGGGGCTTTGGCTGTAAATCCCTCACCTTCCGGGCCCTGCACAAGAGGAAACATGACTCGGGATTGAATCTCGAGGCCCGCATACTAGTCTACGGGCAGAATCTTGGATTAGTGATCCCTGTGGATTACTGAATAGCCTTTGGGCGGATTGTGGATAAGCCTACGGACTGGACTTTTTATATTTCAAAGATAAATATGATAACCTGTTAACAAGGAACTTGTTTGACATTGTTTTTCTATGTCAAGTGATATGATTATGTGAAAGAACTAGTGCCTAACAGGCTAATTAAAGAAGTTGATTGCTACATGTCTAACTAAATGTGCTAGGTAATTAAATAACTAAAACTACTTGAGGAAAGAGCGGTGGATGTGGCCATAGGTCCATCCTATGGATGGGTGGTCCTGGTTGGACAAGAACTTTTCTCAAATCACAATGGACAGCCAAAAGATCGTCAAAGAACACGAACAACAAAAGCGTTGACCTAGAGTTATAATTGATCCTGATTTATGCTGTTTTAGGGGAACAGAATGGGACTATGCCTTATGGCAGAGAGGTTGAGCTTCGCATCCCTCTCGTTTCCCATTCTCCTTGAACCAAGTGCAGCATGAATCCGCTTCGGACCTAGAATTTTTGCGTAAAGTAGTTCGCTTGGGTTCGACGCTAGTTGCTGTTAGGAAATGACTAATAAGAAAAACCCTAATTCAGGTCGGTCCTAAGTGGGAACGGCCGGAATACTTCCGCTACATGGCAAATGTGGAAAGCCCTAGATCGCAAACCCCGTAACATTCCATGGGAGTGCCGAGCGAAGCTTTCTAGACATCCTTTCCGATGGACTGCCAAGATGTGTCCTGAAGATACGAGTGGACATGTTACACGTGCACCGTAGAAAGTGTTTCTCCACATGCTCCCATCATTCACTGCCCACTAGATTGACACTAACAAGTTCTACAACATAACCTACTTGTAGGTTTTCTTGAACTCCTTGTGAAGGTTAGATGACAATGGTAGTAGTTGTAGAAAATTAGCATTTCATTTGACTTCACATAGGGCATTTGCTAGGTCGAACTCACAAAAGTTTGCAGGTACCTTTTTCTCTTACCAGACCATCCTCTCTTTTGACTTTTTGATAGCATTAACAACCTCCTTCACTTTTGACTTGTGCTTGCTCTTAACCATCAACTCCTCTAAGGTACCTTTAGGTTTTATGAGCATAGCTTTTATATTCTCCTATTATCAAGTCTCGTTTAGGACACACAACCAATATTGATTCTCCTTTTTAGGAGAGAACTCCCTATGAAATGCACTATGGAACCCTTGCATATTGGTAATCAAATTTGGGCAATACCATTAGGCTACATTCCCATTAAGGATTATACTAGAAAACATCATATGATGTGCCTCTTCATTGACTTGAAAGTTGAACATTAATTTTTGAAAGTTTTTTATATGTAACTCCTCGTTCTCATTTGGACTCCCACTAAAGATAGGCAATAGTTATCCTAAAGTAAGTAGAGACACTATGCCTACTAGAATTTGAATTGCTTGAGGAGATATTAAGGGTGGAGGATGTGGTTGTGCCATCAATAGCTCTAACACAATCAAGCTCATTGATGGACATCACAAGATGAACCCCCATGGCCCTATGGTCATGATAAATTAGCAATAGACTAGGAACTCTCTCTCTAAACCTTGACACACTGCGTTGTAGTCCAATCTCCTAATTTCTTGTCCCAAACTCCAAGCAAGGGCCCCAAATTGAGATGCCTAGTACACCATAAAAATGTCACAAAGGTACCTACTCGAATAATTTCCATGGCCTCTAGATATGAGTGATTTTCCCAACTAGCGATTTGACCCACCAACCATCATCTTTTAGCACAAATGTAATACTTACTCTCCACTCATTCTCAATAGAAATCCCTTTGAACCCTCAAGAATAATTGACTTGGATTAGTGTATGCATACAAATGTTTTAATGGGTAGTGTTCATGAGAGTGTACAAGCATTTTTTATCTGAGTAACTAAGAAGTGGGTGCAAAAAATAAGTCTTTATATCATTTCATAACTTTCAACTACATATTTTGTCAATGTTGTACACATCCCACAAGCATCGAGTGTTCCTCACTTCTACTGCTTTTAGGTACATATTTCCTACATAATTGCCCTAGATATGATATGAAAATAAGAAAACAACACTGTTAGCATTCTTCGTCAAAATTTACCATTTTTTTAATTTAGATTATTGTAATCGATTACAGAGCACATCCACCACAGAATTGATGATAGGAGTACTCAAAGCCAACATAGACAGAGACTAACATCACTTTCACCTTATAGTTTGGAGAGCAAGACATAATCACAACATAGTGATTAAATACAAAGTGTACTCAAACTTGATCAAAATGCATTATTGAAGTAGTAACCAGTATATCAATTTGAGACCAAAGGGTTATAACGCAATACAAGGAACTAAACAATTGAGGATACAAGGACTAGGGTACTACTATTGTCAAACACAAGGATTAGTGAAATAGTACAAGATAAGCTATGTTAGGAGAACACCCAAGATGCTAATCAAAAGAAGACTCAAGAAGAGTATGGCATGGAGAAAGAGGACTCCCTGCTGCTTGGCCTTCAAGACTATGAGTATGCTTGAATAACAACCAACTATCATGCTTCACTTCCTACCATTATATAGGCCATCATTGCCTAAAATGGGATATTCTCTCCATCCATGTGCCATTTTAGGAAGTGGGACATTCTCTCTGCCCATGTGCCATGTTCGATGGCCTTTACTATATCTACACTTGTTGGCTCCTTAATGCACCGCTGGTGACTCTGGAATAAATGCCACTAAACTACTGCCACCTTTAATACTGGCATGCATGATGGACTCAAATGACCCACAAACTTAGTCACTAATGTTGCCATCATCCTCAACATCCAGTGCATCATCTTAGCTTGAAACTAGTCTGGTGGTATCATTGACTTGGAACTAGTCTAGAGGTGGGGATAGAATGGTCAGCGCTAGAAGGGGAGGTAGAAGAAGGTGAGCTAGGTTAGGATTGGGTGGGGGCCAAAGTTGAGGTGTTGTTGGGACACTTGGTGGGTGTCAGAGTGGTGGGAGTAGATTGTCTAGAGGGTCAAGTGGCAAAACATTGTGGTAGATGAGCTTAGCTTCTCTAGGTAAAGAGCACCAAGCCATATTTGCTACTACAACAACTAGTCCCATTCGAAAGTGATCCAGATGAGGTGAGCTTAGACTTCTTTCAATTCAAGTTTGTGTTAGGACGACTTGACACTAAGGAGGGCATGAGTCCGATGTCAACGTTTGAGGGAGAGGGCCAAAGACTGAGTGAGGTGGCCTTGAACATAAGCAAGGCTAGCCAACTTCATAATATCAAAGGTGCAAGTAGAGGTGCTTTCAAAGAGCAGGTCAGGTTGTGTCTTGGGGTTGGGGTGATTGGGAATCACGATAGGGACCCTAGCTTGGTTCTTGTCTATCTTCAGACTTAGGCCAAAGCTGAGCACTTTGACAGTGCTTTAGAGGAGGGTCAATTGCAGTATCCTAGCTGAGGCAAGGAATGTTGGCCTTCTTCATCTCTTAGCCCACTTGAGCTCATGCTTCTTTTAAGATCTTCCATTAGAGATTAGATTCTATTTTCCAATCCCAATTAAAGTTAGTAATGCCTATTGAAGCATCTTGATCCACTCCTCTGGTTCCATATGCCATTGCTCCAGTTCCTTAAAGTGTTCCAACACCATGAGCTGCCACTTAGGATTGATGGAGTTGGTGCATATGGAGAAGTCAAAGAAGTCTAGAGCCAGGGCCTTGGGTGAAGCATCCTCCTTTCTTAGTGTAACAATAGGCTCCTTTGTGGCAACTTGTTTGCCTTCGTTAGTTGGTAGTGTGCACATGGCCTTGTCGTGCAGGTTGTTGGGTGAACGATCGATGGGCAATCTAGGGTGACAAGCTTGAACTTAGTCGCTGAGCCTGATGCAAAGTGGAAGTGAGAGGGGATGGAACCAATAGGGGTACTGTCAACTTGTTGGGATGGAGGAGTGGAGGGTTGTGGATGAGCCAGGTGTTCATTCCTAGCATCAAAGTCCACCTCATCTGATTTGTCAAACTATGGCGGGAGATGGTAGTAGGTATTGATCATGGTGGCTCTAGGTTCTTGGCAAAGCTTTTCCCATTTCTCTAGCCATGCCACTTTGTAGTCGTGCTGGAGTTCCTTAATGGTCTCTAGGGCAAGCAAGGTCATGCCATCTAGATTCATTGGTTCAACCACTCAAGATTGTAGGAAGTCCCACTCCACCTCTCGTGCTCTAGTTTTAATGTCATATGCAAAGACCACCTCTGCGTGTTGGCACACCTCTAGCCTTTGGCAATACTCCCAGAGAGAGCAACGTCCTTTTTCTAGATATGCTTGAAGAGGATGGTATCAACTTGCTTGAGGCACTCCACCTACATAGCCAGGTCCTACTGCTATTACTACTACCTAGTTAAGAACCTATTGATGAAATTCAAAGACCAATGGAACTACATTTTGGGGGAATGATAACAAGCTATTGGGACAAGTTGGTAGGGAGGGGTGTGGCCTCAGGGGAGGTGTCATCTAGAATGGTGAGGGTAGAAGTGGTGATGGGGGGGCTTGGTATCATTTGTGGACTCCACCTCTCTTGGAAAATTTTGCCCCAATTTGAGGAGGGTGATTTAAGCGGAGAGGTTGGTAGTAGAACTAGATTTCTTGGGTGATCAGGGCTAGCAGAGTTTCTGTGTTTGTGGGTGCTACTAGTAGGACTAGGCAACAAATCACATCCTTTTTGAGGGCTTATTCTTTGCCACTTTGTATGGTGAGGTGATCCTCTTGTTTGAGTACTTGGGGGCTTTCGTTGGTGTCATTGCCATGTTTGGAGGTGGGATTTGTCGTGGCTCCTGTCTCTAGATGAGACTGGGAAACTTTTTCCACTCGAGAAGAGAGTGGCCAGGCACAATTGACAAGGGTGAGAGGGGAAAAGAGTAGGGTGAAGTGTTGGCCACACATCACCTTTATGGTTTTTTCCAATTGGAGAGATGCTTAGCCTCCACAACAATGTGATCTAAGAGAACATGCACCCATGCAAGAAATAGGAGTATTAGGGGGAGAGAAGAAAAGAGCAACTATCTTCCTTGAGACATTGAAGGCCTTGGCCTATAGGTAGAGAGCCTTGAGTAGAAATATGAAGGCATTGATCTTTCTCTTGTGGTCATCGACCATGTTTGTCAGGTGATACTTCTTGTTGGTGATGGGACCAAATATCGCCTCCATAGTGGTGGTGGTGCGGGATGGTGGGTCATGTTTTCCATTGACGAGCAAGTGGAGCATTCTCTGCACTCTCTTCATGGAGAGCTTGTATGTGTTGCCTTTAATTTGAATAATGGATCCATTGCTTAGCTACTCCAAGATGGATTATGAGTCAGGGTGAATAGGGCTAGAGGTCCATGGGAGGTTGGCAAATTGGGTGAGTTGCAGGGACTCTAGCCATGCTTTAGCATTGACAAGAGTTGTAGTACTAATGGGTGTAGCCTCCTGGGTAATAAGTTGGAAGGACACCATGGTAGAGAGAAGGAAATGGTACAAGAGACACAGAGGGTGAAAAGAGATGCACAAGAGATGTGCACAAATATTTAGCACCAAATGAGGGCGTCAACGAAGAGATTCTTTCTTAAGTGTTGGTATGGTGAAGGGCAAAAGAGTTCTACCAATGCATGTGCACCACATGAGCAAAAGAGACCATAAGCAAATAGGTTGAGGGTGTGTATTTCAAGATGATAGGGCATTGTTAGTTGCATTTGATAATGAGTGGGTTTCATAAATGAGCACCACATTGGCACCAATGGGGACTTTCGAGAGCCATTCAATATGGAAGTAGGAAATAAGTGGGCATAGAGTGCCAAAATCTAATGAAAAAATAGACACAAGTAAATTGAGTGTGATGGGAAATGGGCATTAGAGGCCATTAGCATAATAATTGTATAGTTAGAATATGTTAATGACAGGCTTCATCAACAACAGCTTTGCCTATAAATTTGTCACAAATGAATTCGTGCCAGAATCATGAAAGACCCATAAAAGGACCACTCCATTAGATTTTGAGCTTGCTAGGAAGTTTTACCTTTCGAGTCTTAAAGATTAGGACGAGTTGCCCCTTCTAGAATAGTGGTTTCTTGAATAGCTAGTCAACTTGGTGTTTCTACTAGGCTTGGACCTTGGATAGAATGTATGTGTTGTAGATCCGGTCTTCTTTTAATTTGGCTATGGCTTCCACCTAGAATGGGAGGGATTCCTCTGGAATGAGTTGATATTGTGCAAGTCGAAAACTTGGGACTACAAATGCTAGGGAATTGATGGCTTCCAAGACAAATGCTAGCTTGTACAAAGTCATGCCAATGGCTACTTTGAAGGATGTTTGAAAAGCCCATAGTTCTACAAGAAGCTTAGTGTCCCAATATTTTCCATTATGTGTAATATTTTTGGATGAAATATTAATGACTTTAGATCCCATACCCCACACAAAAATGCAACCCAAAGTAATCTCCCACATGAAAAATGTTGGTGGTTAAGTGCTTACCCCGCGTGCGCGTCAATAAACTCTAGCCGCATGGAGCTTAATACCCGTAGATCCACGCAGGAACACCCTTCTCGAGGAAAAGGTAAATGGATAATGATCAAATTTTATGCAAATTGTTATGAGCATAGTTCTTGTTGAAACTCAACGTAGGTTTCTATACGAGGTAGTCCTAAATTGTCAATCATTATAGTTTAGGCAAGGAAAAGAAATGGTCATCGAACATCTTATAGTTGCATAAAAGGAAAAGTTTATGAATGGCATACTTGCATGGAATGTAGTATCTTGAATTTATTTATGTACATCTCTTAGGAAAAGTATTTGCATCTCTTCTAAGGAAAGATCACTTCTTGTCGCAAGAGCATTAGATCGATTAGGTAATTCGCTTGCAAAGGTGTAACTCAAGCGATGATCATCCCAATGCGCTAGGTAGAGTTAAGTCATGTTAAAATTCTGCCTAGTATCGCACTCGGCAAATTGACTTAATATTTTCAATCCTAAAGGTCCGTATGGATTTTACACTAAGGATCAATTAGCCAAAGACTAGACTTCCGTATGGATTTAGAAACTAGTAAGATTAGGGTTGGGTTGAGTCAAATGGACATCCCAAAATCCTTATATCTTGAACAAACATATTTCTTGACCAAGGAATGCCGTTTGATGGGAGAAATGATCCCACAAGTTAGATGTGACACTTGTCTCATGCAACAAGTTGCAACGTTGCATGGTTTTGTGTTTAAATCACAAAGTAGAATCACATCTCCTTAGAACAAGGTTGGCGAGTTCTAGTGCAAGTTTAGCTTGCAAGAGGATGAGTAGTCATTCTGCTACATCACCCTTCTTTGGACTGATTTGCCAAGTTAGGAAAGTTGTGTATCGTCTAGCAAGAAATTGACCAATCAAGTGAGGGCGACGGGGCTGCCTAGGATTTACAGTCTTAATTTAAGGAACCTAAGGTGTTGGTTAATTTGGGTTAAGAGGGTATAAACCCTAACCCAAGGATAAAAGGGTAAACAAACAACAAAACCCTTGGGGATCTTGCCAAGTCGCAATCGATTCCGGATCGAATGCTGGATGCATTCGGAGAGAAGGATTCACACCTTAGCAGTTGGCCAAACAAACGACCACTGGATTGATTGTGTTTGTACAGTTAGGAGCACTGTTTGTACTTCTTTGCTCAAGGAACTAAAGATGAAAAGATAATTAGTGCTTCAGGTTGAAGGCCTGGAGGGAGAGGTAGTATCAGTTACCCCCGACTGTCTGCCTAACCCTATCCAAGGGGGTTGTTAGCCGCACCGGGTACGTGGACCGAACCCGTCGCAAGAGGTCTCTCCATGGGTGCTACTTGGAGCAGGAGGATACTTGGGTGCCAGGGGTGCTCTGGCCATAAATCCCTTGCCTTTCAGGTCCTGTACAAGAGGCCAACGTGACTCGAGATTGGATCTCAAGGCCCACATACTAGTCTACGGGCGAAAACTTGGAATAGCGATCCCTCAGGATTGCTGGATTGCCTTCGAGCAGATTATGGATTAGCCTTCGGGCTGCATTATTGTGTTGTATTCCAAAGACTGATAAATAAGATTAATTGTTGAAAATGAACTTGTTTGACATTGTTTTTCTATGTCAGTGCTTAAGTTACATGACGGAACCGGTGACTAATTAGCTAATTAAGGAAGCTGTTTTTGCTTGTCAAACTAAATGTGGTAGGTAATTAGACAACTAAAGCAACCTTGAGGAAAGTGCGGTGGATGTGACCATGGATCTGTCCTACAGAAGGAAAATTTTTGCCCTCTCAAAGTCAACTTCCATGGTTGGGTCTTCTTCATCACCAAACTCCTTGTTGGCGACACTGGCGGTTCTCCCTCTAGCCTGGGTGGTAGCTCCTTGGCCACGGACGGTTCCCTAGGATGGTCCTTGACGTTGTCCTCCATTAAACTTGGGACACTACCTTTTAATATGACCGGGCTCATTGCAATGGAAGCACGGAGATTGCGGCCATTACCTTGAGTAGGAACAAAATTATTTACAGTGTTGGTTCTAGCTTTCTTCCTTTGTCCCGGATTTTGGCCTTGCTCTCTCTTCACCTGGGACATATACACTCCTTTGTTCTGATTCTTATAAGACCAAGTCTTGTTATTTCTTGGCTTGGTCTGCACTTCCTGTATTATGGGTGCAGCTCGAATGAGCACATCCTGTAGATCTGTTGGGCGCATTGATTTGAGGCAAGTGTTTATAAGTGGATTTAATCCAGCACAAAACTTTGACACCTGTTGTGTCATATCCATTTGTGGCGCATACTTCAAAAGAGAGACAAACTTTGAGTAGTATGCATCAAGGGATAGACCAAGCTGCTTTAGTTCATAGAACTCGTTCATCTTCTACCTTGCAGTAGGCAGGTGGTAGATATCTTCCTTGCATAGTTATTTTAAGCTTCTCCTAGGTAACTGACCCTTCCGAGATCCCTTGGTCTCTGCACCATTGCTTCCACCAAAGTCTTGCTTCACCAGTAAGCTTCAGCTTGGCGAGCATTGCTTGGTTGGCAGGTGCAGTATCTGTTGCTTCGAAATAATCCTCCATGGATTCAATCTAGATCTCGGTATCAGTTTGGATGTGTCCGCCGTCCCTTGCAATCAAATTCTCGTAGCTTGATTTGCTTGAGAAGAAACTTCTTCTCCTAAATTATAGCCGTACTTGGTGTAGGGGTCAGACTAGGGATTTGCACTTGAGGTTGTGCCTGGCATTGAAATTCTTTACGTTAAAAACTTGCTAAGCATTTTACACATTACATCAACATGCCCAGTTTGACTTTTAGTCAAGTGACCTAATGACTTAACTCCTTTACCAACACTTACAGCCAATACAATCATTGATAAAAAGTCTATTTCATTCATATGGGCATAGCCCTTTCGAGTACAATTATTTTTGGGAAGATGGGACAAGCTGATACCTTAATTTGGGGAGAATAAGATTGTGTTACATTTGGCTACGAGAACTGAGTAATAGTATGGATTGGGGTCATGGATTTTTAGGAATCGATAGGTCATAGGAAGCTTAGGGTATCCTTTCCTTTCATACCTGTTCTTCTCATAACGTCCCAACACCTTGATTATGTCAGCAAGGATTACTCGAGTCACTTCCTCGTACACATACGTGTTCTGCTTGACCTTTCGACGGCCGACATGTAGGGTTACGTTTGCGTGAGCCTCAACAAAGATGAACAGCTTCACAATCTTTAAGTCCTCCATCCACGTGATTCTCTTCAAGTTGGTCCGAAGGTACGCAAGTCGATGGGCAGCTATGTAATAAATTCCTGAGTCATAGGTCCATCTCCGTTCCATGTACAGGGGTGAAGGATTGTAGATGCGGTCTAGCATATTCATCATATCTAGCCTTCGACAATAATCCAAGGCACGCATCGTGGTCATAAACATAACCTGGAATACCAAGAATTTGTTCCATGCTTCGCGACTCTGCAAGTCAGCATCGATAAGTAAGTAAGAAAGTGTTCTCAACAACAATATTTGCTTTACTTCTCCTCATTAAGTTTTCTTGTAAATATTAGATCCTCATTGATTCGCTCTGATACCAACTGTAATGTGTCCACCTATTCACTTGTAGGACACATCTTAGCAGCCCATCGGGAAGAGAGTCTAGAAAGCATCGCTCGGCACTCCCACGGAATGTCATAGAGTTTGCAATCTAGGTCTTCCCGAGCAAGCCAGTTTCTCAAATAGAAGATACTTTGGGAAGCCCATGACTCCCCTTTTTCAGGACATCTTGGCTATGCCAAGTCCCTCAATGCAGTCAGAAAGAGCTATTACTGGAAGAGGCTTAAAGGTGATGTTCTCAAATATGTCACTGAATGTTTGTCTTGTCAACGCGTTAAGGTTGAACATGTCAAAATGCCAGGGAAATTGCAACCGCTTGACATTCCCCAAATGAAATGGGAATTCATTAGTATGGAATTTGTTGTTGGCCTGCCCCAAGTTCAGGGAGGTTACAACTCCATTATGGTTGTGGTTGATATGCTTACCAAGGTTGCACATCTTATCCCTGTTAAGACAAACTATCAAGCCTTGGACATTGCAAGGTTACCAAAGATTTTCTGCATATCTCTTTGTGAAAGGAGACCAGAGCACTCTTGAGACTGAACCACATCACTATGCACATATATACCCCCCATGCAGTGATGAAAGTAGTTTTAGCTTGGTCTTCTAGAGCAAGTTGCACTTGATTGTATCTATTAAAACCATTGAGAAAAGAGTGTATCTTGTGGCTAGGTATTTCATCTAGTATTGTATCTAGGTAAGGGATAGGGAAAGGATCTTGGATTGTGGCTACATTAAGCTTCCAGTAATCCATATAGATCCATAGCTTCTTATTTTTCTTCGAAACAATGACAATTGGGGATATCCAATTTGCATAATCTACTAGAGTGATGAACCCTACCCACAATGGTTTATCCAACTCCTCCTTGACGTGCTTAGACATATGAGGGTTTATTCTATACTATTGCATGCAGATTGGGACATCATCCGATTTTAGAGGAATTTGGTGTTAATATAATGGGGATCCAACCCTTTCATGTCAAAATACTCCTATGCAAGCATATCCTTGAATTCGGTCCAACAAACTGATGAGTTGTTAACAAAAGGGTGGTTGCAATTTGGCAATGATATTGATTGATTTGGTCTTTTTTGGACCTAGATAGATTGTGTCCAACTCATCTTCTATGACTCTTGTTACTCTTTGTACTCTACACTTCAAACTCATGCTCTTAGCTTAGGATTTCACTGATGGGCAGCATCAACAATCTGGTTAGTGTTGGTGAAGTAAAGGACTGTTTATTGCCCTATTGCTAGGCGCTATTTTCTAAAAGGTGAAGTAAAGTACTTTTTATTGCCTTGTTGCTAGGCACTATTTTTTTAGGAAATAATTTTCTATCTTATCTTGAAAAGATTCAAGATGGCCTTCCTAGCCAAGATAAGTTGGTGATTTATATGGAATACTCAAAGTGATTGTTTGGATTTACATTATGGAAAATGAAAGTTTTCCTAGCTAATGATGATAGATTGATTGCTTGGTTGTGTATTTGTACAGGAGCCCTTCAACAAGGGGTTGGTTAACCATGCTAAAGGGTAGAACTGGCTCCAAATGTGAGATGTCTCTTAGTAGGGAGTACGTTAGATCCTCTTAGCCTAACATCCTCCCTACAAAGAGACCTCTTCAAGAGTATTCCATAGGAATCACCAACTTATCTTGGTTAGTAAGGCCATCTCTTCAAGACAACATAGAAAATTCTTTCCCAAACAAATAGTGCCTATCAACAAGGAAATAAAAATTCATTTACTTCACCTTTTAGAAGATAGTCAATTTTTCTTAACATTACAAGTTCTTGTTTGATTTTCTAGTGCCTATGCCTAGTATAATTCTTTAGATGGTTTAGCCATATAGTCAAACTTCACAAATGAATGAAAAGCATTTCTAAGCAATGATACTTATCACTTGTATATTATTTTATTCAACTTAATACAAGGGCAACTTTGTGAACATCATCTTGGTTACTTCTCTTGAATCTGAAGTGTTCTTTTTGGGTGCCATTCATCAAACTTGCTTAGATGCTTCCGTTCTTGTGTTTGATACTCACACTAGGTGGCAATCATAGTAGTTTTTGCAATTCCCATGAGCCTCTGAGGCAAACATAAAGGTTAGGACAATGAAGTATTTCAAAAGTATCAATAGCCTAGTAGCTTCCTTAAAGGAGGTTAGAGTTGACTTCTCTCTCTCTCTCTATTTCTATCCCTCTCTCCCTCTATTTCTATCCCCCTCTTCTCTCTCTAATTCTGCTTCTTCTTTTCTACCTCCTCCTTCTCTTCCTCTTCCTATTCTCTACTACTTTTCTCTCCTTTTTTTCCCTTTCTCTTCTACCTCTCCTCCTCTATCTTTCCCTCTTCCTTTTCTCTCCTCCTCCTCTTCTTCTCCCTTCTTACTCTTCTCTCTTTATCTCTATCTTTTTCTCTCCCTATACCTCTCTTTTCTTCTTCTTCTTCTTCTTCTTCTTCTTCTTCTTCTTCTTCTTCTTCTTCTTATCCTCTCTCCTCCTCTTTTTCTCATTCCTTGCCTCTTCTTATCTCTTTCTTTAACCCCTCTTCTTCCTCCTCTTCTTCCCACTATTCTTCCTCCCCTCTCCACTATGTTCTCTTATTCTACCATTTGTGTGTGTGTGTGTGTCCACTTCTCCTCCTCCTCTTCTTCCCAATATTCTTCCTCCCCTCTCCACTATGTTCTCTTCTTCTAGCATGCGCGTGTGTGTGTGTGTGTGTGTGTGTGTGTGTGTGTGTGTGTGTGTGTGTGTGTGTGTGTGTGTGTGTGTGTGTGTGTGTGTGTGTGTGTGTGTGTGTGTGTGTGTGTGTGTGTGTGTGTGTGTGTGTGTGTGTGTGTGTGTGTGTGTGTGTGTGTGTGTGTGTGTGTGTGTGTGTGTGTGCATGCACGCGTGCACATGCACGTGCGTGCGTGCAAAATGGAGCAATGCATATGACGCATTGGTAAGCCTTAGCTAAAGACTATTTCTTCTTATGGCACAAAATAATGGCTATTCCCATTCTGACTCCTCTCACTCTCACCCTTGGTGATCCACTCAAGGAAAATTCTAGTCACACATGTCGATGGTGTCGACATGATCGAGGTGGAAAAGCACGTTTGATTATGCTGGTTTGCCATGATGATTCATGAGCAAAGGTGGCAACTCAATTCGATAGTAGTCATTGTCATTTTCTTCCTTGCTCTTCTTGTTAAAAAATAAAATTTCTAAATTTCTAAACCTTTAACTTTACAAAACTTCCCCCCTCACAAGTGTTGGTTCATGTGAAGGGGGAGGAACATTATAGTACTAAGTATTAAGGTGCATGACTTGCATGGTTTTTTTCTCATTAGGGGTGTATTTGTACAA
Source organism: Lygodium microphyllum (assembly GCF_053477565.2). NCBI lineage: Eukaryota > Viridiplantae > Streptophyta > Polypodiopsida > Schizaeales > Lygodiaceae > Lygodium > Lygodium microphyllum. Next base: position 139,435,353 of record NC_141135.1, on the reverse strand, counting down.
ATTTGAAAGAATGAATGGGTAATATTACATGCTCACTTTTGAATTACCCAATTGTAGAGATTCGCGTTATATTGGAGGGAAGCGTACATGTCCAATATGAGTGGATCATGACCAAGAGTTAGATGTAGACAAGCACATTACAGATCACTTCATCCTCACCTAATTGACCAGCAATGTGTAGATTTGTCTCAATTGTGGTGCTATAAAAGTTTGTCATTCTAAGAGAAGTGGGTGCCACGTACATTGGATTATGCTTACAGTTTTAATGGTGTCACTTTGTCCAACATTCCTCATCAACTAACTTATAAGTTTGGTGATAGAAGTCTGAATGACATACCAAGATCATATTATTCCTTTGGATGACCTCCATCCCTATATTTCTTCTCTAAGTTTGACCATTCCTCTAGACTATGTAGTAGAGTCTCTAAATGATAGGAAAACACGGGCCACATGTCCCCCACTATTTCTCTAGAAATGAGTTGAAAGAGTTTGACAAAAATTATTGGGTAATCTTGGTGGATGTATTATTGCTCTTTCCATGTCACTAGCACTATTGTGAAAAAAATTTGCTTCTTTGATAGCACTCAAATCTTAGCTTGCTAAAAAGACATGCATAAGAATAAGAAAAGTGTTTTCACTCCTTATGGCATGCTAAGAAATATTTATCCTTCTTTTTTTCCATATCATGTGCCATCTTCATAAGTGATTTTTTAATCAACTTAGGTTTCAAACTTGGCGTTGGAAATGGATGAGAGTTACACATGTCATGAAATTAAAATTGGAGAAAATGATTATACTCTTTGATGTATACCAATTTTTTGGATGTAGTTGAGGCTAGTCATTTGGTCAAGTGTGCTAAGTTGGTTGTAGTTAGGGGTGTGCAATTGTTTGGATTCCACCCTTGGATTAGAAGCAACAAGTATTGGTCAAGTAAAATTGGGGATTTGATAGGCATGGGAGACTATCATGTGGATCCTTAACTAGATTATAAGAAGTGTTACATGATGTATATTTCTTAGTAGATTCAAGTGGTGCTTAAGGCTAGTTTTGATCCTCCTTTAACAGAGTGATTGGCTTTTTGGGATCCAACTTACTAGGTGATGCAATGGGGTAAAAGGTAGTTCCTATTCCATTTTCCATCTTTTGATTGGACTTGACACTTTTTCTATTTTCTTAGCAATAGTTGTGGCTGGTTTCATATCAATGTTTTGAAGGTCCATGTGTCTTTATCCTACAGATGATCACAAGATTTTTTGTTGGTTTCTTTTGATTTATCTCATTGATTTCAAGAGCAAACTATGGTCATGCTATAGGATTTTCTTTGGATTTATTAGATCCATCTAATGTCAACGTAATAGCCTTGGGTGCACAATAGGGCCATTGGGACCTGTTGCTACTTTAAACTAACTCTTATTTTGTATCTATGGTAAACTAGTATTCCTTTTGTCAAATTTTTAGGTGAGGCAATTCTCTACTTCTAGTGCTTAGCTTAGGAGAAGCCATAAGAGCATTGATAGCTTTATGTACCTACTTAGTGCTCACTTTCTTTTTGGGAGGAAGAGTTTGGCTTAGTGTCTTTTTTCTTCTCTTTTTGCACTTTAGGTAGTTCCCCGAGTGTTTGTTCCCCCCCCCCCCCCTTTCTATAGAGGTTGTACTCGATCTTGGTGTGGTTGTTTTTCTTTCATTCTATGGGTAAGTTAAGCTACCTTGCTAAAAGTAGTGATTAATTTGACATTAAATAAGGTAAGGTGTATTTTTTGTGCATCAAAGTTAGTATTACACTTACCAATCCTCTTGAAGGTTCATCAAAGCAGGATCTCTTTTCCCACATCCTCTTGATTGACAAAACAAAGAATATGAGAGGGATGCTTTTCATCTCAATCCATCCTTATCTTGCACTTTTGCAATAGATATTAAGGTGCTCCCATATATGTGTCAATTGTAGTGTTGGTTGGCATAGACTTTGGTATTGTGACTAATTTTTTACCATGCACCACATGTGACAATATTATTGAAATTAGAGTCCTTATCAATAAGAGCACATGCTCTTTCTTTGTTATTAGCTGGAAGAAAATATAAATAAGTGGTAGTAGTTCTTCATCTTCTTAATAAATCTCAATGACCTTGACATTTCTTACAAAGATATTATGCATTTAGGAAAATCCATTGCATTTAGGAAAATCCAAACATATCTCTGTGGATCCACATTCAAGGGACCTTGGTTCCATCTTGTTGTTCTCATTATGCTCATGTTTTAATTATATATATCTTCTCTCCATTGCATCATATCATGATCTCTTGCTCCCATAAGGATCATTAATAGAATTGTCCTATAGTCCACAACCACAGGATTAGTATAGAATGTCCAAGATTAGACTATACTAGAGTTGGACACCATATTTCAAAATGAGATAGTTTTGTGAGATGGATTTGTTTACTCAAGGTGATCATAAGACGAGTTAACATGATTGAGAAACTATCTCTTGTATAGCTAGGCTTGATCTCATTCTCATGGTTTGATATTATGGGCCTTTACTAGGTGTCATCTAGTTTTCTTAGAAGTAGGTGACTCTTTTATCACACTTGATATGAATTTTAGAGAGAATCTTGCAAAATAGTCATACCGAGTCTAGTAGTAGGTCCAAAATGGTCTAGGACTTACTAAAGGTGATTTGGAATTTATATTGTACACTCAAGGTAGATTCCATTTGAGTGGTTTGAATGCATGAGGTACTCTAGATTATTTTGGATTAAATGTGATGGATTTTGATACATAGCTAGGATTTTAGAGAAATTTAGAGAAATATATGTAAAGTAGGTTCCAAGTTGTCTAACAAACGTAATCACTTTAGCCTAATCTGGTTGATTTTCTTCTTATGATTGAGTCCATTCATCAAGCACTAACTCTCCAAAAATTCTAAAGTTAGCATATTTTATTATTGTAGTTGAGTCCATTCATCAAGCTCTAACTCTCTAAGTATATGTATATATAACATGAGTTCAAAATAATGGGTTTTTAAAACACCATTTTTATACATTTTTTACATACGGAAGGGTATCATATAAAGGGGTTACTTGTAGATTGAATAGAAAAGGGTTGTGTTTTATTCAAGAAAAATTCACAGATTAGGATATTTATAAGTAGGCCATGAATGCACGTTATATAGAGGATATATATATATATAGTGAACCCCTCGAGGTATTCTAAAGCTAGCATATTTGAAATGGGTGGTATTGGAGGTGATCTATATGCTAGTTTGGGTGATTTTAATCAATTATTGACTCAGTCAAGGTGATTGGAGACTCAATACATTCATGCCTTGTTATATTTAATTGAATCAATGTCTCTAGAGCTTATTATTGGTGTAGATTGATTGGACACTATTGGATGGTGCTCTATGTGTCTAGTCAAGACAATTGCCTACTTTTGGGATCCCAATAAGGTGATGATTGGATGCCTAGGTTGCATTGGAGGTGATGTTTGCTACAAATTTAGTATTTATGTTTTGTGGAATGTCATGAGATGCTTATTAACAAGGTCTAGAATAGGCAACATCAGACAATCCAAGATCAAGAATTTACCCACCATTGACAATATACAACCAATTGAGGTGATGTTTTTTCACTTTGAATGAATATATATTGATGAAAATTTAAAATTTGAGATACAAATGTAGAGTATTTGAATCCACCAAGAACAAATGATGTTTTTAAAAAAGTCAAGGTGAATATTACACAAATTTTGGCAAATTAGGAGGAGTCTAAATATGCAAAGAGCATGTAAGATATGGATCTCATGTTTCTTCAACAAATGCACAATTTTTGTAGATATAAAACTTATTCTTAGTAGATAGAACAATCAATTCAATTAACCACTTTTCTTATTTTAAGTGAAAATTCTATGATTGGTGCATACCTATCAAGGGTGGAGCCTCTATCAACAACATTTTTAACCCTTATACAAAAGAAGCTAATGAGAAAAGTTGAAACTCAAAATCAAAGTGCAAGAAAATCCATAAAGGCTGCTAAATTTTATTTTGCAAACTTATGAAAGGTCTAAGGAGATTAATGTATTATAGTAATGATCCATTCATGAGGCACACAAATTATACTTTCCAAGCCATAAATTTCAAGTGAAAATATAACAATTTTTTTGGAAACTTTATGAGAGCCACACCAACTCTTGTGTAAGTTGTAACATATCTTGAGGTTACATTAGAGGACTCAAAATGGATGTGAGGATTTTGGGAAATATTTATTCACCTTTTATCTTTGTGCATAAAGAGTGTCCACAATGGCCAAAGTGTGTGCAAAAATGAGAAGGATCAATGACTAGTCAATTGGAAAAGGATAGAGGGTACCAAACCTAAAATGGAAAGCTTAAATCTAATGTATAAAGTAAATTTTTAAGTTTCCACTCTTCTATCTTCTTTTTTACTAGCTTGTGGCAACCATTGATTGAAAGTGCAAGAGATTGAGAGTAATAGAGTGAGTTTAGCAAGAGACCAAGTGAGGATGAATAACATCTTCATTCCTTCTCTTCTTCCCATCTTTCTTATAGAGATCAAAGGATAATTTGAGTGAGAGGTAGTGTAGAATAGAGTGAGGGATTGATCAAGAGCCTTTTTCAATCCTCTTTTTGTCCTTGTTTTTCTCAATCTTCCTCTCTCAACTTGAAGCTACAATAGTGTAGATACAAAGGAGGAGAGACAATGGCTTAAAGAGTAATGCATCACTTATGAGACTAAAAACAATCTTGCTATCTTTTCAACAAAAAATGTGATGATGAGTGTTTCTATTACATTTTTGGATCTCTAGCTTTCTTGGTTCATGAGGAGCGAGAGTGGTTTGAAGTGACAATACAAGCGAGATGAGAGAGAGTTAAGCCATAGGTATATAAAGCTATTAAAATGATAAGTCTTTGTCTATTATTCTATTGTTGAGCTCTCGTAGACCCTAGCATTTTGGTTTTGTTGTTGCTGGGGTAAGATAGAATCTATTCACCTAAGGTGCTCGAATTTTTAGTGTATAGAAAAATAAGAGGGGTTGTGTGCTTGGTAGGGATGAAATGAGGAGGATGTAATATCTTGCTTGTATGACTTAGTCTTTCTAAAACAATCATGGCTAGACCAAATTGACAAGAAATTGATTTGAGGATCAAAAGTAGATTTAACTAGATTAGAAACTATTGAGAAAAATCATTTAAAAATATAAACTCTCCAATCTTGTGGGATCAATATTGTGCTTGATGATTCACTAGTTGCTTGCATTATATTGGCTATGCTTCAATATTGACATTCTTGAGAGCTTGACTAGATGTTTGGAAGTGAACAAAGTTGCTATTCAGCCTTGATTATGCAGAGAGTCATTTTTTCACTCTCCTTGTATGCTTGCATGCTTCAAGATTGACATGGTTGAGAGCTTGACTAGATGTTTGGAAGTGAATAAAGTTGTTGTCAAGCCTTGACTATGCAGAGAGTCAGATGCTTGCATGCTTAGACTTGCCTACAACTAATAGGTACTTTCATACTTGCACTTGGACTCTAGTAACCTCTTGGATTAACTAGAATTATCATGCTTGTTTACTTTTGTGCATGAATTTTTGAGTCCTAGTCTACCTCATTAAATCCATTACTAGAAGATCCTCAAATCCCCTTGACATAGTTATACACCAAAAGCACAAAAAAAGCAAATAGATTTGTTTCTCAAGATAAGCGCATTGCTAATTAATATGCTTTGAGAGTTGAAAAGATGAATGGGTTGCCTCTTACCCACCCATCCTCCAATCCTCACTAAGAGAGCTAAAGAAGGGCACCACCTAGCCAAAGGGAGGATGGGCTAGGACATCCCTTTCCTCCTCAAAGAGAATAGAAAAAACCAAAACACAACTTTACAAGAGAGAATTTGTAGCTCATCTTAAGGAAAATGAAGATGATGGAAGGTTAAGAGAGGTGATGGCTTCTAAATTCTCCCATGAACATATATATATATATATATATATATATGAGGAAATAAGGATTTCCCACCAATAGAGCATATGACAAGTCTTATTTAATAATTTTAAGTATGAATGTAGAGGGAGAATTAAAAGAGAGTGCATATGATATAGACACCATATTAGGATATGTGTGAGAGAGAGAGAGAGAGAGAGAGAGAAGAAGAAGAGATAGATAAGAGAATTAAAAGAGAGTACATATGATCTAGACACCATATTAGGATATGACACAAAGAGAGAGAGAGAGAGAGAGAGAGAGAGAGAGAGAGAGAGAGAGAGAGAGAGATGAGAAGAGAGGAAGATAAGAGGAGAAGAGATAGAGAAAGCTTGCTATTATGTATTCATGGAATGCTACATAATAAAAGAGACTCACTCATAGCTTACCTCAAAGAGATGGACTAGCATGAGGGTATTCTAGAATACTCTCATGTGCTTGTCATTCTATTTCTTTACATCTCCATGGGCACCTTATATAGCCTACATGAGGGATTACATTAAGCTAATTTTCTTGATTAACATAATCCTAGATGATGTATGGCATCTTTAAAAATATGGAGAATAGTAGATGGGACAAGTCCCCACCTTGGTTATCATGCAAGAAGCCAAGGGTGGTGGTAGAAAAGCTAGAGAAAGGGAGCTAGATTACAAGAGGTGGGTGCCAAAATCACATTATTATAATATATTTACAAGAATGATAAAATGGAAAGTTGATGTGATAAGGGTGAAAGGGAGAAGAAAATTGCATGCAACCACCAGTTTTTACACCTTAACTTCAAATCGGTGAAGAATTTGAAAAAAGTTTCTTCTGCAACTCTGTAGACCAGGTCAAAACCGATTGGGTATTGTGGGAATTTTCTTGAAATTCACATTTTTTGGATTTACTGAAATTATAAAAAATAGCTTCCAAAAGCTACTTTGACTTTAGTTCCTTATATATATATATATATATAAATACATATATATATATATATATATATATATATAAATACATATAAGCATGTGACAGAGGGGGTCCATGCTTGTAAGCTTTTGTGTAAGATCTAAATGACACCATGATGTGGACATTGACTTGTGTACAAGGGTGAGGTGTTCTCTAATGATAGTGATAGATTCCAAATCTTGGTGATGCAGGTGGAACCCATATGTAGTTGGAGGCTAGTCCTTTGAAAAAATCTATGTACTCACTCAACCCCTAGGTGTAATCCATTTTCACCTTCACTAAGATAACCCATCCCTTTTGCCCTTTACATTGACATCCCTCCTAAGAACTCGTTTTCTCACTTGCTAAAGTTATCATAACTGAGAAGCAATGTAACATACCTAGTGCTTGAAGTGTAAATCCAAAGTGATAAGATGTAGGGTTTAAGCTATGGGTAAGGCTCTTGATAGGGGTTTTGTCCAAATTTTGTGGTAGAAATCCAATTTATAAAAAACCCAAATCATTAGTCCTCCCCTTAGGCTAGAGGCATTGATGCCTCTAGCTTACTAATCATGGTCCAATAGAGTAGGGAGGACTACACCCCCTCATTGGTGGCTCTTTGTCGAATGGTTGCTCCAAAGTGTCCCTAATTCTTTGAAAATAAGGCTTGAGTCGCCATCCATTTATCCTTGACTTGTGAACCCTCCCATCCATGTCGCCTAGCTTATAGCTGCCATTTGGATATATCCTTATGACCATGAATGGTCCTTCCCACTTGAACACAAGTTTAGCATCCTTTCTGTTATCAAAGAGGTTATCATAGCATAGCACAAGTGATCCTTCCCTTATGTGCTTGCTAGCCAGCTTCTTATTAAATGTCTTCCTCCTCTCTTTAGTCTACACAGAATGGTGGATTGTTGCTTTTTTCTCTAACTCCAGTCTCTCTAGATCCAAGATCCTTTCCTCTAACTTCTTATCATGATTCTTCTCTCGACTGGCTACTAAAACGTATAAGCTGGTCAATTCTACCTCTATAGGAAGCAAATCCTCTTGGCCATAAACGAGGTGAAATGGAGTTTAGCCAAGTGAGGTTCTGAATGAAGTCCTATAAGCCCAAGGAGCTACACTCAATTTTTTATCCCTGTGTTTGGGGTGCATGTGTACTTGCTTGGTAATTATATTACAAATCAGCCCACTCACCTTTTCGACCAAAGCATTACACTGTGGGTAGTAGGGATTAGAATGCATGCGCTTGATTTTTAGCCTTTCCATTAGCTCCGCCACTAGATTAGCCCTAAAACTAGAACCCTAATCAGAGATAATTTCTAAAGGTGTGCCAAACCTGCAAAAAATGTTTTCAAACATAAAATTTTCCACTTCTTGGGCTGTGATCCTACTAGTTGCTGAAGCCTTTGCCCACCTCGTCATGTAGTCCACACCCATTATGAGTGCTAGACTAAGTTCGTGGGAGTGGTCCTATTGCATCAATCCCCCATTTCTCAAATGGACCATATGTAGTTATGGAATTGTGTTCCTCATACACTATCTTCCTTGGTCTAGCACAAGCATCACAAGTGCGACACTAATGTTGCACATCTCAATGCAGACTAGGCCACACAAAACCAGCTTAGAGAATCTTTCTACTGGTTCTTGAGCAAAATTTCCATCACAAACCCCCTCATAGTAGCACATCCATAATCTCCTTTGCCTTTGGCACCCTTCTAAGCACTACATCATTTCCTTTGCAATACAACACATCATTTATCAAGTGGTATTTAGTGGCCTTAGTAGCCATCTACCTTTTCTCACTCTTACTCATATGTGTAGGTGCCTCACCATGCTCAAGAAAATAAATCATATCTTGTAGTTGAAACTTATCCTCAAACAAGGGGAGCTTTACTGCAATGATGCCCACCATTACCTCTTTCAATTTTTTAGCTGGGAGCATTTGCCTCGTCGTTTGTGCACCTTGGCACAAAATAAATTTGGGCTTTCGGTAGCTTCCTCATGAGAGTTTTAGCTCCTCTCATTTTCTCGGCTAAGTTATCATTTTTACAAGACCAGATTCCTTTCATTTTCTTAACAATTAGCATAGAATCCCAAAAAACATTAAGTCAAGTGACACTATGTGAGAGACACCACCTCAAATCTAAAAGCAAGGCTTGATATTCTACCTCATTGTTAGAATGGACATCCTCTAGGTTGATATCTTCTCCATAAAGTTTGTCACCTTTGGGATTGAACACCACTATTCCTGGTGCCGCTCTGTCTTTAGTACACTTGTAGCCCCATTGAAGTAGAGGGCATGGAAATTCTCCACTCCTGACAGGTCCTCAAGAGGAGTTGTCTCCTCTTTAACCTTTCCCTTCTCTTTTTCCTTCTTTTGATGGCATCTATGGGTCAACAAATTAGCTAGGCAGGCCTGAGTAGAGTCCTCCACCTTGAAGGTGTAGTCAAACTCTTGGAGTTATATCACCCAATTAGCAATTCTAGTTGAAACATCCATGTGTCTAAGGCATAGGGAGATTTCTCTTCTGTCGTGATCATTGTGAATGGCCTAGGGAGAAAATAAGGATGAAACTTTCTTACAGCAAACATTAGAGACAAAACCATCACCTCCACCATCTTGTACCCTCATTTTGATGCTATCATTACCCTGCTAGAAAAGTAAACTGGCAGTTTTAGCATCCTTCTGTATTAGTGTTGCCCCTAGAGTATCTTTCCCAAAACTTGGGTTGACAAAAAACTCTTGATCCCAACAAGGTTGTAAAATTATGGGAAGGGTGTTGAGAGCCTTCTTCACCTCATGAAAGCACCTTTCGCTTTCATCACTCCATAGGAGCTTCTCAGAGTGGGTCAACTATTACAGTGGAAACACTAATTGGGAGAGGAGATGAATGAACCGCCCCATATATCACACCTTCTGAATGAAAGAGGTTAGTTGCTTCACAAAAGATGGTGATGGCACCGCCAATAGGGCCTTAACTTTGTTTGGATCCGCTTCAATTTTCCTCTCACTTATGACATGCCCTAAAAAAAGTTACACTACTTTCGCCAATGTGACACTTCTCATGGTTTAGCTGCCCCCCCATTTGTGCGAGGTGGTTGAAACCTTCATCCACCTTCCCTAGATGTAGAGCCTTAGAACTATAAATACAAAAATCATCAATAAAGGCCTTGATGGACTTACCAAAATATGGCTAGAAGACATAATCATGAATTGTTGGAAGGTAGCTGGGGCATTTATTAATCCAAATAGTATTACTTTGTAAGCAAAATACCCCCAAGGCTTGATGAAGGTGGTCTTCTGTTGATCCTTCTCAGCTATTCGGATCTAGAAATAACCTAAATACCCATCACAAATAGTGTATCTCTCATGCCCAGCCACCTCATTGAGTATTTCATCCTAAAAGGAAAGAGGGAAGTAATCTCTCTTTGTTGCAGCATTTAGCGGCTTGTTGTCCATACAAATCTGCCATTTTCCATTCTTCTTGGGTGTCACCACTATAGGTGAGACCCACTCTGAGTCCCCTACTGGATAGATGAAACCTACCTTCAAAAGTCGTTGCACCTCAGCGAGTAGAGTTTTTTGTTGAACTACTCTCAACCATCGTAGCCGTTGCATCATTGGCCTTGCTCCATCTTTTATATTAATGTGATATTGTACTGTTGTCACACCTGTGATGCATTCATAATCAGAAATAAAAAGTGTGGAGTGTTTTATCACCACTTCTATGTAGGCCGCCTTCTCCTCAGCTAATAGATCCTTAGCCAATATTTTTTCTAACCCCTCCTTCCCGACCTTTGGAAGCTGCTATAGAATTTCACTACTAGAAGGCCCTTTACATTAGGGCCAAAAACGCTTCAAAAATGGCACTTGTAAGAAAGTGATTAAGTTGCTAATTAGTTGAGGTTTAGGAAGAATAAAACCTCTAAATTTGGTTGTCCAGATGTGATTAATGAGAGAATATTTGGTTCATTGCAATGGTTCACATGTATAAAATCACAGTAGAAGAAAGTTATGGTGTTCTAAAGTTTGCCTTGAAGTTGGATGAAGCACAGATTCAAAAGGGACAAAAGATGGAAAGAATTAGCATTTGCCTCATGAACATGGCATTGGACCATGGCAATGGTGAGGGCAAAGCTCCATTGCATAAGATCCAATCCGAGATGGAGATTTGGTGGATTGGTGCAGCCCAGGTACCAATTGAAAATCATCAAACGTTAAAATGGTTGTTCAACCATACAGGTATTCCAAATATCATTAAGTCTCAAAGTGAAGGCGAAATGTTGGTAGTTGATGGGGTTGGTAAATTTAAAATGGAATGGCATATGAGTGCTGATTTGAAAACTATCAAATGTATGCTTGGAATATGTAATGGTGCAAATGCAAAATATCCTTGCATTTATTGCATGGAAAGTATTGGATCCAAAGATAGGAGTAGTTTGCGACCAGTAAGAAGAGCCCCAAATAGAGACTCTATAGATTTGAGTAAATTTAAAAACATAGAAGACATCTGGGATCCCATTCTTTCCATCTCTCTTAAGAATGTTCATATTTGTACTTTGCATGCAGAGATTAGAATAATCGATAAGCTTCTCAGGTTGCATCTTGACTACGCATATTCCATTAAGCCATTATCTTTATCAGATGAGTATATTGATAAATGCGAAGCATTGCTATCGAAAATGGGATTTCATGGGGGCCAAGTTCACTTGAGAAAGGATCCAGTACTTTCAGGAAAAACAAGAGATATCTTGGCCGATGTCTCTATGGGAGGCTCAAAAGCTAGACGATTCTTAGGAAATCATTCAGGAAAGCACGTGAATGCGGCTTGGGAGTGTTGGAGAGAGCTATGTGAGATCACAACAAATGTTGCAAGCACGCCGAGGCTTGCATTTCTTAGAATGGAGGTCTGGATACACCTTGATGTTTTTCTGAAACTCCTCAGGCAACATAAGACAACATATACATATGCGGAAGAGTTCAAAAGATCAATCACAAAGCTTGTTCAGGCGATAAAAGAGGCATGGGGAGAAAAAGATATCACTTTTTATCTGGTAAAGTAATAATTATTTAATATGGGCTTATTTTGATAGGTTTTTCAATTGGTATAAAATTTGTGTTACTTTGTATTGCAGCATATTCTTCATATTCATGGACCTTTCTTTGTGGAGGAGCATGGCCCCTTAGCAACTTATAGCAACCAAGGCATGGAAAAATCCCACTACCAAGAACGCACAAGTTATTTTCGAAGCACAAGGCATGGGGGAGGAGTTACAAAAAGCAATGCTTTTGGAGGAGCTATTCAACTGGTTTTTTCGACGACAACTTCAAAGAATGCAAATAAAAGACGGCAATGACACATGAGCAATCGCACTTTTATATATAAGAAAGAATATATACAAAGCTAGTTTTCCAAAACTCTCACATTCTCTTCCTCCTCAGGAATCTTTCCTCTATAACGTAGAAAATTTTTTCTCTTGTAGCCAGCTATAGATTTTACATCAGTTCTGTCTGCAGCTAAGGCGTAGGATGAAAACGCCAAAAAGTATCCTGCTCTAGAAGCAGAGTAACCTGGACCGTAGCCAAAAATCCTAATTGCTGCAGTCTTTTTCAAAAACATTATTTTGTGGGCATTATATTGTAATCCTGAGAAACCTAGAAGCCTTGTAAGAGCTTTAATACAAAGTATCGGCCATGCTGCGTCCTCTGAGAAACTACTATGAAGTACAAAAAAGGATTCAGGGTCAATCCTAGCCAAGTAGTGGCCGAGTGCAATGTCTTTGGTGGTGTTACTAGCAGCTCTCGATCCTTTGCCACGCCCCAAGAAGTTATCTGTATCGGCAATCTCCAACTGCAAATAAAACCCATACTGAATGAGCATGAAATGTAAACCTACCAATGTGTAAAAGCAAATTCAAAATTATCTTACCACTTGATTTTCATCGTACTCCAATTTAAACGGATTCCATAAATTAATTGATGATGCTGTCTCATTGGTGTTAGTCAATTCTTTAACATATTCAGACTCCTCTCTTCCAAAATTGGAAATGCCGAGCTCGCTTTGAATGCGATCGAAGTCCTCATCAGTGATCCTCAACTCTTTCTCAGCTTCTTTGGCCTTTTCAAAACAAAGAGAGAATGCCTCACCAGCATCAATAAACTTATCATCTAGAGTTTCTTTATCAAGTTTCAGAATCTCTTCCTTTGATTCATTTTCTGTGTCAATTATCCCATTTGCAGCATCAGAAGCCTCTGCAATAATTGCAAGACAATAATCTTCCCTAATATTAAAAAGTTTTTGAATATCTGATAGTAAAATGTACTCCTTGTCCTTGAAAGGTATACATGGCAGGGAAGGAACAATATGGTGAGAACTCTCATCAGGTTGAGGGTTTGTATATCCTTGGCTCTCCTCAATGATAGTCTCATCTTTGAAGTGAGCAACATCCAAATTCTCAGCAATGGAAGCCTCAAAATCTGTATCTACAACCTCCTCTGTTTCCCTTTCATCTGCTACATCATCCAACATGCAAAAGCTAGCAGTCTTTGCTCCTTCCAACTGTTGCTCCTCAGCTTTCACAGGGTATTTAACAAGGCTGAAAATAATAAAAGCAGCAGATTTTCTCATCATCTTGCAGTTTTTGGAATGAGTGCATCAAAATATGTCTGTTGAATGAAACCTCTCCAGAGAGTGGGCCCTGCACTTTCTAGTAAATACTGCCTTTTCATTTCCTGTTGACCCAATGGGAATATGGACATATTCAATTGTGCCAACTTCAACAGAAGGACCTGCAAGAGTTTCAAACTCCAAAAAGTCCTCTATATATTTTTCACAAGATTTCAGAACTTTGTCAAGTTCCCAATCAGGATTAAAAATATTTTTCACAACTCCATAGAATGAGAGATCCATTCCATTCTGAAGCATAAAATCAAGTAGCCTCTCTGATGGAGTGATATCAATGAGCTCTGATACTCCTTGACCTCTCACTACTGACGTTCGCTTCCCTGGAGATGTACTTGGCTTTCTCACACTGGTGGCAGAGGATGGAGAGGAAAAAGAATACACAGGCTGATCAGATGTTGATGCACTTGAGCCTTTTGAAAGCCTTCTTCTTTTACTAGTTCCTGAAGAAACCTTGGATTCTATGGGTTCAGACATGTTTCCAACTTCTGACGATACGGCGCGATAAGAGAGAAACGATTCAGACGGAAAGGCCCCCTCGCGCCGTATCGGTGATCCCAGTAAGAAGCGCTAGAGCCACAAAAAAGGTGGTCACACGAGCTTGAGGAATGCTGAAAGAAGACTAGATCTAGAGAACCTCCAAAACGAAGCGAAGAGAGGAGAGCGAAGAAAACCAACAGTCGCTCTCGCGCCGTATTAGCAATAGAAACAGAGGTCGAAAACCGAAAAAAGCCGTACAGATAAGAAACACACCCTTATGTAGGCGCGGATTATGCCACCTGGCAGTATCCGTTAGTCTCATACACGTGGCAGTAGCCGTTGGGCAACACGTGGCCGATAACCACGTGGCGAACAAGTGGACCAGTCATTACTTGACACGTAGCATATGGACCATAAATGCAGATACGTGGCACAATCAGTATCGGACACGTGTCTGACACGTGTCATGATTTACCTGGGTATATAAGTGGTCATTTTTTCGACGTGTACACTTTTCATTTCTCGAGCTCTTCCCGCATTGCTTGCCGATACGGTGCGCTACAAGTCCTTCTTTCGCTAGCAAAAAGAGGTGTGCCGATACGGAGCGAGGGCGTCCAAACGGTGTGCTCGTTTCCTCCGTATCGCGCCGTATCGGCATCTGATCTCCAATATGGAGCGAGGGCGTCCAAACGGTGTGCTCGTTTCCTCCCTATCGCACTATATCGGCATCTAATCTCCAATACAGAGCGAGGGCTTCCAAACGGTGTGCTCGTTTCCTCCCTATCGCGCCGTATCAGCATCTGATCTCCAATACGGAGCGAAGGCGCTGTTCCATTCTGCTCTTTTCCTCCCTATCGCGACGTATCGGCATCTGATCTCCAATACGGAGCAAAGGCGCTGTTCCATTCTGCTCGTTTCCTCCCTATCGCGCCGTATCGGCATCTGATCTCCAATACGGAGCGAAGGCGCTGTTCCATTCTGCTCGCTTTGTTCATATCGCGCCGTATCGGAATTGCTCATTTCGTCTTTTTCCTCGCCAATTTGTCTTTCAATTATTGTCCTTCTGGTTGTTATTTTTGCTTTTCTGGATGGCAAGGACAAAGCAAACTGCAAGAAGAGTGTATCTAGATGGGAAGGACAGTGGGGGTAGAAGAAAGTTAAAATTTGATGAATCTAAGGGGGTAGAAGAAGCTGGTCCATCACAAGCTCCAGAGCATTTTACAACAGAAATCCCCCCTACACCAGGTGTTGTCCTTACATCTTCTATAAATGTTTCTTCACCTGAAGTTGGGGAAGCAAAGGATGAGGCTTACCCTATGAAAGATTCATTCCCTACAATGGTACCTGAGCCCACATCTGCTGAAGCCACTGAACACCCCAAGCCACAAAAGAGAAAGAGGAAGTCCAGGTTCTTCTATATGCAAAGATGTTTCAGTGAGATCAGGAAAACCCAGAGAGCTACACAGCATGTCATTCCAAAAGTTGCTTTTATAAGGGTGGTTAAAGAGATCTCTGATAGATTGTCTCAAGTGGCAACTATGTCTGGTCTAAATAAGAAGTGGCAACTCTCAGCCATTCTTGCCCTGCAAGAGGCTGCAGAAGATTTTGTTATTGATTTCATGAACGACGCTTACATTGCTGCCGCCCATGCTCATAGGATCACCCTTATGAATAAAGATTTCAGCATCATCAGCAGAGTGAGGTATAGGTTTGACAAAGTCCTGAGGCCCTTGCCTTCCAATGATCAAAAAGCCTTTGAAATCCTTAACGTTCCCCCAAAATTGTCCGGGAAAGAGAAAAAGCTAAATGTTGAGGATGTTAGTCACCTTTACCCTACAAGGGGTGCCACCCAGCAGGAGGCTTTCTTGAGTGAAGAAAATCAGGAGGTGTTTGAAACTGAAGACAATGTTTACAAGAGGAAAGCCGCATCACTTGCTCCCGTCAACAGCGAGAGGATGGGCAAAGTGTATGGGCAGATTCTTGTGAATGTTGCTGGGGAACCTGAGGAGGAATATCTTAGTATATCTCCCAAGGACAAGCCCATGTTGGAAAAAAGGGATCTCCAACTATCTGACTCCGTGGTATTTTGTTGCATAAGGTAAGGTTTTTTGTTGCATAAGTTAAGTCTTATAGGTTCAATTATATTTTGGATGAAATTGGTATTGAATAGCTTTTGCTATTATCTGCAGGGCATTGGTCTCCTCTCTCACTCTCGATATCCGAAGAACAATATACATTGTTGATCCACTTCTCTCTGTGGGACTTTTTGCAAAATCTGGTTCTAATATTTCACCATTTTTTCGTAGCTTCGATAGTGTGAGAAATTACCACATCTTTTTCCCTTATGTAGAAAGGTATTTTTCTTTTTCTGTAGAGGAAAATTTATGTTCATTTGCTTTCACCCTTCTACTCACCTCTTTTATGAATTTGCAGAGGGCATTGGAGTCTCATCTACATTAATTGTCTTTCAAGGGAAATTATCTTTATGAATTCTCTCAGCGGTGTTCACGGTCAAGCACGAATGTATGTTGGAAGAAAATTACTTACTTTGATTTCTTTTATAAATAATATTTTGAACTTACAAAGCTTCCTTTTGCAGTGCTGCTAGACTCGTTTCTACATTTTGGGATACAACATACGAGGATCTTGCTGATCCTCAAAGGCCGTATACTTTTCTTCTACAAGAAGTTCCATTGCAAAGCGATGCGCATTCTTGTGGATGGAGAGTTATCTCAAACATTTGCAGAACAGTGGATTCAAAGCTGTTACAAATAGAAGGAGTGAATGTAAGTTTATTTCATTTGATGTTTGTGTAACCCTTATCATGATGTCTTTTCACTAACTTATAATATTTATTCTTACAGTGTAGAGACTATCCTGAATCATATGTTTGGTGGATAAGGGAGAGATGCATCGAGCTGATTCTAGACAAAGCAATCACACCGTATGATCCTAACTCCCCTCTTCCTCCCAAAACTTCAATGGCCAAGGGCACAAGCAAGGGAAAGGTCAAGGGAAAGGGTAAGGACAATGGCAATGGTAAAGACAAGGGCAAGGGAAAAGGCAATGGGACCACTGCTGCAGAGTCTAAGAAAAAAGGAATGCCAGTGCTCTCTCCTCTTAAATTTGATCCATCCCCTCTTAAGCCCCAAGAAAAGAGACTACCTGTAAAGGTCAAATTTTTTCAACAATCAAAGAAAGGCCCTGTGAGAAAAAATATCTTTGAAGAAATCGATAAAGAATGAAAATAGCAAACATAAGCATACACGAGCCTTTTTATTTTGGCTTTGTACATTTTTATGCAATTTTTGTACCTCATTGTGTAATGAAAATTTTCACTTGTAAATCGAATGTAATGTACATTTTATACACGAGCCTTATTATTTTGGCTTTGTACATTTTTATGCAATTTTTGTACCTCATTGTGTAATGAAAATTTTCACTTATAAATCGAATGCAATGTACATTTTATTTATACACATTCGAAAGGCGACTTGCTTCACGATAGCTTATGAAGTTCCCATTAAAAAATATCTTAAGGACAGTCTATTAAGATAAATAATGAAAATTTTCACTTATAAATCGGATGCAATGTACATTTTATTTATACACATTCGAAAGGCGACTTGCTTCACGATAGCTTATGAAGTTCCCATTAAAGAATATCTTAAGGACAGTCTATTAAGATAAATTCCTGCCAAGTTTTCATTTTCAAGGCCCCAAACTCACAATTGTGGGAGACAAACAACTCGTACAAAAGAAAGAGCGCTCGGCTCTTTTACCAATTGTTACACCATTCACTTTGAACTTATATCGAGGGGATATATTGTCTAGCAATTCCAAGGTATCCCTCACATCTTTCAGACTCCAATTAGAAGTAACATTCACATTCTTTACTTCATGCGAAAAAACGTGCACCACAAGTTTATATGGTGTGTTATCTGTATCAGAATCCAAGGGAACCCAAATACCCAATCTTAGTTTGTATCACCTATAATCAAAGCCCAAAGCAAGATTTTGGCGAGGGATACTGTAAGCCAAAGCCAAGGATTGAGGGCATGCACTGCACCTCAAGATATCACCTTTGTGATCGCACTCTCTAGATTTCCAATGCGTCTCTATAGTGTTGTCCAAATCCTCTTCCGAAAAGTTTCTACTTAACCAGGATACCTTCGTTCTTTGTAAATTTGTTGTTTTGAAGCAAGCCACGAAGATATGGAGGGGTACAAACCATGATAAACGTATTCTTCTTGAGATCCTTCCAGCTATCATGGACTTTTTAATATCCTGAGATATTTTGAATTTGAAACTCTGCACTGTTACCTTGTCAGGAATCTCCCAATTTAGAGATGAAAGACTTGGCAATGGCAAATCTTCGATATTCCCATACATATCCACTTTAGAGGGAACCACATACCGTGCATAATATATAAAAACCTTGCATTCACTATAAAAAGACACAGTTTGATCGACATAAATAATGTCTGCCAATACCTTATGAATGGCATGGAAAGTCCCACTTAGGCTTTCCACAGGTTGCCATTCAATACTTGTTGACGGAAAGATATCTACAATGACGAACCGTTTGTTAGAACTTGCATAAATGGAAAAGAATTATATATGTTATTCAACTTATAACTTACAATGTGTTTGTTGGGGAACACGTTCGTTTGGAGGCAAGTGCATATCCTTGGCCATGTAAACATGTTGCACCTTGACAAACCAGCCTTCGGGCATAATTTTGAAGGCAATGATACGCCCCTTCCAGTGATGTTTTATATCTTCTCGTTTTCTTCTTTTCACCTTATGGGAGCCCTTGCAAGATGGCAGCATGGTAACCCAATCATTTACAGCAAAGGTTTTGGGCTCAAAATTTCCATCTACTCCCTTACTATAGACTGTGCAAGAGTGTATTAAACGAGAAGGGCGCTTGGAGGAAGCCATGAAAAGAATGAAAGCGCAGAGAAAGAAGCTCAAAGAGGGATGAATGAACTAAAAAGTAGCGCCAAGAACCCAAATGAGTATGTATTGGGCGCCAAAAACAATATTGAAAGATCTCCCGACTTTCAAAAAACTCATTATTAATTTCATCACATCTCTGTCATGTATTTTGTCAGATTTGTAAGTAAATAACGTCTTTGGGACTCCAAAACATGTCAGACTTTAGGGGTTTTGGCTAAAAAAGAAGAGAGAATCACGAAATGGACTCCACTATCTCCAAAAAAGAGGAGACAAGAATACCATATTCTTGCATATGTGGCGAACTCTCTTTGGCCCTTTCCTTAATCCCGTGATTAACAAAAGTGCATTTTTTGAAGCATTTTTGGCCCTAATGAAATGTAATCCCCATAACTTCTAGAGAGATTTCTTCCTCCTCATTAGAAGACTCACCCCTCTGTCATAGATTACCAATCCTCATTGGAACTCCATTCATTCGTTGTGGTCTCTAATACAAGATCCTCGTATTGGCCCTCCTTCATGTTGTAGATAGTGCTCTTCCAATTTTTCTACAACCCCTTCTATGGCCTTAGCTCTAAGGCCCCTGTCTCCCAATTTTTTCTATGGCTTTCATTCCCACTAGCCATGGTCGCCCAAGAATGAGTTGATAGCCATCTCCCTTCACTGGCATCAGATACATGTCAAGCTCCAATTACACTCCATACACTTTTACCTTGACTTTCTTTATGACTCACAAACAATTTACTACTACATTGTTAGCCATTTTGGCCCCAAATTCAATAGTTCACTTATCTCTAATCCCAAATGATGCATCAACTTTTCTGTCATGACACAAATCTCTACACCTCCATCCACATATGTCTTTGATACTCTCTACCCATTGATTTTGGCTTCGACTAGAAGCACAATATCTTTCCTCTTTCTAGCCGCCTTGATTGCATTCACGTATCTATTCTTCATGGGTCTAATGCTTACCATCTTTGACCATTGTCATCGCACTATTGGAGATAGATGCAGTAATTGTGACCATGAAATTTTTGGCCCTTGATCCCTCACATTAGCAAGAAAATCATAAGCTCTAGTATCTTTACCTAAGGAAAAATCATCTGGCTCAATGCATTGGCGTGAGCGAGTCCTCCCATTTTTATTGTAGCGTGTCTTTACAACCTTTGAAGACTCTACCTCTTCTTCCATATTCTCAATTCTACGGGCTTTCTTCACTGGATTGCTTTAGCCTCTACTACTTTGCCCTTCCCTTTGACATCACTCTCATCCAAACTAATCATCCTGACATCATGATTCTCTGGTGGCTAGACAGGCAAGGGCGGCACCTCTGCAAGTGGTCGAGGAAGCTAGAGAACTTGAACCGGTGGTGGAGGCCATAGATTCGGTGGAACAAGCCTCTCCCTAGGTAGTGTCACTTGTTTACCCCTCCTTCTTGGTTGGAGCCCATTTCCTGGAAAACACCTGGAATGAGGGAAAAAGTACATACCACGGCCAGTCTCCCCATAATTATAGCAAACATACTCTCTTTCTTGTCTTCTTGGACCTCAATTGCCTTCATTTGTGAGGGGAGGGGGCCGTACTCCTTGCATTAAATTCAATGAAAGGCTTTCAAGTTTATTAATGATGCATTGTAAGAGCTCTTGCTATGGCCTCTCTGGTTTGATGGGGCCTCTGCTATTTCTCTAGGCATTGGTATGGTTCGTAAAACCTACATGGGCTCAACTCCCCCTTCAACTGGGCTTGATACTTCAATTTCCTATCTTTCTCCCTAGCATAAGTGACTGATTCTTCATAGCATGTGAGAAACTTACCTTTGACCTTCTCCCTTAGTAGCCTAGGATGGAGTCTGTGACTAGAAAAAAATCTTTCTTAAGGCAATCATGTACTCTCTCTCTTAGTTAAAAAGGTTGTCCATTTATCCCACAATTTTATAAACATGCCTTCATATGCTTGGTACTCCCCTGGTAATCTTTGGCGAAGATCTAGGAGTTGTCTCCAAAGATCTTCAAGAGACTCTGTATCTTGGTACTCATGCAAGAATGTGGTATTGAGATCCTCCCAGTTACCCCTTGTAGCCTTTGGGAGAGCTTGATACCACAGTCAAGCATCATCCTTTAGAACTAAAGAGAAGGCCCGTACTTTGGTTGCTTCATCATCCTAGCCTCTAACTAGGAAGGCCATTTCTAAGTCATCCAAAAAGTCTAGAGATTTCTCCCCTTTGTATCCAAAAGATCTTGGAAAAGCCATGATAAGAAGATGTTGATCTAGCTCAATATAAAACAAAGATGAACGCGTACAAAACAAAGATGAACATGTCTAGGTCCAAGTCTGTAAGGATAGAATAAATGGATTCACAGATGAATTAATTTTAGCAAGACGATGAGGGCCCAATAAGCCCCTTATGATATTTTGGAACCTAAGATTTATGCTAACTATTATGTGCACTGTTTGCCTAGCAAGAGGACGGATAGATCCACACAAATCCCTATGGTTCATGGGATGTACTTAGAGTAGAATAAATATGTGTACATTAAATAAAATATTATAATCCAAAATAGAAAATATTATGAGATCAGGGGACAACAAGATCTCTCTCAACCTCTCAGCTCCAAAATAGAAGACCTGAAAATGTATCTTTCTACTAATGCACACATCCACCCTAATGTTTTGAACCGATTGAAAGTTGTAGAAAATAGGATTATGCATTTGTGCATTAATTACAAATTTTCACTACAAACTTTCATAAAGCGTGTTGTTGAAGCTCTGGCCTCTTAGATCCCACCATTCGAGAGATGTGAAGGATATGCTCACTAGTGATTAGCCTAGCTTTGATGTGACCATCATCGGCCTTGTAAAGTTCATAGGCTTTGATAGCTATCTTCTCAATTAGTTTGAGTCTTCTTGCTAGTAGTAGTTAAAGCGCATCACCATATGTAGCCTCTTGCCAATACCACACACCATTGATGTGTAACTCCCCCTCCAAAAACTTTTTAATCCTCGACTTTGAAAGTGCCTTCACCACTTGAAGACAAGACTTCTTAGGGAGCGTCTTTACACTAGACACCAAGCACTTAACATAGTGCCTTCACGCCTAGAGACTTTATGAGAGCAAGATTTTTCTTGAAGCAAAGAATATTGTGTGTAATTAACTTGCTTTACTTGCATACGTGTTGTTTGCCAATAAAGATTCTTCTTTTCTTCAGCTTCTTTTGGAGACCATAGTGGTACTCTTGAGCAATGAATCCCTTGAATAGGGTTTGATGAAGACTCCTCCCTAGTAATCTCTTTACAAACACTCGTTGAAGAAGAGGACAACTCTTTAGATATTTCTTTCTTCATAGAAATTGTAGAGCGTAGCTTGAGAATTCCTCAGCGGGGGCACCAAAAATGAGAGCTGAAAAGATGAGTGGGTTACCTTTTACCCACCTATCCTTTAATCCTCACTAAGAAAGCTAAAGAAGGGCACCACCTAGCCAAAGGGAGGATGGGCTAGGGCATCTCTTTCCTCCTCAAAGAGAATAGAAAAACCAAAACACAACTTCACAAGAGAGAATTTGTAGCTCATCTTAAGGAAAATGAAGATGATGGAATATTAAGAGAGGTGATGGATTCTAAATTCTCCCAGGAACACACACACACACATATATATATATATATATATATATATATATATAAGGAAATAAGGATTTCCCACCAATAGAGCATATGACAAGTCTTATTTAATAATTTTAAGTATAAGTGTAGAGAGAGAATTAAAAGAGAGTGCATATGATCTAGACACCATATTAGGATATGAGAGAGAGAGAGAGAGAGAGAAAGAGAGAGAGAAGGAGAAGAGATAGAGAAGAGAATTAAAAGAGAGTTCATATGATCTAGACACCAGATTAGGATATCACACACACACACACACACACAGATGAGAAGAGAGAAAGACAAGAGGAGAAGAGATAGAGAAAGCTTGCCATTATGTATTCATGGAATGCTACATAATAAAATAGACTCACTCATAGCTTACCTCAAAGAGATGGACTAGCATGAGGGTGTTCTAGAGTACTCTCATGTGCTTGTCATTCTATTTCTTTACATCTCCATGGGTACCTTACATAACCTACATGAGGGATTAGATTAAGCTAATCTTCTTGATTAATATAATCCTAGATGATGTATGGCATCTTTGAAAATATGGAGAATAGTAGATGGAACAAATCCCCACCTTGGTTGTCATGCAAAAAGCCAAGGGTGGTGGTGGTAGAAAAGCTAGAGAAATGGAGCTATATTACAAGAGGTGGGTGCCAAAAGCACATTATTATAATGTATTTACAAGAATGATAAAATGGGAAGTTGATGTGATAAGGGTGAAAGAGAGAAGAAAATTGTGTGTAGCCAACAGTCTGCGCCTTCATAACTTCAAATCCGGTGAAGAATCTAAAAAAAGTTTCTTCTGCAACTTTGTAGACCATGTTGAAACCGGTCGAATAATGTCAGAATTTTCTTGAAATTGCTTTTTTCTAGGATTTATTGAAATTATAAAAAATAGCTTCCAAAAGCTACTTTGACTTTAGTTCCTTATATATATATAAATACATATAAGCATGTGACAGAGGGGATCCATGCTTGTAAGCTTTTGTGTAAGATCCAAATGACACCATGATGTGGACATTGACTTGTGTACAAGGGTGAGGTGTTCTCTAATGATAGTGATAGATTCTAAATCTTGGTGATGCAGGTGGAACCCATGTGTAGTTGGAGGCTAGTCCTTTGAAAAAATCTATGTACTCACTCAATCCCTAGGTGTAATCCATTTCCACCTTCACTAAGATAACACATCCCTTTTGCCCTTTACATTGATATCCCTCCTAAGAATTTGTTTCCCCAATTGCTAGAGTTATCATAACTAAGAAGCAATGTAGCATACCTAGTGCTTGAAGAGTAAACCCAAAGTGATAAGATGTAGAGTTTAAGCTATGGGTAAGGCTCTTGATAGGGGTTTTGTCCAAATTTTGTAGTAGAAATCCAATTTGGAAAAAACCCGGATCAGCTTCTTGACCTTGATATTGCTTTCTAGCTAACCTAACTAACCTAAAGACTGGCCCCATCAAGGAGAAAGCCACAAAGGTTGTTTCAATGCCATCTTACCCTACCCCATGATTGTAAGAAAAGGGGACTCTTGTGCAATTTGTGGCCAATAAAAGCAACCAACATGAGAAAAAAAACCATAATTACCCTCTAAATAATGGTGTCATGCTACACATGATTGACCTAGACTTGTACATGATCCATCACAACCTTGCCCATTATTTTATTGGTCTTGAGTCATAAGCATGCTACAATCCCCTACTTGTTACGTAAGATTGATACCTAGCCTACATTTCTAGGAGACCATAATTTTAACCCAAGTGGCCATTTAAGGCCATGAATCTAGCTTTGTCTGATGATCTTGGTTCCACAGAACATGACTCTTAAAGCACCCCCCCACAATCCACCCATTGTCATCATGAGCCACTTGGACTACATCACAACTCTCTTGGAGCAACCTACGCCTCCATCTTGGCACCTATCATTCATTTCAAGAGGCTACAAGTTCCTGAGTTAGTAACTTCATGTATGCTAGCCAAATCATCTACTTAGTTAATGAATTTCACTTTTTCATATACTAAATCAGCATACATATCAAGATAGTAACCCATGACTGAAACGAGGACAAGCATAGCTCAAGAAAATGACTCCAATCTACCAAACATAGAAGCCCATTAGCCCACAAGTGGAGAAACCACCCACACTTGTAGGAGAAGAGAGAAAGAGTGTCAATAGCTTGTGGGGGTTTGTTGATTAGATTAAGAAATGAAGATAAATGATACAAGAGTCAATTGTGATAAACTAGGTGATGTATTGTAGCCTACAAGCTGTGGAGGAGAAGAGAGAAGGGAGATCAAATTGGAATTGGCATCAATGTTGTAGCTTGGAAGCTATGGAGGAGAAGAGAGAAGGGAGATCAAACATTGACATCAACCTTGAGCTTGTTTCATCACCAACAAGCAAGAGGTACTGTTCATAGCCTTCCTTCTATTTGAATGTCTATGGTTGTTTGAAAACTTATTACATGTGCATCAACATCTCATAGCCATCCTCCTTTCATGCCATCAAGAACTATTCAACTCAACCTTGAGCCATCAATTCTCAAATCCAAGTCTTGCTTAATTGATAGCTAGGAGAAAGATAAGAAAACTAGGTAGTTGTAGCCAAGAGACAAAGAGGGAGGTAGTTTTGCACCATATAAAGGAAACCACAAAATAAAGGTAACGCCAATAGGTGACATTATTTTGACTCCCAAATTCCTAGATCATCAGCCATGACTACTTTGAATGCAAGTTAGATTGCAATTCCTACTACCAAGTTTACTTTTCTCCTTAGGTTGCTATATCAACATAAGTCTACCTACTTCCTTAATCATTAGTAGCCTCCTTTCCTACACAAATATTGGATAACTTGATTCAACCTACTTCCATACAAGTCTCCTTGCCACATCAGTTTCATCTTACACATCTCTTTGGACTACCCCACAATTGAGAGGTCTACTTGCTTAATCACCTACTAAGACTACCATATCATTAGTCTATTCATTTCAATCTACTTGATTACCCATAACTAGAGTGAGTTTTCTTCCTTGCCCATCTACCCATCTACTTAGACTACTTGCCCAAGACTAGCGACTTATCTATTTGACTATAGAAGTCTTATAGCCAAGACCAAGATCGCATAGGCCTAGTTGTCCAAGGCCAAGACTAAAATCCAAGCTTGATAGTCTACTTGTCCATCTACTAACTTGGACTATCATATTATCCAAGTCTACCTACTTGGGTGATCCCCTTGTGTACTTTTCTACCTACATACCTACTCTCAGCCTAACTATAATTACGTTACTTAAATGGTGTCTTACATCATCACTAGCCTACCTAATCTACATGCATGCCCAAGGGATTTGACTACTTGCCCACAATTTTGTGCATGCTTATGAGCTAGTGCCAAACCATCATTGAGCTTATTCAAATATTAGCCTACTTGTGTATGTGTTTGCCTTGTTGAAATCTCAAGCTAAATACAAGTTGACACTCATGTACTTGGATGTCTTTTTTAAATTCACATGATTGGTGTGG
This sequence comes from Lygodium microphyllum, assembly GCF_053477565.2. Classification (NCBI taxonomy): domain Eukaryota; kingdom Viridiplantae; phylum Streptophyta; class Polypodiopsida; order Schizaeales; family Lygodiaceae; genus Lygodium; species Lygodium microphyllum. Next base: position 139,409,151 of record NC_141135.1, on the reverse strand, counting down.
TTAGTACTTGCATTAGCATCTGCTACTAGTGACACTTTATATAGCAAAACATCAATTAATCCACCTACCTTATTATGGCATTTATATCTATCCATCCATCTTGCTAGTTAATGTGTTCACATTTTGGACCACTAGTATATTATATATGTTTCATTTTTTGTTATATTTTTCTTGGGGGGTCAACCTATAAGAAATCATCTATATAATGTGTGTTCAAAGAACATTAAGAAATACCCTTTCTTTACATGATGGAAGGCCCTAAAATGACCCCTTTAACTTTACTAAACTTATTTTTTTTTAAATTGTAATTTAAAATCCCTTTTGTAAATATAATGCTATAAATTTTACTAAATATAATACTCTTTCTTTTGAACTTTGGTGGTGGTCAATAAAAAAGGCTACTTGGTGTGCTACATATACTTATTGTGAAAGGTTACATAAGACTTGCTTATTGTTTTGTATCAATTTTGTGATAATAGTAGAGAACAACAAAAACACCTTCATTGAGAAGTTGGACAAGAATAACTACCCATCATGGAATTTTCATGTGACAAACTTCCTTATTGAAAAAGGCCTCTTTCAGTTTGTTTCAGGTAAAGAAAATGAGCCAAAGCTAAGTGAGTATTTTCTATGAATACAAAGGCATGGAAGCTTCAACTCAAGTAAGATCTGAATACTTTGAAGAAAGAGAAAATCTCTTTCAATGAGTATTTTTGAAGATGAGGAGCATTGTAAATACTTTGGCAATGATTGATGCAATGCCTGATGATAATGATCTATTATCATCTACTTTAGGTGGTCTTAAAATAATGAAAAGGCTTGGAACTTGTTTATTACTTCTATGTATGTACAAAAGCCATTTCTAGATTTTGATGAGTTGGTTTTTGTCATGATCACTAAAGAGATCAATATGTAAGCTGAATCATTTTTTTTTAAATGTGAATATATCCAAGTATTCTACTCTAGTTCAAGAAGGGGATGTGGCAAGTCCTCTTCAAGAGGTCGTGGTATGGGACATACTGGTGATAACCAACAAAACAAGTTAAACCATTAGTTTGGTGATATGCAAGTCTCAAAAGTCCGTTGCAACTTTAGAGGCAAGGGGAAATCTAGAGAAAGAGGTGGATGGTAGAACAATAGATATTCTAGTAGATCTAATATCTTTTGTCATTATTGTGTCAAAATAGATCATATTATAGCCCATTGCTATACTAAGAAGGATGGTATCCATAGTGGTAAATTGCAAAACAACTGGGAAACTATGCATCATCTTCATGATAGAATTAAAACAAAAATGAGCATATATTTGTCATGTAGTATATGATGAATGTTATTATAAAAAAGGAGACGCACGATTATGTATAGTATGTTGATTTAGGTGCATCTAATCATATAACCAATGATACTAAATGGCTTGGAGAGATGTAAGATTTACAAAATTCAAGTTATGTACACACATGTTGTTGAGATTCAGAGAGACAGAGATAGAGAGTGAGGAGCAAGCATGCTCTCATCTTCTTCATTCATTCATTCTATCATTACCGCACACAAAGAGTAAGTGTACACAATAGTACTAAGGTCCGTAGGACCATTCACACTAGGTCTAAGACCACTGACTTATTTAATGTCTCACACTTGCTGATACAGCTGGACAAGACTAACGTCGGGGTCACACATACTATGAGCTTGATATTCTAGCACTCCCCCTCAAGGTCAAATCATTTGATGAAATCCAAGTAGCTGTCTAAAACTACTGAACTTATCTTTACCCAAAGACTTGGTAAAGATATCTACAACTTGTTCATTAGTCTTTACATGCATAAGATCTACTCTCCTTGCAAGAACCATCTCTCTGATAAAATGGTAGTGTACCTCTATGTGTTTTGTCCTGGCATGGTAAATTGGTTTCGTTGCCAGGAGTACACTACTGAGATTGTCACATAATAAGGTCACTGGAGCATCCACGTGAATATCCAAATCAGCCATAATCTTGAGCAGCCATGAAATCTCACATGTTGCCAATGCAGCACCCCTGTACTCTGCCTCAGTGCCAGACAATGCAACCGTTGGTTGCTTCTTGCTGCTCCAGCTGATTATGCCACTTCCAAAGCCAAAAGCATAACTACTCGTAGATCTGCGATCATATGAGCATCTTGCCCAATCCGCATCTCTGTATCCAATTAGTTTCAAGGGCTTATCTCTCATATAGAATAGACCATAATCTACAGTGGGTTTAACATATCTCATAATCCGCCTAACAACATCCAAATGTGGCTTCCTGGGCTTCTACATAAACTGACTTATAAGCCCAACAGCATAACTCAAATCCGGCCTAGTGATGGTCAAGTAGATCAGACTTCCAACCATCTGCCTATACATAGTCACATCCTGAATTTCAGCTCCAGTGCTAATGTCCAGCTTGACATTCTCATCAAGGGGTGTATCCAATGGTTTGCATTTAGCTGTGCCATACTTCTTCAGCATTTCCATGGCATAATGTTTCTGCATCAGCCATAAACCATTTTCATCCTTGATTACCTCAATACCCAAAACGTATTTCAATTCACCTAGATCTTTCATGTCAAATTCAGATTTCAGCATCTTCATTACATGCTGTATTCCCAAGTCATCATCACCAACGATTATCAAGTCATCAACATATATGACCAGTACTACTAAGCCACTGTCAGTATTCTTTGTAAATAAGCTGTGATCAGCCCTACCAACAGTAAATCCCAACCTTTGGAAGTAGTTTACTGATCCTAGCATGCCAAGCTCTTTGAGCCTACTTCAGCCCATACAATGTCTTTTTTAGCTTGCAAACATAATGCTGAAAATCAAGGTAAACATGCCCTTCTGGCTGAACCATGTAGACATCCTCTACTAAGTCACTGTTAAGAAATGCATTCTTAACGTCCATCTGTTGTAATTTCCACCCTCTAGCAGCAGCCAAGGCAATCACAGTGTGTATGGTTGAGATCTGTTGAGATATCGAGCTCCACTCATGATACGCCAGGGTGACCGTTGTTTATTTATGTCACCGACTTGTCAGTTGCAGACGCGGTTGGTACACCGCCCATGAATAATAGCTACATGATAGCTATCCTTATCTACTCTAGTTCGTGGCTCAGTTAGTATGCCACCTTAGTTAGTTGAGTTTGGTTTGAGACCCATATATAGGGTTCTTCTATTTCTTTGTACAAGAGTTCTTTTGGCTTACACAACTAAGAAGAGGAAAACTGTTTTCAGCCTCCACCCTTGTGTGTCTTCCCCCATTGTGCAAGCAAGAAAGCTTCAAGCGAGACTCCTTCCTTCTCTCCCACAATCTTGACATGGTATCAGAGCCTTGTTCGTGGTAAGGAGCTCAAGAAAGCAAGCCAAGCTCGCGGTGTTCTGGTAAGAGGAGCAGTGTTGCTTTCATTTTCTGTTTCGGGAGCAGATCTCTGCAGGTAGCACAGCCGGAAATTGCAGGAGTGCATTGTCTCAGGTTGAGACGCCCTTCGCGGTGCAGCAAGAGGGCAGTATATGCTGCGGGAGAGGGCTTTAGCCCATGACGACCTTGTTTTTTTGATTTGAGGCCATTTCGGGGCCTGTTTTACAGACGGAAGTTTTCTGCACGCACTCAGGAAAAGGCCCAGTTTTATGCTGTGCAGCCACTGTTCTACAGGTCGGTGAATAGTTACTGTAAAAATTGCTTTGTATGCTTGTACGCAGAGACATTGGGAGTTACAGAATCATCCCTGTTGCCTGTTGATGCAAAATCGTCACTAGGAAGTGACTGTGTGGTCAAATACCACTTTCGCCAGTTTTGCAGATTTTCCCTTGTGAGGGTGAAGCTGTGGTTTTTGCAGTGACAGAATTTTTTGCAGTCTTCTGTAATGGCATCTGATTCTCTTTCACAGATTGTCACTGAAAAGCTTGACAAGAACAACTTCCAGGCATGGAAGTTTAGAATGACGAATTTCCTTATGGGAAAAGGATATTGGGAATTTGTTGCAGGAAATGAAGAAGAACCAGTTCTTCCTGATGTTCCCAATCAACAACAAATGCAGGCATTTAAAACATGGCATGAGAGAGCCAGGAAAGTTATGTACTGGCTGTCTATCAGCATTTCAGACTCTATGATTGTGCATATTCAGGATGCAAGTACGCCAAAGGAGGCATGGGATACTTTGTCAAAAATGTATAGCACAAATACGCAAGCCAGGAAAATGCAGCTCAAGCAAGAGTTGCACAATGTGCAAAGAGAAAATATGAGCATCAACGACTACCACATGAAGGTGAAGAAGATTGCAGATGCACTTGCTTCCATTGGGTCGCCAGTGGAAGATGATGATTTAGTTTCTGTGACCTTGAATGGTCTAGGAAAGGATTATGCACAGTTTCGGACATCCATTTCAGTTCGTGAAAGATTTCCTGATTTTGAGGAGTTGATTGCTCTTCTAATTTCTGAGGAGCAGAGAAGTGGTGGTGCATCTTCTTCAGGAGGAACTTCAAAAGAAGCTGTCTTCTACTCAAATGCTGGAAGAGGTAGAGGCAGAGGTAGAGGAGGCCGATTTGGAGGCCGTGGTAGAAATCAGAATATGCAGCAAACTCAAGAAAACCAGTCCTATGGAGGAGGACGTGGTAACTCTAGAGGCAGGGGGAGCCAAAGAGGTCGTGGTGGATGGCAAAGAGGTCAAAATGGAAACAGTAATGTTGAATGCTACTACTGTGGCAAAATGGGTCATATGGCTAAAGACTGCTATAAAAAGCAGAATGACATCATGAATGGAAAACTGCAACAAGGGAATTATGCATCTTCTAGTAGACAGGGTGATGACAGAAATGAGCATTTGTTCATGGTGCAGCACATGAACAATTCTGTGACAAGTGCAGAAGAAAGCAATGATGTATGGTATGTTGACTCAGGTGCATCAAACCACATGACAGGTCATGCAGAATGGATGGAGGATGCAAGGAAAATGGAAAAACCAGGATTTGTGGAGACTGGTGATGATACTGCACATCCTATTGTGCAGATTGGAAAAATTCCCTTGTCTATGCAGGATGGGAGAAAGAAATACCTGTCCGATGTATTTCATGTCCCGAATATCACCAAGAATCTGGTTTCTGTCGGTCAAATGGTTGAACAGGGCTTGCAGGTCAGATTTAATCCTCATGGATGCTTTGTTGAGGATATGAAAAATAAAGGTCGCTTGATAGCAAAAGGAAAGAAGAAGGGCAGAATGTTTACGTTGGATGCAGACATGTCTGAATTGAGTGCAGCAATGTTTGCACATGGGACCGGTGTAGTTGCAGATATTGATATCTGGCATAAACGCATTGGTCATGTTAATGTACAGCGACTTAAATCAATGCAGGCCCAAAATATTGTTGCAGGTTTGCCAAAATTCAAGGTTGCAGAAATGCATAAGGTATGTGAAGCCTGTCAGTTTGGAAAACAGGCAAGGAAACCATTTTCTAGACATGTTCAAGAGAGTGAGAAGCCATTGGAATTAATCCACTCTGATGTGTGGACTACTAAAGCTGCATCTCTTGGAGGCTGTCATTATTTTGTCACTTTTATTGATGACTATAGTAGAAAAGTTTGGGTGTATTTTATGAAAAAGAAAAGTGAAGTTTTTGGGTATTTCAAAACCCTTAAAGCTATGGCTGAAAAAGAAACAGGTCTGCAAATAAAATGCCTAAGGTCAGATGGAGGGGGAGAGTACCTCTCAAATGAGTTTGCAAAGTTCTTGCAGGAGCATGGCATAAAGCAGCAATATTCATGCAGTTATACCCCACAACAAAATGGAATTGCAGAAAGGAAAAACAGGCATATTGGAGAGGTATCTCGTGCCATGCTCAATGAAAAAGACTTGCCAGATTTTTATTGGGCTGAAGCAGTTGCTACATCAGTCTACATAATGAACAGGACTCCCACTGCAGCAATACATGGAATGACTCCAGAGGAGAGGTATACTGGTAGGAAACCAGATATTTCTCATTTGAAAATTTTTGGTTGCATTGCCTATGTACATGTGCCAGATGAGTTGAGATCCAAGTTGGATCCAAAAGTTGAAAAGTGCATCTTTATTGGTTACTCTCTGCAGCAAAAAGGGTATAGATGCTATAACCCTTCTACTCGTAAGTTTACAGTGAGCAGAGATGTTGTTTTTGATGAGATGAGTAGCTGGTATAAACCAGTAAATGTGATTGATGATGTAGATGCACAAAATGGTAATGCTGCACAGAATTCACAGCAGCAGTCACAAAATATTAGTGGACCTGGAGCGTCCTCTAGCAGTGGTTCACATTCTTCGCCATGGACAGGCAGATTGAGATCAGGAGAATCTTCTCAAAGCAATGCAGATAGTGGTATGCAGGTATCACGAAAAGGAAAAGAGAAGGTTGATCAGCCCATGGTTGATGTGAATGCAGGTCACTCTTATGTGGATGGTGAATCTAGTGGCTCAGAACAGAGCATTGATGATGAGTTGGGTATTCCTTCTATTGTTACACCTGGAGTAAGGAAGACCAGGGATGTTTTGAGAGCACCTGGGAGTGAACCCACTTTGCGCAGGTCTACCAGAGTTAGGTATCCTGTGGATAGGCTGAAATATGATGGATTTACAGCCATTCACTATGCATATATGGTCAAAGTGATACAGGAACCAGAACCCACTTCTTTTGAGCAAGCCATGGGAAAAGAAAAATGGGAGAAAGCCATGGATGAAGAAATGGATGCCTTGGAAGCAAATGCTACATGGGAGTTAGTACCTTTGCCTAAAGGTAAGAATGCAATTGGCTGTAAGTGGGTTTATAAGGTGAAGCACAATGCAGATGGTTCTGTGAACAGATACAAGGCAAGATTAGTAGTCAAGGGGTATGCATAAACATATGGCATTGACTATGAAGAAACATTCAGTCCAGTTGCAAGGATGGCAACTGTAAGAGCAGTCATTGCTATGGCTGCATCAAAGGGATGGTCTTTACATCAGATGGATGTAAAGAATGCCTTCTTGCATGGTGATTTGCAAGAAGAGGTCTATATGGAGCAGCCACCAGGATATGTGCATGCTGTTCATCCTGAGTTTGTTTGCAGGTTGAAGAAAGCCTTGTATGGCTTGAAGCAAGCACCTAGAGCATGGTCTGACAAGATAGGACAGTATCTTGTCACTATTGGCTTTCAGATTTCCAAGGCAGATTTCTCACTTTATGTGAGAAAAACAGAGAAAGGTATTATGCTACTTGTCATTTATGTTGATGATTTGATTATGACAGGTGACAGTGATGAAGATATCCTTCATGTGAAAATGCTATTGAAGCAGAAGTTTGAGATGAAGGATTTGGGAGAGCTGCGTTATTTCTTGGGCATTGAGGTGATTAGATCACCAAGTGGGATACAGCTCTTGCAGAGGCAGTATGGATTGGACATGCTGTCCAAATATGGGATGACAGGCTGTAAGCCTATTTCAGTTCCTTTGGAGCAGAATGTGAAGCTGAGCACAGATGCAGGTGAGCTTCTAGAAGACCCTACTATGTACAGACGCATAGTAGGAAGTTTGATTTATATGACTATTACCAGGCCAGATTTGAGTTATGCTGTTGGATTGGTAAGTCAGTTTATGCAGGCTCCAAGGAAACCACATTTGGATGCAGCTAGACGCATACTCAGGTATGTGAAGTCCACATTGCAGTATGGACTATTTTATGAGACTGGGGTTCAGATACAGTTGCATGGATACACTGATGCTGATTGGGCTGGTAGTATTTCTGATAGACGATCTACCAGTGGATATGTGTTCTCTTTTGGGAGTGCTGCAGTCACTTGGAGCAGCAAGAAACAGCCTACAGTTGCCTTGTCGAGCACAGAGGCTGAGTACAGGGGTGCAGCAATGGCTGCATGTGAGGTAGCTTGGTTGCATAAGCTACTTTATGATATGCATCAGTCTACAGATGGACCAGTTGTCATTTATTGTGACAACATGAGTAGTATACACTTGGCAAATAACCCAGTCTATCATGCTAGAACAAAGCACATTGAGGTGCATTATCACTATGTGCGAGAGAGGGTTTTACTAGGTCTTATTGATCTACTTTATGTCAGCACAGAGGATCAGGTAGCTGACATATTTACGAAGGCATTGGGCGCAGAGAAGCTGCGCAAGTTCAGAGACCTGCTTGGTGTGCAGGAATTGGGATTGAGCTCGAGGGGGAGTGTTGAGATATCGAGCTCCACTCGTGATACGCCAGGGTGACCGTTGTTTATTTATGTCACCGACTTGTCAGTTGCAGACGCGGTTGGTACACCACCCATGAATAATAGCTACATGATAGCTATCCTTATCTACTCTAGTTCGTGGCTCAGTTAGTATGCCACCTTAGTTAGTTGAGTTTGGTTTGAGACCCATATATAGGGTTCTTCGATCTTGGCAACAGGGCTGAATGTTTCCTCATAATCAAGTCCATACTGTTGGGCATACCCATTAGCAACCAGCTTGGCTTTGTATCTTTCCACACTGCCATCCAACTTATATTTGATTTTGTAAACCCATTTGCAACCAATGGTCTTTTTCCCTTCAAGCAGTGGCATAATATCCCATGTCTTATTTTCAACCAAGGCATTCATTTCTTCATCCATGGCTGCACACCAGTTCTCATTTTCCACTGCTTCAACATATGTACCTGGTTCTTTGATCTCCATCACTTTTGTCATGTAAGCATAATGCTTTGCAGTGTAGCCACTATATGTCAACCTATCAATAGGATATCTAACTCTCTATGAGCGTCTAAGCTGAGGTGCACTACTCGATTCCCCTCTCTCATGAGGTGGAATGTACTTGCTCTGCCATGCGCCAAGTGTATAGATAGTCGGAATACCAAGTTCACTGTCAAAGTGTCAGTAGACTCATATCTAGAAGTCATTCTACCAGGTGTCATCATCCCAGATACATCCTCATTAACTTTCTCTTTTCCTTTGTCTGCGACATCATATCTTCTCCTCACTTACATACTGGTGTCAGTGGACAGTGAGCTCCTCAATCTCCCTGTCCATGGGGATATTGTCTGACTACTAGGTCCTGTCATAGCAGTGCTCTGCTGCATATCAATTGTAGATACATGAGTGGAAGGCATATCCGATGGCACTATTGCCGGTGATACATACCAAGAACCCATCTCATAAAAAATAACATCCCTGCTCACCAAGGTCTCCCTGGTAGAGGGATCATAGCATTTGTATGCCTTCTTCTCCTATGAATATCCAATGAAAACACACTTATGCACTTTTGGATCCAGCTTCTTCCTTTTTTCATCTGGAATATGCACATAAGCAAGACAACCAAAGACTTTCATGTCACTTACATCCAGCTTATAGCCATACAGCTTCTCAAACAATGTCATCTCATGAATACCTGTAGTGGGAATCTGATTCAAGATATACATGGCTATCATAACAGCCTCAGCCAAATAATAGAGCGGCATCTTCTTCTCATTCATCATGGCACGAGCAGCTTCCATCAAGACCCTGTTCTTTCTTTCAGCTACTCCATTCTGCTGAGGAGTGTAGCTGCAGGTAAGCTGCCTGCATATGCCATTTCGAGCCAAAAATTTGTTAAAATCATTTGATACATACTCCCCACCACTATCTGATCTTAAGCAAGAGATATAACAGTCAAATTCCTTTTCACCCTGCTTTTTAAACTACTGAGAAATAGCAAACACCTCATCCTTTGTCTTTAGAATGTAAACCGAAGTATAGCGACTGTAATCATCAATGAATGTCACATAATACTTCGAGCCGCCCATGGATGCATTATGGGCTAGCCCCCAAGCATCAGAGTGCACTAACTGCAGCCGACGTGTACTCTGCCTTACATGCCTGACAAATGGCAATCTCGACTGCTTACCAAACTAGCAAGCATCACATACATGACCAGTGTCTGAATATTGGAACTTGGGTAAACTTGTAACAAGCTATTTTTTCTGCATAATTTTCAACCTTTGCAAATTTACATGCCCCACTCTCTTGTGCCAAATTTCCAAGTCTGTGATAGTGCCAGAACCATGGGCAAACATAGCTGAATTCAGCTCTGGCAAGGTACCATCAACAGTAAACATTCTGCCATTCCTGTGACCGCGAGAGCTATCAACTTGCATCCATTACCAAACTCTTCAATAAAGCAACCATGCTTGTTGAATCTAACCTGCAAGTTCTGCTCCATCATCTGACCAACAGACAGTAGGTTCTTCATAATCCAAGGAACATGTAATACATCATGCAAATTTTTCTTTCAACCATCATGAACCACAAGAGGCACTTTGCCTTTATGCTCAATGCTATGCTGAGTGTCATCACCTGTACAGACATAGCCATTTTTTTAAGCCACCATATCAGTGAACCAATCACCATGAGGAGTCATATAGTTCGATGCCCCTGAATCAATGTACCAAACTACATCATCAGTGCATTTTTCAGCAACTTTGTCTTTTACATACTGCATGGCAAACAATCTATCTCCTGAAGTATCATCTGCCTCACTAGATGTAGCAAAATGCCCATGTTGTTTGCCTTTCTGATTGCCCTGCTTCTTCCAGCAGCCCTTGGCAATATGCCCATACTTCCCGCAGTAATGACAATCCTTATCCTTGTTCGGATTGTCAAATGGATGCTGCTGTTGCCAGAAGCCTCTACCTCTAGGGCTAGATCTCCCCCTGCCTCTAAAGTTTCCACCACTTGCATTTGATACATGCTGGTTGTTATTGCCATAGGATGCATTTTGCTGGCCTCCTCTGCCAAATCCATAGCCTGTACCATGGTTTCCACGGCCATGTTGATTGGAGTAGAAAACTGCATCCTTGTTTTTAGAACTGCTAGATCCTACAACCAAACCAAGATTAACCTCTTCATGGATAAGCAATGCAACCAGCTCATTGAAATCAGGCATTTTAGCCCGTATAGACACAGAAGTGTCAAAAGACTTATACTCAGGCCCCAAGCCATTCAAGGTCACAGCAACCATGTCTTCATCTTCAACATGTGAACCAACAGATGCCAACTGATCCGCAATGGTCTAACCTCCGTGACATAATCTTGTATAGATTTTCTCTTCCTCTCCATGTTGTTGAACTTCTGCTTCAACTGTATCTTCCTAGCACTTGTGGTTGTGCCATAATACTTGACCAAAATGTCCCATGCATCCTTAGGAGAGCTGCAGTTCATTATCTGCATTACCATGGCATCTGAGATACATAAAGAGAGCCAGTGCAAGACTCTACGAGCTCTTTCTGTCCAAGCTCGGTGTAATCATTTTTTATCAGTTGTAGGTCGATCTGGAGCTTAGGTTCAGCTTCCACTCCAGTCACCGACTCCCAATAGCCTTTCCCTATTAAGAAGTTCTCCATGCGAAACTTCCATATGGCATAATTGTTACTGTCAAGCTTTTCCCGCACTATGTCGGTTATGTTGTCAGTCCTTTCTGCATTTTCCATGTTGTACCAGACACTATTTAGTCACTGCCTGACTTCCTGCAAGCCAACAAGTATGACTAACCAAGTTCAATCCCCAACTATTTATGACAATTTTCTACAATTAATTGCAGTAAAAAACCAGGGTATTTTAGCCCAATGATAGCTTCAAATAGTCCACAAATTAGTGGTCTAACTCATAAGTATACCAGTCAAGACATATGCTTTGGAGTTGCTTCAGCTTAACCTCCTGCAACCTCACTGCCAGGATAAATACATACAGTCTAAGAACTGTAAAGTGTTAGTGACCAACAGCTTATTCAAAGCCAAAACTGAGTCATATACATATCATACATATCCCAAACCTTCATAGACAACTGCTAGTACATGTAGCAGTCCAAGCATAACCATACAGGCACTAAACAGTGCATATCCAGCAAGTATAGGTGTCGAACTTCATGCTCATAGATTGCATTCAGCAAATAAAATGTCAAACCAAGATGTATTTCAGCCCAGGAGATCCTCAAACCACTTCATACACATGCCACTGTGTGTACAGGTCAATACATGACCAAACAAGCATCCGCAGACACTCTATCTGTAAGAGGCAATGTCATATAATGCATTCAATGTTTATGACCAGCCAATACCCTGTGAAAACATTTGTTTCCAGAATCATACTTTAGTTTTTAAGAGCTTCCAATTCTCATATCAATGCATATAGCATTCAACATTCATATCCCGTATCATACAACTCCTTGTAGGTAACAGAAGGCATGTACTTCTTCAAGGCCAATGAGTATATATTATTGACAGTTTTCAACATGTCATTGACTTTCCAAAATTGAGCATTTCAGTCAATAACTTCAATCCACAACCATGTCAGACAATGCATATAGTTCCCAGAGCATATATATGCTTCAACAAGTTCTCCTAAGCATGCCAAGAAGCTCAAGGCTCTTGAGTAGAGTCAAGTGTATGCTGTACACTCACTAATTATAGTAGGTCTTCACTATTTTCAGATCTGTGATCAACTGTCATAGCTCATAAATGAGCTATACACCATGGGTTAGCATTCGAGGACAATAAACCATCTTCCAGTGATGATTCAGCAAGCATTTAAGTGCTCCATTCCATTCCAATGTGCTTATTCAGCTAGCATATGTAGATCAGCAAACTGGCGCAGTTTGTGTGGACTAATCTGGGCTTCTCCTTATTCACACTGATGGCCACTTCACTGTAGATCCACTCAATGATGACCAACCAAGCCTTTACAAGGCTTCAGACAAGTCTTGGCACACTCTCCTTCAAGTATACTGAAGATGCATTCAATACATACCTCTGCAGAAACAATGACAGTCAATCCTTTTACACAGCAAGTCTTTTTCCTTTAATCTCCAGGTCTTCTTCCATAATGTTATTCTCCATAGAGCCCAGTCATGGGTGCTCTGATACCATGTTGAGATTCAAATATACAGAGACAGAGAGTGAGGAGCAAGCATGCTCTCATCTTCTTCATTCATTCATTCTATCATAATCACACACAAAGAGTAAGTGTATACAATAGTACTAAGGTCCGTAGGACCATTCACACTGGGTCTATGACCACCGACTTATTTAATGTCTCACACTTGCTGATACAGCTGGACAAGACTAATGTCGGTCACACATACTATGAGCTTGATATTCTAACACATGTGACGATTTATGCCACTCAATTTCACACATCAAAAAAATTTATTTATTCTTATATGATTGTCTAGACAAGTTTTTATTAGATATATTACATTTGCCATCCATCACAAAGAATATAGGGTTTTTCGGTCAAATGGTAGAGCAAAGGTTGTAGGTTTGATTCAATGCAAAAGGTTTTTTTATGGAAGATTTTAATTATAAGTGTAGATTGGTTGAAAAAAGAAGTAGAGTTGGTCACATGTTTACTTTAGATACTAGAATTCATATTGTAAATGCTACTATATATGCTAAAGACAAAGGAGTGGTTGCATAAATTAAAATATGACACAAACGTATTGGATATGCAAATGTGCAAAGGCTGAAATTAATTCATTCCAAAGGGTCGGTTATAAGGTTTCTTGCTTTTAGAGTTGCAAAATTTCATAAAGTGTGTGAAGCATGTCAATTTGATAAGTAGGGAAGATAACATTTTTTGCATGATAGAGATGTGAGCATGAATATACTTCATGTTATGCAAACATATGTTTAGGAGTCTACACAACATATTTCTTGGTGGCAACAAATATTTATTGCATTTATTTATGATTGTTAAGAAAGCTATGGGTATATTCATAAAGGAAAAAATGGTTATATTTGAGCACTTCAAACCTTTCAAGGCTGTTATTTAAATAAAAATATGCTTGAAAGTTAAGTACTTAAGGTCAGATGGAGAGAGAGAGTACCTCTCTAATGAGTTCAGTGACTTCTTGAGGTTTCATGGGATAAAAGATAGTTTACTTGTAGGTATACCCCATAGCAAAATAGGATTGCAAAAAGGAAAAATAGTCATCTTGTAAAAGTTGCACAAATATTGATGGCTAAAAAGAATTTATCAAAACATTTTTTGCCTGAAAGCTATTCATATTGTGATCCAAAGGTTGGAAACTATGTTTTCATTAGATGCTCTTTAGATTAAAGAATGTATCACTATTATAACCTTGTCATAGGTGAGTTCAAAGTGAGAAGGGATGCTATTTTTTATGAGATGAGCAATTGATATACATCTACTAGTGATGCATTAGAGGATCATGATCATGATCATGATAGTTATGTGCAAAAAGTAAGTCAAGAATCACAAAGTTTTAGTGGACCAAAAACATTATCTACTACTACATCTAGTCTACCCTTGTTCTAGGAGACTAAGGAGCAATCCCACATCTTTAGGTGCATCTGCTAGTATTGCAAGTAAAGACAAAGGGAAGAAGAAAGCATTAGATGGTAATGATGCATCTACTAGTTATATGGAGTTTGATGGAGATTCCAGTGATTCAGATAGTTTGGATGATGATCTTGGTATTTCTTCCATCAAAACACATATATTGTAAAAGTATATGGTAATATAAAGGCTCCACCAAGTGATCCAATAGTATGGAGATCTAGCAATATTAGATACCTTGTAAAAATATTTGATTTTGAAGGTTATATAGCTCACCATTATGCTTATATGATGAAAGTGGTTGAGAATATTAAGCCCACTTATTTTGAAGGGGATGTTGTTGGTCATGCTCATTGGGATATAGCAATGGATGAGGAGATGGTTGCATTAGAGGCCAACAAGACTTGGGATCTACTATCATTGCTTAAGGGCAAGAAAGCTATTGGTTGTAAGTGGGTCTACAAATTTAAGCATAAAGCAAATGGGTTTTATTAGTAGGTATAAGCCTAGACTGGTTGTTAAAGGATATGCTCAAACATATAGCATAGATTATGAAGAAACATTCAGTCTAGTTACTAAGATCACAACTACTACATGTGTGATTGTGCAAGATGGCTTGGATATATTGTCCAAGTATGGTATGACAACATGTAAGCCTCTTTCAATGTTGTTGGAGCAAAATGTGAAGTTGCATGCTGATGTTAAGGATGAAATAGAAGACCCTACTATCTTTAGGAGGATAGTAAAGAGTTTAATTTGTGTGACTATCACAAGTCCAAACTTGAGCTATGGTATTGGCCTTATGAGTTAGCTTATACAAATGGCTAGAAAGCCTCATTTGGATGTAGTTAGAGGCATATTGTGGTATGTTAAGTCCACTTTGTTAAGACTTCAAGCTCGATCTTCTATCTTTGGTATGACTGTACCCGACACTTTAGGATGTCCACCTGTACCACATGCTAACATTGAATAAGTCGGTGGTTAGGACTTAGTTGTCTTTGTTGTGAATAGTCCTTGAGACCTTAGGTTGTTAACAGTCATTTGAGTTATATGTGAGTATGGATAATGGATGTGTGTGAGAGCACACAGCTCTACACTGTTGGCTTCAACCCTTGTCTCTGTCTCTGATTATTGACATGGTATCAGAGCACCCATGACTGGGCTTTGTGGAGTGCATGCGGGAAGAAGACCTGAAGAATGAACTGCCAAGGTTGAAGAGAACAAAGGACTGACTGTCATTTTCCTTCATTGTCTATGCTACAAGGTAGGCATTACCATTGTGACTTGTCATTGCTTGAAGAGGGATTTGTGACTTGGTTAACACATTGGATAGGCTTCATTGAGCAAATTTGAGTGCTTGATAATCATCGTTATCTTCACCACGTGCTGCTGGAAGAGCTTGACAGGCTACGTGAACTGCGCTTGTATGCAGGCTAAATGCATTGGTTGTACTTCATGCTAATGCTTGGTCACAAACTGATCTATAACTTATAAACAAGCCTTGGCAAGGTTGCTAAAGACTTGTGGCATGCTAATGCTTGACTAGGAATGATATATGAGCTGTGAGAGTTGATTGCAGATCTGAAATTTGTCCCAAACTATTGTAGATAGAGAGTATTCAGCAGGTATATGACTTTGGAAAGAGCCTTGAGCTCATAGACATGCCCAAAAAGGGTCTATTGAAGTACATACATGCTAATGCAAACATATATCTTGGATGTTTTGCTTGTAAGCTGAAGATTACTGATCAAGTATACTCAGATCTGAAGCATTTATCTTGGCTAGAAACTGTCAAGAATTTGTGGACAGCAAGCACTACTTAGTCCACTACTTGGCCCTAAAGGGTTATGTACTTCATGACATGGTATATCTCTTACAAATGCTTTTAGCACTGACAAGGGAGTTGAATGCAAATGGTTGCAGCTAGAATTAGTTGTGCTACAATTGTCTTGGCTGTTTATAAATAGTGAATACTTTGTATGCCACTTACTCCTGAAGACAGGATACTCTTAGGTATTGGCAGGGTTATGCATTGGCTTCCATTTGTTGTGGCATATGGATATGATACCTTGAGGGTATTGTGGACTAAAATACATTGTCTTTGGCCTGTTCTTGGCTGACTGAAATTTGCAGGTAGAATACTCTGCACTTGTACTTGCAGTACATGATGTATTCAGTGTCAGATTGACATGCTTGGAACCCCATATGCAGGGATAGATCTCTAAACTATTGTAAGTGTTTTTGGGACATGTACCCTCTATGTTGAGCTAAAAAAGGAGCTATTGTTTACTGTCATTTTCAACCTACAAACTGCTTTTCTGTACATGAACAGGTTGCTCAAATATATGCTAGTTTTGCATTGAATGCAGTCCATATATGCAAGCTGCAATACCTAAGTGATTGCCAACTGTTAGGAGGTGATTGTACTGTTGTTTTTAGGCTAAAGAACTAACTGTCTGAGCATACAGAGTGCTGGAAACTATCATAAAAAGTTGCAGGCTGAAATTGAACTGTTTGGAAGACTTTGGCTTGTAGGTAATCAGGCAGAGTCTAGAACATGGCAAATGTAGAAAGGACAGACAACATAACCCAGATAGTGGGGGAAAAGCTTGACAGTAGCAATTATGCCATATGGAAGTTCTGCATGGAGAACTTCTTAATAGGGAAAGGCTATTGGGAGTTGGTGACTGGAGCGAAAGCTAAACCTGAGCTGCCAGATCGACCTACGGCTGATCAGAGATGATTACACCGAGCTTGGACAGAAAGAGCTTGTAGAGTCTTGCATTGGCTCTCTTTATGTATCTCAGATGCCATGGTAATGCAGATAATAAACTGCAACTCTCCTAAGAATGCATGGGACATTTTGGTCAAGTATTATGGCACAACTTCAAGTGCCAGGAAGATACAATTGAAGCAGAAGTTCAAAACATGGAGAGGAAGAGCAGATCTATACAGGATTATGTCACGAAGGTTAAGACCATTGCAGATCAGTTGGCATCTGTTGGTTCACAAGTTGAAGATGAAGACATGGTTGCTGTGACTTTGAATGGCTTGGGGCTTGAGTATAAGTCTTTTGACACTTCTGTGTCTGTGTGGGCTGAAATGCATGATTTCAATGAGCTGGTTGCATTGCTTATCCATGAAGAGGTTAAGCTTGGCTTGGCTACAGGATCTAGCAGCTCTAAAAACAAGGATGCAGTTTTCTATTCCAATCAATGCGACCGTGGAAACCATGGTAGAGTCTATGGATTTGGCAGAGAAGGCTAGCAAAATGCATCCTATGGCAATAACAACCAGCAGGTATCGAATGCAAGAGGTGGTGGAAACTTTAGAGGCAAGGGGAGATCTAGTCCTAAAGGTAGAGGCTCCTGGCAATAGTAGCGTCTATCTAACAATCCGAACAAGGATAAGGATTGTCATTACTGCGGGAAGTATGGGCATATTGCCAAGGACTACTGGAAGAAGTAGGGCAATCAAAAAGGCAAACAACATGGACATTTTGCTACATCTAGTCAATTATATGATACTTCAGGAGATAGATTGTTTGCCATGTAGTATGTAAAAGACAGAGTTGCTGAAAAATGCAATGATGATGCAATTTGGTACATTGATTCAGGGGCATCAAACCACATGACTCCTCATGGTGATTGGTTCACTGATATGGTGGCTAAAAAACATGGCTATGTCTGTATAGGTGATGACACGCAGCATAGAATTGAGCATAAAGGCAAAGTGCCTCATGTGGTTCATGATGGCAGAAAGAAAAATTTTCATGATGTATTGCATGTTCCTTTGATTACGAAGAACTTACTATCTATTGAGCAGAACTTGCAGGTTAGATTCAACAAGTATGGTTGCTTTATTGAAGAGTTTGGCAATGGATGCAAGTTGATAGCTCGTGGCCACAAGAATGGAAGAATGTTTACTCTTGATGCTACCTTGCCAGAGTTGAATTTAGCTATGTTTGCCCATGGTTCTGGCACTATCAGAGATTTGGAAATTTGGCACAAGAGAGTGGGGCATGTAAATTTGCAAAGGCTGCAAATTATGCAGAAAAAATAGCTTGTTACAGGTTTACCCAAGTTCCAATATTCAGATATTGGTCATGTATGCGATGCTTTCCAGTTTGGTAAGAAATCAAGGTTGCCATTTGTTAGTCATGTAAGGCAGAGTACACGTTCATTACAGTTAGTGTACTCTGATGTTTGGGGGCCAGCCCATAATGCATCCATGGGAGGCTCGAAGTATTATGTGACATTCATTGATGATTATAGTCGCTATACTTGGGTTTACATTCTGAAGAAAAAGGATGAGGTGTTTGATATTTTTTAGCAATTTAAATAGCAGTTTGAAAAGGAATTTGACTATTACATCTCTTGCTTGAGATTAGATAGCGGTGGGGAGTATGTGTCAAATGAGTTTGACAACTTTCTGGCTGAAAATGGCATACGTAGGCAGCTTACCTCCAACTACACTCCTCAACAGAATGGGGTAGCTGAAAGAAAGAATAGGGTCTTGATGGAAGTTGCTCATGCCATGATGAATGAGAAGAAGATGCTGCTCTATTATTGGGCTGAGGCTGTTATGACACCCATGTATATCTTGAATCGCACTCCCACTGCAGGTATTCATGAGATGACACCGTTTGAGAAGCTATATGGCTATAAGCCGGATGTAAGTCACATGAAAGTCTTTGGCTGTCTTGCTTATGTGCATATTCTAGATGAAAAAAGGAAGAAGCTGGATCCAAAAGTGCATAAGTGTGTTTTCATTGGATATTCCCAGGAGAAGAAGGCATACAAATGCTATGATCCCTCTACCAGGGAGACCTTGGTGAGCAGGGATGTTATTTTTTATGAGATGGGTTCTTGGTATGTATCACCGGCTACAGTGCCATCCAATATGCCTTCTACTCATGTATCTATAGTTGATATGAAGCAAAGCACTGCTATGACAGGACCTAGTAGTGAGACAATATCCCCATGGATAGGAAGAGTGAGGAGCTCACCGTCCACTAACACCAGTATGTCAAGGAGGGGGAGATATGATGTAATGGACAGCAAAGGAAAAGAGAAAGTTACTGAGGATGTATCTGGGATGATGACACCTAGTAGAATGGCTTCTGGATATGAGTCTACTGACACTTTAGACAGTGAACTTGGTATTCCGACTGTCTATATGCCTGGCGCAAGGCAAAGCAAGTACATTCCGCCTCATGAGAGAGGGGAATCGAGCAGTGCACCATAGCCTAGACACTCACAGAGGGCCAGATACCTTGTTGACAGGTTGACATATAGTGGCTACACTGCAAAGCATTGCTTACATGACAAAAGTGATGGAGATCAAAGAACTAGGTACATATGCTGAAGTAGTGGAAGATGAGAACTGGTGTGCAGCCATGGATGAAGAAATGAATGCCTTGGCTGAAAATAAGACATGGGATCTTGTGCCACTGCCTGAAGGAAAAAAGACCATTGGCTGCAAATGGGTCTACAAAATCAAATGCAAGTTGGATGGCAGTGCGGAAAGGTACAAAGCCAGGCTCGTTGCTAAGGGGTACACCCAACAGTATGGACTTGATTATGAGGAAACATTCAGCCCTGTTGCCAAGATGGCAACCATATGCACTATGATTGCTTTGGCTACTGCTAGAGGCTGGAAATTACAGCTGATGGATGTGAAGAATGCCTTTCTTAATGGTGACTTAGCGGAGGATGTCTATATGGTTCAGCCAGAAGGGTATGTTTAACCTGATTTTCAGCATTATGTATGCAAGCTGAAAAATGCACTATACGGGTTGAAGCACGCTCCGAGAGCTTGGCATGCTAGGATCAATAACTACTTGCAGAGGTTGGGATTTACTATTGGTAGGGCTGATCATAGCCTATTTACAAAGAAGACTGACAGTGGCTTGGTAGTGCTGGTCATATATGTTGATGATTTGATAATCACTGGTAATGATGACTTGGGCATACAACATGTAACGAAGATGCTAAAATCTGAATTTGACATGAAAGATCTAGGTGAATTGAAGTATTTTTTGGGTATTGAGGTAATTAAAACTGAAAATGGTTTATGGCTGGTGCAGAAACATTATGCCATGGAAATGCTAAAAAAGTATGGCATGGCTGAATGCAAACCATTGGATACACCCCTTGATCAGAATGTCAAGTTGGACATTAGCACTGGAGTTGAAATTCAGGATGTGACTATGTACAGGCAGATGGTTGGAAGTCTGATCTACTTGACCATCACTAGGCTAGATTTAAGTTATGTAGTTCGGCTCATAAGTCAGTTTATGCAGAAGCCCAAGAAGCCATATTTGGATGCTGTTAGGCGGATTATGAGATATGTTAAGTCCACTGTAGATTATGTGCTGTTCTATATGAGAGCTAAGCCCTTGAAATTGGTTGGATACATAGATGTGAATTGGGCAAGATGCTCATATGATCGCAGATCTACGAGTGGTTATGCTTTTGGCTTTGGAAGTGGCATGATCAGCTGGAGCAAAGAAGCAACCAACGGTTGCATTGTCTAGTACTGAGGCAGAGTACAGGGGTGCTGCATTGGCAGCATGTGAGATTTCATGGTTGCTCAAGCTTATGGTTGATTTGGATATTCAGATGGATGCTCCAGTGACCTTATTATGTGACAATCTCAGTAGTGTACTCCTGGCAATGAATCCAGTATACCATGCCAGGACAAAACACATAGAGGTACACTACCATTTTATCAGAGAGATGGTTCTTGCAGGGAGAGTAGATCTTATGCATGTGAAGACTGATGAACAGGTTGCAGATATCTTTACCAAGTCTTTGGGTAAAGATAAGTTTAGTGTTTTCAAACAGCTGCTCGGTATACATATACTATCTTGAGCTTGAGGGGGAGTGTTAAGACTTCAAGCTCGATCTTCTATCTTTGGTATGAATGTACCCGACACTTAGGATGTCCAGTTGTACCACATGCTAACATTGAATAAGTCGGTGGTTAGGACTTAGTTGTCTTTGTTGTGAATGGTTCTTGAGACCTTAGGTTGTTAACAGTCATTTGAGTTATGTGTGAGTATGGATAATGGATGTGTGTGAGAGCACACAGCTCTACACTGTTGGCTTCAACCCTTGTCTTTGTCTCTAATTGTTAACACACTTTGCATTATGAAATTTTTAGTGATGCGGGTAAGGATATATAGATGTTTGGATACATAGATGCAAATTAGACTAGTAGCATGTCTAATAGAAGATCTAATAGAAAATTCATGTTTTCCCTTGGTAGTATAGTTGTTATTTGGAGCAACAAAAAGCAACCTCCAATTACTTTAATGAGTATAAGGGTTGAGTAAGTACAGAGGTGCTGCTATGGTAGCATGTGAGGTGATATGGCTGCAAAAGTTATTAGGTGATTTAGATGTGCAGGTAGATTGTCTAGTTGTCATTCATTGTGACAATATGAGTAGCATATAATTGGCTAGGAACCATATGTTTCATGCTAGGAAAGAACACACTGAAGTGTGTTACCACTTTGTGAGAGAGAATATACTTACAAGTGAGGTCAACTTGGTATATGTCAGCACACATAATCAAATAGATGACATCTTTATGAAGGCATTGGGTGGAGAGAAGCTTTCAAAGTTTCAAAGCTTACTTGGAGTTATAGAGATGCATTTGAGCTTGAGGGGGAGTATTGAGATAGCAAGCTCAACACATGCAGACATTGATGATGGACCTCCTATAGGTCCACACATCTACACTTAGCATGTAGGTGGTCATTATGACTCTTACACTGCCATTAACTTATCATTTATTATATTTGGTTTATCACACCTATCTACAACCGGTATAGTTATAGAGCTAGTGGATTAATATAGTCTATTATGCACTATTTGACTTATTAGGCCACTTTTCTTTATGTTTTATCTTATCTATACTTTGTGTATATTGAAAAGTATATGAAAGAAGAAGAAGAAACTATCAAGAAAGCATTATGGCCTCCATTTCTCTTCATGTGTTATTGAGTGAGTTTCCTCTTATGTGTACGGTGTATGTTTGGCATAGTAACTCAAGCAAGTTCCCCCACCATGTAATTCCTAACACTTTCCAATTGAGGGCATTTGCCACCATGTTCTCTTTGCTAGGGTATTATCAATTCTCTAAGTCAAATTTGTTCAAGACTTTGATCCATCTTCTTTGCATCATGTTGAGATATGGCTAAGTGAATATCCACTTTTTAAGGCTGTTATGATCAATTTAATATTCTCCTCCCTGTCGTCGCCAATAGGTGCTTAGGGGGGAAAGAAGATGAATTGGAAAGATGTCGATGATGTGGATGAGGAGGCCATCGATGGTGACAACATAGGTGCAAACAAAGACAACGTGATGGCATTGGAAGGGAGGCAATGACAATGCTGATGAGAAAGAGGAGGGGAAAGGGAGAAGATAATGATGAAGGTAAGGGGGGAGGCCATAGGGCCCACTACCCTCCCCTCCCTTAGAGCATGACGATGCCGACGAGAAAGATGAGGGGAAAGGGAGAAGATGATGATGAAGGTAAGGGGGGAGGCCACAGGGCCCACTACCCTCCCCTCCCTTAGAGCATGACGGCTCCCCCCCCCCCCAATAATACACCACCCTCCTTCATATATAACCCCCCATCATTTTAAAAAAACAGATGAAACCACTTCTCTCCCCCCTTGCTGCGCAGACAAAGAGAGAGAGAGACACAGAGAGAGAGAGAGAGAGAGAGAGAGAGAGAGAGAGAGAGAGAGAGAGAGAGAGAGAGAGAAGAATAATAATACTAATACTCATAATAATAATAATAATAAAGAGAGGTGAGAAGAACAAGAAAGAGAGGTGACAAGAAGAAGAAGAAGAAGAAGAAGAAGAAGAAGAAGAAGAAGAAAAAGAGAGAAAGAGAGAAAGAGAGAAAGAGAGAAAGAGAGAGGGAGGGAGAGAGCCTTTTTGAAGGATCTCATTCTTTTCCCCTCCTTAGAGGGTGACCACACATGATTACCCTTATCCTCATCTCCATGAGCTTATTCCCCTCCCATCGCGATAGAATGAAGTCGTCGGCACATCATCTCTCCGATGAGAGAAAGAGAGAGAGAGAGAGAGAGAGAGAGAGAGAGAGATTTATAAGCTAAAAGTATGGCCCCAAAATGGAGGGAGACAAGCACCAACGGTAATCCCACATCAAACAATGAAGCCACTAGCTAGGGCATTTCTACGAATACGAATACAACGTTGGGTATGGATAATTCATATTCAACTATCTAGGTACTAATTGCCATCTCTGCTATTCATTGAGACATAGGTTATATCACCTTGACATGCGCATGAGTTCATTTTAATAAGTGACATGAAATTATTTTCAATAGTTAATGAACTCGTAGGGATTTTAGGATAACTCTTTTTGTAACCATAGATGACCTTATGTAGATTTATGCATATGACACATTGAGGTTCTCACAAACCCTTGTATCTAAATACAATCATTACATACCAGTGCTACGCAACAAAATCATACATAGCATAAAGAGAATATAAGGTTACTTAAAGGTTATGCACATAGAGGGTGCATGCATGGGAAAGATTATATGAAACATACATCGATGGTATACAAATTGATCTTGCCTTAAAGTCTTGCTAATATCACGATTTATTAGTTCATTGGGATCTTGAAGTTATGCACAACTAGTACAAATAACAATCATTAGGATTAAAACTACGATGCCTTGAGATCCATCCAATAGCGACTATGTTTATCAATCCTATTTGTGGTTGGGCTAGATGCAAACAACATCTCTAGGCCTCAAAGGTAAGGGAAGAACTCAAGGGATTATGAAACCTTGGGATCAAGTACAAACCAATATTTCTAAACTTGTTGGGAAAAAGGTCGGGTTGTCAATCAATGTAAGTGCTCAATAGAATTTACATTCTTGCATAGTTGTATGAGGCCTTAGCATGTTTCATATCCAAAGTGTTAAGTAAATTTTGCATAGAATTGCTTAGATCCCAAGGGGGAGAGAAAATGTGCGATGGGAACATTATCGCAACTATTCTTGCAATGTTTGGGAAACAATACCATTGTTTTCGTTGGTTGATCGAACAACACTCTAAATGATTTTACAATCAACTGATTGTTGGATTGTGGTTTGGATGATTATTCTAAGTGCTTGTGATTGTTGGAAAATTCATGGCAGGGGTCTGTGATGACAAGTTGCAATGGAGATAAAGGAATATCTTCTTGGAAAATGATATCAGGGATGATTGCCTTGATTGTGTTTGATTATTAATTGGATTAATTAAGGAAAGAATGCTTTTGCATGGGTCGATCATCTCCAAGGTCACCTCGTGTTTCAACCTAAGAGGGTACTGCTCAATTCATGAGCCAAAGGTCAAGTAGTAAAAAGGCCAACCACAGAAGTTGTGTCTCACTCCTAGGTCACTTGGGTCAGGTGGAGCTCTAGACAACCCTTGCCTAGTCTAGAATGAAGTTCGAGGCTATCGTGAGCCCAACATTTGTGGCATTGGAAGCTCCTATTCTAGATAATGGATGGAAATTATGGTGCCATGTGATTTGGACTGAGTACTTCTGTTGGGCAGAAGGGGATATATTATTTCTCATGTATGGGTAGGAGACAAAGATTGACTTGAAGATAAGTTAACGAACTTGCTTGTCAAAAGGACTGCTTGCTCTGTATTCATGTCTATGTCATAAATTACACAAAAAAATCCCATTCCCTAAAAGGCCTAATTAAGGAAGCCGATTTTTAATGTCACAAATAAATGTAATAGGACCTAATTAGATAACTAAAGAACACCTATTGAGGTAAGTGGGTGGGCGGAACCCTCGATGGGCCTGTCCTACGGTAGGGTGGTCCTGGATAACTGGGAGGCTTCTCATAGGGTTTTACTGATGACCGACCCTTAGTAAGTGTTATGTTAGAAACCCGATTCATGTCATTTTAGGGGACCGAAATGAGACTATGCCCTATAGGTAGAGAGGTTGAGGGACGCATTCCTCTCGTTTCCCATTCTCTTTGAACCAAGTGCATCATGGATCTGCTTTGATTTGGGTATCTCTATGTAAAGTGGGATGTCCAGGACTGACACTAGAATGCTGTCAGGAGACCTTGACCACTAGGAACCCAAATTTTAGATTTATCCCATTGGGTTTGGCCGTGAACATTCCGTTGTGAGGTGGACTCGAGAAACCCTAGGCGACAAACCCTGTAACATTCCATGGGAGTGCTGGGCAGCATCTCTTGATTTGCTAAAAATGTGCCTAGACAGCAAGCGATAGGCAGGCACATTACATTTAGAAGAATAGGCTATGGGTCAGCCTTCTTGAGAAAGCACACAAACCACTACTATTTTTTAGAAGAAGAGGCTATGGGTCAACCTTCTTGAAAAAGGACACAACCCACTACTATAATGTTGGTATGAGTGATCAGAACTTTGAATTCTTGAGAGAAGTCGGGAAGTTTTAATATTGGTGTATAAATGAGGCATGCCTTTATCTTGTCAAAGCTTTCTTCCTTTATAGAATTTGGTCTATTTCTTAAGGGGTTCAGTCAAAGAGAGTGGCAATAAGGACATAATATCTTATAAAAATATGGTACCATCCTGCAAGCCTAGGAATCCTCAGATTTCCTAATCTATCTACAAAGGTGGCCAATCTTGGATATTCTTCACCTTAACTAGATCAATTGAGATTCACCCGACTGAGACAATGAATGCAAGTTATTTGATCCTCTTTTTAAAGAAGGCACATTTGCTCTGCTTTGCATAATTCTTATTTATGCTTAAGGTTTCAAAATTATTGGAAGGTGGTTCAGATGATCTTCTTCTTGGAATATCATCAAAGAATACAAGGGACAAATTTGTTGAGGTATGGTATGAAAATGTTTTGAACTAATCTATTAAAGGTAGGGTATATTAGTCAAACCAAAAGACATTACCATAAATTCAAAGTGGCCATATTTCATGTTAAAAGAAGTCTTTTGGATATCCTCTTCTATAATGTTCCCATTACTTAGTTTATTTTAATAAAAATTGGCATAAAAATTCAAAAAATTTTGATTTATGATTTTACATTTTTAAAATGTAGCTCTAATTATGAAACTAGCTCTAAGTATGAAGATAATTGTTATTATTAATGAGGTATTATATGCTAGTTCATGGAAGAAAGACTTGAGAAACCCTCCCAAGACTAGCTTATTAAGACTATGTTTGTAATATAGAACAACAAAAAGAACTAGCCTAGTGGATAGTCACTTGGCAGTTAAGAGACTTGGGTGAGGACATTACCGAGATGGTGACCTCCTAGGAAGATTTTCCTACAAGCTAGTGGGAGCTTCTCACACACAGCCAATGACACCAACGAAGCCTTCCTAGCCCCTTGCCAAGAATGCCAAGGCCAAGATGCCAATGTCTATGCCTTAGTCACCACCTTAGATATGAGATGCGTCCTCGTCCATAAATTTG
Source organism: Lygodium microphyllum (assembly GCF_053477565.2). Lineage (NCBI taxonomy): Eukaryota > Viridiplantae > Streptophyta > Polypodiopsida > Schizaeales > Lygodiaceae > Lygodium > Lygodium microphyllum. The sequence continues at coordinate 139,382,328 of NC_141135.1, read as the reverse complement.
TCAATTTTTATCTTCACACTACAAAAAACAAAGCCCCCTCCCTGATGTCATCAGTGATGTCATCAAAAAATGCTAAAAGCAAGCGTTCTCTATTTATCATCAATGACATCATCAAAAAACACTAAAAATCAAGTGTCCTCTCTTTACCCCCCCGATTACTATATAAATAGGGGTAGAGCGTCATGATACACGCATGAATGCACACACACAATGACCCATGCAGAAGTCTCTCTACTATTGCTACAACGAAGCTCTACTCCTGCAAGTAGCCAACTCTATCTCTCTCTCTCTCTCTCTCTCTCTCTCTCTCTCTCTCTCTCTCTCTCTCTCTCTCTCTCTCTCTCTCTCTCTCTCTCCACACCTACACGGAAGCGTTGCTCAGTATGTCGATGTCTCTTGGGAGCCATGGAAAAAGCTGATGGATTTGAGCAGAGACATCGAGATATTGAGCAAAGTCACGCTCAGAGAGCTTCGCAATGTAAGGAAGTAGTTTTACTACTGCTAAAGCGCAAGCAAAAGTTAATCCCGAATCCATTCAACTCGAAGGACCGGTTATTCCACAACAAACTGAGGTTGTGGCCATAAACTATGATCACGATGGATGGCCAAATGGAGATAATCATGTTAGTACATCAAAAAAGGATCACGATTAATTAGAACTTACTTAGACTTGTAAAAGCATGTTAGTATTATCAAATGCTTTTAGAAAGGAATACAAAAATTGATGAAGAGGATAGATTCTATACATCGCATTGAAAATGGTGTTAAAAATGTTTTATGGTTATGATTGCTTTTGGATTTGTGAATGATGAGTTATGGCACTTATGATTCTGGGCTTGCATAGCCAGTCGAGTTGTGGATTGTGGTGGTTTGGGACATTGGGGTGCTCCCTTACACTTTGTAGAGTGTGGAAAAACTCACCTATGGGTGGGGATCCTATTCTCCGGAGGGAGATAGGTGTTCTTGATATTTGATCACTCGAGTACTTGAGAGGGAAAAGGGCCAAGTAATAAGTGCCCCTTGTTGAGATTCAAAGAGACAGAGACAGAGAGTGACGAGCAAGCATGCTCTCATCTTCTTTATTCATTCATTCTATCATAACCACACACACAAAGAGTAAGTGTATACAATAGTACTAAGGTCCATAGAACCATTCACACTGGGTCTAAGACCACCAACTTATTTAATGTCCCACACTTGCTAATACAATTGGACAAGACTAATGTCGGTCACACATACTATGAGCTTGATATTCTAACACTCCCCCTCAAGCTCAAATCATCTGATGAATTCCAAGTAGCTGTCTAAAACTACTAAACTTATCTTTACCCAAAGACTTGGTAAAGATATCTGCAACTTGTTAATCAGTCTTTACATGCATAAGATCTACTCTCCCTGGTAAGAACCATCTCTCTGATAAAATGGTAGTATACCTCTATGTGTTTTGTCATGGCATGGTAAACTGGATTCGTTGCCAGGAGTACACTACTGAGATTGTCACATAATAAGGTCACTGGAGCATCCACCTGAATATCCAAATCAGCCATAAGCTTGAGCAGCCATGAAATCTCACACGCTGCCAATGTAGCACCCCTGTACTCTGCCTCATTGCTAGACAATGCAACTGTTGGTTGCTTCTTGCTGCTCCAGCTGATCATGCCACTTACAAAGCCAAAATCATAACCACTCGTAGATCTGCGATCATATGAGCATCCTGCCCAATCCGCATCTGTGTATCCAACTAGTTTCAAGGGCTTATCTCTCATATAGAACAGCCCATAATCTACAGTGGACTTAGCATATCTCATAATCCGCCTAACAGCATCCAAATGTGGCTTCCTGGGCTTCTATATAACTGACTTATGAGCCCAACTGCATAACTCAAATCCGGCCTAGTGATGGTCAAGTAGATCAGACTTCCAACCATCTGCCTATACATAGTCACATCCTGAATTTCAGCTCCAGTGCTAATGTCCAGCTTGACATTCTGATCAAGGGGTGTATCCAATGGTTTGCATTCAGCCATGCCATACTTCTTCAGCATTTCCATGGCATAATGTTTCTGCATCAGCCATAAATCATTTTCAGTCTTAATTACCTCAATACCCAAAATGTATTTCAATTCACCTAGATCTTTCATGTCAAATTCAGATTTCAGCATCTTCATTACATGTTGTATGCCCAAGTCATCATCACCAGTGATTATCAAGTCATCAACATATATGACCAGCACTACTAAGCCACTGTCAGTCTTCTTTGTAAATAAGCTATGATCAACCCTACCAATAGTAAATCCCAACCTTTGCAAGTAGTTACTGATCCTAGCATGCCAAGCTCTTAGAGCCTGCTTCAGCCCATACAGTGACTTTTTCAGCTTGCATACATAATGCTGAAAATCAGCGTGAACATACCCTTCTGGCTGAACCATGTAGACATCCTCTGCTAAGTCACCGTTAAGAAATGTATTCTTAATGTCCATCTGTTGTAATTTCCACCCTCTAGTAGCAACCAAGGCAATCACAGTGCGTATGGTTGCCATCTTGGCAACAGGACTGAATGTTTTCTCATAATTAAGTCCATACTATTGGGCATACCCCTTAGTAACCAGCCTGGCTTTGTACCTTTCCACACTGCCATCCGACTTCCATTTGATTTTGTAAACCCATTTGTAACCAATGGTCTTTTTCCCTTCAGGCAATGGCACAAGATCCCATGTCTTATTTTCAACCAAGGCATTCATTTCTTCATCCATGGCTGCACACCAATTCTCATTTTCCACTACTTCAACATATGTACCTGGTTCTTTGATCTCCATCACTTTTGTCATGTAAGCATAAAGCTTTGCAATGTAGCCACTATATGTCAACCTATCAATAGGGTATCCAACCCTCTGTGAGCATCTAAGCTGAGGTGCACTGTTTGATTCCCCTCTCTCATGAGGCGGAATATACCTGCTCTGCCTTACGCCAAGCGTATAAAAAATCAAAATACCAAGTTCACTGTCTAAAGTGTCACTAGACTCATATCCAGAAGTCATTCTACCAGGTGTCATCATCCCAGATACATCCTCAGTAACTTTCTGTTTTCCTTTGTCCATGACATCATATCTCCCCCTCACTGACATACTGCTGCCAGTGGACGGTGAGCTCCTCAATCTCCCTGTCCATGGGGATATTGTCTGACTACTAGGTCCTGTCATAGCAGTGCTCTACTGCATATGAATTGTAGATACATGAGTGGAAGGCATATCCAATGGCACTGCTACCAGTGATACATACCAAGAACCCATCTCATCAAAAATAACATCCCTGCTCACCAAGGTCTCCCTGGTAGAGGGATCATAGCATTTGTATGCCTCCTTCTTCTGCGAATATCCAATGAAAACACACTTACGCGCTTTTGGATCTAGCTACTTCCTTTTTTCATCTGGAATATGCACATAAGCAAGATAGCCAAATACTTTCATGTGACTTACATCCAGCTTATAGCCATACAGCTTCTCAAACGGTGTCATCTCATGAATACCTATAGTGGGAGTCTGATTCAAGATATACATGGCTGTCATAAGCACCTCAGCCCAATAATAAAGCGGCATCTTCTTCTCATTCATCATGGCACGAGCAGCTTCCATCAAGACCCTGTTCTTTCTTTCAGTTATTCCATTCTGTTGAGGAGTGTAGCTGCAGGTAAGCTGCCTGCGTATGCCATTTTGAGCCAAAAATTTGTCAAACTCATTTGATACATACTCCCCACCGCTATCTGATCTCAAGCAAGAGATATAACAGTCAAATTCCTTTTCAACCTGCTTTTTAAACTACTGAGAAATAGCAAACACCTCATCCTTTGTCTTCAGAATGTAAACCCAAGTATAGCAACTCTAATCATCAATGAATGTCACATAATACTTCGAGCCTCCCATGGATGCATTATGGGCTGGCCCCCAAACACCAGAGTGCACTAACTACAACGGACATGTACTCTGCCTTACATGCCTGACAAACAGCAATCTCAACTGCTTACCAAAGTAGCAAGCATCACATACATGACCAATATCTGAATATTGGAACCTGGGTAAACCTGTAACAAGCTATTTTTTCTGCATAATTTTCAGCCTTTGCAAATTTACATGCCCCACTCTCTTGTGCCAAATTTCCAAGTCTCTGATAGTGCAGAACCATGGGCAAACATAGCTGAATTTAGCTCTGGCAAGGTAGCATCAAGAGTAAACATTCTGCCATTCTTGTGATCGCGAGAGCTATCAGCTTGCATCCATTACCAAACTCTTCAATAAAGCAACCATGCTTGTTGAATCTAACCTGCAAGTTCTACTCCGTCATCAGGCCAACAAACAGTAGGTTCTTCATAATCAACGGAACATACAATAAATCATGAAAAAATTTATTTGTTCCATCATGAACCACAAGACGCACTGTGCCTTTATGCTCAATGCTATGCTGAGTGTCATCACCTGTATAGACATTGCCATTTTTTTCAACCACCATATCAGTGAACCAATCACCATGAGGAGTCATATGGCTCGATGCCCTTGAAAATCAATGTACCAAACTGCATCATCAGTGCATTTTTTAGCAACTCTATCTTTTACATACTGCATGGCAAACAATCTATCTCCTGAAGTATCATCTGCCTCACTAGATGTAGCAAAATGTCCATGTTGTTTGCCTCTCTGATTGCCCTGCTTCTTCCAGCAGTCCTTGGCAATATGCCCATACTTCCCGCAGTAATGACAATCCTTATCCTTGTTCGGATTGTCAGATCGATGCTGCTATTGCTAGGAGCCTCTACCTCTAGGGCTAGATCTCCCTTGCCTCTAAAGTTTCCACCACTTCTTGCATTTGATACTTGCTGGTTGTTATTGACATAGGATGCATTTTGATGGCCTCCTCTGCCAAATCCATAGCCTATACCATGGTTTCCACGACCACGTTGATTTGAATAGAAAACTGCATCTTTGTTTTTAGAACTGCTAGATCCTGCAGTCAAACCAAGCTTAACCTCTTTATGGATATGCAATGCAACCAGCTCATTGAAATTAGGCATTTCAGTCCGTATAGACACAGAAGTGTCAAAAGACTTATACTCAAGCCCCAAGCCATTCAAGGTCACAGCAACCATGTCTTCATATTCAACCTGTGAACCAACAGATGCCAACTGATCCGCAATGGTCTTAACCTCCATGACATAATCCTGTATAGATCTACTCTTCCTCTCCATGTTGTTGAACTTCTGCTTCAACTGTATCTTCCTAGCACTTGTCGTTATGCCATAATACTTGACCAAAATGTCCCATGCATCCTTAGGAGAGCCGCAATTCATTATCTGCATTACCATGGTATCTGAGATACATAAAGAGAGCTAGTGCAAGACTCTACGAGCTCTTTCTGTCCAAGCTTGGTGTAATCATTTTTTATCAGTTGTAGGTTGATCTGGGAGCTCAGGTTCAGCTTCCACTCCAGTCACCAACTCCCAATAGCCTTTCCCTATTAAGAATTTCTCCATGCAGAACTTCCATATGGCATAATTGTTACTGTCAAGCTTTTCCCCCACCATCTCGGTTATGTTGTCAGTCCTTTCTACATTTTCTGTGTTATACCAGACACTATTTAGTCACTGCCTGACTTCCTGCAAGCCAACAAGTATGACTAACCAAGTTGAATCCTCAACTGTTTATGACAGTTTTCTACAATTAATTGCAGTAAAAAACCAGGGTATTTTAGCCCAATGACAGCTTCAAATAGTCCACAAATCAGTGGTCTAACTCATAAGTATACCAGTCAAGACATATGCTTTGGAGTTGCTTCAGCTTAACCTCCTACAACCTCACTGCCAAGATAAATACATACAGTCTAAGAACTGTAAACTGTTAGTGACCAGCAACTTATTCAAAGCCAAAACCGAGTCATATACATATCATACATATCCCAAACCTTCATAGACAACTGCTAGTACATGTAGCAGTCCAAGCATAACCATACGGGCACTAAACAGTGCATATCCAACAAGTATAGGTGTCAAACTTCATGCTCATAGATTGCATTCAGCAAATAAAATGTCAAACCAAGATGTATTTCAGCCCAGGAGATCCTCAACCCACTTTACACATATGCCACTATGTGTACAGGTCAATACATGACCAAACAAGCATCCGCAGACACTCTATCTGTAAGAGGCAATGTCATATAATGCATTCACTGTTTATGACTAGCCAATACCCTGTGAATACATTTTTTTCCAGACTTAGACTTCAGTTTTTAAGAGCTTCCAATTCTCATATCAATGCATATAGCATTAACATTCATATCTCGTATCATACTACTCCTTGTAGGTAACATAAGGCATGTACTTCTTCAAGGCCAATGAGTATATATTATTGACAGTTTTATGACAGTTCTGAAGATTGACCCTTGCTCTCTTTGGATTTTTGATACATTAAGGATTTCTAATCATTGAACTAGTAACATACATTTCCTTAAATATAGAAGGTTTATTATGGACTTAAAGAAGACTGTATTTGATGGGCTATTCAGAGAATCCTTTGATAGCATTGTTGTTTCTCCTTAATCTTCCTATAGGTTGAGCTATCCTATCAAGGGATAGGATGACAATCACTCCATCATAAATGTATTGATCTTGGAAAATGTTTTAATCATCTACATTTATGATGGTTTGCACTAAAGATCCCTTGAGTAGAAATACATTTACGAGTTTTAGTTCTTGTATCCATCATATCCTTTTTAGGTTATGAGTGCATTATTTCCTTGGACATATGGGGTATTATCATCACTTTGTCCTGAACCACACTACCATTGCACAACCACTCTACAAGCTATTAATTACCTAGTCCTATGTAGAGGATGATAAACTTCCTAATGAAGGATTGAAAAGAAGCTCTCATAACTACTCCCATCTTAATAGCCTTGAATTGGATGATAACATTGCATGAACATATCAATGCCTCCAAAATCACAATTGGAGCAATGTTCTACCAACCTAGTGAGTATAATATGGATTTTCTAATGAGCTTCGCTAGTCAAAAACTCACTAACACTAAGATGAATTATTCTACCACTAAAAGAGAGGGCTTGGTGATGGTTTATGATGTGGAAAATTTTTTACATTAACTCCTCATTGCTACACCTTTCACATTTTTTGTTGACCATCAAGTTATTGTATGTTGTAAGTAAGCCATATTCTAATAGTTTCATTGGTCAATGGGTCCTACTTTTGTTGAGATTTGAGTCCTCTGTTGTTGTACACAAAGGTAAATGGTACTTCATTACCAATCACTTGTCTCACAACTAAACAATGGTAAGAAGGCCATAGGAGTTGAAAATCAACTCTGTGATGCTCATCTAGGGCATCCTCTTCGGGGTAATCTTTCCACTGGATGAGGTATTCTCTCAAGGTCCTGGATCTCAAATGCCTCTCCCTAACATCTAAGATCTTGTCAGGCCGTAGCTCAAGGACTCCTTAGCTAGGCATTACAACTTGTTGATCATCAAGCACATGATTAGGGTTAGGCACATACTTTTTCAATAGACCGATATAGAATACATTATGAACTTTTAGGTTTTGAGGCACTTGAGAATCTTGTAGGGTCCACAATACCTTGGATTTAGCTTTTTGCATTCACCCAAGGATAGGAAACTCTTCTTTGGTTGTACGCGAATGAAGACCATATCACCTTCAATGAAGGATCTATTTTGACATTTCAAGTCTGCGTAGGCCTTTTGTCTGTCCTTGGCGGCTTGGATGTCCTGTCTTATTGATTTGATTTGGTCATCCATGTCTTCTAGCAACTGCTTTGAAGCTTCAACCCTCAAGGATGGATCCAAAAAGCTTAAAGGACTACGACAATCATGCCCATACAATGCTTGAAAAGGGGTCATCTGAATGCTTTGTTGGTAAGAAGCATTGTAGGCAAACTCAACCAATGGCAAATATTGAATCCACTTTTTGGGTTTGTGACAGCAATGTGCCCTAAGCATATCTCCAATGACTTGGTTGACTCATTCTGTTTGACCATTAGTTTGGGGATGGTAAGCTGTACTAAAACAGAGTTGAGTCCCAATGGCCTCAAAGATAGCCCTCCAGAAGTGTGAGGTGAAGAGAGAGTCACGATCACTAATGATTCTTCTGGGTAACCCATGCAGTTTGAATATTTCCTTGATGAATAACCTTGCAATGTCTGAGGCTTTATAGTTTGTCTTAACAGGAATAAGATGTGCAACCTTGGTGAGAATATCTACCATAACCATAATGGAGTTGTATCCTCCCTGAACTTGGGGCAGGCCAACAAAGTCCATCCTAATGAATTCTCATTTCATTTGGGGAATGTCAAGTGGTTGCAATTTCCCTGGCATTTTGACATGTTCAGCCTTAATGCGTTGACAAGACAAACATTTAGTGACATATTTGAGAACGTCACCTTTGCGCCTATCCTAATAATAGCTCTTTCTAACCGCATTAAGGGTCTTGGCATAGCTAGAATGTCGTGAAAAAGGGGAGTCATGGGCTTCCCAAAGTATCTTCTTCTTGAGTGATTGGCTTGCTGGTATACATAATCTCATCCTATAGTAAACAAGTCCACTATTGATAGAGAATTCTTGATACTTTGTTTGTAGCTTTGGGTCTTGATCCTTGATGGGGATCTCCCTTAGCAATTTCTGATAGGTTGGGTCATGGCATGTCTCTTCTCTAGCTAGCTCAAGAATTGGGTTGTTTGGCATGGATACCTTTGTGGCTAGAGATCTGGCTATGGATCTTGCAAAATTAGAGAATTGAGAAATGCCTTGCAACTGAGTGCATCGGCAACTACATTCTTCTTTCCAAGCCGGTATTTGATTTCAAAATCATATTCCTCCAGCACTTCAATCCATCGACATTGCCTCATATTGAGCTCATCCTGGGTGAAAATCCATTTAAGACTCTTGTGGTCCGTCACTAAGGTAAATTTGACCAGCAAGTAGTGTCTCCAAAGCTCGAGAGCATGGATGACAGTCAACAACTCCAAATCGTAGGTAGCATAGTTCCTTTCATGGCTCTTCAGTTTCCTTGAAGAGTATGCTACGGGATGACCTTCTTTCATGAGCACACATCCTAAGGCAAGTGTGCTAGCATCAGTTATTATCACTTCAAACCTCTTACTAAGATCGGGAAGTTTCAGGATGGGTGCTGATACTAAGCTTTACTTTAGTTTGTCAAAGCTAGTCTGTTCAGCAGGTGACCATACAATTGATACTTGCTTCTTTAGTAGATTAGTCAGAGGTGCTACAATCAAAGCATAGTTTTTTATAAAGACCTTGTACCATCTTGTCAATCCAAGAAAACTATGTATTTCTTTGACAGAAGTTGGTGTTGGCCATTCTAGAATGTCTCTGACCTTGGCGGGATCTACTGAAATTCCTTCTGTTGATACAATGAATCCCAGATATTCAATCTATCTCTTGAAAAATGCACACTTCTCCTTCTTGGCATAAAGCTTGTGTGCCCTCATTGTTTCAAGGACAATGCAAAGCTGGGGTTCATAATCTTCTTCCTGTTTGGAGTAGACTAGGGTATCGTCAAAAAAGAGGAGTACGAAGTCATCAAGATAGGGTCTAAAGATATCCTGCATTAACTTATTGAAGGTAGCAGGAGCATTTGTCAGCCCGAATGACATGATGAGGACTTCAAAGTGTCCATACCTTTGTGGTGAATGCAGTCTTCGGGATATCTTCTTCCTTGATCCTTATCTGATAATATCTAGACCTGAGATCTATCTTGGAGAAGATCTTCGCACCTTGAAGATGGTCAAGAAGTTCATCTATTCTTGGAATGGGGTATTTGTTTATAATGATCGATTGATTCAACCCTCTGTAGTCAATGCATAACCGAAGCATTCCATCTTTCTTCTTCTAGAACAGCACTGGAGCTCCCCATGGTGAACTGCTAGGATGGATGTAGCCTTGGTCTAACAATTGCTTGAGTTGCTCCTTCAGCTCAATCACTTCCGGGATGGACATTCTATATGGTCTCTTTGCGATTGCTGTAGCTCCTAGTGCTAGCTTGATTTTGTGATCGACTTCCCTTTGAGGAGGAAGTTCAGTCAGCTCTTCAGAAAATACGTCTGTGTATTCCTTTAACCATGAAGGTTCTTCCCTAGGTTCTTAATTCTAATCTAGCTTATTTAGCTTAATCAAATAGACAGGTAGCCCCTTTCTGACTCCTTTTATTATCCATGTTGCTTTGGCCAGTTGAATTTTTGGCTTACCAGCCTCTCCTTGAGTTGTAACTAGTTCCCCTTCAGAATTTCAGAAGGAGACTTGGCCCTTTCCACAGTGAATGTGGGCATCATTGGTATTAGCCAATCCATATCGAGCAAACATTCGTGGACACCTAGGTTCATTACCTTGAATCTGACCAAAGTCGACTTTCCACCCAGTAGGAATTTCACCTTAGCAGTTTGCATGGTACAAGAGACCTCACGACCATTTGCTAATTCCACAAGTAAGGTAGGTGCATCTTTTGTGACTATTCCTAATCTTTTTGCACAAACTAGTGAAATGAAGGAATGTGTACTGCCACAATTAATCAAGGTTTTGAAGCTTTTACCTTGATAATCCGATGGAGTTTGAATCACCGAGAATTGGCGATTCGGACCTTTCTTGTGAAAAGCGGCATGAACTATTTCCCTCTCAATGTCTGCTTCCATGGATGGTTCTTCATCACCCAGCTCCTTGTTGGCAACACTGGAGGTTCTCCCTCTGGCCATGACGGTGGCTCCTTGTCCATGGATGGCTCCTTGGAATGGCCCTTGACATTGTCCTCTACTAAGCTTAGGGCACTGCCTTTTAAAGTGACCAGGCTCGTTGCAATGGAAGCAATGGAGATTGCGGCCATTACCTTGTGTAGGAACAAAGTTGTTAGTAGCATTTGCCTTAGCTTTCTTCCTTTGTTCCTGGTTTTGGCCCTGCGCTCTCTTGGTCTGAGACCTATACACTCCCTTGTTCTGATCCCTATAAGACCAAGTCCTATTATTTCTTGGCTTGGACTGCACCTCCTGTATTATCGGTGCAGCTTGAATGAGCACGTCTTGAAGGTCTATTGGGCGCATTGATTCCAGGCGGGTGTTTATGGGTGGGTTTAATCTGGCACAAAACTTTGACACCTATTGTGTCATATCCATTTGTGGCGCGTACTTCAAGAGAGACGAACATTGAATAGTATGCATCAAGGGATAGACCAAGCTGCTTTAATTCATAGAATTCGTTCATCTTCTGTGTGCAGTGAGAAAGTGGCAGGTATCTCCCTTGCACAGCTCTTTTAAGCTTCTCCCAAGTAACTAACCCTTCCAAGATCCCTTGATCTCTGCACCATTGTTTCCACCACAGTCTTGCTTCACCGATAAGCTTCAATTTAGCGAGCATAGCTTGGTTAGCGAGTGCAGTACCTGCTACCTCAAAATAATCCTCCATGGATTCGATCCAGACCTCAGTGTCAGTTTGGATGGTCCTTCCCTTGCCATCGAATTCAGGTGGCTTGATTTGTTTGAGAATGAACTTCTTCTCTTGAATTACAGCCGTATTTAGTGTAGGGGTCAGACTAGGAATCTACACTTGAGGTTGTACCTGGGCAATAGAATTCTTATGTCAAAACTTACTAAACGTTTCTCACATTACATTATGCCCAGTTCAGCTTTTAGCCAAGTGACCTAATCACTTAACTCCTTTACCAACACTTACAACCAAGACAAATAGTGATAAAAAGTCTATTTCATTCATGTGGACATAGCCCTTTCGAGTACATTTATTTTGGGAAGGTAGAATAAGCTGATTGGCATATCAATTTGGGAAAAATAAGATTGTGTTACATTCGGCTATGGGAACTGAGTAATAGTATGGAGTGGGGTCATGAACTTTCAGGAATTGATAGGTCATAGGAAGCTTGGGGTATCCCTTCCATTGATACCCGTTTCTCTCATAGCGTCCCAGCACCTTGATTCTATCGGCAAGGATTATTTGAGTCACTTCCTCATACACATACTTGTTTTGCTTGACCTTTCGACCGCCAACATGTAGGGTTGTGTTTGCGTGAGTCTCGACAAAGATGAACAGCTTCACAATCTTTAAGCCCTCCATCCACTTGATTCTCTTCAAGTTGGTTTGAAGGTACGCAAGTCGGTGGGCAGCTATGTAATAAATTCCTAATCCACCTGTCTATCTCTATTCCACGTACAGGGGTGAAGGATTGTAGATACGATCTAGAATATTCATCATGCCTAGCCTCCGTCGGTAATTCGAAGCACACATTGCAGTCATACACATAACCTGGAACACCAAGAATTTGTTCCATGCTTCGCGACTTTGCAAGCCAGCATCCATAAGTAAGTAAGGAAATGTTCTTAACAGAAACATTGCCCTATTTTCCCTCATTAAGATTCCTTGTAAATATTAGATCTCGTTGGTTTGCTATGATACCAACTGTAATGTGTCCCCTTGTCTACTTGTAGGATACATCTTAGCAGCCCATCAGGAAGAGAGTCTAGAAAGCACCGCCCGGCACTCCCAAGCAATGTCACGGGGTTTGCGATCTACGTCTTCCCGAGTCTATCATGAAGCAAAAGCTTTCTGGCCGTTCCCACTTAGGACCGACCTGAATCAGGATTTTCCTAATGGTCAAGTTCCTAGAATGGTAGCTAGCGTCGAGCCCCAGACGAACTACTTTACGCAGGAACATCACGGTCGAAGTGGATTTATACTGCACTTGCTTCAAGGAGAATGGAAAATGAGAGGGATGCGAAGCTCGACCTCTCTGCCTGTAATGCATAGTCCCATTCCGTTCCCCTAAAATAGCATAAATCGGGACTCTAGACCTAATGATTCTAGGTCATTGTTACCTCGCTGTCAAATCCTTTGAGAAAAGTTCCCGGCCAACCGGGACCACCCTTCCGTAGGACGGACCAGGGTCACATCCACCACACTTTCCTCAGATTGCTTTAGTTATCTAATTACCTACCACATATAGTTTGACAAGCAAAAACAGCTTCTTTAATTAACCAATTAATCATTAGTTCCTTCACATAACTTAGACACTGACATAGAAAAACAATGTCAAGCAAGTTCCTTTTCAACATTTGATCTTTATTTATCAGTCTTTGGAATACATCATATAATCCGCCTGAAGGCTATTCCAACAATCCTCAAGGATCGCTATTCCAAGTTCTGCCCGTTGACTAGTATGCGAGCCTTGAGATCCCATCCCAAGTCACGTCGGTCTCTTGTGAAGGATTTGGAGGCAAGGGATTTACGGCCAAAGCCTCCCCTGGCACCCAAGTGTCCTCCTCCTCCAAGTAGCACCCACGGAGAGACCTCTCACAGAAGGTTGAGTCCAAGCACCCGACGCAGCTAACAACCCCCTTGGATAGGGTCAAGCAGATAGTTGGAGGTAATTGATGCTGCCTCTCCCTCCAGGCTTTCAACCTGAAGCATTAGTTATTTTTCCAGTATTAGTTCCTTGAGCAAAGAAGTACAAACAGTGCTCCTAAGTGTACAATCACGAGCATTCCAGTGGTCGTTTGTACGGCCAACTGCTAATGTGTGAATCCTTCTCCGCGAATGCTTACAGCATTCGATCCTGGATCAATCATGACTTGGCAAGATCCCAAGGGTTTCGTAAGCTGAGTTGCTTGTTTACCCTCTTTCCTTGGGTTAGGGTTTATACCGTGTTGACCCAAATTGTCACTACCTTAGGTATCCTTATATTATGGTCAATAAATCTTGGACAACCCCGTTGTCCTCACTTGATTGGTCAATTGCTTACTAGGCAATTCATAATTACCCTAACTTGGCAAATCAGCCCCAAGGAAGGGTGATGTAGCAAGATGACTACTCATCCTCTAGAAAATTAGACTTGTACTTAGAACTCGCCAATCTTGTTTAAGGAGTGGCAATACTATTTTGTGATTTAGACACAAAATAGCACGGTGTTGCAGCTTGTGTTAGTATCTGACTTGTGGGATTATGTCTTTCTTCGTACGATCTTTCTTGTGTTAGTATCTGACTTATGGGATTATGTCTTTCTTCGTACGGTCTTTCTTGATCAAGAATACCTTTGATCAAGATAAGGGCTTGGGAGTCCTCTTCACCCATCCCAACCTTAACCCTACTAGGCTAATAACTCTTGGCTCTAGGGTTCCTAAATTCATACAAAAGTCTAGTATTTGGTCAATTTATCCTTAGGTGAGAACCCTAGATCATTCTTGCATGGGCGTTTAGCTAATCCTAACATTCCGTGAATATGGGTAGGACCTTTGAGATCGGAAATATTAGGTTGGCATCCTAAGTGTGATACTAGACAGAATTTTAACATAGCTTAACCCTATCTAGCACATTTAGATGTTCGTCGTGCTAACTATTTACACTTTTATGAATCCCATGTGAGTTACACAATTACAAGTGATTTACCTAATTGATCTAATTGTCTTACGACAAGAGGTGATCTTTTCTTAGAGATGCAAATACTTTCCCTAAAGATGTAAATAACTGCAAGATATATCATTCCATGCAAATATGCGATTTCAAGACCATAGACCTTTTCCTTCTATGCAGCTATAAGATCTACAATGATCGTTACTTTTCCTTGCCCTAAACTATAATGATTGACAATTCAGAGATAACTCTTATAAACCTTATGTTGATGAAATGAAATCAAAGCTTTAATATTTTTAATGAAAATGAATTCAAGCTTTGATAAAAGAACTCCATGCATGAGCGAATGCCATGAGTCCTTCGTTGATTTAATCCTTCCTTTTATCACTTAACCCGACCCTAAATGTAACCATCTTCGCATGCAATTTTCCATGCATTGCGACTATTTGGATATCATTCAATGGGCGTCTAAGATTATCTCATACACGAGTCACAACTAGGATATTATTACCTAAGTGCATTATGTGTTATATGTGCTATTCTTTTCACAAGGCAACAAGGATGCCTTTAGACAAATCCACCTTTTAACTTATGCAATATGCGTTCAAGAATGCAACTACCTTGACCATGCAAGTACTCGTCATGCAACTTAACTTGGTAATTTGATGCGAGTATATGAATTTTCCAATTTATTTAAACTTGCCTACGAGAATTAAAGACATACTTAATGCATCCTTTCATGTGGGAATGTTATCAAAACCTGGGCATTAAGAATCAGGGTGTTGTCCACTCGCGTACTCGGGTTGGAAGCTCCCACGTGTGCTCCTCTCGCCTTTTTTTTAGGAGCCATTGACGCAGTAATTTCGTTTCAGCAACTCTACCTTGGGTCACTTTCTCATTTCAAATCCTCTATGTCCGAGATCTTCTCTTTCGCGCAGGACACGGCCCTTGCAGATATAGTTTAAGAGAAATCGGGGAAGGCACAGGTGAACAGGGCCTATGGAAGCTTCAATAGAAGCTTCCAAATTAGAAGCTTCCAAGCCTCTGTTTACAGGCAGATGACGTGGATGAATGATTAGAGAGGAGAAAGATGACGATGAGGATGAAGATGATGATGATAATGATGATGATGATGATGATGAAGGCAACGGGTGCAGCCTAGCAGCGCGACGATAGCAGGCGATGATGGCAGGCAGCTTCCACAGGTGGCGGGACAGCACGACATGATCCTTCCTTCCCTCCCTCCCCCTTAGCTTGGGGGGGTTCTTGTAGGCTTGAAGGGGGGGCGGGGGGTAGCCACACAAGTGGCAGGCTGTATGCCTCCCTCCCCCATGCCCCTCCATGTGATTACTCATACTCCCTCTCCCCGCCATGCAACAGCTGAAGGGGAGGGAGTTTATTCATTAAAAAATTTGCAATTATTATCCATTATCTCTTTTCCCCCTTGAAGGGGTGTTCCTGCGTGGGCTACGGGTTTTGAGCCACAGCTTTCTACACACGACACGGGGCTGGTGTTTATCGATGCACACGGAGGGAGCACTTAGCCCAAAGTTTTTTGTTGCAGGAAATCACTCGAATTTGCTCTTGCGCGAGATGTGTAGGGTCTAGGGTCATTAATATTTCGTGCGGAAATATTACACACACACACACTCTCTCTCTCTCTCTCTCATCGCCATACACACACACATGCTTGGCTTCTTACACACACACCAGCACCAAGGGCAAGAAAGTCCGTGTATGTGGCTTTAGCATTTTGCCACCAAGGGCAAGAAAGCTCATACACCTTTGATGCTAATGGGATCGAGATCACTAATGAGGTTCGGTTTGCTTCTTTCCCTCAAAAGGATAGAGATTATGGCACTCTTGACCAGGCAAGAGTCTCTTCAACTCAGTAGGAAGTGCAGCAACCTAAGATTGACATGCAAGCATGAGCCTACGAAGTCCCTCTCATGAGGGCGAAGGAAAGGAAATGCTAATCTGAAGCCAATGCTAATCAGGAAAATGGGTTCACAACCCCAACTCATTTTCCTCTTACACACACACCATACACACACACATTGAAGAGAAGAATGTTGTGCAAGTGAGTCTACAATGAGGGTCCCTGTGCATTCAGCAGGAAGTGATTGTTGAATTCCCTAAAAGTTGCTCCAAGCAGTGGTCTAAACACACACACACAAACTGTGAAAACTTAAGAGAAAATAGACTTTGGATCTAATTACAAACTTATTAAAGCCTCAAAGCTATTTTTAGAAAACACTCGAAAGCTTTGTACATCTATTCTGACTTTGAGATTTAAAAATGGGTGGTCGCACAGACTCGCACTAAACCTGGGCTTTGAGATTAAATAAGCTCTGACCATCTGAAGAAGTTGATTGCATCCTTGTGAGCATCATGCAGTAATTACTAATTTACTAAGGATAGCCTTAGAGAGAGATATGTATGCATGTGTGTGTGTGTGTGTGTGTGTGTGTGTGTGTGTGTGTGTGTGTGTGTGTGTGTGTGTGTGTGTGTGTGTGTGTGTGTGTGTGTGTGTGTGTGTGTGTGTGTGTGTGTGTGTGTGTGTGTGTGTGTGTGTGTGTGTGTGTGTGTGTGTGTGTGTGTGTGTGTGTGTGTGTGTGTGTGTGTGTGTGTGTGTGTGTGTGTGTGTGTGTGTGTGTGTGTGTGTGTGTGTGTGTGTGTGTGTGTGTGTGTGTGTGTGTGTGTGTGTGTGTGTGTGTACACACATACATGTATCGGAGCATGTATGATGAGCTTAGATGTCTCTACCCTTATATATGAAGCATAGCCACAGAGAAATACCTTAGGCTATTCACAGTGATAAGCAACCTCTCTACACATAAAGTGCAGCCATAGAGAAGCTATGAATGTAAGTACCTTATAAGCTAATGGGTATAACCAATACATAAAATATTGATATGTGATCCTCCTTTGCTTGGTGTGCCCACTAATTAAGCCGTAGCCACTCATCGAGCCAGGCTACGACGACAAAGTAGAAGAAGTTGCAGGGGCAGTTGGAGTCCAACTGTGCCATGAGCTCAGCCACGTAAGCATTGTAGTCTACACCAGGTGGCATGGGAGTAGGGGATCTATGTATTGTGTACTGGAGCCTCTTACACACACCAGCACCAAGGGCAAGAAAGCCTATGTTCGTGGCCTTAACTTCTTGCCACCACCAAGGGCAAGAAATCCCATATGCTTGCATATGGACTTTCTTGCCCTTGGTGTCAAGAAGCTAAGGCCACATACAATGAGACCTTAGCTTCTTGCCACCAAGGGAAAGAAAGCCCATACACCAGTGTATGGGCTTTCTTGCCCTTAGTGGCAAGGAGCTAAGGAGAGTGTTGTGTCGTAAGGGCGAAGGAAAGGCAATGCGAATCTGGAGATTATGCACATCAAAGAAGAGTATAGGCCAC
This sequence comes from Lygodium microphyllum, assembly GCF_053477565.2. NCBI lineage: Eukaryota > Viridiplantae > Streptophyta > Polypodiopsida > Schizaeales > Lygodiaceae > Lygodium > Lygodium microphyllum. The sequence goes on along the minus strand of NC_141135.1, from coordinate 139,364,486 downwards.
CCATCACTCTTGTCAATCACCAAGGGCTTCTTGCCACCAAGGGCAAGAAATCCCATATGCCAACATATGGGCTTTCTTGCCCTTGGTGGCAAGAAGCTCCTTCCTATGTTCAACTTGTTCAACCTGCCTGTTCAAATGAAAAGACGTGCCTGTTCAAATAAAAAGTATTCAAACAAAAATAATTCAATTAAGGGCAGCGATTATCCTACCTGCGACGTTGCAAGTATCGCCTCACCATCTCCACTACAAGTATCACCTCACCTCCCTAGTCTTTTGGAGGCATAGTAATCGAAGCCTGTCGATTAGTAATCAAAGCCCAGCGATTGGCAATTCCCAAAATCTTAGATATGATATGGCAATAATGAGATACACAAACTACTATTACTACCGAACAAATTTCAAGAAGGTGAATGAGCAAACTACTATTACTGCCGGACAAATTTCAAGAAGGCCAACAAAGTATTATGCGAATACGAAGAGACGTACGTGAGCAATATGCAAGATTATTGGTGTTCCAAAATTTGGAGAAGAATGCGATATGAAAAACACCCTCACAAGTTTGGAGGTCACAAATTGTGGGCAATGGAAAGGTCTTCTTCGAAAATCCGATGGAAAGGCTCATTCTTTGAGAGTTTGGCCGAGTGATCGCTATCACAAATAGTGATCTCCTCAAGCGTGAATATGCTTTTAGTTAGTGGTGAATATATTCAATAAATGCATCATACTCATTAACTAGTGATGCAAATATTCAGTTTTAAATGCAATCTATCTGGAAAATATCAGTACTCATATCTCAGAAAGGGAGAATGATTTTGGCATGCTTGATATATTTTTAGACATTTATCAATAGCTACATCTCACAAGTAGAATGGTGCACGTCATTGATATTCTTTGCTTTGGCTCTTTGAAAATTTTATCTGTTCGTTTTGATTCAGAAGATGTTGGAGAGAGCTTCAAGAGTACTTCTCCTTAGGTAATAATAACTTATCAATGGAGAATCAAAGCAGTGTAGTGCCTAGGATAAAGCTAGCTAATGGTGTTTATGCATTTAAACTTACTGCAACAATGCCAAGGGAATGCAATGTGTCTACTTTATCTCTACATTCCAAGGATGTTGTACATGGTAGAGATGATAGTGGGCATATATTCTCATCAATAAAAAATCCCTCTTTTTCCTGTTTGGGAATTCCATCAATCCTTGAACCCTGTCTACCTAGTTTGGAGACACCCATAGAAAATAAAGTTCTCAGTATATTGTCTCTAATTAGATGATTTCTTGTTAATGTCACTCTTCTCAATGCTTTAATGGATGCATCCGAAGTTAGGAAAGTTGATGAACTTCCATCACAGTACGATGGGGATATTGTTTTTGAGCTCCCTATTGCACCACAAGGTAAGTCAATGGCTAGGATGGAGCAAAGATATGATGGTCATGTGTGGGTGGAGTATAACACATGTACAAAGGAATGTTTTGATGGTGTTGTTAGGTGTAGTTCTTGTGAGGGGCATCTAAGATGTTGTAATGTGGAGTGCCCATATTATGAGCGGATGAAGGGAAGCAATCAATCTCAATGGAAAGGAAAACTTAAACAGGTGCCCAGAATTGGGTTTTTAAGTTTTGAAACCAGAACTTTAGTTTGTCAACATTGCTTTACTTTATTGGAATGCTTGGCTATTTGTGTGTCTTCTATTTATTATTGCTACCTTGCAGATAGAACTACTACAACAAGATGTGTCATACATCAAGGTAGTCACAAGCATCCAGTGGTAGTTGGGGTGTCGAAAACAAATGAGACTTTTGTGCATACTTTGGTGCAAGATAGAGCTTCCCATGACCTTTTTGCAAAGTGTAAAAAGGTTGAGACAGGTGTAGCTCAAGATATAATTATGGACATGCTCTTTGATGACACTGATATCACTCTTGATATGGGAGATTTGGGGGTCGAGCAGCTTCTGGAAAGAGTTACACCTCTTGTACAAAGAAAAAGGTTAGGCCTAAACTTTGTTTACATTTTTTTGAAACTCACATGTTGCAATGCTTGACTTTTGGTATTTGATTAGGATTCAGAGATCCATGGATATTGCCCATCAAAATGTGAAGGGATCTGTTCTTGGGCTCGAAGCCTTACTCAATCTTAGGGAGAAAAAAAATAGGCGATACCCTTTCTTTCATAGCCTCTTATTTCCGAACCAGCTGGCAAGCAATGTGGAGCCATATGTATTTAAGATGTTCTCTGTGGGTCCTGGAAGTGGGATCGACTTGGTTAATCAAATGAGGCCAGGTGGACCATTAGAGAAACAATTTGTCCACTTTGATCATGTATACAGAATAAGTGACTGGACCACAATGAGTGCACATGTTTATCACCCTTTTATTAGAGAATTGCTTACAATTGCAGTAGGTGAGTTCAAGGTGGAGAATACAAATGCACAGGTTTTATTTTGGACTTTGATGAATGAAAGGTTGCAACAATGTGGATTTGAGAGTGCAGAGTTTGCAGGTTTCATGGCTGATAAGACACAAGAAAATTGGCTTGCAGTGCGTATTGTTTTCAATAAAGATAAAAGGAATGTGACGATGTTCAAGGAACACTCATGTTCTTTTCACTGGGAAAAGAGTATGCTGGAATATACCCGAGTTTGTATCAAACCACAATTTCAAGAAGAGCGTAAGGATTTGTGTCGTCGGTGGAGAGATGCACCAAGTGAAGTGTTAGCCGCATCAGTAAAGGACAAACTTGTTACATTGTGGAGTTTGGGACATGCGCATGAGACAGAGCTACATTCATGAGAGACATGGTTATCTTGGTGGGAGGTGCTAGGATTTCACTGAGAAAAATGGGTATTGACAAAAGAGGGTGGTGGTCCATTTGTGCCTACGATTAATCTCTCAGAGTCTAAGCATGCATCCATGCGAGCAGCTTAGGGATACACTCAACAAGTTAGTTTGTTCTCTGCTTCAGACCTTGCCATGTCACTCTTGCAAAGTGCCCATTATAAAGCCTACTTGACAGGAAGAGATGAGGGGCATGGGCCCAATCTAAATCAAATTAAGAAAAGATTTATGTCTGGAGATGAAGGGGTTCGAGCAAAAACAAATCTTGTGGACCTTGCATCAACGTGTTGGAGGAACAAGATATTGTTGCTCCAGATGTTCAGAGGACAGTCCTAAAAAGTGTGATGCGCAAGAGAAGAAATATGGATGCAAAAATTATACTTGATACAGATAGTCATCGGCCAAAATATGAGAATGTTATTGTTCATGTTCCAAGACCAAAAGGGGGTGCTTCATGCATTCATGGGACCCCAAAAGAGAGTGAGGTTGATATGAAAGAATGGGCTATCCGCAGAACACCACCCAAATGTCAATCTACATGCTGGGGTATTTTGGAAGGGAGAGCAAAACGTTGTGGAGCTTTTGTTCTTGACAAGAAGGAAGGGCCACTGAAGGGTATTCCTGCACCTTGCTTCAAAGGACGTCGACAGTATAAGGATAAGGAGAGTTGGCAAATGTTCTACTTTTGTCCATCGAGTGTAATTCATTCAACTAGAGTGGATGAGCAGATTCAGAAGTCTTGTGGGCCAACTCCACTTCTTTGGAAGGTTGCTAGAGGCACATGTTTGTTTGCAGAAGAGACAACCAAACTCATCAATGTGGGTTTTATTTTGGAGGTTGTAAAACACAGTGTTTCCACTATTCAGACAACACCATGCAATGTTTGCCCAACGAGTAGAGGTGATGGCCACATTGTAAGATGGAAGGAAAAGATAAGCAAGGCAAGTCTAGATTACATTAATAGAGTTGGCAAATGTTCTACTTTTGTCCATCGAGTGTAATTCATTCAACTAGAGTGGATGAGCAGATTTAGAAGTCTTGTGGGCCAACTCCACTTCTTTGGAAGGTTGCTAGAGGCACATGTTTGTTTGCAGAAGAGACAACCAAACTCATCAATGTGGGTTTTATTTTGGAGGTTGTAAAACACAGTGTTTCCACTATTCAGACAACACCATGCAATGTTTGCCCAACGAGCAGAGGTGATGGCCACATTGTAAGATGGAAGGAGAAGATAAGCAAGGCAAGTCTAGATTACATTAACAGAGCACTTATAATGGAAGGAGAGGTAGTGTGTGAGACAATTGTCAGTCAAGCAAAGTCACACATTTTTTGGATTTCAACAACTGATTCAAAGAAATCTGGAATCTCCTTTGCGGTTAATGTATGCGAGTTTCCAAGGTGCTCTTGTCCAGAGTTTGCTTTGAGGGATTTGAAAAAAAGAGTCATACATGCCATGTGAACATATATATTTTGTGTTCATTAGGGTGTTTGGTTTGCAACCTCCAACACACAAATTTATAAGGGTATTTTGTGTTCATTAGGGTGTTTGGTTTGCAACCTGCAATACACAAATTTATGCATCAAGGTGCAATTATGAAGTTAGAGCTTAGCCAAGCACTCTCGGGACACCGCAATATTCCTTCTACTAGTGTTATATAGGAGGAATGTATCTACAATGTTTGGCATTTGGTTGGATTTTTTGATCCATTTCAAAAATGCAGAAATTGCAGGGAAGCAAGAAATTAGCTTTGCATCATAGTAACTTTTGGGACATCTGTAATTTCTTCTTCTAGTGTCTTATAGATGGTTATATGTAATCATTCCTTTTTTGGTTCATTAAAACAAAGTCGCATTTTGAATTATGTTTGCGCTTTTTTGATTGAGACAATATAAGTTTCTTTTGCTAATGTCAATAAGTTGTTGTTGTGTTGTTCTTGTGAGGGAGAATTCCATTACTAGGCTTGTGTATGCACTTTCTTTGAGAATCTAAAACTTTAAGATATGACTACGAGTTCTAAATGACATTGTCAAAATAGCTTGCTCGATCTCTTGCCGCTTGGTATGGGCCCTCGCTTGGTTTTTTCGTGCTCGGTTTTTGGTAATCTTCCCTTGTAATATAGTGGTAGGAGGCCTCTTAAGGTTATTAGGGATGTAATCTTCGATTGCAATAAAACTTGATGAGCTCAAAGATCGATGTATATACTACACATATGTCCTTCAAGGCTTCTCCCATAGTGATTTTTTCCATTTGAGATCCTTTTGGCCTTTGTTTTGACCCTAGTAGTGCGCAGATCGGACGTTGTATGCTCGCGTAGTGAATGCCGGAAGGTCCCCAAGAACAATGAGCTCTACTTTTTGCACAAGTTACAAGGTAAAAAGCATGAACGACAAGAGCAAGAGACCAATTGGGTGCAATCTCCCCCCATGTCTTGTGTGAGCGCTCCAAAAGCATGTATTTTATGTATATTTCATCTTCATGCTCAATAATAGCCCAATTTACAAAAATATAGCAAGTTTTTAGCTTTTGAGTTTGCTTTAACACAAAAATAGGAATAAAGCTAATGGACGGTGCCCAAAGAGTCTCGCACGCCCAATACAATGTCCAAATAGAAATAACATAACCGTGCGCCCATGCGCATACAAAATAATAATAAATAATCGATGCCTCAATAAATAGGCATGACAAAATATAGGCGTGGCACCTATCAAAATATAATCCATAAATCGAATACTCGCTATCCTCCAATGCTTTCCTACGCCACTGCTGCTATCTCTACACATCAACTGAAGCATTCACAATCATTACTAAAATAATACAATTAAACCGACAAAAGTGAATACCTAGCAGTCTTCAACTACATAAATAAATCAACTAGTTAGAAATAAATCCTAACCTTAATTTATTACGAGTGCGCACTCTAAACTCATAAAAGTTTATTAATTTAATATGCATTTTGCGGAATCACCCGCTATGGAATCACCCATGTACACACTAAATTAATGAAACGCCTGAAAAGGACAGGCGTCCCCATCAACTTCTCGCACAAAGAATCCACTTTGTGTATGAGCCCCGGTCATCAAAGTTTACAGAATCCACCGTAAAACCTCACGAAATCCACCGTGGCACGAAATCCACCGTGAAATATGCCTCCTGGCATCATACCCCCGGGGTGGGATAGCAATTGACCTCAATTGCTATTAGCTCAATGTGGAGCTAACAGAGTGGGGAAAGCATTTAAGTCTCTAGCGTGCATCCATTGTGCTTCCTCTACAAGATGGTTCTTAAATTTAACTAGATATCTAGAATACCTTCGGCCAGTTCTAGTGGTCATAAAGTTAGTGTCTATAATAGCTTCAAGTTCAAGTATTTCAGTCTCTTCGTCTAATAAAGGTGGGTTTTCATAAACAGGGTGTACAAGTAATTGGCCTCTAAATGGTCTGAATAAATTAATGTAAAATGTGTTGTGAATTTTCCAATGAGGTGGTAATTCTAACTTGAATGCATTATCATTAATTTTATGAATGATCCTAAATGGTCCATAGAATCTGGGGGCTAATTTGGCAACTGGATGTCTATCTACACTTTGCAGTCTACGTTTTTCTATTCTCAGCCAAACATAATCATCAACTTTAAAATTCATTGCTTGTCTTTTCTTGTTGGCTTGTTTGGTATATGATTGCTGGGCTTTAGCAATCATGTCTTTAACCTCATCAAAAATAGTGTTATGCATACTAGCAATATCATCAGCACTTTGAATTCTATTTGACAAAGATGCAACAGGTGTAGATAATCTATATCCATAAATCACTTCAAACAGTGCTTTCTTTGTAGATGTGTGTGGTGTATTGTTATATGCAAACTGTAATAAATGCAAATGTGTGTCCCATATATGTGGTTTAGAGATAGTATATGCACACAAAAGATCTAGAATGGTGCTGTTAGTGGCTTCTGTTTGTCCATTAGTTTCTGGATGAAATGCAGATGAGAAATCAATCTTTGTGCCTAGGTTAGCAAACAGAGTAATCCAAAAGTTGTTACAAAATCTAGAATCACGATCTAAAATAATAACTTTTGGCAATCCATGGTTAGTAAAAACATTTTTCAAAAACAATTGTGTTGCTTGTGATGCTGTTAAAGTTTTCTTACATGGAATGAAATATGCTTGTTTACTAAATCTATCTACAACTGTCCAAATCATATCATGGTTAGATTTAGTATTAGGTAAACCAGTAATGAAATCTATAGAAATTTGTTCCCAAGGGTTAGATGGAATAGACAAAGGCATAAGTAATACATATTGTTTACCATGATGTCTCTTAACTCTTTGACAAATCAAACATTCAAAAACAAAGTTAGATACATCAGCATCCATATGCGGCCAATAAAAATCTTCAGTTAATGTACGTAAGGTATATATGATACCTCTATGACCTTGATATGGGGGACAATGAATTTCATTCAAAACAAAAGATCGGAATGGAATTGTAACACACAATCTCTTTTCATAAAACATAAATCCATCATTATATGACAATGAATCAATAGGAATCAAATTATTTTAAACTAATTTATTCCAATCAGCATGAAAAGTAATATCCTGATGATATGTATCTTTCATAGCAATCAAAGAATCAAAAGATATAACAGAAATATTATGAATGGTAGGTCTTCTACTCAATGCATCAGCCACTACATTTTCTTTTCCGCGTTGGTATTGAATGATAGGATGAAAACTTTGAATAAAGGAGGCCCATTTGATATGTCGGTCAGAGATTTGAGGTTGGCTAAGTAAATGTCTAATACTTTGCTGATCGGTCTTAATCATAAATTTTGAACCCATTAAGTAGTGTTTCCACTGTCTTAATGCTTGTACAAGTGCTAATAGTTCTTTGTCATATGTGGAATATTTCAGCTAAGAAGGTTTCAGCTTATAACTAGAATAGGCTATAGGATGATTGTCTTGCATAAGTACAACTCCTATTCCTGATCCACTAGCATCAGTCACTACTAGAAAGAATGGTCTATTAAAATCAGGCAACTGTAGAACAGGGGCATGGACTAATGCATGTTTCAATAAGTCAAAGGAAATCTGTTGATTTTCGGACCAATGATAAACAATTCCTTTCTTTAGAAGTTTGGTTAATGGTAATGCAAGTAATGAAAAATTACGTACAAACTTCCTATAGAAACTAGCAAGACCAAGGAATGAGCGTAACTCATGCACGTTTTTAGGTACAGGCCAATTCAATATTGCATCAATTTTCTTAGGATTAACTTTAATTCCATCAGATGATACAATATGACCTAAATACTCAATTTTTGTTTTAAAGAATTCACTCTTTTCAGGATTTGCATATAGTTGATTTTCTTTCAATAACTGAAAAACCAATGACAAATGCTCATAATGTTCTTTCTCATTTTGACTAAACACCAAAATATCATCAAAGAAGACAATTACACAATACTGATATTTCAGAAATATACGATTCATCATTCTACTAAACGTAGCAGGTGCATTAGTCAATCCAAATGGTATGACTAAAAATTCGTAATGACCAAACTGTGTTCTAAATGCAGTCTTGAATATGTCTGAGGTATCTAGTCTCACCTGATGATAACCAGACTTAAGGTCTATTTTACTAAATATAGCAAATCCTTGCAGTTTGTTCATAAGGTCATCAACTCTAGGAATAGGATACCTATTCTTTACAGTGATTTTATTTAAAGCTCGATAGTCAATGCACATATGATAGATATTATTCTTTTTCTTGACTAACAGAACAGGTGCACCAAATGGAGAACTGCTAGGTCGAATCAATCCTCTATTTAGTAATTCTTCAACTTGACTCTAGATTTCTTTTTGCTCTATCTGGTTATGCCTATATGGTGCTTTGCAAGGTGGTTGTGTGCCAGGGATCAAATCTATCTTATGGTCTTCTGGACGTGAAGGAGGTAAACCAGGTGGTAGGTCTTCTGCAAAACAGTCCTTAAAATATGCAAGAAATTCTTTATGCCTAGGGTGCATATGACTTTCTTTTACTTGCAATTCATTCACCCAAATGAGATAAGATTTACTACTCTTGCGTAATGCACGTTTAGCTTGAGTATGTGAAAGCAGTGGAAAAACATTAGATGCATGCATACCATATAATGTAATAGATTTTCCTTGAAAATTAATATTCATTGAGTGTGTGGAATAGTCTATATCTGGGTTATGCTGGTGACGCCAAGGCATACCTAAAATAATGTCACTCGACTGTAATGGAACAACTAGAAAATTTCTTCTTTCAGTGTATTGACCGATTTGAATCTCTAAGTCTTACACTTCCTGTGTACCATTATACCTAGTGCCTAAAAATGTAGCTTTGATGCGATAATGCGTAGGTACAGTCTGTAATTTCAATTCTTTTACCAATTTTGCTGAAATAAAATCATGAGTACTACCGTCATCATGCAAAATAGTCTTTTCCTTTCCATGCACCAATCATTTCATAGTCAATAATGAATGTGGAGTAGGCATACCTGGTAAAGTATCGGAAGTAGTAGTAGTGTCATCCTCATCTTCAGTGAAATCAGGCATATCTTCATGTTCGTCTTCGTCCATTGCTCCAAGGTAGTTGATATGAGCAGGTGGCTTCTTTGAATGACAATTTGCTGCTAGATGTCCAGGTTGGTGGCATTTATAGCATACTATTGGCTTGGCTTTGGTTACATTGTTTGCAATAGCGGGAAGTCTAGGTACATTAGGATTTGGCTGTGGAATAGGCTTAGGGTTTTGATTGACATTGGATGGTAATGCAGGTGGTTTTGCCCAATTTTTGCGGAAAGATGATGAAGAGAAACGACCTGGATTAAATCTTCTAAAATTGGAATTGAATTGTTTAGATCCATAGTTACCATTGGCTTCGAATTGCTATGGTCATCTGTCTCTACCTCGTAGTTTATCCTCAATGTCATGAGCTAGTGAAATGGTGTCTTCAAGAGTAGCAGGCTTGAACATGTTAACTTCAGTGTAGTAATGCCCAAGGAGTCCAGACATATACTTGCGCTTGTGTCTCGCTTCATGTACGTCTTCAAGCATGCGTAACTGGAGTAATGCATTCCAAAAACACTCTGTATACTGAGGTATAGGCTCACGATCCCATTGCTGGAGAAGATCCCATTGCTTAATAGCTTTCTCATGAAATTGTGGTGGAAGGAAATTCTGCATGAAGTTCTTCTTGAAATCTTCCCAAGTAGCAGGACAATCTATGCTCTTGCGTACTACAGTCCACCAAAGAGATGCTCTGTCTACTAAATGATTAGTGACACACTTGATTTTATCTTTTTCTGCATAGGTTTCCTCATGGAAATAGTCATCAAACTGACTAATGAATGCTAGAACAATTTTTCCTTCTCGTATGCCATTGAAAGTACGGAATTTGAAACTTCTTTTACTTATCTTTGATTCCTTGCAGATGGTTTGAGCTTCGAGAGTTGCATCGATGGTACGTCGAATAAGATCTTCAGCTTGAGGTTCTTCTTTGTCGGTAGACGCTCTTTGTAAATTTGCCAGTTGATCTGGCAATGCTTGCCTAGCCCTTCGTTCTTCTTCCAATTGCATCATGATTAAGTCCAGCTTTTGCTCCATCATAGGCTCAGGTAAGTCGCCTTCAGCCATAAAATCATCCATATGTGGTTCCGTCATCCTGCAAAACTAAAAAGACCTTTCTCACTCAAAATCAGGTTAGCGGGATGAGCCCGATCATTCCAGGAGCTCCGCCTTCGCACGAGATGGGTAGCGATTGGAAGCTCTTGATCTCAGCTCTATTCTGATACCACTAGTGCGCAGATCGGATGCTGTATGCTCGCGTAGTGAATGCCGGAAGGTCCCCAAGAACAATGAACTCTACTTTTTGCACAAGTTACAAGGTAAAAAGCATGAACGACAAGAGCAAGAGACCAATTGGGTGCAATCTCCCCCCATGCCTTGTGTGAGCGCTCCACAAAGCATGCATTTTATGTATATTTCATCTTCATGCTCAATAATAGCCCAATTTACAAAAATATAGCAAGCTTTTAGCTTTTGAGTTTGCTTTAACACAAAAATAGGAATAAAGCTAATGAACGGTGCCCAAAGAGTCTCGCACGCCCAATACAATGTCCAAATAGAAATAACATAACCGTGTGCCTATGCGCATACAAAATAATAATAAATAATCGATGCCTCGATAAATAGGCATGACAAAATATAGGCGTGGCGCCTATCAAAATATAATCCATAAATCGAATACTCGCTATCCTCCAATGCTTTCCTCTGCCATTGCTGCTATCTCTACACATCAATTGAAGCATTCACAATCGTTAGTAAAATAATACAATTAAACCGACAAAAGTGAATACCTAGCAGTCTTCAACTACATAAATAAATCAACTGGTTAGAAATAAATCCTAACCTTAATTTATTACGAGTGCGCACTCTAAACTCATAAACGTTTATTAATTTAATATGCATTTTGCGAAATCACCCGCTATGGAATCACCCATATACACACTAAATTAATGAAACGCCTGAAAAGGACAGGCGTCCCCATCAACTTCTCGCACAAAGAATCCACTTTGTCTATGAGCCCTGGTCATCAAAGTTTGCGGAATCCACAGTAAAACCTCACGGAATCCATCATGGTACGGAATCCACCGTGAAATATGCGTCATGACATCACCTAGACATTGGTTGACAATAGTTTTTGGACACACTATAATTTCGACTATATTGCCCATTTACGACTACAAAGGTTAGGGCCATTTACAAGTGCAAAGGTTAGAGATTTTGAATTTGTAAGGTCTTAGGTGTTTCTTAGGCTACAAACACAAAGGGCATCTACATACAAATTGTAGATTATAATTTTATAATTATCTAGTCACGATGATAGCAAAAGATACATGCTTGGTTGCAATACACCTTATATTTTCTTAATATACTATCTTTCTTATAGATTTTTTTAAGTTTTTTTATCTTTACCAAAATGTGTGACAATTTTATCCAAATTTTAAGCGATAAGCTTGATAAAAACAACTATCTTGCATGAAAGTTCAGGATTATAAATTTATTGAAAAGAAAAGTATTTAGAACCAATAAAAGGAGACAATGTAGTGGAATCCAAAGTTCCTCTTCGGGAAATGCTATTGTAGAGCAAATAAAGGCTAAGTCCTTTCTAGTAACCATAAGGAAGGATATTAAAGTCATCTCCCTTGCCTTTGAGCACATGAATGCAACTTTTTCCACATTCAACAACCAAATGTAGAGGTATGTTGGCAATATATAAGATCATCTTTGATCCTAAGCTACTAAAAGTAATTGCATTGGCATTGAAGCATGTAGATGTAGGAGAAAGGTTGAATGGAAAGTTGATCTTGTTGCTTTATTTGTTTGTACCCAGTTTTCTCTACCACATGATGGATTTGGCTCAATGTCAAGCTCTTTTATTGGTGGCTCATGCAAATAATGCCTTAAAGGGCATTATTTTTTTATATGACTACCATTGAAATGTCCAATACTCTACCCATCCAAGGTTTTTAGCTCCAGATTTCCTATCCTACTAATTGTGTGAATATAGTAGAGTCCAAGGCCTTAGATTTTAGCTTCTATTTATGGCCTTTGATCTAGTACAAAACCACTAGGCCACCCTTATCAAAGGATTATTATTGACATGATTATCAAACTAGGCCTTACATCATCAAACCTTTTAGCAAACAAGGTGTGAGTTTGAGCAAACTTTTATTAAGTATTCAAGTTCTATGAGGCAATCGGTCCAATCCCTAGATCCTTCCCTTAATTCTTACACCACGATATCGAGACTAGGGATTAGGAAATCCAATGGTATGACTACATTGGTTCCATAATTTTGTGTAAATGAAGGTTTTCTAATAACTTTCCCTATGGCGGCTTCCCCCCCCCCCCCCCCCCCCCCCCCCCGCGAGGGGTCCACCTATAAGAAACCATCTATATAGCATGAGTTCAAAGGATATTAAGAAATACCATTTCTTTACATGCTATAAGGCCTTAAAATTACCCCTTTTACTTTACTAAACTTACGAATTTATTTCAACGTGTAATTAAAAATACATTTTTTTAATATAATCATGTAAACTTTATTGAATATAATACCCTTTCTTTTGAGCTCACATGGTATCTTATGTGTTCTATAAGGTGGACTCCTTGGGCTTACCCCATGGCCATCTTGTAAGCTGTTTGATAAGCCCACAATGATGCCTTTAGCTTATGATCCTACTCTAATCTCAAGAATAAAATAATCTTGGTTAGTATACTAATAATTATATTATTAGTTAATTATGCTAGGTTGTTTGCTTATATGGGCCAGGCTTCCTATGCAAGAGAACCATGAATGTGAATAATAGGTGTTCAATAAAATCATTCAAGAAGTGGATCTCTTTTTATCACTAACCCCTGCAAGTTCACCATAAATAACTTAACAAAATCATGTAAGTGCAAAGGAGGGAGGTTCTCCAAAAAGTGCATAAGTATAAACATTATAATGTTGCCTCGGGGGGGTCACCTTATAGAACATGTAATATACCATGTGAGTTCAAAAGAAAGGGTATTTTTATTATGTTGACTTACAATTTTCCTAAAACAAAAGGGGTTTATAAATGCACCTCATGTAAAATTTACATTAGGGGTGTTTTAATTCAAAAAAATTTAGAATCACACTTTTTAAGGGAGGCGGGGGGGTGTGTGGGGTGGGAAGGGGATGGGTGGGGGCGAAGATGGGGGGAGGGGATCAATACTTAAAGGCATATATGTTCTCATGAGACAAATATTTACAACTAGCATGGGGGAGGGGGAGTGGATTCTATCATAGGTTTTCATCAATATGAATTTACCTTGTGTTCACATTAAAATTCAGACAACTTCCAAGTTTGAGGATTATAGGCAACACACCAGGTGCTTTTGTCGGGTGAGGCAAAGAATCCATAGTTGTTTCCTCTCCTTGCAATATTATTAGCCTTTCCTTTTAGGGCATATGCTAGTAAAATGGTGCATGGCAAGGTGGTGCATGGCTCCAAAAAATTAGCCACACTTTACTCAAGTTAAGTGGCTCACTATCTTGAGTAAAGTGGCCCATTTTATGAGTTAAGAGTTGTGGATCTTGGAAAAAAGGGAGTCCTTAAAATTACAAGGCAGATTACTAAGTGTTGGAGGAGGGCAATCAAGAGGTTGCTCAACTCGCTCAACCTTGTAAACTATCATGGATAGTGGTCAAAATAGAAGTGGTGCAATGGTGTAGTAGTAAATCACGTCTTAGTATGGATAGCACCCCCCTCTCTGCATAGAAGGCAAGAAGATAAGCCAATCATTGTCTTCCACTCATGTTAGGAAGCTATTGTTAAGGTGCAAACCTGACTTTAGCCACCTTCCTAACAAAAGATCCTTATGGATCGCGAGTCATTGGCAAGCAATCTGCTTACTCATGACTTTTGAATTTCATGAGAACCCATATATTGGAAGGTCAAGTGCATCAAATAAGATATTTGACAAATCAAGGGTTGAAGATGGGAGCGACGTCTAGCTCAAAAGACGAAGAAAGCAATGAAGATAATGTGGTTACGGTTTTAGCTACAGGTAGAGGAGATGGATATTTTTAATAACACTCACAATGGTAAGTGACATCTTTTTGACCATTGAAACCTCTAGTAAAATGTTATTTTCATATACGATAATTATTGGTTTATGAAAGAGTTGAGCTTAGTAAGGTTTGGGTTTGTTTTAAAATCATTTTTGTATATGTATCTTAGGGCTAATTTCTAATCATTTTGGAGATTAATTTGTGAGAGTCTTTACTTGAAATTATACAGGATCTGATTTTGAGCTTATTGAAGCAACATTGAATGACTACAAAGATAAAGGGAGAGTAAGAGTTGTATGCAAAAGTATGATCAGAAATGATTCCATTTGTGCCCTTCAAGATCAGACTTGCACACGATTTTCACAGAGCATATCAAGTCAAAGTCTCACATCATGGATGTATCCAAAAAAACATCTACCAACCATGTAGTTAGGTTTTCTTACAATGCAACAATTGAAAAAAACCTTCTATATAAATGAATCACAAAGATCAACTTACAAAAATGGGAGTGCACATTGGATCCTCTTTAATACAACATTTTGAGCTAGTTGTCCAACTAAAATGTCTTATGTGATGTCTAAAACACAAAATTACTTTTTGGGGCTGATATAAGAACCATGGTACTTTGAAAGGCAATTTAAGGTAGCCTAACACTCCTTCTCATGCTCAAAAAGGGTGATCAAAGAGAGTGAAAGGAAGGCTCTAGTCTTGACCCAAAGAGTCCCACCCCAACGAGATTAAGGCATTGTGCCAAGGGTGTCACTCTGGACTACTCAAGGACGTAGGAGGATCAGGGAGGTGATGGATATTTTGTTTGAGTTGCCCAAGAGGTCACCCCAATGAAATCAACACATTAGACCAAGGGTGTTGCAACGGATTGCTCACAAGCTTGCAATGATTGTGAAGGTAATGATTTTTGTTTGGTGGATGTTTGTTTGTTTGACTTGGTCCAATAGTTCATAAAAAAGTGAGACTCAAAGCACAAAACCACAATCAAGGGTGTGGATGTAAAGAGTAGATGAGGGTAACTGCCTAACTAGTGTGGTAGTTGCTTGGGATCTTGTATGAGCAATGAATGCTCATAATGCTCCACTTGATGAGATAAAAGGATACATGATGCTCAATGCAGGATTTTCCATTTGGAAGAGCTGAGTTGGAGAAGTAGTCACTATGGTAGTATCATGTTTTAATTTGAATTGTACAGAAGGGGCCATGAAAATGCACATTCGATTCAAATTTTAGATTTACAGAGGGGATATAACTATTGCCTTCAAAATTCACAAAAGGTGAAAATTTTTAAAAAATGGGTTTTTAAAGTATCCTTTGAACGCACGTTATATAGTGTGCTTCTATAAGGTGACCCCCCCCCCCCCCCCCCCTCTGAGAATGTTGCCCTTTCTTTCAATCTCTAGGAGCTTATGTATTGACAAAATCATAGGCATTACCATTTGTTATATATTGTATCACCATCAACGTACCTTTGGCCTCAATGATTCATATCAAAGAAGGCTCAAGGTCATGTCTCATTAAAAGCATTGTTATGCCTAATTTGACTATAGCACTAGCATAAATGACATGAGAGTCTAATAAAAGAAACCATATCTTTAAAAATACATATTATCTATGTGATTAACATAAGGATTTCATGATGATTAAACTTTCCCCATGTTGAACAATACTTATCATGCACATAAAAATTACTAGAAATAAAAAATTCAATTGAGACATTAATGTATAGATTGATATTTTGAAACAATGCAAAGGAGAGAGCACTTTGGATATCTTATTGTAATACTTTGAGACTTTGATAGTTTATTATGTTTTTCTTGTGCCAAATTTTAGTGTGGCAATATAGAAACATCTAAATATAATGCACCTATTCATAAGCTCATGCACACACGTGTGTGCGTGTGTGCGTGTGCGTGTGCGTGTGCGCATGCGTGTGTGTGTGTGTGTTACATGTTTGAAATACTACCTTTTGGATTTTCAAGATAATGTACTATCATGAAAATCCAAGATAATGCACTATCATGAAATATTGCTTTTTGGAGTGAGGCAACAATGTATCACCTTTAAAGTGCAATGTTTAATTCTTGTGCTAGAAATGTTCTAGTCTTTTAAGCTTAGTCAATATGAAAAACTCAATAAAATACAAGATCTTATATCTAAAAAAGAGGGTATGCAATAAAATTTTTTGATACATTGTATAAGTATAAAAAGGGGGGGTCATATGACTCTTGTGCAACCCATAGACAAGGGGTTTTGTCATATTCTTCACTCACAAGTGAATGTCTCCTTTATCAAGAGTGAACTCACTGAGTCACTAACTATCTCAACGGGGAAGCCCAAAATCACGAGACAACTTGCTCTCATAAGAATTTTTCTTGGGCATGTAGTTGGTGGCCACAATAATGTAGCTAGCTTAGGAATACTGGGCAATAGGACGAATGGGTTCCATGAAGTCTATACCACACTTTTTGAAGGTTTGGCAATGATAACTAGAGAGAATTCCATTTTCATTTTTTCAAAGTGATACTTTAGCTCTTTAGCAATCATCACAATGTTTGACAAAATGAGCTACATTTTTAAATAGGATTGGCAAACCTTGTTGGTCATGGTGTTTGCATCAAAATGAACACATATAATCCCTCAATGTGCTTCATTTAGCAATCTTCAATTTCATGCTCATGGATGCATCTCTCTGAGAAAGATGGACTTGTCTTGGTGTATATAATTGATGAGTAATCATTTGTTGGGTTTGAGTCTTGCTCACGAGACCATTGAGCTACATCTTTTTGATAGGTTGATCAAGGAGTCTATTTTTCAAGATATACATGACATCCTTCACCCGATGGGGTATTAGATCTACCTTGAAAAATTGGGCCTCTTATTATATTATAAATAAGTTAATGATAGGGAGATTATCATCACAACTCCAATCATTTTCTCTCCACTTGTTATGTGTGATATGTCACTGGCAAATGAAATGTTTCTTTCCTTTTCACACAACCATAGAAAAGTCAAATTCTAGAAAGAGTAAAATGCATCTAGCAATTCGACCTATAGCACATGGTTTATTCACAAAGTGTAAAAGTATTTGATGGGAAATTGAAAAAATGAATGATGTGTCCAATAAATAGTATGAAACTTTTTTCATACAAACCATTGCTAATCCTTCATTCTATGTCATAGAATAATCCACTTTTGCCTAGGTGCTTAGGGATTCCTCAATCCATAGTGATGTTTTGGTCGGAACCCACTAGGATCAATCTAAATTCGAGTTCCTAGATCATCTAAGGTCACCTAAAGATTCACTAGCATCGCTCTTCAAGTGAGATCACCCAAATCAAAGTGGATCCATGTCATACTAGGTTCAAAGAGAGTGAGAAATGAGGGGGAATGCAACATGTCAACCCCTTTACCCATGAGGCATAGTCTCATTCTGGTTCCCTAAAATAACACAAATTTAGGTTTTCTATTTAACTTCCTACAATGTAATTCCCTAGCTAGTGCAACTCTTGAAAGAAGCTCCTAGCTAATCGGGACCACCTTTCCATAAGACAAACCCGTTGGGGGCCATGCCCTCCCACTTCCCTCAATGGGCATTTTTAGTTAGTTAATTGCCTACCACACTTATAGTTGGACACTTAAAAGCAACTTCATTAATTAGCCTTTTATAGCACAATTTTGTTTGTGTAACTTAGAGCATAACACAAAAACAAGATCAAATAATCATTGTCAAATTTCTCTTTTATTATTTTAAAGGTTTATTATTATAGTTGCTCTTCTACCCATATGGAAGTAACATCAACCCAAAGGCAAGGTATCCTCCAAGATTCCACACCTTGTCAACTAGTATCAAGGCCCCTAGAAAGACCCTTCTGGATCATGTAGGGGTTAAGCAAATCCTAGGAATTAAGGACATTGCTAGCCAGAGTCCCCCTAGCATCCTTATACCCTCCTATCTAACTGAATCTCCACAAAGTAACCTCTCACAACATGGCCATTCAAAGCTGTTCAAAGCGGTGATTTTGACCCCCTTGGAATAGGGTCCTTGCAACTAGCCTTGGAGGAGGCCTAGTGCATCCTTCTTTTTATCCTCCTTATAATTTAGATTCAATTACAATCCTATTTTAAACAATCACAAATATTATTTTTTTTGCATATTAAACCAATCCAATGTGTGCACAACTAAAAACATAACTCAACATATCCTCAAAGCTAATTTACCTTAGAATACAATCTTAAAATAGTCATGGGTTACTCTTCCCCTTGGGGGTTTGTTTCGTTCTACTATAAATTGCATCTAATATGTTTTAGCACTTTGGGTATATGTCATCAAAACCTTGAAGACTATTAGTCCAATTTCTATCTTCATCTAAGATTGATTGTGATATTCTGACTTTAGTTTCAATCTTCTGGACTTCTCGCAATTAGATTTGGGGAATTCTAGACCGTCAAATAGAGAAAGTCTCTAATAAAATAGTCTAAATTTTGTAACCTAACACTTTCTAGGGCTGATAGGGTCGTAGACATCCTTCACGAAAGTCACCACACAAACAGAAGTCATGGGCCATGCCATAAGTCACAACTAGCTAAACACATTTAAAACTTAGCAAGTAAGGGAATTTTAAAAGCTTTAAGCTCTAAAGCTTAAAGCTTTAAAGAAAACAAAAATATTAAGAAGATGATGATGACGAACAGGTCGCCCCCCCTTTTTTATCAAAAAAATGGCACATAATTTCTCTCTCTTCTCCTAAATTTGGAGATGCTGAAAGCATGAACGAAAGCCCTAAAACCTCCTCCTCAATCACAATAGAAAAACTCCAATAATCTCCCCCTCTTCTTAGTTTGACGAGAGGCTTAGATTCAAGAAAGATCATTCAAGAGCTAAGTGAATCAGTCATGGCATCTCTAGCAGCCTCTCTAGACCTCAAAGATTGGATCGCTAGCATCAAATTGCATCTTGAAAGCTTCTAGATTTCTAGATTGCCAAGATACCCTCCACAAAGAGTTCCTCTTCTTGGCCACAATCCTTCTTCAATTTAACTATATACAAAGCATGAGGAGCTGTTTGAGGGCACCCTGAGCAAGAGAGAAGAGGCTCTTCTCAAGAGTATAGAGCAAGAGTGAGTGGGATAAGAGGAGGGCAAGGATGGGAATTCTCGTCACAAAGACAAGGAGGATACTCTATAGGCTCTTGGAATCGAATCCCCCATCCCTTCTTACCCCACTTCCATATCAAGACTCTACTCGATTCTTTTCTTTCTAAATTCCTAGTGATTGACATTCCCTATCAATCAAATTCCCATCAATCCAATTGCAACAACCCCAAGATCTCTTGCCAAAATCTCATGTGCACTCTCGCAATTAAAGACTATGGCCCAAAAGAAGAAAGTTATGAAGGTCGCGGAGGCAAAAGCTACCAATAACGTTGCGGATACGACCACTACAAATAGAATGAGGAGTATTGGGATTACAAACGAAGCTATGAATACCATCAACCAAGCACTCGTCATAGATTCCCTAGTACTATATTTTGATAATAAAGGCAGTTAGCAAGTCATCATTCCATGAGTTGGCAACAAAAAAACTACATTCATAAAATAATATTTTATTTATTTCTTGCATAAAATATTTTAAAGGAATTCTTAACTGCAAATTCCAAGGGGTAATTTGGGTTTGTATATGAGATGTACCAAGGAGAGGTACAAGGAAGGTATTGTGTTTCTAAAAAGACTTAATACTTTTAAACAAGGACACTGATTCTCGGTATATAAAAGGCCTTGAGATGAAATTATCAAAAGAATATTTTTGTAATAAAACTAGATTGAGAAAAGTCCATCAAGGGAGTTTTTCTCAAAAATAGAATTCTTGTTTAGATTCAATCCAAACTAGATCTCGAGGAAGGGGAATTCCGAGAAGATTATTGGAAGGTATTGCCACTTATGCTATGTTTTGCCTTGATATTAGTATTTTTGGAAAGAAAAGATTTGTCTTGAAAATAAATTTATTAAAATTTTATGTACAATGCATTTGAAATAAGATGTTTGTGATTGTAAGTTAGGTACTAATCTTTCCTAAAATCATCAGGCTAAAAGATGGATGATCGGGTATAGATTGCCGATTGAGGCAGTATTCCTATGAGCCCAAAACGCCAGGATTGAGGCAGTGTTCTTTGATAGTGCTAAACCTCCCCACCAAGGGGCCAACGTGGATAAAACCTACTCCAAGGGGTTTCCTTTTTTTGTTTTTGCATTAGTGAGTATAGACCAATCATGACGTGAAAGGTCTTATCGTAGGGAACTCTAGTTGGAAGAAGGAGGTGAGGATACTAGGTGGCTTCGGTCATAAACTCCTTAAGCTCTTACGAACTATCAACTACCCTTTGAATTCTAGATAGTATCCTGGAAGTTTCAATACTAGTTTAGGAACTGAACTTGGAGAGAATAATACCTTTGATTAACATCATTTCTAGCTAGAATAGAAAACATTGTAAGAAGTTATTTTTCTTAAAGGAACGATTGAGAATGGATTGCTTTACTCTATCTTTGTGTCGTGAAATAAAGGCATGTAACGAATTTGTATCAAGAGATAATCAAAGAAGCTATTTTTATATGTTGAATCTAAGGTGGTAGGTAATTATGTAATTAAAAATACTCTCTCAAAGGAAGTGGGAGGATGGTTGGATCCAAACCTATGGTTGGGTGGTCTCGCTGAGTCGATAGCTTTCCTAAGAAGGAATAAAAATTACATTTTGATAGACCATTAGAGATCAAAAAGCTTGACTTGCATCACTTTAGAACCATGGATAAAAGAGATTGAAGTGCCACACTTCCCTTCATCTCCCATTCTCTTTGAACTTAACATAATGCAAGTTTGTTTCAGTTAGGAAATTCTATAAGGAGTGGAAAATCAAATCACTGATACTAATCAACCGTTAGTAGTTGATTTAACCAAAAACTTAGGCCAATTCTCATGGAAATGGCTAGAACTTCCACTGTGAGGTAGACTTAAGTGAGCCTAGTTAGCAAACTCCGAGGGTTTTCATCAAATCATAGACGGTGTTTTCTAGGACATCTCTTGATAGGCTACTAAGAACGTACCGATGAGGAAGTGGCTCGAGTGGGCACATTACAATTGGTATCAGAGCGCACATTGATATAGGATATGATATAAGTAAATAAAACTAGTTATAATTACACCATAAAATATATTTCCCTAACCTTCTCTTGTTAATATATGTTCTTGATTTCTGGTAGAAAGACAAACCTTAGGAAGATTCTAATGATGCAAATGTTAGATCAAATATACAATCCTTCACCCTTGTATTACAAAATACGATGGATGTTAAGCAAAGGGTATTGTTATGTTGACACAAACCATCTTGCTCACCTCTAGAATAATTTAAAGAGGCTGAGGTGGATGGAAACCCTTAAGGTTGCCAAGATTTATCTCTTCTATGAGGCCAAAGTAAACTCAAACATGTTCACTAGAGGATGACAAGTCAAATTAAACTGGTACATCTATAAGAATGTTACAAAGGTTATACCAGCTGATCGACTCATGGTTATAGGATGCTCCAGTTGCCACAACTACAAGAAAGATGGATTACCTAATCTTCCCCTAAGATATAAATTTCTAGATATCCATTCCCAAAATCCTAATTACTATGTAGTGGATGTATTGCAATGCCATGCCTAGATTGTGGTAGAAAAACCTTTTCCAAGAATAATATGAGCTTCCAAACTACTCGAATAATGTATTCCCTTCCTATTGATGTAAAGAATTATTTTTGTCCACCCATTTGTCTTTGATAATCAAGAATACTGGGAAGATATTATCCATTTGATGAAATTATTTTGACCCTATTAGAAAATAGAGTTAACTAACAGAGATGACGAAGGCAGAAGAAATTCCCTACATTTCAATCCATGTATATATCCACCAAGCATTCAAACAGAGAAATAATTTTGACTAATTCATAATGAGTATACGGTTCTTACCTCTCCTATCCACAAAGGCAATATGGGATGGATGGATTCATTGAAGCTAACTATATCATAGGTCAACCTTAGGTGAATCCAATGGATGGAGGACTCAAAAGCTCATTAAACTATCCTTCCTTAACATGACCCCATTCTTCATACTAAAACAACTAACTAGATTATGAAATTATCACATAAGTAGAAAACCAACTAAGTTCATATTGATCAATGAAATTGTTGTTTTAGGGAGTAACCCTTATCATAAAGATATCTAGGCCTTCCCACAAAAATATCAAGTTATGGATATACATACCATAACTCCAACAGTAGGTGTGGTCCACTAAGTTACTAGAGATTCATAAGTAAGTCAAAATCTTTTTTATTAAAATTAAAACTCTCTTTTGAAGTTTAAATCCTAATCATTATCAGAAGGCCAAGTAGTATATAATTCCCTTCCTAAATTAATGAGGTAGATTAAGCAAGTAAACATCTTTTTTGAATATGGTTGGAGAGAAAATGGATCATAAAAATTGCATAATTTTCAAGAATGTCACCCCAAATCTCAATATTACTAAATCTCAAGAGAAGAAATTTATTCTCAAGCAGTACAAGCCATCGGAGTTTGATGATGAGGGGAGGGACATTCCAACTAAAGTAGAAACATGGGGAAGACTATTTCACTGTTGCATGGACTGCATCACCAAACCAAGCAATGATCACCAAACTAAAACTCACAAGAGATACCCATCTTTCAATGGTGGAAACAGTGAAGAACGTATGAAAAAGTGCTATCACTTGGGAGAAGATTAAGGATGTTGTACATGGGAGATATCTTTCACCCACATATCAAGCCCAGAAGATGAATGAGTTCTTCAACCTAAAGCAGTTAAGCCTAAGCCTAGAAGTTTACTACTCCAAATTCATAACACTTCTAAAATATGCACCTATGATGGATGTTTCACATCAAGTATCCAAATTTTGCAATGGCTACCCCTGAATACATGCCTTGAATCAATGAGACCATCAAATTTACAAAATGCATTGATTCGAGTAGCTCCAATAATTTAGGAGATCAAAAAAAGGCCAAGAAATGCAAAAATTTGGAGCATAAACAATCAAAATAAGGGCAACTTCCAAGTATATGCAAAAAGAGCCCAAGCGCAGTACTAACCAAACAGGACAAAGAGAGCCAAATCAAGTGCAGTAGGAAACTTTATACCCACACGAAAGAGCAATGAGGCTCCAAGGTGCTTCTATTGCAAGGAACCAAGACATTTCAAGAGGCGGTTCCTGAATCTTGGCCAAAACATCCACCAAGGTCAGTTTTGCGGGCAAAGCCAAGATGCCACGGGGAAGGTTGTTGGAATAAACCTAAAGAAGTTCAGTAATGATAAAGATCCTACAATGGAATCCGATATGGAAAGAGCCAAAGTACATGCCACTCTCAATAAGAAGGGTCCAAATCGCCAATTCTCAATAGTTCAAACACCAGCAAATTATCAAGGTAAACCCTTTCGAATTTTAATAGACTATGGAAGTACCCACTCTTTCATATCACCAAAATGTGCAAAAGGCTAGGCATAAACACTACTCTTGCACCTAGTTTGCTTGTGGAGTTAGCAAACAACAAAGAAGTTCTATCAACACAACAAACTAGCAAGGTAGAATTTAGCTTGGGTGGCAATTCTTCCAAAATGAACTTCTAAATTATGAACCTCAAGGCTTATGAACATTTGCTATAGGTATGGATTGGTTAATTCCAAAGAATTCCCACATCCATTGTGGAAAGGGCCAAATCACATTTCAAAACTCAAAGGGAGAACAAGTAACCATAAAGGGAGAAGCAAGGAAACCTAAGGTTCAAATGGCTAAAGCTTCCTGAATAGTAAAAGGACTAAAGAAAGGATTAGCAATAACTATACTCGCCAGAGCCGAGTAGGATAGTGAAGCCAAGGATCAACCAGCTTGGCTAAAAGAATATACGGATGTTTTTCCAAAAGACCTAACAAAGATTCCACCAACAAGGGAAGTAGATCACAAAATTCAACTCATTCCAGGTGTTGCCCGCATTGCCAAACGGCCCTACCGAATGTCAATTCTTGAAGCTATTGAGCTAAAAGAAGAACTCAAGCAGCTATTACCCAGCCAAGTAATTCACCATGGGGAGTCCTGGTACTATTTCAAAAAAAGAAAGATGGAACACTTTGCCTTTGTATCACTTACCATGGATTAAACCAAGTGACATTGAAAAACAAATATCCAATCCCCAGGATAGACGAGTTGCTTGACCGAATCTAGGGAGAAAATGCATTTTTAAAGATCGGTCTCAAATGAGGCTATTATCAAATAAGAATTAGGGAGGGAGATATCCCTAAAACTACTTTTAACACAAGGTATGGTCATTATGAATTTAATGTGGTGTCATTTGGATTAACAAATGCTCCTGCCACCCTCAATAAGTTGATGTAAGACATTTTCCGACCCTACCTTGATGACTTCGTCCTCATCTTCTTTGATGATATCTTAACATGTTCCAAAAATGAAGAAGACCATGGACCATAGCTACAAGTAGTTCTTGAAATAATGAGAGGCCACAAACTATATGCTAAAAAGAAGAAATGTGCCTTTTTCAAAAAGAAGATTGAATATCTAGTGTTGGGGGTAAAGGCACCTCCACCTAGCCGCCCATGTATTACTACATTGACAATACCCACCACTACACACTGCAGGTGGCAGGCACCTGTCCACTGTCACTTTATTCTTTATTCTTTTAGTGACATTTTGAATAAAGGAAGGCCCCAACAATCACACATTGTGATTGTTGGAGTTCCCATTTTGTGTCTCTCTTTTTCTTGCTCTTGCTCTCCTATCATAGCTCTTCCAAGCAAGCTTAGATCCTTCTCACCTTTCAAATGTGTATCAAAGCATGATTGATCAAGAATTCCGACTTGGTTCGTAATTCCTTCAGCTTCCTATTGAATCCCTACACTCATTGGGTCTCCTTCCCGGCAGCCATACCTGACTCTCTCAAGCTCCCGTCACTCCCTGACTTCCCAACCGACCCCTTTGGGCACCCTTAGGTCATTGCATCAGAGGTATTTCTTCTTTTGCTTCAGGATTTCATTGAGTTCATAGGTACAACAGGGTTTTGAAGAGCAGGGCCAGCCATAGCTCCCACCATTAGAGCTTGTTCACATCATATCTTGCATGAAGCCTTTATAGGCTATCTTGGGCTTGCACTAGGCCTTCATTGGATCATGATTGAGTCCCCCTTTGACCTTGGATAGCCTCAAAAAAAGCAGCAAAACCCTCCAACCTGGCAGCATGATTTGCGCCAGTTTATGGCAGCCCCTGGACAACTCATCTCCCGCTTGCTGATGATCATGGTTGCTCTCTTAAGCACTATGGCATTCTTGGCAATGATCTTTGGCATGTTTTGAGCCTTGAAGAGGTCTTTGGCACTGAGATTGAGCTCCACATTGATTGTATGTACAGGAGCAGGTCTGTTACGTTTGCAATTGAAGCTTATTGAAGCATTGGAGCTCTCTCCTATACTGATTCATGCATGTATGCCTATGCAATGATTGCCCAATGTTAGTGGATGTATGCCTAATGGATGGCACTCATTTGTTGCTGGTTTGAGAAACTATCTGCTTAGTTTTTGAATAGTAAATCATTGTTGTACAATAGTGGGTTGAAGCCTATTACTTCATGTTTGCCTATGCCTCTTGGAATCAGGACATGCTTTGGAGATGTACTTTGATGTATTGATCATCAGGGATCAACTTTGAGCTTGATATTGCTTCGGATCATTGGTTGAGCTTGATCTCTACTTTGTAGCACTTGAATCTCCATCTTTGGATGTACATTGGCATGTATCTTACTTATATGACTGGTCTTGACATGCTTGGCTTATGCCATCTCTATACATGCTAGTTACATTGTCTTGGAGTTGATTGCTACTGCGGCTTACTTGGGCTTGACATTTGATTGCCCAGAGCTTACTTTGGCTATTTCTTGGCTTGCCAAAGTTATAGTTTGGATGTATTTGATGTCTATGGATGCTAGTATGGATGCTACGAAGCCTATATGCTCAGGATGTCTCATTGATGCTTAATCTTGGACACTTGTCACTGGTGCACTCTTACATGCTTTATTCAAGCTTTCTTGCTTGACATTTATGGTTTTTATGCCACTCCGAGCGTCTTAATACACTTCACAGACATAGAGTAGGTGGGTTTATGCTACTTGGGCATTCAGACACTTGAGAGTGGGATCTTCACTTGGATGTTGCATGGTTGGTATGCCTTGGTCCTCATAGATGTACTTGGACTAATTTGGGCTTTGCACTCCTTGAACATACACCTATTTGTGTCAGGTCTTGCCAGTGTTGTGTACACTTTACCCTATTACATAGGGGGTGTGCCGACTTACTGATGGATTCATTTGACATGCTTGGGTGTTTTCTCTCGATGTTCCTATGACTGTCACTGTTGATTTATGCCGGCAATTATGATGCTTTGGTAGTCATGGTTGACTTGGTGCATTTATTTTGCCTACAGTTTGCTCTCATTGTACCTAGCTGTAATTTATTATAACAAGCAGTTATGCATGAACTTTGATGTATTTTTCATGCTAAATTGTCCTGATTTTATGTACTTTTGATGGTACTTGGTAGCCAGCATCATTAGCTATCAGTTCATGGTCATTTTTCCTTGTTTTTTGTGGTATTTTGGCTATTTATAGTATAACATAGAAGGCAGTTTTGAACTATCTACACCATTTTGGACTGCAATATGGCATCTTCTTCCACTGAAACTACTATCTTCAACACACTAAGCTTGATGGTACGAATTATGCCTATTGGAAAAGCCAAGTTTGGTACGTATTGGTGCAAAAATCTCATATAAACCACTAAGGTTGCATGGATAGCAACCTGAAACTATGATTGACAACAAATGGATGGAGCTTGTTGAGTTATGCAAGTCCACCCTCATCTTGTCTCTCACTTAACAAGTGCATTACAATGTGGTTGAGGAAGCATAGGGTACTTAGTAGCTTTGCGATAAGATCAAGAACCTCTATGACAAGAAAAGTCCAGCAAGTCAAATGTATTGGCTGAAGCAACTTATGGACCTGCGCATGAAGCAAAATATGACGATGTCTACCCATTTGAGTTAGTTTCATGCTATTCTCAAGAACTTGACTTCACAGGGCATCACCTTCAATGATGAGGTTACTCCAATGTTTTTGCTTGGGACTTTGAGTGAGCCATGGGATGTACCCCACACTGCCTTATGTGCTCTTACTCCTACTTTGAACTTACATGGTGTAGAGAGTGCTCTTCTACAGGAAGAGATCAACCGTAAGAACGTGGATGCCTCTCGTGTGTTGCATGCTTTGACAGTTAAAGGCAGAAATGGTAATGGAAAGAATAATTGTGGGAATGGATGTGATAGAGACTCGTAGAAGTCCAGGTCTAAGTCATGTGGTAAGTCATGCAGCAAGTCTCATGGGAGAAATGCTAATGTGACATATCACCATTGCGACAAGAAGGGTCATATACGCCCACAATGTCATGAGTTGTGCAATGAGAAGCGCAAAGAGAAGGGGAAAGACAAAGTACAGGAAAAGTCATTTGATCGTAACATTGTGCCTACAAAATCCAGTGTGAAAATCGAGGAGATAAATGTCATGCGGACTGATGACTCTGATGGGGAGCACATACTTGCAGCTAGTTCTTATGATCCTACGTTGTTGATCGAGGTTCGTTGTATGTATGCGCAATGATGGATTTTGGATTCTAGTGCTTCATTTCATGTTACACCATGATGTGAGTGGTTCCACTCCTACCACACTATCTCTGGTTCAGTTCACTTGGGTGATGATAGGTCACTTGCTATTGTTGGGGTGATGATAGGTCACTTGCTATTGCTGGCATTGGGGATGTACAGCTGCAGTTCTCTACTGGCGGTACTATTTTGTTACAAGATGTACGTCATGTACATGCACTTACACATAATATTATATCTGCAGGGTAGCTTGATGATGCTGGGTTTCATATCTCTTTTGGGAATTCTGCCTAGAAGATCACACCTGGCAGACTTGTGCTTGCTAGAGGTGCCAAGGTTGGTAGAATATGCCTCTAGTTTTATGGAATCCACTGCAAAAACCTCACGGAATCCACAATGGAATATGCCTCTTGGCATCACACCCCCGGGGTGGGATAGCAATTGTCCAGGATTGCTATTAGCTGCTCAATGTGGAATTAGCAGTGTAGAGTAAGCACTAAGGGCGCGAGCAGTCATCCATTGCACGTCTTCAACTGAATGAGTTTTTTTTTTTAAATTGTACCAAGTATCTAGTATAGTACAATGAATCAATCAGAGTCTAATTATTAGCAAACAATTGATTCTACTAAGATTAAAAACTAGTGTTAGTGCCATAGATGTCTTTCATGGGAGTAAGAGAGTCAAAAGATAAGACAGAAATATTATGAATGCTAGGTCTCATACTCAAAGCATCAACAATAACAAATAAAATTATTATTCTAGTTTAGTAGTAAGTAAAAAAGTAACTAAGAATTCCTTTTTTTAAAAATAGTAAAAGACTTACCTATCTTACGTTAATTAGAGATCTCTATCTTTACTAGAAAGCGTGAATTTGCAACAGAATTAAGAAGTTGAAGAATTTTCCAAAATACTTTTTAAAAAAATCTATTAGTCTCAATGATTATCAACTCAAAAGATAACAACATTAAAGGCATACTATAATCATCATAAATTAGAGTGAGAATCATATTAAAGGCCTACTTTGTGTTGCTGCATCATTAGCAACTCGCAAGCTAGTTTGGCTTCGACAACTACTTGCAGATTTAGGACATCCTTCATCATCTAGTACACCTCTTCAATGCGACAACCAAAGTGCTATTAGTCTTACCAAAGACTATATACAACATAGTAAATCAAAGCATATTGCTAGTCATTATCATTATGTTCGACATGAAGTCAAGAAAGGTTCCATTATGGTGGAGCATTGTCCCAATGATCAAATGGTTGCAGACATCTTCACAAAAGCTCTTAGTGAAGCTCACTTTAGTTCATTAAGACATGTACTTGGTATTGTTCCAAGTTCTTGTCTCACTGATTAAGGCATGTATCATTGTATTCAAGAAAACTTTATAGTAAATCATTTTTGTATCGTAGGTATATGTAGGGGCTCGGGTTTTTCCCTTGTTCTCCCCAAGGGTTTTTTCACTCGCAACCGCAGACCTTTGTTTGTGTGGGGATGTTACAACTATATATATCATCTCTCACTTGACTTGGGTCTCACCTATATGTACTAACTCTACATCAATATGAATCATTCTTTGGGAGCATGTCTTGTGTATCTCTCTCGTACTCTCTCTCTCTCTCAACACTTTGAATAAAAACAACATATATCTTCTTGTGAATCAAGTTAGTATGTAACTAGAGAGTTGGAGCTTATAAGGAATTTTACAAAACATTTACTTATGACTAAGACTAAAATTTAACAAGAAACATATTAAAGATAAGGCTAAAGTTGGATAAAATACTAGTCTCTTGGTAAGAAATAGTAATATTCAAGTTCTATGGCATATTTAGATATGATTATTTTTTAATATATACATATTTAGACAAAACCATGTCTAATATAAGTTTTAGATATTTGTACAAGCTTAAAAAAAAATTCTTTGGGAATATACTCAAATTCCAAATGGATTAAAAGCTTATCTACTAGGAAATTAGATGTCTGTATAGGTTGAAATTTATAAATTTCACAATGTCTGGGTTAATTGCGAGACTTACTTTCAAGATAAAT
The DNA here is from genome assembly GCF_053477565.2 of Lygodium microphyllum. NCBI lineage: Eukaryota > Viridiplantae > Streptophyta > Polypodiopsida > Schizaeales > Lygodiaceae > Lygodium > Lygodium microphyllum. Next base: position 139,334,192 of record NC_141135.1, on the reverse strand, counting down.
AACTTTTTTTGTAGATAGAATCAGATCATGATGATAACTAGAGAGTTGTAGATAATAAAAGGTCTACAATTCATGTCCCTATGATTTATTACTAAATCTGAAGGTAAGGTCATAAAAAATAGGGCTCAAAGTTGGCTACTACACAATTTTCTGCATATTGCTGTGAAATTTGCATTTAGGGTCACTTTAGGACTCAAATAACTTGCTAAATATTCAAAATTTGTAAAATATGTGTCTAATAACAATTGTAGATCTTTTTAAGAGCTAAAACTTTTGTTTTTATCCCATCCTCAAAATATGAACCAGTAAAAAGTTACATTACCTGAAAAATAGTTGTTCACGATGATTTTTATGGTGAAGCATATGCAATAGCTAGACTACTTTCAATCATCTCTACTATATAGCCTGTTACATAAATAAATACTTAATATGCTTAAAATTTAAACTTTTATCAAATAAAACAAAGCTATGATTTACTATGAAATAAACTTCAAAAGCTTTTTGGATATAACATCATGTTTGCATAGCCAAGTCCATGCTATAATTCAAATTTAGAGAAGAACAAATTGGATCAATTCAATTCAATCAACACTAGATATAAGGCTGTCCAAAACACGAGAAATTGTGCTACAATATTCATTCGTAGTGATTTGCTTGTAGATTGTGATTGTTCCACGGTATTCGTCATTATACGTTGATATCATACAATTAAAAACTCAGAGCGTAGCCAAGCTCTGATACTAATGTTACGAAGCGGAACACGTGGCAAATCTAGTAAATCAAATCTCAATCATAAACAACTTTACGACACACATAATAGAACTTAGTAGAAAAAATCTAACAAATCAAACATCTCAACTATTAAATACAAATAACATTATAATACATAAGAAGATTTGAATAACTCAATAGATTGAGAAAAGACAAGAGAAAAATGCATGATTGGGCCCAACCTCCCCTATGGCAAAAGCCATGGTTTGTCATCTTTAATTACATATTATAGGTTTACATGGATATTCATATCTTACATATAATTACAAAGAAAGTATAAATATCAATTGAAGTATGGAGTTTTAAGAGTCAAGAAGTATACCTCTTGTAACATACTGTAGTTGCTGTAGAAAATTATGTGCTCTGAAACTTGATGTTTTGACATCGCCATCGCCTCCGAAGCGTGCTAAAACCCCCCAAAACGACTCTTGTAGCTCTGAATTCTGATTTCGGATGAGGAAGAAATGAAAAAACTCAATTTTCACCCTCTTCTCCTATTTTGTGTGCGATCCTATTGCTTTTATAAAGAAAGATAAAAAGGCCTTCTAAACTTAAACACATTAAGAAAATAGCAAGGTATTCCTTAAAGAAAGCTTATTTCAATAAAATCATATCTTAAAACTCATATTTTTAAATAATATATATTTAAAATAAATTAATTAATAGTACTAAGGACAATGATCTAATTATTACTAAAGAAGTTTAAACTTATAACTTACAAATAGAGTAATAATTTTAATAATACAATATCATATAAATATGAGAGCTGCATTTTAGGAGTCGACTATAAGCCGATCTAGAAGCGGTTCGAGCTCGTTTTAAGGAGGAAACATGGCCAGGACGAGTCAACGAGCCAATTTTCATGAAAAATCAAATGGTAGTAGCGGATGGCTGAGCTAGAGTTTTCCTAGATGAATTTCGACATAAGGAATCCAACGTAAGTCTCAGTTCATCAACAATCGAAGGTTGTTTGGCCACCCATTTAATCTCTTCAAGGTTCGAGGTTATAAAGCAGCTACTAGATCAGGAAGCCGTAAAGTACATGGGAGAGGCTAGGTTGATGGAGTTCGACTCCACGAAGCCGCCTGTCCAGTCGGATTGCAAATCGAAGTTTGTTTGGCCCCTCAAAACCGAAATATCCACTTGCGGGATAGTGTGAACACAAAAAGATGAACCGGTTATTTTAATGTTTTAAATCTTAGGCTTAATAAAAGCCTTGAAACTAATGCAAAAACTATCGAGCAGAGGGAAGAGTCAATGCGCCTCCTCATTTTTGCTCAATGCCTCTCCGATTCAAACCCATTTGGAGAGAGAGAGAGAGAGGGAGATTCTCTATCAAGGCAGGGAGAGAAACAAGATGGCTGCAAGCTTGCCTGTTTTAATGGAGGATTTAAAAATCTCATTTTTTGTATTTCTCTCTCCTCCCTCTCTCCCCCCTTAAGGGGCAATTCATGCACATGAAGAAGAATGAAGACTGATTGAAGAATGCTTGCCCGACATGAATCGGATTGCTCCAAGATCAAGAGGAGGCTGAGGGGAGATGTTTAGCATTGAAGATTTGTTGCTGGCCGATTGTTGGCAACCCAAAAAAATAATCAAAAAACCCACAACACGCAAGTAAGCAATATTGCCCTATTTTTACAAAGGAAATTTGCTTTTTGTTGATGTTTAATGGTTGAAATGGAATTCATATGAAGCAAAAATTTGTTTGGAGCTTTTTTGCATTATGATTGAGGGCTGTGCATAAAAAATTGCAGACTTGTGATGATAATTAGTCGTAATAATCAAATCATAGCCCGAAAAGTACCATTTTAGTATAAAAATGAAGATTTTATTGGTTTCGGGTGGGAAAAATAGATGCGCATGGGATAAAATTCTAAGAAAAAAAACCTTTCAGCTATCATAATCAATCACTAATCATAAATCTAAAAATAATCTATTTTATGCACAAATAAATAGAGAAAATAGCTAAAAATGGAAAATTTTAGGATTTTCGAGTTATGAAAATCTAGAAAATTATGATTCGTAGTTGTGGCTGTATAACAAAGCTGAGGCATGAAGTTTGGCTTCAGTTCGGTTTTGTTTATGCTTTATAGTTCATGTTTTTTTCTGTTTTATGCAAAAAATACATACAAAATAATACCCTACACCTATGCAACGCAGCATAATCTAAACATTAGAGGGAAAGGGTGAGGTTAAGAGATTAAAAGGGCTGAGAGGGCTTGAATTTTTGAAATATTTGATTGTGCATTCCATTTAAAATTGCGATAATTCAGTTTAAGAGGCTAGTAGCACGAGAAATCGGTGCTAGTCTCTATACATCGAAGCATAGGTTTAGTGAAAATCATGAAAGGGCTGTTTTTCCACGTCACAAAATGCTGATTAGATAAATATTGGTTGTGCATTAGGATCATATGCACTATGCATGACGCATGACATGGTATCAGTCCTGGATTACATAGCAATTGTCTTCCTAAGACATGACTTATATGTTGAGTGGAAAGGAGCCTTTGGTATAGGTCAATTGTACACTTTCCATGGGACTGTTTGGTAAGGATTTATATATTCCTAGATCGTACAAAACAAGAAAAGAGTGGAGTTTGTATGTTATTTTTTATATGTTGGAGCGACGCATCTTGGGGCCAATCCCCGAGGTGTAGGAGAGTCGCAGTGGGTCCGCGGCAATCAACCGAGGGGAGCTTCTTGATGTTTGTGTGGTGAGGCACTATGCCTACATGTTATGGGATGTCCATCTGAGAGAGGAAGGTGAACATTGGACTACATATCAGCTACAAACTCGTAATTAATTCTATCTAGTGTTCATCGGTGTATTACAGACGCTCCTGGCCCGTGAGGTCGTGTGGTGGTGGAGGTGTCTGTTGTATGCATGAGGGTCCTGCTAGTGCCATAACCAGTGCCGGCCCATTTTTAGTCCCATCAAAATACATAATATTATTTATTACACTTAAGATAACTAATCATAATTATAAAATTTACACTTGGACTTATGCTAACGCCCAGTGCTACCCAAAGCCACCACTACTTGCTCTACACATCAACTAAAGCATTCACAATTGTTTATAAATAAAATAAACAAATAATAGTGAATAGTAGTCTTCAACTACAAATAATTAAAATAGGTTGGAACATTGTCCTAACCTTAATTTAATTTTAGTGCACACTCTAAACTCATAAATGGCCATTAATTTGATATGTATTTTGGGAATCACCCATGTGCACATTAAATTAATCTGATGTTGACAAATGTCCCCGTCAACTTCTCGCACAAGGAATCCACCTTGTGTATGAGCCCGACAAATACATATAGTTTTACGGAATCTACATTAAACCTCACGGAATCCACCGTGGAGTATGCCTCTAGTTTTACAGAATCCACCGTAAAAACCTCACAGAATCCATCGTGGAATATGCCTCCTGGCATCACTATATTTGATCTCAAATTCAAATTCTTGTTAGATCTCAATCCACCAATGTTGCCTCATATTAAGATCTAGATGAGTGAAGATCCTTTTGAAGCTCTTCTCGTCAATGATTTCAAAGAAAACTTGTTTTCATGCAAGTAGTGTCTCCATAGCTTGAGAGCATGAATCATAGCTAGTAGTTCCAAATCATGAGTAGCATAGTTCTTCCAAATTAGTGATTTCAAAGAAAATTTATTTTTAAGCAAGTAGTATCTCCATAGCTTGAGAGCATGAATCACAGCTAGTAGTTCCGAATCATGAGTAGCATAGTTCTTCTCGTGAGTCTTTAACTTCCTTGAAGAATAAGCTACAAGATTACCTTCATGCATAAGCATGCAACCCAATGCAAGAGAGCTCACATCTATGACAATCTCAAACTCTTTACTTAGGTTAGGTAGCTTTCGGATGGGTGTTGTTACCAAGCTATGCATGAATTACTCAAAATTGGCATGCTCAATGGGAGTCCAAACAATAAGGACTTACTTCTTTAGCAAATCACTATGAGGTACAATAATCAAGGCATAATCCTTGATGAAAGTCATTACCATCCATGTATCCCTAAAAAATTTTGCACCTCTAACATTGGAGGTGGCCATTCTTGAACATCCTTAACTTTGGCTAGATCAATTGAAATTTCCTCAGTAGTATTATGAATCTAAGGTACTCAATTTTTCTCTTAAAGAAGGCACATTTCTTCTTCTTTTCATAGAGCTTATGCATCCTCATGGTTTCAAGGACAATACAGAGTTCCAGCTCCTTATCTTTTTCTTCCTTGGAGTAAGTCAGAATGTCCTCAAAGAAGACAAGGACAAAATCATCAAGATAGGGTTGGAAAATATCATGCATTAACCTATTGAAGGTGGCAAGAGCATTGGTCAATCTAAAAGACATCACAATGAACTGGAAGTGGCCATATCTCATGTTGAAAGTGGTCTTTGGAATGTCCATTCTTAATTCTTATCTAGTAGTAACCTAATTTGAGATTAATCTTGGAGAAGATATTTTCCCCTTGAAGTCTGCCAAGTAGCTCATCTATCCTTAGAATGGGATACTTATTCTTTATTGTCATCTGGTGCAGCGTGCGATAATTAATGCATAGATAGAGAGTTTCATCCTTTTTCTTTTGAAACAACATTGGGGCTCCTCACAATGAATTACTTGGTCTAATGTAACCTTGATCCAATAGTTATTTGAGTTGTTCCTTCAACTCAATAGCTTCTAGGATAAACAAATATTCAATAGGGTCTCTTTGTAATCAGAGTAGCTCTTGGTACAAGGTTGATCTCATGATCAACTTCCCTTTGAGGTGGAAGTTGAGTTAGCTCTTCTAAGAATATGTTTTTGTATATTCCTTTAGCCGAGATGGATCTTCCTCAATTTGACAGTCCCTTGTTTAACTTTATTAAGTTTGATTAAGAAGATATGTAGTCATTTTCTTAATATTTTCACTATGTGAGAAGCTTTTGCCAGCTAGACTTTTGGCTTACCTACTTTTCCCTGATTAGTTACGTGTTTGCCCTTTTGATACTGAAATGTGACATGGCCCTTCTCACAATGGATATGAGCATCATTGGGGATCAATCAGTCCATTCCCATCAAGCACTCATAGGCTTCTAAGTTCATTACTCTAAACCCCATGATGGAAAGATTTCTTCCTAGGTTAAATTCCACTTTGCTAGTTTACTAAGTAGAAAGAACTTCTTTTTCATTTTTCAATTCCACAAGCAACTTTGATGCAGGTACAATGTCTATTCCTAACCTTCTAGCACATTTTGGTGAGATGAATGATTGGGTGCTTCCACAGTCAATCAAAATCTTTAAAAAATTTACCTTGATAGGATGTTGGTGTTTGAATCACTAAAAATTGGTAATTCATTCCATTCTTATGGAGGGTGGCATACCATGTTTCCATCTCCATATCTACCTCCAATATGGGGTCTTCACCTTCTTCTATTTCTTTAAGGATCACACCATTAGCTCTCCCTCTAGCCATAGTTGCTCAATTTTGGCCATGGTACTGTCCTTGATAGAAATTCTCACCAAGCTTTGGACACTACCCATTGAGGTGGCATGGCTTGTTATAATGAAAACACCTAGGAGCTTCCTTTTGCGCCCTATAGGTGTGAAGCTTCTAACTGTGTTAGTTTTAGCCTTCTTCCTCTTGTCAAACTAATGTTGTCCTTAGGCTCTCTTGGCATTACCTCATGATCCACCTTTGTTTTCGTAATTCTAGCCCTAGAACTTACCACTTATTGGCTTTGACTACAACTCTTAGGTGATAGGCTTTGCTTGGATCAATGCATCCTAAAGATCGGATGGTCACATCACCTCAAAGCATATATCCAACAAAGCATTCAAACATTGTAAAATTTAGCCACCTGTTGTGAAATGTCCATGGGTGGTATGCATTCTAAAAGTGATATAACCTTTGAATAGTAGGATTCCAAACCCACCCCTAACTACTTCAAGTTGAAGAATTCATTCATCTTCAAGGTATAACAAGAGCTATGGTGGAAGGTGAGAGGTTTCTCCCTCACATAGCTTCCTTTATCTTAAAGGCAGTGAGATCAAACTGAAAGCATGTGACCGAAAGAAGTGATATGTAAAGTGATATATACTTTGAATAGTAAGCTTCCAAACCCACCCTTAACTACTTCAAGTTGAAGAATTCATTCATCTTCAAGGTATAACAAGAGCTATGGTGGAAGGTGGGAGGTATCTCCCTCACATACCTTCCTTTATCTTGAAGGGAGTGAGATCAAAGTGAAAGCACATGAGCAAAAGAAAGAGCTATGGTGGAAGGAGCAAAAGTGAGAGAGAGAGAGAGAGAGAGAGAGAGAGAGAGAGAGAGAGAGAGAGAGAGAGACAAGATGCAAGAACTCCAACAATCACAATGTGTGGCTAGTCTTCCCTTTATTCAAATGTCACTGAAATAATAAGAATGAAGTGACAATGATGGGCACTTTCCACCTACAGTGTACAGGTGTGTAGGTACAGTCAGTGTAGTAATACACGACTGGCTAGGCACATGCGCCTTTATCCCCAACAACCTCCCACCACTTAAAGGCGAATGCACCCCTAGTGAGGAGAGAAGAAGAAAAAAGTGACAAACTACAAACTTACATAAGTAGAAAAGGATGAGAAAAGACATCATCGTATCTAATGCCTATCAACTTCCTTAGAAATGTAAAACGCTCCGTTGAGAGACTTTTCAGGGGAGTAGATCTATAGGATTTTGGCCTACTACAATCTTGGCAAGGTTAATAGACCTGTCCTCAATGACCTCTCTAATGAAGTAGTATTACACCTCAATACATTTCATCTTTGCATGGAAGATTGGATTCTTAGCTAACTAGATAGCACTCATAGAATCCAAATGCAATGTACATATCACATCAGTAATATCAGGGACAACCTAACCAAAGAAGCTACTTGCAAGCCTCGATGGCTACAACATACTTAGCCTTAGCAATAGAGAAACCCATGCATTTCTACACCCTAGACATCCAAGAAATAGCACCTCCAACAAAGGTGAAGACATAGAAAAAGGTGGACTTCCTATTGTCTACATGTCCTACATAATTGGAGTTAGTGTTATCCCATAACTTCTATATCTTGGCCATCATAACATATGCACATAGCTATCATGCCCTTTAGGTACCTCATGATACCCTTGACAACGTCCTAATTCCATTTGCTAGCTATAGTTATATAGTGTGCCACAACTCCCATTGTAAATGCTATGTTAAGAGAAGTGGCTATCATGAGATACACCAAACTGCCCACGACAAATTCATAAGGATCTTTACCATCTCAACCTTCTACTTATCAAACTAGAGACAATTGACCCGACTAACCTTCACATAAGGTAGAGGACAACCAATAGGCTTTCCATTCTACATATGAAACTACTGAAGGACTTTTTGGATATACTCCTTCTATGATAGATAAAGGAACTCGATGCACATCCTAAGAATATGCAAGGCATGTCCCACATCCTTCATCTCAAAGATCTTTTTGAGCTGGTTTTTCAAGGCATCCAGCTCACCATGAGCTCTCCCACAACAATAAGTATATCATCCACATAGAGTACCAAAATCATAAGGCTGCCATCACAAGCCTTCTTCCTATATAAACATGGATCCATAGCACTATGGCTATATTCCTCTACATGCATAAAAATATCAAACTTGTGATACCATTCCCTAGGTGCCTACTTAAGGCCGTAAAGGCTCTTTTTCAACTTGCACACTAGGTGTTCCCTTCCTTTTTCTTCAAATCCCTTAGGCTGCTACATATGGATCTCATCATGCAAGTTCCCAAGTAAAAAATCCATCTTGAATCCATTTGATAAGGTCTATCATTTTGATCACATGAGAAAAGACTTCATCGAAGCTAATACCATATTCCTACTTGAAACTCTTAGCTACCAATCTAGCCTTATAAGTGGGCTTGGGACGTCTATCGATAATTTTTTGCTTTTATACCCACTTGCATGACAATGCCTTCTTGCCACTAGGTAAAAAAAACCAAATCCCATATATGGTTAGTCTATAAGGAGCCAAATTTTAACTGCATAGCCCTGTCTCATGAGTGACTATCATCTTTATGTATGGCTTTATCATATGAGAGAGGCTCACCTACATCTATCACCATAACATAATCCATGGAGGGCATAAAGCTCTTGAGCTGACATCTAGCTCTAGTATAGCATCTCAAAACAAGCTATTGTTGCAAGCCGTCTAGATGGCTGTATGACAGCAAGAAGTTCCTCCTAATAGATCACCCTTTGTACCTCAACCACTTGCTCAAGCTACTTATGCATCTTTTTCTCATGGAAAATGACATCATTGGCTGTGGATACCGTGCAAGCCTATGGATCCCATAGGCAATAGCCCATCTCACCTCCATCCCCATAACTAAGAAAGATGTATTTCATGGACCTAGGATCCAATTAATTGCACTTTTCCTTGGGAACATAGCAAAAGATTTGACAACTAAAGTGTGAAAATGAGCATAGAATAGAGATTTTCTAGTCCATACCTCCTCTGCAACCTACCAATCAATAGTAGTGCAAGGGGACCGGTTAATCAAGTATACTGCAGTAGTAACTTCCTTAGCCCAAAAGTGTTGTGGTAAGCCTACCTAGTTAAGCATACTGCGGACTCTCTCCTGAATCATCCTATTCATGCATTCGTCGAATGACAATAACATTCTAGTGAGGGATGTAGGGGGCATTCAACTGATGCTTAATACCTTACTCATAGTAAAACTACTCAAAATCTTTCGAGATATACTCACCCCCATTATTAGATCTTAGGCATTTTAGCCTATAGCTAGACTAGTTCTCAACAAGAGGAAGCCAAAACTGAAAGGTAGACAAGACATCAGACTTCTACTTAATATGGTAAGCCCAGATCTTATGTGAGTAATTATCAAATGAATGTGACAAAGCACTTTGCACCACCTAGCAAGTGATAGGGCATGGGACCATATACATCTGAATAAACAAGAGCCAAACGCTCACCCATGTGCTTCAAGTCAAATTTCTCATGCATACTATGTGTTTTCTTGCCATATAAACAATGATCACAAGACTCAAAATACTTATAATCTAAGGACAAAAGATAATGCAAACTTGTAAGCATTTTTATTTCTTTCAAAGACATGTGCCCAAGGCGACAATGCCAAAGAGATACATGTAGAATTACAATACCTTCAAAACACAACTGACCTAGATACAAGCAAAAGATAGAGGATACTAGACTTAGCACCACATACAATAACAAGATTCCCATGAGAAATATTCCATGAGGAATTACCAAAAGAAATTGAAGAGTGAACATGTTGTATAAACCAAAACACAACTGAACATCACTAATACCAACTATCTCCAATGCCACATCATTACCCAAATGGATAGATCCAATCATATTGCGATAGGAGTGAAACCACTCTCTATGAGGGGTTACATAAAACGAAAGATCTTGAATATATCAACCAACAGTGAGTATATTTTAACAAAGCATCAGTCAACCGTGAAACATCGAAAGAAGAAACTATAAAGATAAGATCATCAGATATATCAAGCTACTACACCACATTAATCTCCTCAATCTTGATACTGGACTTGGTAGGCACAATGATGCAATCATCATCCTTGTCTTGCTCTTTATCCTTTCCCTTTTTATTGCACTTGTCTTTGCATATTTTATGACATTGTGGCCAAATATGACCTACTTTTTCACAATAACGACAAGTAAGACCGAGCTTATAGCCATGGGATTTACTACAAGAATTTCCATGTGTCCTAGAGTAAGAGCTGTTAGAATCACTACAACATCCATTTCCATCATGTTGACCTCTCACAGTCAATGCATATGATATAGGGAAACCTCCACATTCTTTATGTTCACCTCTTCTGTCAAGAGGACACTCTCAACATCCTCTACAGTTTTAGCATATTCTTAGCACACAGAGTCATACAAAAAGTGTCCTATGACTCAGCTAGAGTACAAGCAGAAATAAAGGATCCAAAGTATCCTTGAACTCAATCTCCTATGAAGCTAAATGGCTGATAATGGAGTAAAACTCATTCAAGTGTGCAAACATAGAAGTCCCTTACTTCATGTGAAGGTCCATTGATACCATAATTGCTATGTTCTATGTGAAACATAGAACAAAAATTTGCATAAAATCAACTTTGTGAGTGCCCAAGTTTGTAACTCTTGTTACACTCTTCATTTCTAGCTATAGAATTCCTAAATTCAATACCGTATGCAAAAGTTATGGCCAAAATATGGCAATGCTTTCAAGCTACCATAGCTGTCCACGCTTCTATAACATACACTGTATCCACTCAAAATAGATAAAATGGCTACTTCTCAACTAAATTACTGAACAAGGCTCGGCTAAAGCCTTATGAAGCTCCTTAACAAGTGTAGAGCGAGATGGAACAAGCCAAAAGAAGGAAAGACTCAATGCATACCTCAGGAGAAAGAAACAATGGATGTTTGCCATGAAACCTTGAGTTAAAGCTTTGAATCCAAACTAAAGAAAATGATGAAGAAGCTTCTTGAATGGTTGGCTCTGATACCAGTTAAAGGGAGTGATCCCAAAGTAGAAGCATAGCAAAAGCAAGAGCTATGGTGGAAGGAGCAAAAGCAAGAGAGAGAGACACACAAGATGTGGGAACTTCAATAGTCACAATGTGTGATCGGCCTCCCTTTATTCAAATGCCACAAAGTATAAATTTAGAAGTGATAGTGATGTACTCCCACCACCTACAATATACATGTGCACGGAACTATCAATGTAGTGATACACAAGAGGCTAGGTACATGTGCCTTTACCCCCAATGTATATTTCCCTAGGTGATAGTTGTTTCAAATATGTCCTCGTCTTTCCACCACAAATGGGCTTCTCCCATTAGTTTCAACTTGGCAATCTTTGCTTGATTTGAGGAAGCCATTCTGTAGCAATGAAATAATCCTCCATGGACTCTATCCAGATCTCTACCTTAGTCTCAACATCCTTTCCCTTACCACTAAACTCCTGTAGTTTGACTTACTTGAGAATGAATTTTTTCTTCTGAGCCTCAACAGGACTTGGGATAAACGCAATACCCTAGTTTTAAACAAAAATTTCCATGACAATTTCTCGTCTACAAAATACTTAGAACTATTCTTCTTACTTAATGCTCGGATTACTAAACTCCAACAATTTTTTTCTTAAGAATCAAAATTAAGTATCATGAGTACGCATATCATGATAGTAAATGGAGAGTTTTTTCATTATAAGTGACACAAACCAAGACTTACATCGAATAGGGGATTTCTATGTGTGCAAGGGCATTACAACTCTAGGACAGAACCCTAAGGATAATAATGAGCTAGATTGGTAGGGTAATAGCATGGTGGTTCACTATGGATATCCAAAATCCTATACTATGAATATGAAACCCACAATGATGAGAATGGCCATGTATGGCCACTCTATCAATCAGGATTACTCTTGTCACTTCATCATAAACATAGTGGTCCACATGAGAATTTTTCAACCATGGGTGTACAAGGTGGAATTTCTCCTAGATGGGGAGAATATGAAAGCAGTTGGGACCTTCAAGTTCTCCATCCTTTGAATTATCTTCAAGTTTGTTTGGATGTAGTGAAAATGATTGCCATCATTTAGTAGTAATACCCATCCCAAACCCATCTTCTTTCTCAGTATAGTGGGGACAGATCATAAAGTTGGTCTAGAATATACATAACTTCTCTTCTCCATCCATAATCAAAGGAACACATCACCAATATGTACGTGGCTCAAAATACTAAAAAACAATCCCAATCTTCCATACTCTCCCAAGGTTTTACTCACATTAGTGTGAGAAAAAATTTAGAATCCTTAGCTTAGGTTAACAATTTTTCCATAAGTTTTCCCCACAATGTCCACTATCATTACTCACCTATGCTCTAATACCACATGTGGCATGCCTACCTTTACTATTCTTAGGGCACAATGTTTGTGGTCCATTAGGAGATAGTTCTAAGCAATGTTGCTCAACACTCCTTGGAATGACACAGGATATTGCTTAGGGTTTCCTTACTCCACATCATAGTGGAAATGTTTTGCCCAAACCCACTAGGATCCAAGTTCCTATATTAACTTAAGTCACCTAAAGATTCTAGCATCCAATCTTTGAGTGTTCACTTTGCATGAGATGACCCAAACTAAAGTGCAGACCCATGTCACACTTGATTCAAAGAGAGTGAGAAGCAAAGGAGAATGTAGCACATCAACCCCTCTACCCACAAGGCATAGTTTCACTACGGTCCCCTAAAATGACATACAGTCAAGGTTTTTATTCAATATCCTACTTAGGTCAATATAATTTCCTAGGTAGCACAACTCTTGAAAGAAGCTCCCAACTAATTGGGACCATCCTACCATAGGATGGACTTGTCGAGGGTCACAACATCTCGATTCCCTCAGTATGCAATTTTAGTTACCTAATTACCTACTACAGTTATAGTTGGACACTTAAAACCAGCTTCATTAATTAGTATTTTATAGCCCAAGTTCATTCACGTAACTTAGAGCACAACAAAAAACAAGATCAAACAATCATTATCAAATAAATCTTTTATTTTTAAAAAGTTTCTTATTATAGTTTCTATTCCACCCATATAGAAGTAACATCAACTTGATGGCTTGGTATCCTTCAAGATTTTTCCTTGCAACTAGTATGAGAACCCGAGAAAGACTATTTTGAGTAATGTAGGGATTAGGTGAATCTTAGGAGTTAAGGACTTTGCTAGCCAAGGTCCCCCCTAGCATTTTAACCTCCTCCTACCTCACTAACTCCCCATGGAGGGAGCTCTCACAATCACATTGGTCCGAGCTCTCTGAAGTGGTGATTTTGATCCTCTTGGAATAGGGTCCTTGCAACTAGCCTTGGGGGAGGCCTAGTGCATCCTTCTTTTTATCCTTGTTACAATTTAGATTCAATCAAAAACCTTTTTTTAATAATCACAAACATTATTTTTTGATGCATTAACAATTTAGTGTGTGCACAATTGAAAACATAACTCAACATTCCATGTAAGCTAATTTATCCTAGAAGGAAATGTTAAACTTGGGTTGCTCTTCCCCTTGGGGATTTGTCTAGTTCCACTATGAATTGTGTCTAATATATTTTACCACTTTGGGTGCAAAGTCATCAAACCCTTGAAGATTATTAAGCAAGGACTATGTGGTAGCATCCTTGCACGATAAGTTTTTATCACAGTGGCTAAGAGGTTTTCCACAAGATGGATAATGGATTGTATTTATGCATACATATCACATAGACAATTAGATGCATGCAAGGCAATCAAGAGAGAGTGGCACCTCAAATCCCAAGTGGTTAGACACACAGAGGATTAGCAGAGACTCATGGAGGAGGCCACAAACTCTCTAGGACAAAAGTGGCAATGGCAAGGGGCAATGAGGGTACAATTCAGAGCAAGGGTCATGCATCATTTGGGGAATAGTGGCCATTGAACTTATTTGGAGAATTTTGTAAATTTTCATTTGGTTGTTTTCACTTTTTCATTTAGAATATTACTTGCATTAATAACCTTATTTTTAACAATGCTACTTTGTTTTCTTTGTAATACTTCATCACAATCTATGATCCTATAGGTTTGGAGACTCCGTATGCAGCGAGACATGGTCTCATTACACTCATCAATAGATTGTATGCATGTAGTAGCCTAGTAAATCAAGCCTCTTTCTTGTTTGGAGTCATTAGTTTTTTTGTGATGCATTTTGTATTGTGGATTAATCCCTAGTTTTTCATATTGCAGAGTTTGTTCAATGCTCCATTACATTAGTTTCACCTAACGTGATGATTATTCCATATCCCCAAATACTATCCGCTATGAAGGGGGGTCATCGGACCCCTCCTTTAGTCATAGTTATACGATCAATCATTTGTTGCGCTATGTCATAGCTAAGGATGAATCTATACAATCAATCAAGGTTATATCTTTTAGCTAAGGATGAATCTAGATTAACTATCTAATTGTATGTGGGAAGAATCCAACTTTTTTAATTTTTTCTAAATTTTGAATATTACTTAAATAAAAAAGAGACGAATCTAGAAACTTAAGTTCATATAGCCTAGACCATCATGCAATACAAGATGCATTCTATAAGTTTCATTTCTCTACATCTAAATTATCGTGCAATGCAACATAGAATAATAGATTCATGCCATTGATGCAAATTTAGACTTCACCTTTTTCTAAGCATTGTGATGTGATTTTAGACTTTATCCTTTCCTATTGTGTTGTAATGAGAAATTGGATTTTTGCCTCTTTCTAATGCATTGCAATGCAAAATTTGACCTTGCATTATCTAGATGCAACATATAAAGAACCTTTTACCTACTTTGATGCTCATTTCATTTTGTTCACCTAAGGATGAGTGTTGGCTACTAATTTAAATCTAATGTGCAACTTTTCAAAATAGTATCAAATACTAACCATTATCTTTTAGATGCACAAGCTAACTAACCTTTCAGGCATTAAAAATGAATTTAATTTTACCAACTTATAAAGAGTAGGGGAACCTAGGTTTCTATGGTGGGGATTAGAATGTTATCCTTGCTCATGTTTGCTCCCTTAGCTCCCGCAACTCTTGAGCTTCTTCTCTTGGGAGCCATAATGGCAGATGCACGGTTCCTCAGATAGAATCTTGGCAGATTTGAGAATCTCCCACTGAGATGGGAAAACCCTTCTTCTTGGCTACCCTCTTTTCCCTCAACCTCACCTCTCTCTCTCTCTCTCTCTCTCTCTCTCTCTCTCTCTCTCTCTCTCTCTCTCTCTCTCTCTCTCTCTCTCTCTCTCTCTCTCTCTCTCTCTCTCTCTCTCTCTCTCTCTCTCTCTCTCTCTCTCTCTCTCTCTCTCTCTCTCTCTCTCTCTCTCTCTCTCTCTCTCTCTCTCTCTCTCTCTCTCTCTCTCTCTCTCTCTCTCTCCCCCCTTTATCTCTCCTAGCTAAGAGTAACAACATTTCACTACTACGATCATTCTCTCTCAAGGCTTATTAGCCTAGCCTTTATAAAGACTAAGGCCCCATACCCTCCCTCTCTCTCACTCCACACCTCTTGTACAACTGTCAATTAGCATGGTAGCCCATGTCTCCATGTTCATGTTCAGGGCATCAATGATAATGTTGATCATCATGCTAATGATGATTTGGATGGTGATAGGAGGGCTCGACATGGGTGGCAAGAAGGATGGCAACAGGAGGGCTCAATGTGAGTGGTAGGAGGGATGGCAACATGGAGTCTAACATGGCTAGCGGGAGGATGACAGTGTCAATGGCTTAGGTAGGGTTTAGTTTTCATTATATATTTTTTTCTTTTAAATTAAAACCACCCTTACTAAATCTCAGTTCATGTGTGTAGGGGTGGGGAATAAAATATTCTAAGGGTACACGGGTTCTCATAGGTGATGAAGCTTTGAGATATCAATTTGTGTGTTTTCAAGGAGGAAAAAATCCAAATTATATGTGGTAATGAAGAGAGAACTCAATATTTTTTAAGTCCCAAGTATACACAATGTAAGAGAGAAAAGCATTTAGGAATCCAAAACATTACATCCCACCTCTTCCTTTGCCTCAGCTTAGTTAAGGATTATATTGGTTACCTATGTCTTTATTGTCTCTATTTCTTTCCTTATATAGATCATCAATGTGGATAGCTTCATCTAGAATGTCATTGATACTAAAGAAGCTATATGACCAAAACTTCCTACCATGATCTTGTAGATACATTCATCTCACAAATATCCTTGAAAAATGCCTTTGTCGACACCTTGTCAATGGGTCTTTTTGTAGCATGGATTCACTTAAATAGGCTTCTTACATTGGATATCTAATCTTGCACACTCTCCTCCTTCTATTACTAGATATTCATTAGCCAAATGATGAGGTTATTACTATAGCCGGCTTCTTCAAAGTGCATAATGAATAGCTCTTTGAGCAACATGAATGAGACCTTTGCAATTGCATCAAGCCCGATAAACTAGGTTTTTCCTTTTTCTCCTAGGCATAATCGGAATGATGGTGCCTACTTAGCATCGCCTATAAGATTACCCACTTTGCAAACCTATTCAAATTGCCCAATGGAGCTATAAGGGTATCATCCTTGGCCCTATAATTATCTAGCTGCTTACACACAAGAGGGATCTTTGCTTAGTTCTTCATCCCTAGTGTGTTTGTCATTTTGGTCAATGAAGGCTTCTAGATGCAACATCTCCATGCAATCAAATAGGCACGCTGCATGAGATCCAATAACCAATCTTGCGAGAATCCTATTATTCCATCATTCAATAACATTTTTCAAATGCTATCTATCTCCACTTGCATGCTTATAAGTTATTGTCTTATAACATTATTGATCTCCATCAATAGATTATGAGTATTCATGCCTTGGTTTTCATTCCATGGCCTTAGGGGTCATATTCAGAGACATTGAAGTCTCTAGTGTGCCAGAAAGTATCAATAGTAGCTTAGAAGTTGTGTAAGGCTCCTCCCAAATTCTTGGTTCTATCCATTGTGTTTGATATGGTGCCCATGGTCCCTAAGTTTACTAGCTTGATGACTTGGTTGATGAGGTCACTCACAAAGTATTTTCAATATCTATTGGCCTAGTAGGACTAGGATCCTTGCTTGTTGTGGGTGTATGAAGTTTGAGTCCATTCCTAAATTGCACGCACTCACTCAAAGGTTTTCACAGTCCTAGGTTTCTTCCTTTCAATGATTTAGGTGATTTGTGGTTGATGGGTTTCTAGCATGCCCTTGTTTTTTCTCCCTCTATCTCATTACTCCACTATTTAGTCAACTTTCTGTGGTGTTGTTCAATGTTTCACACAAGTTCTTATTGATTTACTTGCTTTCCTTTGTGCACAAGCAATGGTCACATGTTTTTTAATTTCAAATTATGTTCAAGTGCATTCAAGTGCATAGTGAACAAGCAGAATTTATGTCTTTCCAAACAAATTGTGAATTTACAATTCAAAAATTTAGAATTACAATATATTTCAACAACATTGTTTCAGTTCTTAGCTTAACGGGTTTGTTGAATTTTGAATGTGAATTTCCTTTACATTTTTTAGAGGTAGTTTTTTGAATTTTGTGTATTTTTCAAGGCTTAATCCTCTTTGGTTAAGTGGGTCCCTTAAGAGGTCGTATGCACTAGATTGCATGCAAGGTGGTATACTCATGCATGCGTGCAAGGGTTGCACAAGCCTATGTACACTAGGCTTGCGGGTGATTGTGGGTCCTTGAGAGTGTGATAGTGCATGTGTAGATTGTGTGTACGCACATGAAATGGTTAAATTCTCGAAGACTTTTTCTTACTTTCCTTTTAGGCAAGGCTTGAAGTCACCTCTTGATGGCCATGTAGCCTTAGGCCAGTTTCACACTTTGGCAAAAGTTTAAGCGATCTAGAAGAGGTCTACCATGGGTGTTTATAGTAGTAATGAAAGTTTGTGAAAATATAGTTTTCAACAACCAATCACAAAAGCTTATGCACACTTTTGTTAAATCAAGTTTTGCCACATGTAAAGTAAAACATTTTCCATCAACCAATTTTTTCTTTCGAGGTTGTGAGGCTAGTAGAAGTTGTTGTGGGTCTAGAAGAAAACCACATTTTTGTTTTCAATGAAAATGACACACATTGCATGATGTCATTTTTTTAGCCATATACCATTCATAAAGATTCCATCAGTTGTGATTTAAGCATGATTAGGCAAAACATTTTGTCCTCCCTTCCTAGGAAGCAAATAACATTAAGAAGTTGATTTTGAATCTTAAAAAAACACTGTTAAGTGCAAATTGTAATAAAAAAAGTTAAAATTTGATATATGTGAATAATTTCAAAAAAAAGTACCTACATGCATCCTAGTTTTTTCTATCCTTATATCTTTTTTATTAGTTAATCAATGTACACCACTTGTCATTCAATATTACAATTTACACATTTTGTCTTATTCATCTCTTAAATCATTTAAGAAGCTATAATTTATTTTCTAAGAAGTCCTAGTGTGATTGCTAACCAAAGGACAAAGGAAATGTCTAGCCCACCTTTTTACTTCTCTGGAACTGTGCATCATATGAAATATTTAAACATATCAAGCACAACAATTAAACAAAAGAAGATTCGATTTTCCATGCAAATGCACACATACACACACACAATTTTCTAGGGAAACTTGCACACACAAACACACACCCCACCCTGCACATGTGTACACACCCTCATGCACACATATACACACACACATAAAGAGAAGGGAAATAGTTAAGGAAAAGAAGGAGCTTCTTGAGAAAATAAAATATCCCATCTTCAACCATACAAACATTCAAAAGAAACCCTTTATTGCACTAACTCCACGTATATGTGTTCCCAAAATGATAAATTTAAACAACTTCTAGATTCCTAAAAATTATTTCCATGCCTTGATGTTGAGATCCCTTCACATCAAGAGATTGTAGAGAGAACAAAAAGCTGGACTAGCCATATTGTAACATCTTAGAGATCAAATTTATGGATTGATAGTTGAGGGAGCATAGCATTTGGTAATAGGAAAGTTCTAGCCTATTATTTTGGAGCACAAATAATCAAAAGCACCTAAACTTCTTCCATTGAAATGATTTCTTTGTACATGTGAAGGTTCAAATGTTATAATTTCCATTTTTAAATGTGACAAGATGTTGTATTATAATGTAAGAGTTAAAGCTCTACGATGATTTTGCTTACTCAACATGAAAGACTCTCTCTTACCCACATCTTTCTCTAAAGGTTCAAATGTTTGAATTTCCATTTTGAAATGTGACAAGATGTTGTACTATAATGTAATAGTAAAGCTCTAAGATAGCTTTTCTTGCTCATCATGAAGGACTCTTTCTTTCCCACATCATTCTTGGAAGATAGGAAAGATGTTGATGGTTTAGTTTATGAGTTCTCAACATCTTCACCAAAGAAATATGAATCATATTGATAATACGTTATCGCTAATTTTGGACATGGTATCTTACTTGTGCATCCACATCTCAAATTAAATAGGAGAGTTCAAGTGCATGAGAACTCTAATTTTTATGAAATTGATAACATGCATTAATGGTGGAGACGTTTCTAAATATTCTTTTCAAAATCCACATTATGATCACATGTTCAAATAAAACCACTTTGGAAAACAATGGAATCTCTTGCAAGAATGCAAGAGGGCATATGAGAGGCAAACATGAGAGAGAGAGAGAGAGAGAGAGAGAGAGAGAGAGAGAGAGAGAGAGAGAGAGAGAGAGAGAGAGAGAGAGAGAGAGAGAGAGAGAGAGATGAATAAGTATGGTGTTGATAGTCTAGTTATGGGCTCACTATTAGGCATCATAATTAAGTTCATGGAATAACATGTCTTGCTAGGAGGTTCAAGCCAAAGTGTGCAAAGGTGGATGCCTAATGGACTAACCATTAGGCAATATGGGTAAAGAGACAAAGTAAGGAGAGAGGGGAGAAGTGGAACAATTATTAGATTTGTAAAAGCATCTCTCTCTCTCTCTCTCTCTCTCTCTCTCTCTCTCTCTCTCTCTCTCTCTCTCATGGCTTGCTTATGAAGCCCATGGTCTATGCACACCCGCTTTCCTCTTAGAGCATGTTCTCATCATGAGGTGTTTCGCAACTTTTTAAGTATAAAATTGAACCATTCGTATAGTGAATTTTTTAAGTTTTCATAAATGCAAGTCTAGCAAATAATCTTGTTGATTTTGAGGGGATCACCATTTATCATAGGTTCAAGTGGGGATCGCATTACCATAAATGCCATTCGCATATGATGCTTTTATTATTGATTGACAATTTCTTTTAATATTTAAAAGGCACAAATGATCATGTCCCCTTTAATGAGGCAATAGATGGCCTTCATGGTAGCAAAAGCCATATAACAACATTGGGATGTAGGGTTTCTTATTGCAATGAATTGCTACGACTCATATTTTGGTTCTGAATTTTTGTGCAATGTATTATAATGCAACACTTACATTTCTTTGTCATGCATGAGTCATTCTAATTTTAATTCATAGAGGCGTGTTTCCTCATTTCATGGAGTTTCCATTTTGGACTTATGTGTTTTTATATCATTATTTAGGTTAAATCCAACCATTTTTATATATTGCTAATTGTGTCTTTCTTATAATCTTTTATTATAGCACATTAGCATGTCAAAATCATCTTTTATTGCAGTTGGATCACTATGAATCCATGTGTTCACTCAATAGTAGAGGTATATGTATTGTGCATGCAGCACATTTAGATCCCATTTTCTTACCAATATTGATGCAAATGGTGTTCGATTTCTTGCAAAAACTTCCAATAGGCATCACCACAATCATTTTTTTTCTAGTCGATTGTGTTCTTTGCATTCACCTTGAGTTGAGTACTTCAATGGTGCATGTTTACAATTGTCATTCCTTGATTGTGTTTAAATGTCCATCAATGGAAATTACTCGAATCGCTTCCATATAGCCTTTCGTTTGAATCCTTACATGTGGTGAAGTATTAATTGATGCCAACAATATTTTCATCTCATGAAAACTTAAACTTATTACTAGGAGGTTGAGCTAAAATTATTATTACATGAATTTATCTCATTGAGGTTCATTTATAGTTTGTTTCTTCCAATAAATATGGTGTTTTAATTATAGGAACCCTATACAAGATCTACTTGTTAATAGCATGTAATGATAAATACTATTTGCTATAACATACTCGAAATCAATCATCAACATGTGACTTTGAAGTTTAGTTTTTTTAATGGTTCGCCATATGGAAGGGACACTATCTTTTATTGTGTCATTTACACTAGAGATAGAAAATCACAATATAAATATTGATTGGCATCAATTCATTTACTTTAACAACATGGCTTCCCCCTTCTTAAATAAGACCACCCTATCTGATGACGAGGAGATGGAAAATCACAATATAAATATTGATTGACATCAATTTATTTACTTTAACAACATGGCTTCCCCCTTCTTGGATAAGACCACCCTATCTGATGACGAGGAGATGAATTGGTCTCAAATGTCCCGAGTTCTATCTTCCTATGGCCCTTTTGATGGTCACTTGATGTATGCAACATCTACTCCAAAATCATCCATAATAGACAAATTTGCACCAATGCCTATGTTTGTGATATCATGTTCTTAGCCATTCATTGTCTTTCATCTAGCCCTATAACTCCTCCTTGTTCATGACATTTTGATGATGCTCTCATGGCTCCTCCCCCCTTCCCTCATTCATCTTTGTATTTTCCATATGTTCACCTCTTGATATCACACATTTCCTTTCTCCAAACATGCTTATTTCATTCCATGTTTCTATTTGCTTGAAACTTTTGTCATGCAAGATATATCTCTCATTTTTTTACACATATCGTATTGCTACTAATTCTTACAATGCAAAACTATAAGTCTCACTAATAGGTCTCATATGGAGTCATAAAAAGGTCATCACATGCCTTATTTTTATTTGTCCTACCAGAGAGGACCCCATTTCTAGCTACTAAATATTATTGAGTATGGAAACTCTAACTAATTGCTATATCTTCCATGACTCCTCATTAAAGTCCCCCATATCACCTACAAAGCCTTCTCAAAGAGGAGACTGTGTGATGCAAGTTTTGTTGCCTAAACAAATTCTCTCATCACTTCTAAACTACCTTGATTTCTTGGCACTTTTGAAAAAGATGATAAATTATTTCCATATGCTATCCACACAACATGCACAAGGGTGAGATTTTGCAAAACTCAATTCTTTTGGCCATTTTCAAATCTCCTCCTAATTGAGAAAAAAATTTCACTTTTAGATGTTGACACTGATGAGCCTAGAACTTCACAAAAAATTTTGTTTAAGTGTCCAAGTACTCCAAAATTGGATGCCTATCAACATGAACCACATGTGAACTATCATCTATAGATAGTCAAGTAAGCAATTCCTATTAGGTAGCATGACCTTGTGGATGGAGTTGTCTTGTAGCTTGAAATCCATATTTCTTAGTAAGGACTTTGTGACAACAACAAAACAAGGGTAGATATAGGGCATCATTGTCTAATAGAGTGCCTTAGAGTAGATGGGGCATCAACTTTCATAATGAATACTACCTTGATAGATTTACAACAAAGAGAGGGAAAAACCTTAGAGCTTGGAGGACCTAGAAAATGATTTCCAACCTATGTATTTGTAAGCTTTGTCTCATTCAATGTCGATACAAAGTCTCGCTTAATATCCATCAATATTACAAAAGTCCATGTTAGAAGCATCACAAATTGTAAGAACTAACATTTCCATGAGAGAAAGGTCTTTCTAAAATTAAGGCTATAGATCTCGTCCACTCCTTCAAGCCCCACACAGCTCTAAATCTTGAAGCTCTATCTCATAGTTGCAACTGTAAAATGTACATGCTTTATGTGGAGGAAATTCATTGCCTTTATATATCTCTCTAAGTCTAGATTGGAAATTGAGCTAGAAACCTCCCTTGATGTCCATTTAGCTCATTCAATGAAGAGAAAACTTGAATGTCATATCCACGTAAGAAAGAACAACCATTTGCCATGTGACATTCGATGCTTGCAACTACTCAAGGATTGCAAAGGACTTAGTTTACTCTTGGCTTGCGGGAGGAAGGAACAAAAGTTTCTGTTATGAAATCTTGAGGGAATGAAACCCTAGGATAAACTTAGGAACCCGATAAAGTTCTAAGGAGAAAAATGGTTACCAAATGACCAATTTGAATCCTAGATTGAATCAGCTAGATCTTGTGATCTCAAGACAAGAAACCCTAGTCTAAAGGTTAGCAAATTAGGGAAAAAACTATCCAGTATTTATTGGATAAAAACCCAATTGCATAAATTTTCGATCCTATCACATAAGAATGAGGGTCAAAACGAGAGTAATACCTGCCCCTTAGACGGCCATTGCAGTTGATGCCAAGGCAAGGAAAAAATCCAAAGGAGAAATGCTAAGCGTTCAAAATAGGAACTCCACCTTAGCAGATCTTGTGAGCACTCGCCTCCATTATTGTTTGTGCTTGTAAATTTAGGATCACTATCTATGAAAGGATTGTATGACCCAAGCTCACAAAAGAAATCAGAATAATGAATCAAGTTAAATTCATGGAGGGTGCACCAAACCACCCCCAGTTGGCTGCCAACCCTATCCAAGAGGATTCTAAATAATCATGACGCCAACATGGACTGAACCTGCCACAAGAGGTCTCTTCGTTTGTCGTGACGTTGCACGTCTACCACTGCGAACCTGAGGGCAGAATTTTTTGTCAAGCTTTTGGACTCTTAAGTCGGTGTCATTTTAAGTTATTTTTTGTTGTGTGTATCTTTTGTGTGTGCATCTACATGACACGCGAGCACATATAGTTAGGCTAGGCACAATTTTTTCAATGCATTCATAATTTTTGCATGGAATCATCACTTGATTGATTGCTTGTCATGGATCAAAAATTTTGTATTTCCTTATAGCATGAGTGATTGGACATGAAGTTCTATTTCAAAGCATATGTTCTTGATAGGGCACAATACATGAAAAATGGATTCACATGAAGATTTTTGTTTTGAAGACTCAAGGATTTGAGGAAAAGAATGCAATGTTGATCCTTTTCTTGGACATTTCTCATGTAACTTATAAATTGGATGTTGCCAAGTGTAGATAATAACAAATTGGAGATCTATTGAAAATGCGCTCAAGCTATAATTTCTCAACTAGTATATGGTGATGACTATGGACAAGATGCAATTTCCAACTAAGACATTCAAGAAGCAATTCCAACAGTAATGGAATCCTTAAAGACCCTAACTAACATAAAAGGACCTGAAATGTTAAGTTGACATTTGTTTCCAAAGAAATGGGAGCACATAATAATATTGATTGGGACATTACCTTTCAAGTTGATAATGTTATTCATTCGTCACGTAGAGATTAATTACTGATTGGTGGAGATTTAGCTTATTCAAATCTATCTCCATTCTCTTATGTGATTCGGCTGTTTGGGCCTTTTGAATATGCAAAGTAGTAGTAAATGTCATTGATTACATCAATAGATGCATTATAGGCTAGATGACAAAAAGAGCGATTTCTAGGTATTTCTATGGCCTGCTTCTTTTGCAGTGACGATGTAATTGGTGAAGATTTTTTTTAAGCTTTTCTTTGGCACCTTAACAAAAGAAGTCGAACGATATTTTGGTTTGAAGCTTTTTCTTAAGCTTTATAAAGACATTGAACAATATAAGAGACAGAAGAGGGAGCGAAGACGGTGGGCATCGACAAGCACACAAGGTGACAAGAAATGAAACTACGAATGAAGCAAAAGTTGACAAAGAAAAGGACTGAAGTCTGCAATGAAACATCAATGACAAAGGAGGAAGCATCGGAGGAGTTCTATGCCGATAGAAAATGAACGAAGAGACAAGGACAGCAATGGAGAGCTCGACTAAAGATGACAACATGTAGAAGGTGACATCAAGTAAGGCAAGTGAAATGGTGGTCTGAGCTGCGGCGACAAAAGAAGACTAGAAAGATGTATCAAAACTAAAGATGAGAGACGCAAAGATTGTGCGGGCGCTGAAGTTGTTGAAACTCCTCTACGTCTTGTTGCGTCCACCCATTTCTCTACATGTCTCACTGCCATGACAATCAGAAAATATATTAAGAGTTAAAGCCAGGTGATCCTTAATAAGTTGCAAAATTTAATGATTGTTGTGGTGCAGAGGAACCTGACGAAGAAGGTGATGGGGTGCTAAACAAAGAAAGAGACATCCCAGACGCTGTAATGGAGGAAAATCGGAAGAAGCTACGGCAGAACAACGTATGGGAAAAAGGAACCGAGAGAAGTATTAATCTGATGTCCTAATAACCAGCCTACTGTCGAGGAGGAGAAAGGCACGCTATCATCCTGAAGAGGAGATGGACGATTGGAAGGGGGCCTGAGGGTGGCAACAATTGATAAGGAAGATGTCGAATAGAATATTTGGAGATCTACATTGTTGACGTTGGATTTTTAATCGACCAGCTTCGCAGTTTCTATGGAGGCGAAGCAAGACAAAGATCATTATCCAGACTTCTGCAGATTGAAAATTGAAGGCAGCTGAGACCAAAGAGTAATGTATTTGAGACTTTAGAGAGTGGTCTTTATTATGGTTCTTTTGTAGCCGAGACAACATTATGTTGATCCAGTTGTGAGATTTTTGAAATACAGTTTATTCGATTAAAAAGAAAAACTCTAACAATCATTGAGATGAAGGAAGTACCATATCATCATTGCCAAATATACTTCGAAATTGCCTCT
Source organism: Lygodium microphyllum (assembly GCF_053477565.2). NCBI lineage: Eukaryota > Viridiplantae > Streptophyta > Polypodiopsida > Schizaeales > Lygodiaceae > Lygodium > Lygodium microphyllum. The sequence continues at coordinate 139,308,040 of NC_141135.1, read as the reverse complement.
CTTTTCATCCATATTCTTGGCATACTCTCTCTTATGTCCAAGTTTTGAAGATCTCTTCCATTACAAAGAACCTTTGAATCTAGTACAATTGTTGGCAAGATTCTTTAATTCACCAATAGAGTTGCGAAGGAGCAAAGTCTATATCTTCTTCAACGTGCTTTTATTCAGGTGTTGTGCATTTAAAGATATCAAAAAGGAGAGAAAATTGAAGAACACTTCTATCTCCTTTTGAATAGTCTTCCAAAGGACATTGAGACTTAAATTGAGATGCTTGTATGCTATGGGTTACTTGTCTGATGGGACCTAAAATGGGCCGGCACTGGCTATGGCACTAGCCGAACCTCATACTCATAACAGACAAGCACACCCTCACGGCCTTGCGGACCAGGAGCATCTATCTACTGTTAAAGGACAAACTGCCCTAAAGCCTAATCTATGTGTTTATAGTTTTATAGTTTTGTAGTCCAACGTTTCCCTTTTCATAAACTCCTCAGAGGGAGAACCCTTACACATTGGCAATAAATACCACGATAATCACATACATGGGAGGCAATCTCTCGGTAGAAACACCGCGGCCCCACTGCAGCTCTCCTACATTGGAGGGATTGGCCCCTTGATGCGCTGCTCAACATATAAAACAAACGAACAAACTCCACTCTTCATTTTGCAAGTAATCCAAGAGATGATAGCATGTGTCCTCACCAAATAATCCCCCAAGAACCCAACGTCTATCCTATAGCTTAGGATGCCTTTCCACACTCAACGTAGTCATTGTCTTTGAAAACATGTGCTATGCATCCAGGTTTTATATTCTTTGATACCATGATCATGCACATGCACAGGTGAATGATTCTAAAGTGCTCAAATATCATTTTCAAATCAGCGATGTGCTTTGTGCACAACGAGGCTTTTAATGCTTATTCTCTAACGCATTGCGGCGATGAAAGGATAGCACCGAGATAACACTCGTGCTACTATCCTCTTAATAAAAATACCACGAATTCTATGACATGAAATGCATCAGAAAATCAACAACAATTAGCATGCAAATCACACCATTCAAACATCCCAACCCCCCACATTTAGGTATTGCTTTCGTTGCACAGGTATAGAGGTTCATTTTAGCATGTTTTGATGTATAGAAAGCAATAAATCACAAAATTTAACAAAGAGATAGGGAAAACTAAGGCTAAACCTCATGCCTCACCACTACCACACATCCACAAACAATTCTTATATTTTTCCTTATTTTTCCAAGCTGTATTTCTATTTTTCCCCTTATTTTTCCCATTTTCTCAATTTATTTGGCAATAAAATAGGCTATTTTCTGGTTTTTCTTACTCACTCACTTCAGCATACTAACATTCAATTTATCTTCCATATTCCCCCTATGGGAACATATTTTGCCCACCCGAAACGGAAAAACTACCATTTTGTCACTTAAAAACCGCTTTTCGGGTTTACGGGAATTAAATAAAGCATGTAAATCATTGCAAAACCAGAATTTTTTGATACACAGAAATTACTCATAATGCAAACAGCCCACAAACAAAGTTTCATCCAATAAGAACATAATTATTATCATAAACTATCAAAAATCCTTCATTTTCTTCATAAAAATGGTCATATCGTGTTTTTACATAACCCGAGATGCCTTGAATGAATGCATAATCAGCAAACGGATCCCCCATTGCTCTCAATCCAATGTTGTACTTCAATCCTCAGCATCTCCATCAATTTCCTCCACCATTTCCTTCATTCTTCCTTCATCAAGATGCCACACATGAACAGCCCATAGGGAAGAGAGAGAGGGAGGAGAGAGATAGACTAGATCTGGTTCTCTTCATTCACTCCATCATTCCATGAGTGAAGGGATGGCGATATGCTCAGCCCATAGAGAGAAATCAAGGGCCAATGTCTGTCAGATGGGTTGTATTCAACCCCCATGCTTCATGATCATGAAAGAGAGCGCAATTTTCAGTCGTGTCTCATGGCGCCATATCCCCACGATTTCATGCTTCTTCTCTCTCCACAATTTCATCTTTCATGTGGCATAAAATTTGGGGGAGTCCAAGGCTCCCAAAGGGCACCAACCCTTTTGGTCACAAACTTGTCCACCTCTTCAAATCTTGCCCATTTGTTGGCTCCTTCTTCGTCCGGCATCCAATTCGAGCTCTGAAAAATCCTGGGCATCCGGCTTAACATCGTGCACTGACTGGGAACTCCTGACATCCCACACAGCAGTCAAAAAAATTATCAAAAATCCGCAAGTGTCGCTAGGGCGCCTTTTAAAAGCTGTCTTTCACTTGGTACTCAAAATCGTCCTAGCTGGAGCCACCGCCTACGATGTTAAATATTTTTCCCCTAAATTTTGGATTTTTTGGCAAATTTTAGGCATATCCCGGGATCAAAACTCCGCTCTCATTGGTGACCACAGGATAGGGCAACTCAGCCCGTCGAATCCCACAACAAATCTGCACAAAACAACCAAAGGAAGCATCAAGCTGATACAAAATAGATACATATTAAAACACAGCACAATGCTCACCCTACCCCCTGACAAAACCGAGGCATGACATCCACAAGGAGTAGGCCTAGCATTATCTGATAGAAGGTCCGAAGCTAGTCACTAACCGACTGCTCCAATACAGCCAAACTAAAAAGAACTATCAAAGAGGTCGCCCTAAGTGGTGGTCTGAACTACCTACCTAACTAAGGACAACACAACCAGGAGCTCCTACTAGGCGAGGACTCCTATAGCCTGATTAAGAAGTTTTTTTTTTTTGCACATTTCTTCTTTTAGGGTTGTTATTTCCCCATACTCGGGCATGTAAAAACGAGGGAGCTGAGCGTAGTGACCCAAGGAGAACAGGGCATCAGCCTCAGGTCCTGTCTCGACACCCAAGAACCTACTAAGTCCTCCCAAGGCGACACTTAATCATTTTCTAACGCTCACTTTTAATTTCGCTCCAACGTTCCTTACTTTCTTCTTGAGCAAGATGCCACCCCTAGGAATACGAGGCATCGGCCCCAGGTTTGACTCGTCCCCAAGAACCTACCAGGCCTTCGCTAGGCGATGATCAACTGCTTATAGATTTTCCTTTCTTTCCTTTTCTATTTTTATAGGGGGTTAGAACCCCTTTTTACACACCTTTGTATATATTTATTTTCTTTTAGATATTCAAGGTTTTGTTCCCTCTATCATCATCATTTTTCCTTCTGCAGGCTTCTCTAACTGCCTCACAACTAACAAGAACTCCTAGAACGGCTGCCTAGCAGGCTAACAGAACACGGTCACTAGGACTGCCTCCTAAAACAGGTCTTTTGATGCTTGGCAATGTCTTTACAGGGGGCAACGACTACTCAAACCTCCCTCAGACATACCTAACCTAAACCTGGGACTTCATGCCTTGGACACCGGTCCCCAACAAGAAAAGAAAATCCCCTACAAGTACATAGACACATATAGCATAAAAACACGTTACTCATAAAGGAGAGATATCACCTGGATAGGGCCACGAGAAGCTTCCGCGCAATAAAGGCTCCTTCCAAGCTCTTCTTTAAACCTCTCTAGCATAAGACTAAAACAATAAACCATTAACCGCACCTATACTAAACAAACAATTGTCCCTCTTGGCCTAACGAAATAAAACACTTCACTACAAAAAATTGATCGGTCCTCTTGGCCTAATGAAATAAAATAGAATAGCACCTACACGTCCCTCCCCAAAATAGTGCAGATATACAATAATATGCTCCTTTACAAGGAGGAAAAATAGGACTCACAGTCCTAAGCTAAATGCATAAGATTATGACCCATCCCTCCTGCACATATAGCAAGAGGCGTACGTATAACATGTTGTTTAATCAGCCTATGGGTCCAGGATAACAACAGTAGATTGGTCTCGTCTATTCTTTGCATCACCCATATCAACCATCGTCTGCCATATATTGCATGCTCTGATAACATTCCCCACAAGCGACCAGGTCATGTCTCATTATTGATAGCAATATCCAAACTAGAACCACAATTGAAGAAAAGGTCTTCTTCATAAGCAAGATTTGCCAATGAATCTGCAAACTGATTCCAATAACGTGGAATCAGCTGAAAATACACTCTCTCAAACTCCTCAAGTAGGATCATCACAGTTCGATGATACATACAAAGAATGGGATTCCGCACTGTGTATGTCCCATCTAGCTGATTCAAGATCAACTGGGAATCCCCTTTTACTAACAACCGCCGAATACCACCTTGTTTGGAAATATGTAGTCCCATAATCAAGGCTTTATACTCCGCCATATTGTTAGTGAATCCTACCCTGAGATAAGCAGCTAACTTCATCGTAACTCTATGTCAAGGGTCTCGGATTACTACTCCAATACTCACTTTTTTATTAGGGCCCCTGGACACTCCGTCAAAATATAATGTGTATGTCCACAATGGGTTTACACAGCCTGCCATCACGAACTCCTCTATTCGTAATTATGATAGTCAAAGTTTAGTATGTTGAGAGGGTGAACTGACGGCTCCATCCCACCTTCTTCATTGAACTCAACAGGGATACTTGTCAACAGTCGTAAGCAATGGATGGCAGAAGACTTTGATCTCCCACACAAAGGTTCCGTCTTCTTGCTTAGTCACTTTTTATCCTTTGCTCCACTAGATAAGTTTCCCCTGATGGTATCTCTGCTCCAGATATGGGTGCTCCAAATAAGGAATGAACCGCCCCATCAACCAACTTTAAGCTCTTCTGCAGGTCTCAAATCAGCCCCAGCATGGACCTGCAATGCATTTCTCCGTGCTAGCATACTCAGAAATAATAAGGTTTAATATTATTAAGATTAACCTTATTTTTAAATTCTACTCCCTGGAGATCAACTAGTAGAGCCATAGACCTATTTTTCCCTATCCTGACAATCTTATAGGGGCCATCCCATCTAGGTTCCAGCTTCCCTGGAAATAGCTCCCTACGCGCATCCTAGTACAGAACTAATTGCCATTTTTTAAAGGTATACTTATTTGCTTTAAGGTCGTGCATTTGCTTCATCCGACATTTAGCTACCTCCTAGTGTAATAAGCTTTGCAATTTCAGTTCATCCAGGTGGGCTATGGTCGTGAAACGTTCAAAGAGTGAATCCTCATCTTCCAAAGAGTGATTAATTGCAAACCGTATGGTTGGCAACTCAATTTCAAGGGGTAACACACACTCTTCCCTATAAACTAATTTAAATGGAGTATGGCCGTTAGCTTGCTTGAACGTTGTATTGTATGCCCATACTACCACATACAACTTCCTGTCCCAGTCTCGTTTCTTCTTAGAGACTATTTTAGACAAGATACCCACAAGCTGCTTATTAGTACTTTCAACTTGCTTGTTGGCTTGCGGATTATAGGGGGTCATTTTATTGTGCTTGATTTGCTAAGCTTCAGTCAGGCTTTTGATCACTTTATTCAAAAGATGGGTTCCACGGTCCGACACTAGTTCCTTCTGTGGACCGAAACGGCAGATAATCTGCTCTAAAAGAAAACTTGCAGTCTCTTTTGCATTGTCCTACCTCGTCACCCGCGCTTTTGACCATTTTTTGAAATAATCAATTGCTACTATAATGTACCTCTTCTGGGTAGTAGACGACGGGGTGATAGGACCCACAAAATCAATGCTCCACTTCTCAAATGGAAGGATGGCCATGATAGGCGTAAGTGGGTGTTTCCTGTTCTCTCTGCTGTCATGTCTTTGACAGGTATCACATCTCTTAATGTACTCAAAGGAATCTTGGAAGATGGATGGCCACCAATATCCAGCTCTTAAAGCTTTCTATGTCGTCAACCATCCAACGAAGTGCCCTCCACATGCAAAGTCATGGCACTCCTCCAAGATGAAAGGAACCTCGTCAGGCATCACACATCGGCGATAGATATCATCAACACCCTGTCGATATAGTGTTCCTGCGATCAAGGAAAACTTCAAAGCCTGTTGTTTGATTTTTCTCTTTTCTAATTTTGATAAACCAGATCCAATCTCTCCTGTCGATAGATACTGCGTGATAGCAGCATACGAAGATGGGATAGAAGCTGTATCAATTTTAAACATTTCTTCAATATCACTTCCTTCAACCAAAGTCTCTTTCGGCTCCCCGAAATCCACAAGGCATTCCACAATACCCTGCAACCTCGGTGGCTTACTCTTAATATCATAATCGAACTCCTGCAAAGTGATTAACCACTTTGCCAAACGATCAGGTGGTTGCAGCTTGTTCATAAGCAATCTAAGCCCTTCTGCCTTCGTATAGAAAACTACCTTCACATAGAGAATGTAGTGCTTGAATTTTTTAATCACAAAGACCATCGCAAGACACAACTTCTCCATGTAGGTGTAGTTAATCTTGGATATGCCCAATTTTCGACTAGAAAAAGCTATCAAATGATACCACTTTTTCTCCCAGATTTGGGCTAAACAACAGCTGATACTATGCATGGTGGCTGCTGAAAATATGTAAAATACTTCGCCTCTTTTAGGTGCTTTTAAAACTAGTGCTTTTACTAGCTCCTATTTCACATCCTCGAAAGCTACCTTACAAGGGTCGCTCCATACAAATAGACAGCTAAAGGATAATAAGTTCGTTAATGGCAACGCCCTTTCTGCCAAGGCATTTATAAACCTCCGATAGTACCCTATCGATGGACAGAAAGCTATGTACCTCTTTTGGAGTGCGTGGTGGACTCATGGCGACTAGAATCTTGATCTTTTCAAGGTCAGTTGCTATTCCTATTGAACTGACCACATGGCCTAGCAATAGCCCATAAGGCACTCCAAAGACACACTTTCGTGGGTTAAGAGCGATACAAAATTGTCTGCAACCCCCACTTGAAGTGGGTTGACTTGGTGGAAGAGAGGAAGAACTTACACTTCCACCTCCACCTAAAGGACTATGTGCAGCAGTTGGGTTACTAAGACCACTGCCTCTTATGCGTATCGGGCTACTCCTTTCAGGAGAATAGCGACTTACAATCTCTAACCGCTGTCTAGCCCTCTCAGCATGTTCTATTTTTTGTATTTCGGCTTGATGGTCCTTGTTAGAGGACATAAACCAACTTTTTGGTCCCTAAAAACCCTAGATTCGAGAACCACCACTTATTGGCAGCTCCCGGCAGATGCACCACTGATGGGACCTAAAATGGGCCGGCACTGGCTATGGCACTAGCCGGACCTCATACTCATAACAAACAAGCACACCCTCACGGTCTCGCGGACCAGGAGCATCTATCTACTGTTAAAGGACAAACTGCCCTAAAGCCTAATCTATGCGTTTATAGTTTTATAGTTTTGTAGTCCAACGTTTCCCTTTCCATAAACTTCTTAGAGGGAGAAACCTTACACATTGGCAATAAATACCACGATAATCACATACATGGGAGGCAACCTCTTGGTAGAAACACCACGGCCCCACTGCAACTCTCCTACATCGCAGGGATTGGCCCCTTGATGCGCTACTCAACATATAAAACAAACAAACAAACTCCACTCTTCATTTTGCAAGTAATCCAAGAGATGATAACATGTGTCCTCACCAAATAATGCCCCAAGAACCAAACGTCTATCCTACAGCTTAGGATGCCTTTCCACACTCAACGTAGTCATTGTCTTTGAAAACATGTGCTATGCATCCAGGTTTTATATTCTTTGATACCATGATCATGCACATGCATAGATGAATGATTCTAAAGTACTCAAACATCATTATCAAATCAGCAACGTGCTTTGTGCACAACAAGGCTTTTAATGCTTATTCTCTAACGCATTGTGGTGATGAAAGGATAGCATCGAGATAACACTCGTGCTACTATCCTCTTAATAAAAATACCACGAATTCTATGACATAAAATGCATCAGAAAATCGACAACAATCAGCATGCAAATCACACCATTCAAACATCCCAACCCCCTACGTTTAGGTATTGCTTTCGTTGCACAGGTGTAGAGGTTCATTTTAGCATGTTTTGATGTATAAAAAGTAATAAATCACAAACTTTAACAAAGATATAGGGAAAAATGAGACTAAACCCCATGCCTCACCACTACCACACATCCACAAACAATTCTTATATTTTTTCTTATTTTTCCAAGCTGTATTTCTATTTTTTCCCTTATTTTCCCTATTTTCTCAATTTATTTGGCAATAAAATAGCCTATTTTCTAGTTTTTCTTACTCCACTCACTTCAACATACAAACATTCAATTTATCTTCCATATTCCCCCCATGGGAACATATTTTGCCCACCCGAAACGGAAAAACTACCATTTTACTACTTAAAAACCGTTTTTCGGGTTTACAGGAGTTAAATAAAGCATGTAAATCATTGCAAAACGAAAATTTTTTGATACATAGCAATTACTCATAATGCAAACAGCCCACAAACAAAGTTTCATCCAATAAGAACATAATTATCATCATAAACTATAAAAAATCCTTCATTTTTTTCATAAAAATGGTCATATCGTGTTTTTACGTAACCCGAGACACCTTGAATGAATGTATAATCAGCAAACAGAGCCCCCATGGCTCTCAATCCAATGTTGTACTTCAATCCTCAACATCTCCATCAATTTCCTCTACCATTTCCTTCATTCTTCCTTCATCAAGATGCCACACATGAACAGCCCATAGGGAAGAGAGAGAGGGAGGACAGAGAAAGACTAGATCTGGTTCTCTTCATTCAGTCCATCATTCCATGAGCAAAGGGCGCGATATGCTTAGCCCATAGAGAGAAATCAAGGGCCAATGTCTATCAGATGGGTTGTATTCAACCCCCATGCTTCATGATCATGAAAGAGAGCGCAATTTTCGGCCATGTCTGATGGCGCCATATCCCCATGATTTCATGCTTCTTCTCTCTCCACGATTTCATCTTCCATGTGGCATAAAATTTGGGGGGTTCCAAGGCTCCCAAAAAGGGCACCAATCCTTTTGGTCACAAACTTGACCACCTCTTCAAATCTTGCCCATTTGTTGGCTCCTTCTTCGTTCGGCATCCAATTCAAGTTCTGAAAAATCCTGGGCATCTGGCTTAACATGCCGCACTAACTGGCAACTCCTGACATCCCGCACGGCAGTCAAAAAATTTATCAAAAATCCACAAGTGTCGCTCGAGCACGTTTTAAAAGCCGTCTTTCACTTGGTGCTTAAAATTGTCCTAGCTGGAGCTGCTGCCTTCGATGTTAAATATTTTTCCCATAAATTTCAAATTTTTTGGCAAATTTTAGGCACATCTTGGGCTCAAAAATCTGCTCTCATTGTCTATGTCTAGAAGGCATTGAGGCAACAATGTATTCATTCACATTGCTAGATTTATGAAATCTAATCATTCATTTTGCTCCATGTAATCATCTTGACTTGAGGACTTAACATTATCTTTTATTCCCATCTCACTTAGTGTCCCTGCGCGATGAGTGACATTCACAAACCCCCCAGCTCGCATATTCCTTGTGACACCTGGTGAACCCAACGTGAAAGTTCACTTCTGATTGCTAAGATGGGAGACTCTTCAAATACTCCACCCACTTCATCGTCGAGTGCTTCTTCCTTTTCGACCAATGAGATGAAGAATTTATTGCACACTCTATCTTCGGCTATTATGATGCAAAATCAACAGATGCAGTTATCTATGCAACAACAGTAGCAGCTACATCAGCAAAAATTGGATCAACAACAAATGCTACAGTATACACATGGAGCAACCAAAGCAATCGAGGCTGTGGTAAGTGAATGTAAATTATTTGATGGCCGAAATGTCTCAGCTTATCTTAAAACTTTTGAAAGCCAGATGTGCTTCTTTGGAGTTCTTGCCAACTGGAGCAATTATTTTTTACGGCTTGTCACGCCTACTTTGTGGGTTAGAGTGACTAATTTACTCGTGCAAGATTCAAATTGGAATGTCTTCAAGAAGGTGCTCAAAGATGAATATTTCTTGGAGGATTATGGTATTGCTACTCAGAAGATGTTCAGGGAGTGGGTCTATCAACCCAACAAAGGACTTCTTGCTTTCCGAGTTATTACACGAGTTTGAAGAATGTTACAACCAATTGGATGCACTTGAACAAAGAGCCCTAAACTCGAAGAAAGTAGAGTTATTCTTGCAGGCAGCTGATCCTACACTTCAAGACGAGTTGGGAGAGCTTCTTGAAGACCATACACAGCCTATGGGATTGAAGACGGATTGGCAATATGCTATTGATGTGGTCTCCACATTTATGAAGAGGCGAAGATGGAAGACTCGCCTACAAAATGATATGCAAACTCCCCTAACGATGTCTACTCCTACCTCCACTTCTCCTACTACTCCTTCCACTTCTTCCACCCCTCATCCCATGTCTATGCCTACTTCGTGCCTATGCATATTCCTGCGACAGTTGTCAGGCCATCTGCCAAACCAACTGTTAAAGACATGGTGGAAGAAATTTCAAAGAATTTGAAGGATCTTCAGATAAAGATGGCCAAAAGATATCAACAACCACTTAACCCAACTCCAATTTCTATTCCATCCTCTTCTACTCATATGAATTCTTTCATAAATGATCATGTTCGCCATTGCATATGGTGCGATAGTCCAAACCATGAGCGCAAGGACTGTCAAGACTTCAAAGAGGCGAAAAGATTGAAGTTGGTGGTGTGGAAGGATAGGATCATATGTTTCGGAGACATAGAGCAACCACTCAAAACAAATTTCAGCAAAGGAGGTATGAATAAATTTTGGCAAAGGAGGTATGAAAACTCTCTTACATTCTTCTTATGTGAAGCAAGAGATGGCAAGAGAAGCTGCCTCCTATGGTCTTCAATTGGAGCAGTTACCAAAAGATAAGTCTCCTTTATGGTCCTCTGCACTACATACTGAAAAGAAAGGTAAAGCTTCATCATCTGAACTTTCATTCATAGGAGATGCAATTAGAAAAGGAAACGGATGGAATGATCACGTAGATATCTTCTCTATCTATGCTTATATTGCAAAATCTCAAGTATTTGAAGCACTTGTTGAAGAAAAGCTCAAAAGAGATCATGATCAACTTGAAGGATCAAAGAAGGCAACTAGGAGGAGTGAGCTAGTTCTTTAGCATTCTTCTTCACAACCGGAGCAGAGTATGGCTGATGTGCAAAAGCCAAAAGTGCAAGAAGACCTAAAGGCCCCAAAGTTAAAGGATTCTAAGCCGAAGAAGCAACCTAGATTCAAGCTGCTATCCGACATCGAAACTTCCATAGACTTGAAAAAGGTACTTGAGGATCGAATTCTTAATTGCAAAATTGAATTTATACTTGGAGAAGTTTTGGGGATTGCCAAGAGAGAGTTCCATGATGTTATCATTGACATCATTTTAAAAAAAAGCGCCAAATTATTGAAGAACCATCGCAAGATATGATCCATCGAGAGGTTTGTTTCTGAGGCTATTCTCTATGGAATACAGATTGAGGAGGTTGATTCTGAAGAAGAGATCATCAAGGAATCTATAGATGGAGCTCTATGTATGCAAACCAAGAGGTCTCTTCATCCTTTACTTCAGCCCGTGCAGTATGATGAAAGCGAAGATGCGCCTAGATTGGTGTCTCGAAGCCATTTTTCTCGAAGTCACTGGGCTCGTGCAACTACAGAAACTGTTGTCAAGCTTAGTGAGACTGAGACTCATTGCATCTCTCTTTTCGATCATGGTTCTGAGATTAATGTAATTGTACGAGGTTTATATGATACCGGTAGATGGCCAGTTGATGTTGATCATGGTTGGTGCATGCGTACGGCCAACAACACTACAGGAGATTTATATGCTTCTTGTCCAAATCTAAAGATTTGTATTGGAGATGTGGGTGAGTCCTATCATTTCTTTGTACAAATGTCTTGTTCTTATCCTATTATTTTGGGGCAGCCATTTATTGCTGAGTCTCGAATGGAGACTAAGGTTCAGGATGATGGGTCTGCCTATGCACGGATCCGAAGCAAGGATGGGAAGAGAGCTATTCAGTTGATGACTATTTGTATTAATCATCAGTGGAATAAAGATTATTTGAGGGATTCCCCTCTTCCAGCAGGAGAGCCAGATTTTTGCTAAGGTATCACTGTCTTGCGAGATGATGGTGGTACGAGTCAGGGAAAGCTCTCACCTCCTAGCAGCGGCAGTTTTTCCTCATGTGTTTATAGTGTATCCTCTAAAAGTGCTTTGTGTTTTCAGCATATTTCTGATATGACTAGAGCTTCTAGGAAGTATGTAAAAAGAAAAGAAAAATCATTAATGATTGTAGGTGTTTTGCAAGAAGAGACCGAATAGATAGTCTCTATGATGGCCTTTCATGCTCAGATACCATGGAAGAACTTTTGGTTTTGCTAAATGCTAACAATCAAGAGATGCCATATGTCTTATAGGTTCATTCTTTGGCAATGTATTGTGAGATTGCTAATTTCATGCTTCAAAAGAATTTGGGTGCTGAGGATTCTCAGCAAAAAGATTTCATTGCTGACATATTTCAGCAAAAAGATTTGGGTGTTGCTGTTTATACATAGCAAAATTTGTGTTTACCATGGTATTTTCATCAAGGAATGAAATCTATAGGTTGTAGCAATGATGCCAGAGTTTACACAAAATATAAGACAGTTTACAAGAAGGTTCGACCAATGCAGGTCTGCTACCTTTGGACAGTGATGAGATGATTAGAAGAGCTGCTATGCAACCTCCTTTGCGAGATCCTGCAGGTATTGAACATAAGTTTTTAGATGAGACATTGAAAGAGATGAAGATTGGGTCTGAAGATTTTCTACTTCCTGAAGAGGTAAGATGTTTTGAAGAGATGTTATGCAAACATGAAAAAGCTTTTTCTTTCTTTCCACATGAGATTGGATGCATTGATCCTAGGCTTATGACGCCTATGGTTATTTTTACCATTCCGCATGTCACTTGGAATCTATGGCCTATTCCTATGCCAAGGGCTCACTTTCCTAAACTAGTAGAGCTCTTGAATGAGCGGATCATGATGGGAATTATAGCACCATCTTCAGCTCCATATTCCAACAGATGGTTCACAGTTCCTAAGAAGAATGGGACTCTTAGATTCATACAAGACCTACAGCCAGGAAACAAGGTCACTATTCGAAATGTTGGTGCTGTTGGATGAGGTTGTTGAACCTTTTGCTAGTCGTGCTATTTATTCTCTTGGTGATCTTTATTTTGAATATGATCAGTTCCAGCTTGCCCTTGAAAGCAGAGATTTGACTACGATGAAGACACCTCTAGGCCTTATCCGAATGTGTATGCTTCCACAAGGAGCTACTAATTCAGTTACTCATATGATGAATGGGATGAACAAGGTTCTACGAGATTTTATTCCTAAGATTACTATGCCTTTCATTGATGACTTACCTATCAAGGGATGTTTGGAAGAAGGTAAAGATGATTCTTTAGATGATCATGGATGCAGATTCTTTGTGGCTTCACATATTAGAGATGTTGAGAAGATTCTTTGTAGACTGGAAGAAGTGAATTTGACCTTGTCAAGGTTGAAGTCTATTTTTGGTGCCAAAGAAGTTTTGATTGTTGGTCATATGTATGGATATTATCACAGGAAGCCTTCTCCTGCGAAGGTTGATGCCATAGAAAAGATTGTGGAGACTTGTTCCTCTACTTTGGAGGTTCGCAGGTTTTTTGGAGCTTGTGTGTTTTATCTTATTTGGATTCCTCACTTTGCTCATATTGCAGATAATCTTTATTAGCTCTTGAGAAAAGGGTAAAGTTTTTCTTGGGAGATGAAATATACTAAAGCTATGCAGAAACTGAAGAAATTATTGAGAGCCACTCCAACTCTTCGAAAGGCAGATTATGAGTGTGGAAGATCTATTGTGATTACTATTGATACTAGTCCTATCGGCATTGGATGGGCTATTGGCCAAGATGATGCAGATGGGAATAGGTATGCTATTCGGTTTGGGGCAAAAAACCTAAACGAGCGACAATGAAGGTATTCTCAAGTTAAAAGAGAGCTCTTGGGAGTTGTCATGACTCTCAAGAATGATAGAGAGTACTTCATTGAAGTTGTTGTGGTGGTTGAGACTGATTGTTTGCCTCTTCTAAGTATGATCATGAGTTGTTCTACTCCAGATATTGCCATGCTTAGGTGGATTGGGTACATAAAATCCATGAATCCTGAGTTCCTGCACATAGTAGATAAAGACAATCCAGTAGAGTTGATATGCTTTCACAAGTGAGGTATGATGATATGGATTTTTCTTGCATTGATGATGTTGATGATGGGGTTGATCTTGCAGCCATGCATGCTGATCATTTTTGTCATGTGACTGCTTTGGAAAGCTTTGATGAGTCTTTCTATATAGGAGGGTATTTGTAGATTGGTCGTTATTTGAGAACTATGTCTAGATAGGATGGATGGACTGATGCAAACTTTAAAAATATTAGAAGAAAAGCTTATGGTTTCTTCTTGCAAAGTGGGCTACTTTGGAAGCATCCACAAAAGCGAGGAGGACAGCCCCATTAAGAGTTGTTTGTGATAGAGCTTCACAAGTGCGTATCATGAAAGAATTCCATGAAAGTCTTTGGGCTGGGCATTGAGCTATTTGGATGACCTATGAAAATATCAAAGAGCGCTATTGGTGGAAAGGCATGTATAGAGATATCTCACAGTTTGTTGAGACATGCCCTGATTGTCAGTTGTTCTCTTCCATGAGGCATAGAGATGAGCTTCATCCTACCTACATGTTATGTATTCATTCCAAGTGGGTTCTTGATTTGATTACTATGCTTGTTGGTTTATGGCAGATGCGCTACATTGCTTTGGAGTGAGAAGATCTCAAGTCGAAGGAAGAGCATTACGAGCAAAGTCTACTTCAATGGTTTGTAAGTTTCTATTGGAAGATGTTATTTGCAAGTATGGATGTATTGGAAAAGTTACTGCAGATAGAGGTGAGTTGGATGCTGATAAGGCTAGAGAGTTTTTCTCTCGCCTTGGCATTAAACTTGCTTTGACTTCAGCTTATAATCCAGAAGGCAACAGGAAAAGTGAAAGAGGCCATCTATTTATTGTTAAAGCCTTGGCCAAAGCATACGGTGGACGAGTTCAAGAGTGGCCTAGGTTATTGCCTTATGCCTTATGGGCCGATCGCACTACTCATAATGTGACTACAAGATATATGCCAGTTGAGTTTATATATGGGCAGAAGCCAATTATGCCTACAGAGACTTGTACACTTACTTGGAGTGCATTACCATGGCAGCAAGAAGAGATGTCTAGAGAAGATCTTTTGGCTCTTCGTATTCGTCAATTTGAGAGAAGACCCAAAGATATTGAAAGAGCAATTCAAAAGCTCAAAGAGGCCAGAATTTGCAACAAAGACCATTTTGATAGCAGACACGGATTGAGGCCTAAAGAGATTAAGGAAGGAGATTGTGTGTTGGTCTATGACAACAGTCTAGACAACTAGTATAGTGCTATCTGCAAGGTTTCCAGACGATGGTTTGGGCCCTATCTAGTGCAACATGACAATGCAACATATTCCTTAGCAAAACTTGATGGAACGGTCTTGCGGATTCCGATTGCAAGGAAGAGAATCAAACTCTTCAAGAGAAGAGATGCTACAGCTTATGCAATCGAGGAGTTGGATGATGCAAATTACGATGGACTTGAGCCAAGAGAGGATGAAGATGAAGATATGGACATTGAAGATGCTTTTGCAGAAGATGATGAGATAGCATTAACCATCGAGCTTGGCGGTGATGAGGATGGGTAGATGTGGCCCATCCAGAGGATGTGTAGGTTTGGAGGGGATGAGTGTCATGACGCTGCGCATCTACCACTGCGAACCTGAGGGCATAATTTTTTTTCAAGCTTTTGGACTTAAGTCAGCGCCATTTTAAGTTATTTTTTGTTATGTATATCTTTTGTGTTTGCATCTGCATGACGCACGAGCACATATAGTTAGGCTAGGCACAATTTTTTCAATGCATTCATAATTTTTGCGTGGAAGCATCACTTGATTGATTGTATATCATGGATCAAAAATTTTGTATTTCCTTAAAGCATGAGTGATTGGACACGAAATTCTATTTCAAAGCATATGTTCCTGATAGGACACAATACATGAAAAATGGATTCACATGAAGATTTCTGTTTTGAAGACTCAAGGATTTGGAGAAAAAAATGCAATATTGATCCTTCGCTTGGACATTTCCCATGTAACTTATAAACTGGACGTTGCCAAGTGCAAATAATAACAAACTGGAGAGCTATTGACATTGAGGAAGCAATTGCAACGGCGATGGAATCCTTAAAGACCCTAACTAACATAAAAGAAGCTGAAATGTTAAGTTGGCATTTGTTTCCAAAAGAAATGGGAGCACATAATAATATTGATTGGGACATTACCTTTCAAGTTGATAATGTTATTCATTAGTCACATGGAGATTAATTATTGATTGGTGGAGATTTAGCTTATTCAAATCTATCTTCATTCTCTTATACACCATATTGGGGAAAATGGAAATTTTCCATAAGTTTGGGACACATGGTCAAATCTTTGGATTTGTCATAACTTGAATACTGTAACTCCAAATTGAGTGCTCTATAACTCAATAGATTCTATTTTTCAAGCACTTTCCAATGATAGGTCACATCATATGGATTTGACAAACTTATGGGCATGTTATCCAGGTGCCACCTTTTTAGTGTTTAAAAATTAGGAATTGGGAGATTCCCAAACTCACTAATATTGTGTTTTATGTGATTCAGCTATTTGGGCCTTTCGAATATGTAAAGCAACAGTAAATATCACTGATTACCTCAATACACGCATTATAAGCTGGATGACAAAAAGAGTTGTTTCTAGGTACTTCTGTGGCATGCTTCTTTTGTAGTGAGACGACGAAATTGGTGAAGCTTTTTTTAAAGCTTTTCATTAGTGCCTTAACAAAAGAAGCCAACGATATTTTGGTTTGAAGCTTTTTCTTAAGCTTTACAAAGGCATTGAAAAATATAAAAGGCGAAAGAGGGAGCGAACATGGTGGGCATCGAAGAAGCACAAAAGGTGACAAGAAACGAAACAACAAACGAAGCAGAACCTGACGAAGAAAAGACTAGAGACAAAGAGAGATCATTGACGAAGTCTGCAACGAAACATTGACGACAAAGGAAGAAGCATCGAAGGAGTTCTATGTCGGTGGAAGACAAACAAAGAGACAAGGATAGCAACAGAGAGCTCGAGTGATGTCAAGTAAGGCAAACGAAACGGCAGTCTGAGCTGCAACAAAAGAAGACCAGAAAGAAAGATGCATCAAAATTGAAGATGAGAGACGCAAAGATTGTGCGGGCGCTGAAGTTGTTGGAACTCCTCTACGTCTTGTTGTGTGTCCACCCATTTCTCTACGTGTCTCACTGCCATGACAATCAGAAAATATATTAAGAGTTAAAACCAGGTGATCCTTAATAAGTTGCAAAATTTAATGATTGTTGTGGTGCAAAGGAACCTAACGAAGAAGGTGATGGGGTGCTAAACAAAGGAAGAGACATCACAGAAGCTGTGATGGCAGAACAACGTATGGTGACAATACCGGGAAAAAGGAATCGAGAGAAGTATTAACCCGATGTCCTAACCAGCCTGCTGTCGAGGAGGAGAAAGGTACGCTATCATGCTGAAGAGGAGATGGACGATTGGAAGGGGGCCTGAGGGTGGCAACAATTGATAAGGAAGATGCCAAATAGAATATTTGGAGATCTACATTGTTGACATTGGAGTTTTAACCGACCAGTTTCGCAGTTTCTATGGAGGCGAAGCAAGACGAATATCATTATCCACACTTCTGCGTATTGAAAATTGAAGGCAGCTAAGGCCAAAGAGTAATGTATTTGAGACTTTAGAGAGCGGTCTTTATTATGGTTCTTTTGCAGCCGAGACAACATTATGTTGATCCAGTGGTGAGATTTTTGAAATACATTTTATTCGATTAAAAAGAAAAACTCTAACAATCATTGAGATAAAGGAAGTACCATATCATCATTGCCAAATATACTTCCAAATTGCCTCTCTTTTCATCCATATTCTTGGCATACTCTCTCTTATTTCCAAGTTTTGAATATCTCTACCATTACAAAGAACCTTTGAATCTAGTATAATTGTTTGACAAGATTCTTTAATTCACCAATAGACTTGCGAAGGAGCAAAGTCTATATCTTCTTCAACATGCTTTTATTCAGGTGTTGTGCCTTTAAAGATATGAAAAAGGAGGAAATTTGAAGAACACCTCTATCTCCTTGTTGAACAGTCTTCTAAAGGACATTGAGACTTAAATTGAGATGCTTGTATGCTATGGGTTACTTGTCTATGTCTAGAAGGCATTGAGACAACAATGTGTTCATTCACATTGCTAGATTTATGAAACCTAATCATTCTTTTTGCTCCATGTAATCATCTTGACTTGAGGACTTAACATTATCTTTTATTCCCATCTCGCTTAGCATCCCTGCAACGAGCGACATTCATGAACCCCCCACCGCATGTATTCCGTGCGACACCATGGATTAGTTTGAACGTAGAAGGATGCTAGGATGATGGGGGGCTCTGGCTGTAAATTCCCTGCCTCCGAGTCCTACTCAAACGATCTACGTGACTCGAGATGGATTCTTGAGACCCTCTTACTAGTGCAAGGGAAGAAACTTTGAGGAAATAAGATGCATCCTCATGGATTGATGATGGGACCTAAAATGGGTCAGCATTGGCTATAGCACTAGTCGGACCTCATGCTCATGACACACAAACACCCTCACGGCCTCGCAGACCAAGAGCATCAATCCAATGCTAAGGGACAAACTGCCCTAAAGCTTAATTCCTACGTTTATAGTTTATAGTCCAACATTTTCCTTAAACTCCTCAGAGGGAGATCCCAAAGTACTTAGTCATAACGCCTCGTCACACACATATAGGAGGCACTCCATCGACTAATAGTCGGAGCCCCACTACAGCTCTCCTACATCGCAGGGATTGGCCCTTTGATGTGCTGCTAAACACATAACACAAACGAGCACAAACTCCTCTCTTTTATATTTCTCGTATTTCCAGGAGATATACCATGCTTCCTCACTTCACTGTCCCTTAGGAAACCGACCCTCTACCCTACGGCAAGGGATAACCTCACACTCTCAATCATGGGTCAAAGTCCTAAGAAAACAATTGCTATGCAGTCCAGGAGATTTTTCTTCGATACTATGAACCATGCATAGTGCATAATGTGAATGGTTTAGTGCAAAAGCAATAGAAAATCAGCATTGTGCATCGTGCGAAACCAATCTTTTCATGATTTCCATGCTAACGTTTATGTGTTGAAATGAGGAGAGACACCGAGCCTTACGCTCATGCTGCCTTTTCCTTTATTTTAAAACAACATTCTATAACCATGATGCAACACATAAATCAGATTTAGGATTGTACTTTGACGCTCAAACTCCCCTCTCACCCTATCGTTTAATGTTTTGCAATCGTTGATAGGTGTAAGAGTCGTTTTATATGTATTTCTTTGTAGAGAAAGCAATAAATACGAACAAAAACATAGAAATGAGGGTAAACTGAGGCTAACCTCGTGCTCTACCTTCATTATACATTGCACAAACACTTATGTAATTTTCTGAAATTTTTCCTTTTATCGTTTCCTAATTTTCCCCCATTTAAAATCCATTTTCCACCATTTTTTGGTATTTTTCTTCTATTATTTTCAATAAAAATGACTAGAAATTGAGATTGATTGTGGGCCCTTAGGTTCTTTGACAGCAAAATTTCAAGTTTTGTTGATGTCATATCTCATGTTTCCCCTTTATTTTGTAAAAAACCCCCATTTTGCCTCTTAAATGCGTGTTTTACGGGTTTTATACCATTAATTTCAGTCATAACACTTATGATTTTCTGATTTTCTGAGCATAAACTGATCAAACTCATAGCAAACAACAACATAATGCATAATCAGCCCATGAGAACAAATATTCATGAAGCAAATTGCATACAACATCAATTCCCTTTGTAAAAATAAAATTACCGTTCTTTGCGAGTTGCGGGTTTTTATTTGCCATGTCTTGGGACTGATTTCCAGCAGCCATTAATGTCCATGATAGTCCGGAATCAGCAATCTACCCTCCTCTTGCATCAGAAGCAACCCCATCTCGGTTGGACAAGCATCCGTTGATCCTTCTTCTTCCCACATGAATCTGCCTCTAGAGGAGAGCGAGGGAGGAGAGAGAAAGACTGATTTCTGTTCTCTCTCTACAGCCCGCCATTGGACACTGGAAGACCAACGATACGGAGCGAAGGACTAGTGTACCAACCCTGCATTGTCATTGCCATGGCTTCTTTGTAGCCATACAATCGATTTGGGGGGGAGGGGGGGGGGTGCATTTTTCCTGCGCACGATCTGCTCCATGCCATGCCGCCCTACTTCTCGTTGATTTTTGGGGATGGAGGGTCCCAAGAGGCACCCCCCTTGGCCCCCTACTTAGACACCCTTTCATTTCTGGCCTATTTTTTGGGCACCATCCCAGGTTTTTTTACATATTTCCCGCGTCTGGCACCCGATCCGCGATCCAAAAAATTCTGGGCATCCATCTTGATGTCCTGCACTGGCCGGCAGCTCCGCTGACTTGCACAGATGCACAGAAAAAATACTAAAAATCTGGAAGTGTCACACAAGCGCCCGTCAAGCACTTAATACTTAAAATCATCATAGGTCGAGCCGCCGCCTTCGACGTTGAATATTTTTCCCTTGACATTCGTAATTTTTAGCTATTTTTAAGCACTTCTCAGCAACAAAACTCCGTCTCATTGGCGACCACGGGATAGGGCGACTCAACCCGTCGAATCCCACAGTAGATCTACACAAAACAACCAAAGGAAGCATTAAGCTGATACAAAATAGATACATACTAAACACAGCACAACGCTCACTCTACCCCTTGACAAAACCAAGGCATGATATCCACAAGGAGTAGGCCTAGCATAATCTGTAAAAGGTCCGAAGCTAGTCACTAACCAACTACTCCAACACAGCCAAACTGAAAAGAGCTATCAAAGAGGTTGCCCTAAGTGGTGGTCTGAACTACCTACCTAACTAAGGACAACACAACCAGGAGCTCCTACTAGACGAGGACTCCTATAGCCTGATCAAGAAGTATTTTCTTTCAGCACATTTCTTCTTTTAGGATTTTTATTTTATTGACATACTCGGGCATGTAAAAAGGAGGGAGCTGAGCGTAGTGACCCAAGGAGAACAGCGCATCGGCCTCAGCACCTGTCTCGATACCCAAGAACCTACCAAGCCCTCGCAAGGCAACACTTAATCTTTTTTCAACGCTAACTTTTATTTTCGCTCCAACCTTCCTCAATTTCTTCGTTTCCAACAAGATGCCACCCCTAGGAAGACAAGGCATCTGACTCGTCCCTAGAAACCTACCAAGCCTTCACTAGGCAATGATCAACTACTTATAAATTTTCCTTTCTTTTCTTTTCTATTTTTATAGAGGTTAGAACCCCTTTTTACACACCTTTGTATTTATTTATTGTCTTTTCAGATATTCAGGGTTTTATTTCCCTTATCATCATCATTTTCTTCTGGTAGGCTTCTCTAACTGCCTCACAACTAACAAGAGCTCCTGAAACGGCTGCCTAGCAGGCTAGCAGAACAGGGTCACTAGGACTACTTCTAAAACAGGTCTTTCAATGCCTGACAATGTCTTTACAGGAGGCAACGACTACTCAAACCTTCCTCAAACATACTTAACCTAAACCTGGGACTTCATGCCTTGGTTTTCGGTCCCCAATAAGAAACGAAAACCCCCTTAACAAGTACACAAACATATATAGTATAAAAACCACAGTACTCATAAAGGAAAGATATCACCTGGATAGGGCCACGAGAAGCTTCCCCACAACAAAAGGCTCCTTCCAAGCTCTTCTTCTGAACCTGTCTAGCATAGAACTAAAACAAGAAACCATTAAACGCACCTGCACTAAACAGACAACTGGCCCTCTTGGCCTAATGAAATAAAACACTTCACTACCAAACTTAATCGGCCCTCTTGGCCTAACGAGATCAAATAGAATAACACCTACACATTCCTCCCTGAAATTGTACAGATATACAACAATAAGCTCCTTTCCAAGGAGAAAAAACAAGCTCGTAGCCCTAAACTAAATGCATAAGATTATGACCCATCCCTCCTATATATATAGCAAGAGGCATACGCATAACATGTTGTCTAATCAACCTATGGGTCCAGGATCATAACAGTAGATTGGTCTCAGCTACTCTTTGCATCACCCATATCAACCAACGTCTGCCATATATCGCATGCTCTGATAACATTCCCCACAAGCGACCGGGTCCTATTTCATCATTGATCACAATATCCAAACCAGGACCACAATTAAAAAAGAGGTCTTCCTCATAAGCAAGATTTGCCAAAGAATCCGCAAATTGATTCTAATATCGTGGAGTTAGCTGAAAAGATACTCTCTCAAACTCTTCAAGCAGGGTCATAGCAGTTCGATGATACATACAAAGAATGGGATTCCACACTGTGTATGTCCCATCTAGCTGATTCA
Organism: Lygodium microphyllum; assembly: GCF_053477565.2. Lineage (NCBI taxonomy): Eukaryota > Viridiplantae > Streptophyta > Polypodiopsida > Schizaeales > Lygodiaceae > Lygodium > Lygodium microphyllum. Next base: position 139,285,419 of record NC_141135.1, on the reverse strand, counting down.
AGATCAACTGGGAATCCCCTTTTACTAACAACCAATGAATACCACCTTGTTTGGCAATATGTAGTCCCATAATCAAGGCTTTATACTCTGTCATATTGTTAGTGAATCCTACCCCAAGATAAGCAGCTAACTTCATCATAACTCTACGTCGGGGATCTCGGATTACTACTCCAACACTCCCTTTTTTATTAGGGCCCCTGGATGCTCCGTCAAAATATAATGTATACGTCCACAATGGGTTTACACAGTTGGCTATCACGAACTCCTCTATTCATAATTATGGTAATCAAAATTTAGCATGTTAAGAGGATGAACTGACAACTCCATTCCACCTTCTTCATTGAACTCAACAGGGATACTCGTCAACAGCCGTAAGCAGTGATGGCAAAAGACTTTGATCTCCCACACAAAGGTTCCGTCTTCTTACTCAATCACGTTGTATCCTTTGCTCCACCAGATAATTTTCCCCTGATGGTATCTCTGCTCCAAATATGGGTGCTCCAAATAAGGGATTAACCGACCCATCAACCGACTTTAAGCTCTTTTGCAGGTCTCAAATCATTCCTAGCATGGACTTGCAATGCATTTCTCTATATTAGCATACTTAGAAATAATAAGGTTTAATCTTATTAAGATTAACCTTATTTTTAAACTCTACTCCCTATAGATCAGCTAATAGAGCCGTATACCTATTTTTCCCTAACCTAACAATCTTGTAGGGGCCATCCCATTTAGGTTCCAACTTCCCTGGCAACAGCTCCCTACGTGCATCATAATATAGGACTAATTGCCCTTTTTTAAAGGTATATTTCTTCGCTCTAAGGTCATGCAACTGCTTCATCCGACGCTTGGCTACCTCCTGGTGTAATAAGCTCTGCAACTTCAGCTCATCCAGGTGGGCTAAGGTCGTGAAAAGTTCAAAAAGGGAATCCTCATCTCCCAAGGAATGGTTAATGGCAAACCGTATGGTTGGCAATTCTATTTCAAGGGGTAACACACACTCTTCCCCATAAACCAATTTAAATGGGGTATGGCTAGTAGCCCGCTTAAACGTTGTATTGTATGCCCATACTGCCACATACAACTTCCTGTCCCAGTCTCGTTTCTTCTCAGAGAATATCTTAGACAAGATCGCCACAAGATGTTTATTAGTACTTTTCACTTGCCCATTTGCTTGCGGATTATAAGGAGTCGTTTTATTGTGCTTGATTTGCCAAGCCTCAGTCAAGCTTTTGATCACCTTATTCAGGAAATGGGTTCCACGGTCCGACACTAATTCTTTCAGTGGACCGAAACAGCAGATAATCTGCTCTAAAAGGAAACTTGCAGTCTCTTTTGCATTGTCCTGCCTAGTCGCCCGCGCTTCTGACCGTTTTGTAAAATAATCAGTGGCTACTATAATATACCTCTTCTGGGTAGTGGACGACGAGATGATAGGACCCATGAAATCAATGCCCCACTTCTCAAATGGAAGGATAGCCATGATAGGCGTAAGTGGATGTTTCCTATTCTCTCTACTGTCATGCCTTTGACAGGTGTCACATCTCTTAACATACTCAAAAGAATCTTGGAAGATGGACGGCCACCAATATCCAGCTCTTAAAGCTTTCTGCGCCGTCAACCGTCCCGCGAAGTGCCCTCCACGTGCAGAGTCATGACACTCTTCTAAGATAAAAGGAACCTCATCAGGCATCACACATCGGCGATAGATATCATCAACACCCTGCTGATATAGTGTCCCTGCGATCAAGGAAAACTTCAATGCATGTTGTTTGATCTTCCTCTTTTCGGACTTTGACAAACCAGTTCCTATCTCTCTTGCTGATAGATAATGCGTAATAGCAGCATACCAAGATGGGATAGAAGCCATATCAATTTTAAACATTTCTTCAGTATTACTTCCTTCAGCCAAAGTCTCTTTCGGCTCCCCGAAATCCACAAGGCATTCCACAATACCCTGCAACCTTGGTGGCTTACTCTTAATCTCATAATCGAACTCCTACAAAGTGATTAACCACTTTGCCAAACGATCAAGCGGCTACGGCTTGTTCATAAGTAGTCTAAGCCCTTCCGCCTTCATATAGAACACTACCTTTTCATACAGGATGTAGTGCCTGAATTTCTTAGTCCCAAAGACCATCGCAAGACACAACTTCTCCATGTAGGTATAGTTAATCTCTGAAATGCCCAATTTTCGACTAGCAAAAGCTATCGGATGATACCACTTTTCCTCTCAAATTTGGGCTAAATAGCGCTGATACTATGCATAGTGGCTGCTAAAAATATGTAGAACACCTCGCCTCTTTTAGGTGCTTTTAAAATGGGTGCTTTTACTAGCTCCTCCTTCACATCCTCGAAAGCTACCTTACAGGGGTCGCTCCACTCAAATGAACAACTAAAGGATAATAAATTCGTTAATGGCAACGTTCTTTCTGCCAAGGCATTTATAAATCTTCGATAATACCCTATCGACGATAGAAAGCTATGAACCTCTTTTGGAGTGCGTGGTGGACTCATAGCAACTATGACCTTGATCTTTTTAGGGTTAGTTGCTATCCCTACTGAACTGACCACACGGCCTAACAATAGCCTATAAGGTACTCCAAAGACACACTTTCGTGGGTTAAGAGCGATACAAAATTGTCTGCAACGCTCAAAGCATTTTCTTAAAATAACCAACGTCCTCTCCCTTACAGTGGCTGCCCCCAAGTCATCAATAAATACTTTCAGCTCATCTGGGGAGATGTTACCAAAGGTATTGTCTACTATTCGTTGCCACAATCTAGGTGCATTGCATAAACCAAAGGCCATCACATGGTACGCAAAAGTACCAAAGACAGTAATAAAAGTGGTTTTCAACTTGTCTTCCTCTGCAATTGCCATCTAGTTGTATCCTGCAAAGCAATTCATGAACGAATATATTTCCCTACCCGCTAATTGATCCAAAATCTGGTCAATAAATGGCAACAACAGGTAGTAATCCTTAACTGTCTGCTTATTCGGCTCTCTAAAATCCACACATAATCAGATCTAGTTGTTTTTCTTCTTCCTAATAACAACTGGTGAACACATTCTGTGTGTTGTACAGGGAAGATCAAACCAGCTTTTCTTAGCTTCTATAACTCCTCAAACAGCCCGTTCCTCAATTCAAAAGGCATACACCTTACTTTCTGACGCATAAGACGATTGCCTTCTTTTACAAGAATAGTATGAATAGCCAGGCTGGGAGGAACGCCTCTCAGCTCATCATAACTCCAAGCAAAGATATCACGGAATTCTTGAATCAAGGACACATAGTCCTCCCTTTCTACTTAACTGAGCATGGAACCTAATTTAATTGGCCGTGAATCATTCAGCGTGCCAAGGTCCAACTCAATCACATCCGCATCTCTTATCCTATATTACGGCTCTATCGGCTCGCCTCATTTAGAGTTATATGATAGATATCCTCTGTAGTGGACCCCTCTTTAGATTCATCACTGGATGATGTCTCACTACCAGATGGATCATCTGCTGTCTCTAATTCAGTAGACGATAAAGGAGCTCTCTCACTTTGAGGAGACTCAGGGTAAGCATCAACTATTACTCGATTAGCACCTCTACCTAGAACCACTCGACCGGCGGGTATATCAACTTGATAGTCTGTTCGTAAGATCCAAGGCCTACCTAGAAAAACCCGATAGCTAGGGCGTCCTGCAAATCTTATCACCCTAAAGTCCAAGAAATATTCTACACTCGCAACTGTAACATGGACCTTAGTAACGCAACCTTCTAGTTGTCTTAGACTATCATCCACCATTCTCAGAAGGGTGGAGCTGTCTTTCTGGATGCCTACACTGGAACCCTAGGGCAGTTCTTTTCAGCATGGTCAAACCAATCTTCCCCTACTCGTGCTATGCCCAAGGGTTCTACAATATACCCAATACGCAAGATCTTCTTAAATTCCTTGCGTACTCCTGGAGATAATTTGATCAATTGCAAGAGATTCACATCTGGTTTGACTTCGCAAAGAGAACTTGCTAAATCAAAGTCATGATGAGTAGCCAAAGCTCTCTTTTCTCGCCAAACCATCCTCTCTTTTGGTCTTTGGACCGGTTTCGGTGCTTCTTTCTTAGCTCTTGCCTTCTTTCTTGGCACATCCTCATCCTTCTTAGGGTCAACTTTCTTGTCAACCGATATTAGTGGTCCCCCTTCCATGCTAGGACTCTGGACTTGCATCCCCTTATTCCCTTGTTTAGGGTTTGCCTCAACCGATTTTGTATTATCTTTGTCAACCTCTTTAGCCTTTTGGCCTCTTGTCACGACTCTTAAGTTAGAGGTTTTAGCATCATTGACTCGCACAATCTCAATAAGGCTGACTTCGTTGCCTTGTGGCAACTCTTCTATAGTTGTTTTTCCCCTCTGTAATATTTGTCTTGGTGCATTATTCTGCTGCAAGTTATTTCCTTGCGCTCTATGATTCACTAGGCCCAGCTGTTTACTCCCTTCTTGGAGGGAACTAATCTTACTCCAACAGGTAGCAGCTAAATGGCCTGACTTCCCACAAATGTCACATTTCACATTTGGACAATTTCGGGGGAAGTGATGTCCACCACACCATTTACAACTGAATCTAGAAGGTCCACCCTCTTCAGGGTGTCGACTCCCTATCAAATTTTGTTGCTTCTTCAAAAAAATTAATGTCGACAGCTATTTGTCGATATTGTTCGGAAATCATGTCGATATAATGCTTCATCATATCCTTGACCTCGCCAAGGACATTAGATGCCCTCGACTCATAGCCTCAATCGTCAACCCGTCGCTCCATTGGCCTAACAATCTGATTTGGCATTGGTTGTTGACCCACATGAATAACATTCGAATTTGAAACTTGGCCTCCAACATTTGATGGAGCCAACTGACTTGCCATGGGCATAGTCACTCTGGGAGGAGCCGGTAGTAATGGTACATTCGAAACCATACTCCCTCTCCCAATAGGGTTAGTCATAGGCATCCCTTGACTTCCATTCGTCAATGTTGGATTGCCACTAGGTACTAAACCCCCATTAACATTCATTCGAGAGGAGTAGGCCGTTTGTAATCGTGCTTCTACTCCCTCTGCCCGCGTAATAGCGGTGTCTATATCTGCTAAGGCCACACTGCTCAATTGTACTTGGATATTAAAATTCAACCCATGCAAAAAATATTGCAATTGGGCAGCTGGTGGAACGGGAATGTAAGTTTGCAACTTGCGGAATACTTCCTTCAACTTCTTAGCATATGCTTTTACATTCTCATGAGGATCTTGACGTGTTACATTCAAGACCCGCAACCAATATTGGCCACCTCTTTCATGGGCATATTTCACTCGGAAAGCTGCATAGAATTGATCAATGGTGGTTATGGTTCCAGACTCTATGCTGTGATACCATACCGCAGCCCTTCCTTTTAACGTCATATTGAAGAACATCATGAGATGCCCCTCGTCTTGGATGCGATAATTGAACATCAATCTCTGAAATTCACAAATGTGAAATTATGCATCCTCTTCTGCTAACCCATTAAAAATGGGCAAGGGAACTATTTTCGTATGAGTGCATAAAATTACATAAAGGAACATGTGGCTAACGGGTTAATTAAGGAAGCTACTTGTATGTGTTATCACTAATATGCCCTTAGGTAAGTAGAAAACTAAAGCTACCAAGGGAAGGAGGTGGGCGGAACCCCCAATGGGTCTGCAACAGTAAGGTGGTCCCAGAGAACCGAGAGGCTTCTCACAAGGTTTTACTGACATCTAACTAGGAAATTGTTAGGTTAGAACCCCGATTCATGCCGTTTTAGGGGACCAAAATGGGACTATGCCCTATGGGTAGAGAGGTTGAGTGACGCATCCCTCTCATTTCTCATTCTCTTTGAACCAAGTGTGACATGGTTCTGCTTCGGCTTGGGTATCTCTACGTAAAGTAGGATATCCACGACCCAATGCTAGAATGCTGTCAGGAGATCTTGACCACTAGGAACCCAAATTTAGGTCGATCCTATGGGGTCAGCTGTGCGAACGTTCCATTGCAAGGCGATGACTTGGAAAACCCTAGGTGGACAAACCTCGTAACATTCCATGGGAGTGTTGGGCAGCGTTTTTTAGATTCATCTCTTGATGGACTACTAAAAGTATGCCTGGGCAGTCGATAGGCTAGCACATTACAATTGGTATCAAAGCAAACCAATGAATAAAACAATCAAGATAGGAATTAATCAGGAAGAGTGAAGTGATGTTTTCACTAGAAAATATTTTTTCCTTTACTCACTTGGGATTGTTGCTGCTTCCAGACCTATGAGGCATGGATTAGGTTCCTTATATTTCATATCATGTTCAAGACTGCTATAAACTCTTCAAGTTATCGCAGAAGATCCGACATGATGGGGATCCTGGATTAGCTCTACAACCCTTCACCGCTCTATGTGGAAAGGCATTGGACTTGGAGTGCATGTTACTACTATATAGATGCCAACCAGCTTGCCTATCTTCAAAACAATCTAAAGAGGCTAAAATGGTTGGAGGACTTGAAAATTATCAAGGTATTCATCTTCCATGAGGCACGTATCAACTCAATCCTACACATCAAATGCCGGCAGATAGAATAGAGTCCCTACATCTATGAGGAGGTGGTCAAAGTCTTGCCAGTTGATAGAATTAAAGTAATGGGGTGAAGCGAACATCATGGCTATCAAAAACGGGGATTTTTTGAACTTCCCATGACTTACCGCTTACTAAGAATGCATTCCCCAAACCCATATTATTATTCCATTCCCGTAGTAGCTAAATCCAATAGGGAATTACTAACCTGTCATTGACGTATCTCTTGAAATAAAAATCATCCCATCCAATCTCTATCCATCCCTAAATAATTGTACTTGATGCTTATGCTTCTTTATGGATAAATAAGAATTTTATGATTATTTGATTTGTTGCATAGTATTGATGAAAAATAATCTGCACATTGAGATAAGTTGTGGAGATATGTGTAAATGTAATCTTAATGCGGAGGTTTAAATTGAAATCAGATACAACCCCAAACGCAAAATCCAAACTCTTCTCCTGCACTAAGCAGAGGCACAAGAGAAGAAGTTTCTTCTCAAATAAATCAGATACAACCCCAAACACAAAATCCAAACTCTGCTCCTGCACTAAGCAGAGACACAAGAGAAGAAGTTTCTTCTCAAATAAATCAAACCACCAGAATTTGATAGGAAATGAAAATTTGTTGAAGCCAATGCCGAAGTATGGATTAAATCCATGGAAGATTACTTCAATGCAGCAAGAACAACACCCACAAACTAGGCCATGATTGCCAAGCTCAAAATCACCGACGAAGCTAGGCTCTAGTGGAAGCAATGGTGTAAAGACCAAGCAGTCACATGGAAACCACAGTAGCTTGGGATAAGCTAAAATAAGCAGTGCGGGGAAGGTACATGCCACCTACATACAAAACTCAAAAGATTGTCAAGAATCATGTGGTGAGGGGACTTGCTTGAGCTATTGCACCAAACATACACACTATATACACAAGAGGAAGCTCGCTCAAGAACACAAGAAGAGGGATGGAGGCCAAAATGTTTTCTTGTTCATTTTTTCTTCTTCTTCCACTCACTATACAATGTACACAAAGTATAGATAAGATACAACATAAAGGAAAGTGGCCTACTAAGTCAAACAGTGCATAATAGACTACACTAATCGACTGGCACTATATCTTGCCAGCTGTAGGTAGGTGTAACAAACTAAATATAATAAGTGATAAGTCAGTGGCCATGTGAGTATCATAATGACCACCAACATGCCAAGTGTAGATGTGCAAATCCATCTAGCCAGGCGGTCCATCATCAATGTATGCACATATTGAGCTTGCCATCTCAACACTCCCCTTCAAGCTCAACTCTATCTTTGCAACTCCAAGTAAGCTTCAGAACTTTCAAAGCTTCTCTGCACCCAATGCCTTTGTGAAAATGTTAGCTATCTGATCCTGTGTGCTGACATATACCAAGTCAATCTCTCCGGTAAGTACCTTCTCTCTCACAAAGTGGTAGTGCATCTCAATGTGTTTTGTCCTAACATGGAACACTGGATTCCTAGCTAACTGTAAGCTGCTCATGTCGTCACAATGATTGACAATTGGATCATCTCCCTGCACATCCAAATCACCTAATAACTTTTGCAGTCATACCACCTCACATGCTGCCATAGCAACACCTCTATACTCAGCCTTTGTACTTGATAAAGCAACTGTAGGTTGCTTTTTGATGCTCCATGTAACTACTGCACTACCAAGGGAAAACATGAATCCACTAGTAGATCTTCTATCTGACATGCTACCAACCCAATCTGCATTCTGTGTATCCAAAGACATGTACATCCTTACTTGCCTCATAAAAAAGTCCATTATCTAAAGTGGACTTCACCTATCTCAATATACGGCTAATTGCATCCAAATGAGGCTTTCTAGACATCTACATAAACTGACTGACAGGGCCAACATCATAGCTCAAGTCTAGATCAAACTCCCTACTATCCTCCTAAACCTAGTAGGGTCTACAGGATTACATGCTTTCATACCATACTTGGATAACATATCCAAGCCATACTGCCTTTGGGATAGCCATATATCACCATCACATCTAATCACCTCAATACCAAGAAAGTATCTCAGCTCACCCAAATCCTTCATCTCAAACTTCTTCTTTAACTCCAGCAATCCCATTGTTATTGTCACCTATAATAATCAAGTCATCCACATAAATGACTATGATGACCAAACTTGCATCTCCCCTTCTCACATAAAGTGAGTGATCAGCATCGGAAATACAAAATCCAATATTGACAAGATACTCTCCAATCTTGTGAGGCCATGCTCTAGGTGCTTGCTTCAGCCCATAGAGTGCCTTCTTTAACCTGCACATATATGTGGGATGCTCTAAATCCTCATAACCTACTGGCTGCTCCATATACACTTCTTCTGCAATTCACCATGCAAGAAGGCATTATTAACATCCATTTTCTGCAAACTCCAACCTTTGGTTGCTGCCAAGGCAATCACACATCTAACAATTGCCATCCTAGCAACTGGGCTGAATGTCTTTTCATAATCTATGCCATATGTTTGAGCATAGCCTTTTGTAACTAGCCTAGCCTTATACCTACTAATTGAACCATCTGCATTATGCTTGACTTTGTAAACCCACTTACATCCAATAGCGTTCTTACCCTTAGGCAAAGGTACCAAATCCCAAGTCTTATTGGCTTCTAATTCAGCCATCTCCTCATCTATTGTTGCATCCTAATGAGCATGACCAACAGCATCCTCAAAACAAGTGGGCTCAACATCCTCAACTAGTTTAACCATATAAGCATAATGGTGAGCTACATAACCTTCAAAGCCAAATCTTTTCACAGGGTATCTGACCCTGCTAGACCTATGTACCACTGGATCACTCAATGAAGCCTTTACATTACTATGAGCTCTCTGTACATCCGGTGTCCTGACTAAAGGAATACCAATCTCATCGTCTAAACTCTTTGAACCACTAGAATATCCATCAAATCCCAAATGACTAGTAGATGCATCATTACCATCCAGTACTTTCTTCTTTTCTTTGTCTTTGTCTGCAACACATAGATACACTTGAAGATGTGGGGCTACTCCTTAGTCTCCCAGACCAAGGGCTCAGTATAGGTGTAGTACCAAATGATGTTTCTAGTCCACTAAGACTCCATGATTCTTGCTTTTCTTTTTGTACATAGCTCTCATGATCATTATCATCATCTAATACATCACCAGCATGTGCATACCAACTGTTCATCTCATCAAAAATAACATCCCGCTCAGTACCCTTTCTGCTCTAAAGAGTATCCAATAAAAATACATTTTTAAGCCTTTGTATCAAGCTTCTTCCGTAGCTCATCTGGCATATGAACATATGCAACGCAGCCAAATACCTTCAAGTGTGATACATTGGTCTTCTTGCCGATAAAGCATTCTTCGGGAGTCATCCCATGAACTACAACTGTGGGGGTTCTATTCATAATATAGACAAAAGTATAGATAGCTTCAGACCAAAAATGTTTTGGCATATTCTTTTCAGCCATTAATGCCCATGCAACTTCTGCAATATGCCTATTTTTTCTTTCTGCAACCCCATTTTGTTGTGGGATATACCTACAAGTAAATTTCCTCTTTATCCCATGAGTCCTCAGGAAGCCCCTAAACTCATTAGAGAGGTACTCTCCCCCTCCATTTGATCTCAAGCACTTCACTTTCAAGCCTGTTTCTGTTTCAATAGCTACCTTGAAAGATTTGAAGTGCTCAAATATATCACTCTTTTCCTTCATGAAATATACCCATTGCTTCCTTGAAGAGTCATCAATAAATGTAACAAAATATTTGCTGCCACCAAGAGATACATTCTATATAGGCCCCCAAACATCTATATACACTACATCAAGTATATTTCTTCTCATTTCTCTATCATGCAAGAAGGGTTGTCTTGCGTACTTACCAAAATGGCGTGCTTCACAAACTTTATGAAATTTTGCAACTCTAAAAGAAGGCAACCATGTAATCAATCCTCTGGACTACATTAATTTCAGTCTTTGCACATTTGCATGTCAAATATATTATGCCATATTTCAATGTCTAGAGCCATCCTTTTCCTTTACATACATAACAGCATCCATTGCAGGAATTCCAGCATCTAAAGTGAACATGCGGCCAACTCTACTTCCTTTTGCGGCCAACCTTCACTTATCATTAAAGTCTTCTACAAAACAACATTTTGCATTGAATCGAACCTGCAACCCTTGCTTTACCAATAGATACTAGATTCTTTGTGATTGATGGCACATGTAATACATCTGTCAGACTCTTTGTCTGGCCATCATACAAGGATAAGGGAACCTTTCCAATGTGTGAAATTGGCTGGTATGAATCATCATCCGTCTACACATAACTTGAATTTTGTAAGTCCTACATCTCTCCAAACCATTCAACATGACTAGTCATATGATTAGATACACGTGAATCGACATACCATACATCATCATATGTTCCCTTTCCTGTAACTCCATTCATCATATACTGCATAACAAACAGACGCTCATTTTTTCCTTCATTCTATCGTGAAGATGATGATAGTTTCCTTGCTGCAATTTACCATTGCAAATATAATCTTTCTTAGCATAACAATAGGCTCCAATATGACCTGTCTTTTCACAATAATAGAATTTCTAGAACCTCTGTTTAGCCATCCACCTCTTCCTCTAGAGCTCCCCATGCCTCTAAAGTTTCCTCAGCCTCCTGAAATGTGCATTTCACCAAATTGCTGATTGAACCTGTTTTGCTAGTTATCGCCAGCACATCCCATACCACAGCCTCTCGAAGAGGATCTACCACGTCCCCTTCTGAACTTGAGTAAAATTCTTGGACCTGCTCACCATTTCTTTCATATGAGTCACCTTGCATATTGATCTCTTGGGAAATCATGACAGAGATCATCTCATCAAAATCTAGAAATGGCTTCCGTACGTATACTGAAGTAACAAATGATTTCCATGCCTTCTCATTATTAAGGCCACTCAAAGTGGATGAAACCAAATCATCATCAACAAGCATTGCATCAATTACTGCTAAAGCATCTACAATGCTTCTCACCTTCAAAACATACTCATTGATAGACATTTTCCCTTTCTTCAAGGTATTCAACTCTTGCTTGAGTTGAATCTTCCGTGCCTTTGTATTTACTGAAAACATGTTCTCAAAAATTGTCCAAGTTGCGTACAAAGTTTTTGCATTCCTAATATGTCCCAACATCGTATTATCAATGACTGCAGATAGCTAGTACATCACCTTTTTTGTCTTTTGCATTCCATTCTTTCCATGCTTTTAATTCATCTAACAGTCAGAGGGATCCCCAGCTTTGGCTCCTTTTCTTCACCTGAAACAAACTCATAAAGGCCCTTTCCAATGAGAAAATTCATCACATGAAACTTCCATGAAGGGTAGTTGTTCTTGTCGAGCTTCTCAATGATGGGATTTCCAGTGTTCTCTGCCATTATCACAAAAAAGGATACAACATACCAAGCTAGTCTTCTGCAACCTTTCACAGCAAGTGCACAGCAATACACCAAGCAACATTTTTCATTGATTGCTCAATAGTACATGTAATATGCAACTTTTTTGCAGATAAACCTTATGTTTGATTCCTAGAAAATACTTCAAAAATTATAGATTCAAAATCTATAACCTGTGCACCCACTTTTGGTCAATACAGTTGAAATCATAGTGTACCCTGAAACTATTGTCCGCAACCTTGCAGCTCTAAAACGGGGCCTGAAATGGCCTTGGATACCCAAAAAACTGCAAAATAGCCCTAAAGGGATGTTTTATAGTATATACAATGCTTTGCTCGCACACCGAATCTCATAGCAATCTGACATTTTCATCTATCCTGCTTTCAGTGCCTCCACAGGCACTATCCAAGAGAAAGAGTGGAAGAATGGGAGAGCTTCTTACCTGCTGCTTGCTTGCTCGAACCTTGCTTCTTTTTCTTCACTTTAATCTTCAAAATTAGCCTCTCTCAATGGTGCAGATCTGATATCATGTCAAGAATCGTGTGGTCAGGGGACTTGCTTGAGTTGCTGCGCCAAACACACTTTGTATACACAAGAGAAAGCTCACTCAAGAACACAAGAAGAGAGATGGAAGCCAAAACGTTTTCTTACTGATTTGTTTTGTTCTTCTTACACTCACTATACAATTTACACAAAGTATAAAGATACAACATAAAGGAAAGTGGCCTACTAAGTCAAACAGTGCATAACAGACTATACTAATCGACTGGCACTATACCTTTGCCAGTTATAGGTAGATGTAACAAACTAAATATAATAAGTGATAAGTCAGTGGCCATGTAAGTATCATGATGACCACCAATGTGCTAAGTTTAGACGTGATGACCCATCTAGCCAAGCAGTCCATCATCAATGCCCGCACGTGTTGAGCTTGCCATCTCAACAAAGATGAATGAGTTCTTTAAGTTGAAACGGTTGGGCTTGTCTCTGGAGGCATACTACTCGAAATTTGTCTCCTTGTTAAAATACGCCCCAACAATGAGAATTTTCCAACAAGTCTCTAAGTTCTGTGATGGGCTAAATCCACCAATGAACACTCAATTGGAATCAATGCATCCTTCGAATTTACAAGATGCATTAATAAGAGCGGGACCCATTGCCCAAGAAGTCTAGCCAAAAGACTAGGAATAATAGACCCTAGTCTCACAAAGTCCAGAATACAGGGATGTTGAAAGCTCAATTTAAAAGAGCGCAAGGACAGAGTCAAGGTCAACGGAAGAAGTCGAGGGCAAATGCAATTAGTGACTTTGTCTCCACTCAAAGAAACAACCAAAGTCAACAATATTTTTACTGCAAGAAACCTGGGCACTTCAAAAGGGAATGTCCCAAACTTGGTGAAGATCGTCATCAAGGAAAATTCAGTGGCCCAGCCAGGGCTACCCGCGGTAGCGGTCTACAACAATGGGAAGGGCCAAAACTTCCAATATCACTAGTAAGGAAATTAACGAAGGAGAAGACCATCCATGGAAGCTGACATTGAGAGGGCATCAATTCATGTCACTCTCCATCAAAAGGGCCCGAATCGTCAATTTTCAGTGATCCAAAATCCCTTGGAATACCGAGGTAAGAAATTCAAAACCCTGATTGACTATGGTAGCACTCATTCTTTCATTTCATTAGCCTATGCAAGAAGGTTAGGGATAGCCACTATAGATACACCTACTTTGCTTATCAAACTAGCAAATGGGCAAGAAATCACTTGCACTAGACAAACAAGTAAGGTAAAATTTCTACTCAAAAATGAGCCCACATCTGTTAAGTTCAGGAGGGTAATGAATCTAGGAGTCCATGAGTGCCTACTCGAGATGGACTAGCTAGTCCCCAATAATGCTCACATCCATTGTGGGAAGGCCCGTCTCCTTTCGGAATCCTGAAGGTGAGCTAGTTACAACTCAAGGTGAAGCAGGTAAACAAAAGATCTAGCTAGCCAAAGCAACGCAAATAGCTCAAGGAATAAGGAAAGGATTACCCATCTGTCTCATCAAGCTAAGCAAGCTGAAACAGGTAGAGGACTCCAATGAAGAACCGTCATGGTTAAAAGAGTACAGAGATGTATTTTCGAAAGAATTGACAGAATTACCAACACCTAGGGAAGTGGATCATGAGATTAAGCTAATACTAGGTGTTGCACCAGTTGCAAAAAAGCCCTACAAGATGTCCATTCCTGAAGCTATTGATTTAAAAGAACAATTCAGATAGCTATTGGACCAAGGGTACATATACCCCAGTAGTTCTCCTTGGGGGGCTCCAATCTTGATCCAAAAGAAGAAGGATGGTACACATCACCTTTGCATCGATTATAGAGGCATGAACCAAGTAACCATAAAAAATAAATATCCTATTCCAAGGATAGACAAGTTACATGATCAATTACAGGGAGCAAAAATCTTCTCCAATATTGATTTGAGGTCAAGATACTACCAAATCCATGTCAAGGATGAGGATATTCCTAAGACAGTGTTCAATACTAGATATGATCATTTTGAATTTACACTAATGTATTTTGGATTGATTGATGCCCCTGCCACATTTAATAGGCTAATGCATGACATTTTTAGACCATATCTTGATGCTTTTTTACTTGTCTTCTTTGATGACACCTTGGTTTATTCCAAGGAAGAGGAGGATCATGAACCCCAAGTTCTCATCGTCCTTCAAACCATGAGGACACATAAGCTCTATGCTAAGAAGAAAAAGTGTGCCTTCCTCAAGAGACCAATCGAATATCTTGGACTTATTGTGTCAAAAGAAGGAATCTTTGTAGACCCTACAAAGGTTAAGGATATCCAAGAGTGGCCTCCACCAACCACTGTCAAAGAAGTGCATAGCTTTCTTGGATTAACATGTTGGTACAGGATCTTCATTAAGGGCTATGCCTTAATAGCAGCATCCCTCACAAATCTACTAAAAAAGTAGGTTGCCATAGTGTGGACATCCATCGAACAATCGAGTTTTGATCAACTCAAGCATAGCTTAGTGACAGCACCAATTCTGAAACTCCTTGACTCAAGCAAGGAATTCGAAGTTGTCACGGATGCTAGCTCACTTGCACTAGGCTATGTACTAATGCAAGAAGGCCATCCTATAGCATATTCTTTGAGGAAGCTAAAAACCCATGAAAGGAATTATGCTACCCATGACCTAGAGCTACTAGTAGTTATTCATGCTCTCAAACTTTGGTGACACTATTTTCTTGGTAACAAGTTCTCTTTGATCACGGACCATAAGAGCCTCAAATGGATCTTTAGCTAGACCAACCTCAATATCAGGTAATGTCGTTGGATTGAGGTTCTACAGGAGTATGACTTTGAGATCAGGTATCGACTTGGTAAAGAGAATGTGGTCACTGATGCCTTAAGTCACAAGGCATTCCTTAACTCTCTTATTATGGAGGAACCTTCAATGGCGGAATCATTAGCACATATGGTGTCAATGCCTAGTAACCCTATCCTTGAATTAGCTAAGGAGGAAGCTAGCCATGACCCAGAATATCTGAAGATGATAAAGGAGATTTTGGAAAAGGACCAAAACCCCAGACTTAAGGGCAAGTATCAAGAATTTTTTGTCAATGGGGGACTTGTCTATTTTAGAACAAGATTATGCATACCCTCAAGCAAGAAACTCAAATAGAGAATACTCTGGGAAGCACATGACTCACCCTTTTCAGGCCATCCCGGATATGGCAAAACCCTCAACATGGTCAGGAAGAGCTACCATTGGAAAAGGCTTAAGGGAGATGTACTCAAATATGTCACAGAATGTTTGTCTTGCCAGCACATTAAGGCAGAGCATGTCAAGATGCCAGGGAAGCTGCAACCTCTTGACATTCCCCAAATGAATTAGGAATTTATCAGCATGGACTTTGTTGTTGGATTACCTTCAGTTCAAGGAGGATACAATTCAATTATGGTTATAGTAGATATGCTCATCAAGGTTACACATCTCATTCCAGTCAAGACAAACTATAAAGCTTCAGATATTGCCAGATTATTCATCAAGGATATATTCAGACACCATGGGTTGCCTAGAAGGATTATTAGTGACCGCGACTCCCTCTTCATATCTCACTTCTGGAGAAGGATATTTGAGGCCATTGGGAAGTTACTATATTTCAGTACAGCCTATCACCCCCAAATTGATGGTCAAATGGAGAGAGTCAACCAAGTCATTGAATATATTCTTAGAGCATATTGCTACCGTGAACCCAAGAAATGGATCCAATATCTACCATTGGTGGAGTTTACCTGCAATGCTTCTTATGAGCAAAGCATTCAAATGACACCTTTTCAAGCATTGTATGGGCATGATTATCGTACTCCATTGAATTTTTCTTATCCTACCTTAAGGGTAGAAGCTTCCAATAACATGTTAGAGGAGATGGATGAGTAGGTCAAGGCCATCAAACAAGACATTAGAGCTGGTAAGGATAGATAGAAAGCCTATGCAGATCTAAATAGACAAGAGTGACTCTTCAAAGAAGGAGATATGTTTTTTATTCGTGTACGACCCAAGAAGGGTTCCTTATCATTGGGAGAATTTAAGAAACTAAGTCCAAGGTATTGTGGGCCCTATAGGATCCTCAAGTGCCTAGGGCCCAATGCCTAAAAACTTCAACTTTCTAAGAACATAAAGGTTCACAATGTATTTCATGTTAGCCTACTAAAGAAATATGTATCCAATCCTAGTCATGTACTCAATGATCAACAAGTTGTAATGCAAAGCCAAGGAGTCCTTGAGAGATAGAATCCTAGACATTCAAGAAAAGAAATTGAGAAGTAGAACTCTCAGAGAGTACCTCATCTAGTGGAAGGACTATCTAGAAGAAGATGCCACATGGATTGACAAGAGTACCCTCAACCAACAATACCCCTAGTTTCTTTCAAGATGAGGACATCTCAATTCCTTAAGGGGGGAAGGATGTAACAACCCATAAGACCCCCCCTTTTCAACATAATTAATCAAATATTTTTTTAAATGCCCCCTATTGACACCGCTAAGCTGGCGGATAGAGGGGGAGCTGCAGAGATAGAAAAGGTTGTATTAAGACCCTACTAAGGAGTCAATCCTAGACTGGCATACAATGACTAGCTTGATAACATATGCTGTGTTAAGACCTCGGAATGAGTCAAGAAACCACCCTTAATTGTTGAGGACAGCAATTCATTAAGCGGGGTTGAGTGTAAGGGTATGGGCTTTGTAGCTATACCATGGCGTAGGAGCCAAAAACACCTATATAAAGAGTAGTTGTGACTCTAAGCCATAGATGATTTTAGTGGCTATATGTCGCCAAATGGCTATACTTTTATTTTTTTGGATTTTTTTTTTCGAAACTCGAGTAGGTTGAGTTATAACTCCAAAAATTTTTATTAGCCAACATTTCTAAGGTATATCGAGATTTTGAAGGCTCTTTCGCCATTCATGCGAAACAAATATTGAAAGAAATATATTAAATTCACCATAGTATTTATAAGTTATGGGATATATATAGAAACATTCGCCATATGTACATATGTACTCATACACATAGTACATACATAGACACGTGTCACATACTACTTACCCTTGCTCCTTCTTTACATACTCATACACATGACTCACACACACCCCTCTGCACACACACATTACTCAACATTACATCTACTCTTGTATTTATACATACATATACATAATTCTTAGAACCAAAAGGTTCGAGGTACTCATGGTCCAATAACTTGAGCTAGTTAGATCTTTGAAACATGCATCTTGAAAGTTGCAAAGCAAGACAAAGCTCTACCTAAAACCCATAAATACTAAGGGACTTCCCCTCTTCATAGGCTTGAGCACAAATAATGCCTCCTCTTCAATGAATGGTTTATCCAAAAGCAAGCTAATTTTAAAAAGGTGCCAAGGACTCTCTCCATTTCCACATCCAAGATCTTAGCAACACACTAAGACCAATCAACAACACTCTTGGGCTCAACTTCAGCTAGCACTGAGAGATGCTTGTGGAAAACATAAGTATATCCTAGTAAAGGTGCATCTATTTTCATCCTAAATAAATGTGATAGTCTCTCTTTGATGATTAGCTTTGAGAGAATTGAGACTATCATTGATTGTAGGAAATGTGCAAAATGGTCACAATGATGAAGATCTAAAATGCTTTGATAAGATGCGATATTACCTTTTTCCATCTCAAAGCCAATATGGGCCCGTAACCAGCAACAATCGACATGCATAGGGGGACCCATGTGTGTATTTATCCACAACCCACTACATGGGTGCCATAATATCATCTTGCTTCATCATGATTCATAACAAATACCCCCTCTCTCTATATGATAATTAACCCATACACCCTCAAATTAAAAAACGAATTAAAATCTCTCTCTCTCTCTCTCTCTCTCTCTCTCTCTCTCTCTCTCTCTCTCTCTCTCTCTCTCTCTCTCTCTCTCTCTCTCTCTCTCTCTCTCTCTCTCTCTCTCTCTCTCTCTCTCTCTCTCTCCTAGTCATGCATTACTTCTGATGTGCTGCAATGGTGGTCTTCACACTGACTCGGTATTCACCATGTCATTTTCTTAAGGCCTTCCAATACGTCATCTTTGGGTCATTTTCTGCTACCCTCCCTACTATGTAGTCTTGTGTGTGGTCTTCCTAATCCAGCTCTTTAGAATAAAGCCTACGTGGATGACCTGCCTCGTCAACCTTCAGCATGCCCTAGCCACCCATTGTGCCCCCACATCCTACATTGAATAGTGTGCCCCCACATCCAACATTGAACAACTTCACTGATTAAACCAAGCAAGGTAAGATTTCAACAAACTTGGACTATATGCCTTCACTATGATAAGGTTTTCTATTGTAGTATAAATAGCAACTCACTCTAAAAATTGGCTACCATGTTTCTATCATTTTGATTATGATGACAACTGTAGCACACCCATGCTATATGCCATCGTTGTTTAATCCTACAAAGGCTTCTAACTATGAGAATATTATTTTGAGGGGCTTGGAAGGGGATTTGTATGTGGCCAGTTTGTGGACATGTACTACAAATGCTACTCCCTTGCAAGAGCACAACTAGTGTTTGTGACAATTTACCAATTCCAAATGTGGTCACATGGAATTCCATGCTCGCCAGGTATGTAGAACATGGGCCTTGTGAAGAAGCATTGAGATGTTACTAAATGATGTGGGTGCAAAGCATACCTACAGATGCCATTACATTTGTCATGTATTCGAACGCTTGTGGGACCTTGGGGGCATTAAGAGAGTAGGCTAGGAAATACATACTAAGATCAAGACCTCAGGCTTAGGAAATGATCCTACAATAGGAAATGTGTTGGTAGACATGTATGGGAGGTATGGCTCTGTTGCAAAAGATCACATGTATGGGAGGTATGGCTCTGTTGCAAAAGATCACATGTTTTCAACAGCATGCTGAAAGGAGATGTTGTGTCATGGACTAATCTGATGAAGGCATATTGTGAGAATCATGAGGATGACAAGGCTTTACAATGTTTTGAGGAGATGCAAGAGCAAGATATGTTTGTGGATTATATCATTTTTGTCGTTTGCTTGATTATTGTGGCATTTCACATGCCTAGATAAAGGATGACATGTACATGGTGAAGTTTTTTAGAATGGGTTTGACAAGGAGCTATCTAAGAGCAATGTGATGGTTGGTATGTATGGCAAATGTGACTCTCAGCAGAAGAACAAGTATTTGATAAGCTATCAGTTGTGAAAATGCATGCTCTTGGAAGGCACTCATGGCTAGATATGTTGACCATGGACATGGTGAAGAGGCCATTGTCACGATTAAGTATTCCTTGAAAGCATGTGTTGCCATAGGAGCAGCTGACAAGTGTTAAAAAACTCATAATGAGATTGTTAGACTGGTGATGTTGGAGGGCAAGATTGTGTTCAGAAATGCTCTTGTGGATAGGTATGCTAAATGTGGTGAACTTGCAAAAGCACAAGAGGTCTTGGACTAGCTTCTTACTTGAGATGTAGTGTCTCATAGTACAATTATTCGCATAAGGTTTGGGCCTACCATATTAAGCAAAAATGAGAGATGTTATCCACTTTTCAATGCTTTCTTTGCTATGGTTGAGAACTAGTTTAGGCATAGGCTGAAATGCCCACAAGATCTGACACTTGGAGGTGAATATCTCTAAGGCATTTGAATAGTTTTGTTATGAGAGGAATATTAAGCATCAGTTGACTTCCCTTTATACCACCCCACCTTAGAATGCTATTGCAAAGCACATGAATAAGACTATTCAGGAAAGTGTTCACAAAATACTTAGTCAGGCTAGCTTACTAGAGTACTTTTGGGCTAGTAACTACTTTTGGGCTGAGATAGTTACCACTATTGTTCATTTGATTAATAAAATCCCATGCATTGCTCTTGGTGGTAGAGTCATGGGACCTAAAACGGGCCGGCATTGGCTCATGCACTAGCCGGATCTCTATCATGCGCTCGACAACCCCGGCCTCGCGGCCAGGAGCATGGATGACACATACATCATCTTCCTAAGCATCTTGCATTTGTATCACGTCTTGTAGTCCATATCTAACCCAATCAACACTCCTCAGAGGGAGTCCCAGCACATTGCCAAATAGCACGAAGCACAAACATAGGAGGTCCTCCTATGGCTGAATGCTGCTACCTCACTGTGACTCTCCTACACCTTGGGGATTGGCCCCTCGATGCGTCACTAAACATATATATAACATATGAACACAAACTCCTCTCTTTTATGATTCGCATATTTCCAGGAGATATACCATGCTTCCTCACTTTCTTTCCCCTTAGACCCAACGCCTACCCTACAGCTTGGACAACCTTACTCACCCAACGTTGGTCATATTCCTCTAAAAAGCAATTGCTATGCATCCAAGAGGTATTATATGATACTTTTTAAATTTCATGCTTCATGCAAATTGTGAATGTCCACGTGCTCAAACAATTAAGAAAATCATCTTTGGTGCTTAGTGCAAAAGCATTCTTTCCATGACTTTCTCTATCACTCGTATGCAGCATTGCATGAACCTAGCACCGAGAAACCCTCGTGCTACTAGGTTCTTAATCTTTAATTATCAACCCAGCTATATGGTATGCATAAAAGACCAGCAAGCTTTTCATCATTTCATTCAAAATTTACACACTTTTCATACACTCCAACCCCTCACCCGTTTAGGTTGTGCATATTGCATAGGTTTAGGGTTCATTTTTCACATTTTTATTGCATAAAAAGTCATAAAACTCACTAAAACAAAAAGGTAGGACTGAACTGAGGCTAAACCTCATACTTCAGACCCTCCATACATCCACAAACATGGTTCTTATTTTTCCTTAATTTTCGACACTCAAAATCTATTTTTCCCCTATTTTTCCCTTATTTTTCCTATTTTTCTCTTATTTTTTCCGATATTTAATGACTGAAAATTCAAAATGGGTTATGGGCTATGGCCATTAGGTTCATTTGCAGCAAAAAGACAAGTTTAGTTGGTGTGGCTTATGATATTTTTCATTGATATCTCAAAAACACCCAATTTTTCCATATTTTGCATATTTACGGGTTTTTCACTACTAATTTCATCCAAAACACTTATGATTCTCTGATTTTATGAGCATAAACAGTTGAAAGACATTGAAGACAACATTATAATGCATTATCATCTCATGGGAACAAGAATGCATCAAGCAAATTGCATAAAAACACAATTTTCCTTTGTAAAAATGAGATTACCGTTCTTTGCGGGTTGCGGGTTTTTATTTGCCATATCTCGGGACTGATTTCCAGCCACCATTAATGCTCATAACAGTCTACATTCAGCAATCTTCAATCTTCTTACACCATGGAGCAATCCGGTCTTCATTGGGCAAGCATCCATCATCCATTCTTCTTCTTCCTCTTCACCACATGAATCTGCCTTTAGGGAAGAGAGAGGGAGGAGAGAGAAAGACTGAAATCAGAATTCTTCATAGAGACCGCCATTGGAGGAGTGAAGCACGGCGATAGAGTCCACAGACAGAGGGGATTCAAGCCCCATGATCAATTGGGGGGTTGTTTGCAGCACCCATGATGCCTCCTCCATCCAAGAAGCGCAAATTTCAGGCGCCATCTTCCTCCACGTTTTTTCATCCCTCTTCATTCTCTCTCCACGTTTTTTGCTTCATAAGGTGCATAAATTTTTTTTTTTTCGGGGGGGGGGGGGGGGGGGGGGGGGGGGGGGTGTCCAAACTCAAAAGGCAAAGGCATGCTCAATTTTGGCCTCCCAAGTGTCCACCTTTTCATATCTTGACCATTTTGTGGCCATTTCCCCGTCTGCACTCGAAATTGAGCTCTGAAAAATCCAAGGCGTCCGGCTCGGCGCATTGGCCGGTAACTCGTATCAACCCGCACGATTGTCTGAAAATTTATGAAAAATCAACAAGTGTCACTCGAGCGCCTTTAAAGCACTTTGGCGCTTAAAATCGTCCTAGATCGAGCCGCCGCCTTTGACGTTGAGTATTTTTCCCTTGATATTCATAATTTTTAGCTATTTGTAAGCACTTCTCGGCACCAAAATTTTGCTCTCATTGGCGACCACGGGATAGGGTGAATCAGCCCGTCGAATCCCCGAACATATCTGCACATAAACAACCAAAGAAGCATCAAGCTGATACAAAACAAATAGGCGATAAAACTCAGCACAATGCTCACCCTACCCCCTGACAAAACCAAGGCATGACATCCACAAGGAGTAGGCCTAGTATAATCTGATAAAAATCCGAAGCTATCAAAGAGGTTGCCCTAAGTGGTGGTCTGAACTACCTACCTAACTAAGGACAACACAACTAGGAGCTCCTACTAGGTGAGGACTCCTATAGCCTAATCGAGAAGTATTTTCTTGCAGCACCTTTTCCTTTAGGGCTCTATTTGAGTGACATACTCGGGTATGTAAAAAGAAGGGAGCTGAGCGTAGTGACCCAAGGAGAACAGGGCATCGGCCTCAGGACCTGTCTCGGTACCCAAGAACCTACCAAGCCCTCGCAAGGCGACACTTAATCCTTTTCTAACACTCACTTTTATTTTCGCTCCAACCTTCCTTGTTTTGTTTTTTCCAGCAAAGCCACCCCTAGGAAGACAAGGCATCGGCCCCAGGTCTGACTCGTCCCCAGGAACCTACCAGGCCCTCATAAGGAAATGATCAAGTGCTTATAAGTTTTTCTTTCATTTCTTTTCTTTTCTTTGATGGGGGTTAGAACCCCTTTTTACACACCTTCGTATTTATTTATTTTCTTGAAGATATTCAAGGTTTTATTTCCCTTTATCATCATTATTTTTCTTTGACAGGCTTCTCTAACTGCCTCACAACTAACAAGAGCTCCTGGAACGGCTGCCTAGCAGGCTAGCAGAACAGGGTCACTAGAACTCCCTTCTAACACAGATCTCTCAATGCTTGGTAATGTCTTCACAGGAGGCAACGACTACGCAGACCTCCCTCAAACATACTTAACCTAAACCTCGGGACTTCATGCCTTGGACACCGTCCCCAACAAGAAAAGAAAAACCCCTTAACAAGTATACAAACATGTATAGTATAAAAACCACAGTAC
This sequence comes from Lygodium microphyllum, assembly GCF_053477565.2. Classification (NCBI taxonomy): domain Eukaryota; kingdom Viridiplantae; phylum Streptophyta; class Polypodiopsida; order Schizaeales; family Lygodiaceae; genus Lygodium; species Lygodium microphyllum. The sequence goes on along the minus strand of NC_141135.1, from coordinate 139,261,669 downwards.
TCATAAAGGAAAGATATCACCTGGAGAGGGCCACAAGAAGCTTCCGCGCAACAAAAGGCTCCTTCCAAGCTCTTCTTCCGAACCTATCTAGCACAGAACTCAAACAAGAAACCATTAACAGCACCCATACTAAACAAACAAATGGCCCTCTTGGCCTAACGAGATCTGGACGTAATATCCAAAGCAGATAGCCTTCCTAGCTTAAAACTAGATAGGTCATTTTAGTCCACGTAATACTGATGTCCTTGGCATATACATCACACCCTCTCAGACTACCCAAGGTGCCAAGGATAGCATGTCATAGGTCGACTAACCCCATGCTACTCATGCAAGTTAGCTAAAAGCTTGATCTTGTATTTTTTTTTAAAAAAAAATCTTAGGGTTTTCTTCCTATAGAGCTACAAGTCCAAGCCTTTCCACAAATACCCCATCAATAAAGCTGATCTCTTCTTGGACAGTATGAGCTGAATGAACGGCCTCAGTGGGCTTGCGTGTCCCACATTTATTGTCAGCCGAATAAACTGGTCGTTCAAGTGGCTGAGTGGCTCCTTTGGGAGAAAGAATCATAGCTTTGTACTCATTCGAACCTCCCCTATTTGGGTTTTTACATAAATCAGTGCTTCGACCCAAACTAGGTAGAGCTTCAAGCCTAGGCATATCACATGGGTGTATCCCAAGGCAATGTATATTGTCAGATGTATATCCAGCCTTATCCTCTTGGGGGTTCAACAGAATATATCCAGATGGGATCCTTGGCCTTGCATCCGACACTTCTGCCATACTTTTGGAGATTTTGGGTCTCCAAACCCATCTCACATTTCCCTTAATATTCTTGCACTCCCTCAATTTGCTGCACTAGTCTAACGAACTCAATGCAAACTTATCCCTATGGCCAAATGGCCTCACATCCTTATGAACTTTGTGAAGCATAGGTGGACTTTTAGCATTTTGCATCCTCTTTACAAAAGATGTCTTTACTTGTTTATGTCCATACTACAAATTTTCTTTCATAAGAACCATGCTTCCACTAGAGGGAACAACATCCACCCGGAAGCATGATTCCAACACCAAAGGTCTCTCAAGAGCCTTACTAGCAACAAAATTAGAACCACACACATAATGCTTATCAACACTCACATGCCCATTGGTTCTATCCATGTTGCCATCACAACCACTTCTCGTGGAAGTGTTGCAAGCCCTAATGGGACTTACATGGCTTGGCACATGTTCACTGAGAGGCATGTCATTACTACTCATAGGATGGCCATTTTCTGCTTTGAGATTTTGGCCACCAAGGTTCCCCTCATAGGCTGCCTTGGTATCAACAAGTGAGCTGTCTCCTTGCAAAAATGATTGGAAGATAGGATGCACTTGTATTGAGCGGGGAAAACTCCAAAAGTTTTCCCAACATCTCTGAATATGACCCTCATAATCGATGGCATGCATTTTTGCTTCCCTTAACGACTTAGGGTTTTACAGTCCCACTTGGATTTGCGTATTAATCTCTAAGCCATTCAGAAAGAGCTCACATAGCACATCATTTGGTAGTGCACTGGCTCTTCTTGGCCAAAGCCTAAGAATACTATCAAAGGCCCTAGCATACTCTTTAACAGAAGGATAAGACTCCTGTCTAAACTGCATAAGCTGCCCTAAGACCTGAATCATAGGGAGCTGCTTTTCATACTCATCTAGAAATCTATCACAAGACTCCTCAAATGATTTGATCGACCCTCTTGGGAGGCTCCAGTACCACTTGCTTGCCTCTCCCTTTAGGGTACTTGGGAATACAAGCATCCGATGTATATCGTCAAACCCACTTGCAATGCAAGCTAGGTCATATTCTCTTAAATGAATCATCGGATCCTCATTTGGCAACCCATAAAACACTGGGAGATCCCTATAAAGAGGAGGGCATTTAGTCCTCTCCTTTGGGATCCAGACTGGGTCATCAAAATCTTCATATTCCTCTTGACCTAATATGAGTGTATTAGGGTCTTTAATCTCTTCCATTTCCACCTTTACTGGTGTGGAAGAGTTACTATTTCCATGAACTTCCCTTTCCGCCAACTCACAAAGTGGTTTAGGGAGTCCAACACTATGCAATAGGGAATCTATCCCATCATCTGCTAGTGGTGTTCTAGTAAGTTTATTCTCATCTACCACCACTTTGCTAGAACTTAGGATAGGTCCTAATGAAATCTTCCTTACTAACAAGGGTTTTCCACACACATGGACATTATCCAATGCTTTATGGATCTTGGCAATCACACTACGGTACCCAACTACATCTGGCACTAGCATCGAATGTATCTTTAGATCATAATAATCATGTCCTCCTATGTGCATATTAACCACCGTTGTCACAGTCTTTTCTATGACATTATCATCATGAATTATCATAGATGACTGTGTCATCTTAGCACTACTTTCACTTTCCCTTTTCTCTAATCTCCATGGGCTGTTAATCTTAGAGATACCTCCATGGGTGTTTTCCCATAGTGACCCAAACTCAAGCATGGTATCACTTTCATGGCAAAGGGTAAAATAGTCAATCACCCGACGTGTCAAAGATCCCACTAGATTGTTCAAGATAGACAAAGTATCCTTTGGGTGTTGGGGATTTCTTGGATTTACCGTCATACTGATGACCAAGGTTTTTATCAGACTAACTTGATATCCACCGCTTCAAGGCGGCTATCGACCAATAGAACTAACAGGTCCCTTATGAGACCAAGATTCGAAGACCGCCACTTATCGGCAGTTCCCGGCAAACGCACCACTCATGGGACCTAAAACGGGCCGGCATTGGCTCATGCACTAGCCGGACCTCTATCATGCGCTCGACAACCCCACGGCCTCGCGGCCAGGAGCGTGGATGACACATACATCATCTTCCTAAGCATCTTGCGTTTGTATCACATCTTGTAGTCCATATCTAACCCAATCAACACTCCTTAGAGGGAGTCCCAGCACATTGCCAAATAGCACGAAGCACAAACATAGGAGGTCCTCCTATGGCTGAATGCTGCTACCTCATTGTGACTCTCCTACACCTTGGGGATTGGCCCCTCGATGCGTCACTAAACATATATATAACATATGAACACAAACTCCTCTCTTTTATGATTCGCATATTTCCAGGAGATATACCATGCTTCCTCACTTTCTTTCCCCTTAGACCCAACGCCTACCCTACAGCTTGGACAACCTTACTCACCCAACGTTGGTCATATTCCTCTAAAAAGCAATTGCTATGCATCCAAGAGGTATTATATGATACTTTTTAAATTTCATGCTTCATGCAAATTGTGAATGTCCACGTGCTCAAACAATTAATAAAATCATCTTTGGTGCTTAGTGCAAAAGCATTCTTTCCATGAATTTCTCTATCACTCGTATGCAGCATTGCATGAACCTAGCACCGAGAAACCCTCGTGCTACTAGGTTCTTAATCTTTAATTATCAACCCAGCTATATGGTATGCATAAAAGACCAGCAAGCTTTTCATCATTTCATTCAAAATTTACACACTTTTCATACACTCCAACCCCTCACCCGTTTAGGTTGTGCATATTGCATAGGTTTAGGGTTCATTTTTCACATTTTTATTGCATAAAAAGCCATAAAACTCACTAAAACAAAAAGGTAGGGCTGAACTGAGGCTAAACCTCATACTTCAGACCCTCCATACATCCACAAACATGGTTCTTATTTTTCCTTAATTTTCGACACTCAAAATCCATTTTTCCCCTATTTTTCCCTTATTTTTCCTATTTTTCTCTTTTTTTCTAATATTTAATGACTGAAAATTCAAAATGGGTTATGGGCTGTGGCCGTTAGGTTCATTTGCAGCAAAAAGACAAGTTTAGTTGGTGTGGCTTATGATATTTTTCATTGATATCTCAAAAACACCCAATTTTTCCATATTTTGCATATTTACGGGTTTTTCACTACTAATTTCATCCACAACACTTATGATTCTCTGATTTTATGAGCATAAACAGTTGAAAGAAATTGAAGACAACATTATAATGCATTATCATCTCATGGGAACAAGAATGCATCAAGCAAATCGCATAAAAACACAATTTCCCTTTGTAAAAATGAGATTACCGTTCTTTGCGGGTTGCGGGTTTTTATTTGCCATATCTCGGGACTGATTTCTAGCCACCATTAATGCTCATAACAGTCTACATTCAGCAATCTTCAATCTTCTTACACCATGGAGCAATCCGGTCTTCATTGGGCAAGCATCCATCATCCATTCTTCTTCTTCCTCTTCACCACATGAATCTGTCTTTAGGGGGGAGAGAGGGAGGAGAGAGAAAGACTAAAATCGGAATTCTTCATAGAGACCGCCATTGGAGGAGCGAAGCACGGCGATAGAGTCCACAGACAGAGGGGATTCAAGCCCCATGATCAATTGGGGGGGTTGTTTGCAGCACCCATGATGCCTCCTCCATCCAAGAAGCGCAAATTTCGGGTGCCATCTTCCTCCACGTTTTTTCATCCCTCTTCATTCTCTCTCCACGTTTTTTGCTTCATAAGGTGCATAATTTTTTATTTTTTTTTGGGGGGAGGGGGGGGGCGCGGGGGGGAGGGGGAGGGGGGTCCAAACTCAAAAGGCAAAGGCATGCTCAATTTTGGCCTCCCAAGTGTCCACCTTTTCATATCTTGACCATTTTGTGGCCATTTCCCCGTTGACTCGAAATTGAGCTCTGAAAAATCCAAGGCGTCCGGCTCGGCGCATTGGCCGGTAACTCGTATCAACCCGCACGATTGTCTGAAAATTTATGAAAAATCAACAAGTGTCGCTCGAGCGACTTTATAGCACTTTGGCGCTTAAAATCGTCCTAAATCGAGCCGCCACCTTTGATGTTTAGTATTTTTCCCTTGATATTCATAATTTTTAGCTATTTTTAAGCACTTCTCGGCACCAAAATTCCACTCTCGTTGGCGACCACGGGGTAGGGCGACTCAGCCCGTCGAATCCCCGAACATATCTGCACATAAACAACCAAAGAAGCATCAAGCTGATACAAAACAAATAGGCGATAAAACTCAGCACAATGCTCACCCTACCCCTTGACAAAACCAAGGCATGACATCCACAAGGAGTAGGCCTAGTATAATCTGATAAAAATCTGAAGCTAGTCACTAACCAACTGCTCCAACACGGCCAAACTAAAAAGATCTATCAAAGAGGTTGCTCTAAGTGGTGGTCTGAACTACCTACCTAACTAAGAACAACACAACTAGGAGTTCCTACTAGGCGAGGACTCCTATAGCCTGATCAAGAAGTATTTTCTTGCAGCACCTTTTCCTTTAGGGCTTTATTTGAGTGACATACTCAGGTATGTAAAAAGGAGGGAGTTGAGCGTAGTTACCCAAGGAGAACAGGGCATCGGCCTCAGGACTTGTCTCGGTACCCAAGAACCTACCAAGCCCTCGCAAGGCGACACTTAATCCTTTTCTAATGCTCACTTTTATTTTCGCTCCAACCTTCCTTGTTTTGTTTTTTCCAGCAAGAAGCCACCCCTAGGAAGACAAGGCATCGGCCTCAGGTCTGACTCGTCCCCAGGAACCTACTAGGCCCTCACAAGGCAATGATCAACTGCTTATAAGTTTTTCTTTCATTTCTTTTCTTTGATAGGGGTTAGAACCCCTTTTTACACACCTTCGTATTTATTTATTTTCTTGAAGATATTAAGGGTTTTATTTCCCTTTATCATCATTATTTTTCTTTGACAAGCTTCTCTAACTGCCTCACAACTAACAAGAGCTCCTGGAACGGCTGCCTAGCAGGCTAGCAGAACAGGGTCACTAGAACTCCCTTCTAACACAGATCTCTCAATGCTTGGCAATGTCTTCACAGGAGGCAACGACTACGCAGACCTCCCTCAAACATACTTAACCTAAACCTCGGGACTTCATGCCTTGGATGCCGTCCCCAACAAGAAAAGAAAAACCCCTTAACAAGTACACAAACATGTATAGTATAAAAACCACAGTACTCATAAAGGAAAGATATCACCTGGAGAGGGCCACAAGAAGCTTCCACGCAACAAAAGGCTCCTTCCAAGCTCTTCTTCCGAACCTATCTAGCACAGAACTCAAACAAGAAACCATTAACAGCACCCATAGTAAACAGACAAATGGCCCTCTTGGCCTAACGAGATCAGGACATAATATCCAAAGCAGATAGCCTTCCTAGCTTAAAAATAGATAGGTCATTTTAGTCCACGTAATACTGATGTCCTTGGCATATACATCACACCCTCTCAGACTCCCCAGGGTGCCAAGGGTAGCATATCATAGGTCGACTAACCCCATGCTACTCATGCAAGTTAGCTAAAAGCTTGATCTTGTATTTTTTTTTTAAAAAAAATCTTAGGGTTTTCTTCCTATAGAGCTACAAGTCCAAGCCTTTCCACAAATACCCCATCAATAAAGCTGATCTCTTCTTGGGCAGTATGAGCTGAATGAATGGCCTCAGTGGGCTTGCGTGTCCCACATTTATTGTCAGCCGAATAAACTGGTCGTTCAAGTGGCTGAGTGGCTCCTTTGGGAGAAAGAATCATAGCTTTGTACTCATTCGAACCTCCCCTATTTGGGTTTTTACATAAATCAGTGCTTCGACCCAAACTAGGTAGAGCTTCAAGCCTAGGCACATCACATGGGTGTATCCCAAGGCAGTGTATATTGTCAGATGTATATCCAACCTTATCCTCTTGGGGGTTCAACAGAATATATCCAGATGGGATAGTAAACCTCCCTTGTATGCACACTTGCAAGGGTGAGTCTTTGGATGCAAGGTTTTTTGCAATATTCCCAAAGATAAATACAATAAATTGGATTTGGTTTGTCAAATGCATCATTCTTGGATATGGTGATGAAGATAAGATGGATTATCACCTTGGGATCCACAGGCTCGAAAGGTTTTTTATAGCCATGATGTTATATTCCATGAGACGAGATCAGGTAGTTAAGATACACAATGTGATCTTTCAAGAAGAGCCTCTTGTTATAGTACAGCTAGCCTCGAACATAGGTAGAGGTAAAGACCAAGCTACTAGTTGCTATGGCAAAATCATGGATAGTATTATGACTCATAGGAGTAGTTTCATACAAGTGTAGAGGCCAATCTCAAGGCAAGGGGAGCCAAAGAGGTTGGAAAGGGGTTTCATTTTTGGAGGGAACATGGGAGGAGATTTGGGTGGCTAGCATAAGGAAGTGAGCCAAGTCAACACCCTTGAAATATTTTGATTACTTTCATACTTCATCTTGAATGGCTTCAAGATCAAATTTGCTCGATTGTTTGTTTCTTTGCGATACTCCAAGAAACCACCAAATCAATTCCTTCCCTTTCCAACAATGTTTTTATTGAGCTCTTTAGCACATATAGCTTTAAACATTCTTCACAAGTTGTTAAATCTAATTCTTGTGTTTCTCCATGCCACCTATTAGGAAAGCCTTAATCTTAGGCAATCAAGTACTCAATTTGTGGTCTTAGACCAGTAATTGTAGTCTTAAGTAGGAATGGCTATGGTGAGTCTTAAGTAAGCCTACATAGTCTTGGTCTTATGCATACACAGTCTTAGTCTTAAGCAAGCATTGTCTCGATCTTAAACAAGCAAGAAAGTGGCGATGTAGTAGTAGTAGATAGGCAACACAAAGTTGAGGTCTTAAAACAAGTCTACACAATCATGACCTTGAGAAAGCCTTCCAAAGCTTGGTCTTAGGCAAGCATGCACGTGGTGATATTGTCATAGTAGACTAGTAAGTGGCTGGAAAAGTATCAAGCAAGAAAGCCAACCATGGTCTTAAGTAGGTTTAGCAAATTCATTAATCATGCTTGACACAACGTTCCAATTGGGGTTAGAAACAACATGAAAAAGGGTGATTACAAAAACATTAAAAAGAATGTTTCATCAGGCATTAACAACCCTTTTGCATGGGTTTCTGTCAGGCATTAACAAACCCTAAACATGGTAAGGCAAGTGATTGTTGCCTATCATCATGAAGCACAAACATCAGGTCATCTCGCGCTTCTTTACCCCCAAACCATTGCCTTTGTCGGCACCGCCTTCCCTTTGTGTGCTCGCCTCCTTACTCTTCAACCGTCCAATGGCCTCCCACCAAGACATATGCCTCCCTCCGCAAGGTTTAGCATAGTTTTGGTACCAACTCTCATAGCAATAAGCCCCCTGGGCACCCCTCATCGAGAAAATGGCCTAGCTCTGAATCCACACATGACAACTTTCGACATGGCAACCCCTGTTTGATGGTATGGTGGCGTGGACATGGGCAATGACGATGCAGAGCTTCTAAATCCTGTTGACCTTGAGAGGCTTGAAATCTGCAGTGGACATCAGAGCTACCTTAAGGGTACACTGTCGACTCTATACACCAGAGCTACACTTGAGACTGCTGCAGATCTAGGAGGAGAGGACAATTATGTAGAGTCAGGTAGGTGCAGTAGCTACCTCATGTGTATCACGGAGCAGGTAGACATCCCCAGTTTTGGGGCAAAGAGCTTGGTCAATAAGGAATTCAAGCTACTAGAGAAGGTGATAATGAAGCAGGTGCTCATGATACAACTATTGGGGTGGTCGCTATTGAAACTACCACAGGAGATGTCATGTATGGGCAATTTAAAGATAGTATTTTGCATTCTGAGCTAGAAGCCCATTTGCTTGCATGCTTACCTGCAAAACTGCTTCTTGCCTCTCCATTGTCATCAACAACAACAGAGAAGGTACAAGAAATGACTTTTGCAAGTTTGAATTATTTAATAATGACATAATCATGGCATGGTTTTGAGTGAGAAGTGAATAATAAAACACTTTCCAAATTTGTGTGCCTACCTATTTTCAATAGTCCTATCTTGTGCAAAGTTGCTTGGCTCTGAAGTTTATCCTTGAACATGTATAGCTATCCTAAAGGGTGAAACTACTATTGCGATTGGACTGCTAAGGTGTAAAAATACATATTGAAGTATTTTAATTATTGACTAGCCAAAATAAAGTCGAATGAGTAAGAAAGTGATTGCACTAGTCTTTGACGGTTGGCTACTTTAAGGTTGAATTACTGAATCAACTCGAGGATTGGTAATGTGAGGTGTCAAATGATTGAGAAGATTGGCTTTCTTTAGGGAGAGGTTAACACATTGGGATCATCTTGATTAGATTCCTTTGTTTTCCATTCAATGAGGTCATTGGCCAGCTAGACCAATGTAGAGAGTTTGGAGAGTCAATGTTTGTGCTCCATGACACTCCAAGAAGATCCATACTATATCATCTCAAATGCATTCATGCAAAATTGGTAGATGGCCATGAAGTTTTCTTTGGTGTCTTCTGGAGGAACCAAGTGAGAAAAAAGAAGCAAGTGTTGTAGGTGTTGTGAAGATATGTTAAGGTTTGCTCTGAGGAAACATAGCATGTACGACCAAGACTGAAACACAAAGACTCAGACAAAGACTCAGTCATGCATCTCACTTAGGTGGATTGTAGCTCACACTTTTTGCTTTATGTTGGAAACCGATTTCATTTAAGGTAGCAATGAATCTAAAAAAGTATTGTTAGCACAAATTTGTTCTAGGTTATTCAAAGGTAAGGGAATCTTGAAACAACTTTAAGTACACACAAGCATTTTGAAGCAAACCACATAGGGATTGGATTGGGACTTAATGCTAATGTGAGATGGTGTTTACCATTGACAATAGGATACCTTACCAATGCCAATTGTTTTCAAGAATAACATTAAAAAAAGATTAGAAAGTAGGTGATATGGTGCAGGAGAGGCCCGTTGATTGGCATGCGTCGTGAATTTGGCATATGCATGTCATGAAATAGTCCTTTCTTGTCACGACATGTGCATGTATGTGCATGTATGTGCATATGCATTTTGTAGTCACTTGTGAGATATATGGATTAGCATGTGTTGGGTATTCGATGTATACATGTCACGATACTTGTCTCATGATGGGTGTGTGTGTGTGTGTAGGGCTGAAAGGTGCTTATCAAGTAGGCGCTCAGTCATGAAGTTGACAAGTGAGTGTCTTTTGACAAGTATGTCACAATTGAATTGGCATTGTATCATGAACTCGGCATAGATGTGTCATTTTGATTATGACACCCTCCCTTCCCCCTTGGGTATGGATGGGCACTTGGTCGTGAATTCGGTTAGATATGGCTTGATGGGCTATAAATGAATAAATAAGTGATGGGCATTTGGTCATTTTTGCGCTATGTAATGTCCTGACATGCTAGTTGTTTGGTGTTGCTTGATGGGATGGGCATTTAGGTCATACACTCGATTATAAAGTGTCCTCACATGTATAGATCTCTAAAACTCTAGCAATCTTTTTGTGTATTTATGCTTTCATGAGAAAACAACTTGATGCAATCTATGTTGTATCTTCATTGTTCAATGTCTAAATGATATCATGCAATTTTAACTCAATTGAAGTCTATATACAACACTAGCATAACCCAAGATTGATATCATGTAATTTTGCTTTTAATCAAGGATTGTTTATCAAATGTTTATATTCAAGTGATGCAATCTAACTTACGATTGGGAGGCAAGGTCTTGGGTTCCATGCTTATATCCTTTTTTTCATTTGTCATAGACTGGGAGGAATTGGCCTTGTCGAGATGGTTCTTAATGTTGTCAAAGCTTTTTGCATTTGCTTGATAGAGGCCATATTGTCCAGTACAAAAGAGCAAATATCATTCATTAATAGCAACAATGTTGCCTTTATCAAATTTTGCAATCGAGCATGTATAGCTATGCATGCCTTGTTGCAACAAGGGCTTTCACATTTAGTTATTGATGCAGTCATGGATCGTGAGACGAACTTGCATCTTTGTCCCACATTGCTTTGAAGCACACCTAAGATGCTTGAAGATCTTAGGGAGTTAGCACCATCATTTGTATCAAAAGAGAAGTTGGCCTTGTGGAACACAAAGTGGAGAGAGGAGGTGGCACATTCAAAGTGGGCGAAGGACTTGTCTAGTGCCTCTTCTCTGCCAAAGTTTTTGAAGACTACAATAGGTGTAATTCCTAGTCCCGGTTCCACAAGACAGCAAGATGATCCATCAGGGGCAAGAACTATGTGGTGGACATTGAGGAATCACCAATGTGCGCCAAAAATTGGCATTCCTTTTGATGCAATCAAGCTAGACAGAGACATCGGTGTGAAGGCTCCTTCGGGCAGTGTGTGGAAGCCACAATAAATAATATTAGTTATTTTCTTTCAGATTTGAAATTTTGTGCCAAAATGTACAAGGACTTTAATAATGCCAAGTTACAACAGTTTCAAGTGGAGTATGGGATGCAAAAGGTCAATGCATCGAGTGTGCAATGCATTGCCTTCACTTTTGAGCCCCCTTGGGTTACGGTCTTCCCCTTATTCAATGGTGATATATTGAATGATGTATTGATGTGGGCTCCTTTCAAGGAATGTAGATATAGAAGAACAATCAAGTGCTTGTGCAAGCCATAAGTGGGATTCAACCCTAATCCTGACAAGGTGCCCAATGTAGAGGAGAAAGCTAGGATTGTGGGCGTTATCAATAATATGCCAAACATTATTCATGCACTAGTGGATGGGATGAAGGCCGTGCATAGTGCCGGCATCATCCATTCAGACTTGCATGCTAAGAACATGGTACTAGACTTTACCAAAGAGAACATCCCTAGGGTTCACATCATAGATTGGGGTCTAATGCTCATTTCTGGCATGACAAGATCAGCAATCAACTGTGGTGGTCCAAATGATCCCATGCACCTCATAGATGAGAATTGGTGGAAAGGAGAGTCGGAAAGGAGAAGAAGATCTTGGATTGCACTTGAGATCTACAACCCAATGTGCCAGTCTACCTATAGTAGCAAGGAATCATATGTGTATGCAATTGGTTGGCTCATTATCACAGACATCAACAAATTAACCAGATACATTTATTCTTGGAAATGAAGCAAATAATGAGATTGAAACACCATATCAAATAGCAAGAGATCACCAAATTTGTGCCAGTACTAGTGTTGGAGTAGTTAAAACACAAGTTACACCAACTGTACAAAATGCTCCATGTCAACCTACACAAACAAATGAAGAAGAGATGTCAAGTTCCTTGAAAAGCACACAAGCTAGTGAGAAGAAAAATAAAAGAATTTGGAGCCTTACAATGCGTACATTTCAGCTAGATGGGTTAGTAAATTTCCATGCATTGAGCCAGTTATACCAGTAGATGATTCTACTCCAAAAAAGGCTCGATGTATTAGTTGCTCATGGAAAAAGGGAACCGATTACACACTTTAGCTCAAAACTGACACTATAGAGAAGCATGCATGTAAGGTATATGAAAAAACCATTGTTGATGGGCAAGAAGTAAGTAAAGTAAGATCGAACTCTAGTGAGGAGTGTCTACATCTAAAGAATGCAAGACTATATGAGAAACATTTGTTTGAGCAAGTACAATGTGAGAAGTTATCAATTAACAAGTTCAAAAAAATGCAAGATAAGACCTTGCAAAGTAAAATCATGTAATTGAAGGTATTTTTTATCATTTATAATTATTAATATATTCATAATATGTTTTGTATTGTGTGTAATATCAAGTTGTAATGACTTTTTTACGTGCAAATTGTTTTTTGTCTTAAGGTAAGGTACACCAATGGTGAACTATCTCGAGTATAAGGAATTCTTGTCACAATTTTCTATTGATAATTTTCCACAATCGCATTGGTCGCGCAATAGTGGATGGGATTTGGCAAAAGAGTTAGATGAGGTTGTCAAGCAAGATTTGAGAGAAAAAATCAATCTTCTTGAATTTTTGCTCTCTCGCTAGATGAGGCTACATCTAGAGATAATACTAGTTGGGTTTGCATGATTGTTTATACTATGGAAAATCATGTTCATCATGCATATTTTCTTACAATAAATAAAATGCAAAAAAATGCCATAGTAGAGAACCTATTCTTGTTAGTTGAAGAAAGCTTGATGAGTCATGTTGCAATTATCAAGGGCTGAGATTGGAAAAAAACTACTTTGTATGGGAGTTGATGGAGCAACAATTATGCAAGGCCATCGCTCAGGAATTTGTGTCCACCTACAAACTTCTATAGCACCTTTCATGTTAGGAATTCATTGTATGGCACATAGAATGAACTTGGCCTATAAAATAGTTGATGAGTTTGATAGTGTTGCAAAGGTGGAGCAGTTGGTTAGTACATCTAGTAGTTTTTTTTGTAGGAGTTCCAAACGATATTTGAAGTTCCAAGAGATGGCAAAAGGTTTGACAGAGGGTAGAAAATTATTGAAGCATGTGCATACAAGGTGGATCAACTTGTACTTGCTAGTTAGGAGATTATTAGAGGAGTACCCATCTTTAGTAGGACTCATGGATAGATTGGTAGTTTAGAAGTCGAATGGAGACTGACAAGGCATTAGAGCTTTTGGAGTCAATATACTGCTTGTACTTTTTTTCTAAGTTTGATATCTATTCTTTTGTATCTTTGTTTTAAAAGAATTGTTCCTCTGCTTGCAGAGCTTAATGTCCTAGTGAATCTTATTGAAAAGAGAACAATGTATATGACTGAATATAATAATATTTGGAAGATGGTATGCTTGGCATTAGATTCATTTTATGCAGATATGAATCATCCTTTGCACGAGGAGAGATTAAAAAGATGGCATGAGATCATGAACTTTCAATCAAATCCTAGCAAGAGCTTTTTAAAGATAAACAGAAATGGTACAGTATGCATCTAAGTACATTCAAGGTTGGTACATCTTTATGTCTCTAGGAAGCGAGTTCGAGGACAGCTTGTTAGAAGACAGCCTGTAAAGATGGAAACTTTTAATAATGTAGTGGAGAGTGTTAAAATCACATTAGCACAAGTTGCACGGTCTGTCTCATAAGAAATAAGAGAACAGTTTCCAAGAGATGAACTATTGGAAGCAATGTCAATAGTTTATCCACAAGTTTGGAACCATCAGCAAGACATGCGTGCTCTTCAAGTAGATTTCAAGGAAAGAGTTCATGTTCTTAAAGATCACTTTGGGAAAATGTTACAATTGCAAGGGTTTGATGCAACCTTCTCGGTAATAGATGGAGATACACTTTTGCAACAATCACAATGCTTTGGAGAGACCATGTGGCATCAATTTACATAACTTGTAGAGCCTGCAAAATCAGGTGCAATTACTCGATTATGAAACAGGTTGAGTATGAGTCAAGTTCCCCAAGATCGTATGCTTGAATATTTTTGCCTTGTTGACTTGGCTCAAACAATGATTTTAGGATCTATGGAGGATGAAAGAATGTTTAGTGTTATGGCGTTTTTAAAAAAACAAGGTGCGCAACAAGTTAAGTAAAAACTTGGATACTTGCATGAGATTGTATGTTTCCCATCAGTACTCAGTAGAGAACTTTCCCTATGAGCGAGCTTTGGCATATTGGATATCAATCAATACTCGGTGAAATCAATTGGATATCAATACAGGGTCGACATCAGTACCATCATCATCATCATCATCAAAACTACATGAAAATGATGAAGTTCCTAGTACTAATGGATGGCAATCCTAAGATAATCAAGTTGCTCTTTGTGTAATCAACCTGAATGGGGAAGCTTTTGTATAGACAATCCAAGTGAATGTTGCACTGTGGCTCATCAATACATTATTTATAGGTATTTGCTCATAGGAAAGTTGAGCTTTAATCAATGTGTATTGACTTGATTTACCTTGCTTTAGTTGTACTATTTACTTTGCAATAACACGGTCATTGGTTGAATTATCTTTCATTCAATATTTTTTACGTTATTATTAAGAAAAAATTACCATCTTGAGTTCAAAAATAACACTTTAAACCTTTTATTACTTTATTATTTTCATAAAAAATATTTTCCAACTGATTATAGGATATCTTTGGCTTAGAGAACAAATCGCCACAACTTTCAAAAGTCTAAAATACAAGTTTCGCTACATATTCTATGACATGAAAGTATACATTGGCTCTTAAAATCATCTATGCTCTTCCTGCATGTCCACTGACTTGTAGCCGAAACATTTCATCATAAAAGGCCTCTATTCAGGGCGGAAGGGTTAAGGACCTACCCGGTGTAAGGTCCGAGACTTAGGCAATAAAATGAAATGATCACTTTTGGCATCGTTTGCAAATAATATCAAAATAAAATTAATGTTAGGATCAAACAAATAGAGAGCTCTGTAGCTTTAGCTAAGACTCATAAGCTCGGTTTGGTTTTCACTCTACATGTGATTCCCTATGCTCAGTGGGTAAACCCTCACATGTGCAGCATCACAAGGGTGTAGTCCTAAGATGTGCCTCAATGTTGTACCTTTTTGATATCATGAATACAAAGATTCCTTATTGATATATCTTGTGTGCCATTCCGCTATGCCTTTTTATGAGCATAACAAGTTTTACCATGAAGTCCTGTGAAGGTCCATAGCACCCCTACCTCCCTTTTTTAAATTAAAACCCCCTCTCCTCTCTCTCACTTATAATCTCTCTCTTTCTTTTTCCCCCTCCCCTTTTTAATTAATTCCTCCCCCCTCTCTTTCATGTGTAGGGCCTAGGTTCTCTCTCTCTCTCTCTCTCTCTCTCTCTCTCTCTCTCTCTCTCTCTCTCTCTCTCTCTCTCTCTCTCTCTCCTTTGATTAAATCAAAACTCTCTTTCTATCTCTCTCTCAAATTAAACTTTTTAATTTAAAAATTTCTTATAATTAGATATTTTTTAACAAATTAATTTAAAGTTTTTCGAACATAATTTTTCACATACTTTGAGAGGGAGATAAAAGGATATATATATATATAGAGAGAGAGAGAGAGAGAGAGAGAGAGAGAGAGAGAGAAGAAGAACAAGAACAAGAAGAAGAAGAAGAAGACATAGAGAGGAGGGGGGAAAGAGGAAAGAGAATAGTCTTTTTTAAATTAAACATTTTTTTTCTCCCCCTCCCTCTCATGTATAGGGCCTAGGTTTTCTCTCTCTCTCTCTCTCTCTCTCTCTCTCTCTCTCTCTCTCTCTCTCTCTCTCTCATTAAACTTTTTAATTTAAACTTTCCATTTAATTAAAATAACGAGATATATATATATATACAAAGAAAAAAGAAAGAAGAGGAGAGGGAGGGAGGGAGGGAGGGAGAGGGGTAACAGAGAGAAAGAGAATTATAGAGAGAGGAAATATAAAATTTAAGAGAGAGAGAGAGAGAGAGACAAAGAAGGAAAAGAAAGGAGAGAGGGGGAAGAAGAAAAGGGTGGAGAGAGACAAGAGAAGAAAAGGAGAGAGAGAGAGAAAATAAGAAGAAGAGAGAGATTTTAAACACGCAGAGAGAATTATAGAGAGAGAAAAGATAAAATTTAAAAGAAATACATGAAAATTTTTAAAGAGAAGAAAAAAAGGAAAAAAAGAGGAGAGAGAGAGAGAGAGAGAGAAGAGGAAGTGAGATGGGAAAAAAGAGAAAAGAGAAAAGTGTTTTTTTAATTTAAATATTTTTTGAGAGAGAGAGAAAAGATAAAATTTAAAAGAGAGAGAGGGAGAGAAGAAAAAAATGAAAATTAGGAGAAAGGGGAGGAGAAGAAAAGGGGGCAAAGAGACAGACACACAGAGAGAGAGAGAGAGAGAGAGAATATAAACATAAAGAGAGAACTATATATAAGAAAAAAATACTATATTATTTTAGATATAGGTTCGAAAAGCCTCTAACCTCCAGAGGGCTTCCCAAACCTACCCCTTTTTCCAAACCTCCCTTTTTCAATCAAAACCCCCTCCCCTCCCCTCTTTCTCACGTGTAATCTCTCATTTTCTCTTCCCTCTCCCTTTTATCATTAAAGCCTCCCCCCTCCCCCAACCTCCCTTTTTTAAATTAAAACCCCCTCCCCTCTCTCTCTCTTGTAATCTCTCTCCTTCTTTTCCCCCTCCCCTCCCCTCTTTCTCACGTGTAATCTCTCATTTTCTCTTCCCTCTCCCTTTTATCATTAAAGCCTCCCCCCTCCCCCAACCTCCCTTTTTTAAATTAAAACCCCCTCCCCTCTCTCTCTCTTGTAATCTCTCTCCTTCCTTTCCCCCTCCCCTTTTTAATTAAATTCCTCCCCCCTCCTCCCTCTCTCTCTCTCATGTGTAGGGCCTCTATTCTCTCTCTCTCTCTTGTAATCTCTCTCATTCTTTTTCCCCTCCCCTTTTTAATTAAATTCCTCCCCCCTCCCGCCTCTCTTTCTCATGTGTAGGGCCTATGTCTCTCTCTCTCTCTCTCTCTCTCTCTCTCTCTCTCTCTCTCTCTCTCTTAACTAAATTGAATTTCTTTTTAAATCAAAAGTTTCTCTCTCTCTCTCATAGTTAGATTAAACTTTTTTATTTAACTTTTTCTTTTAATTAAACATTTTTAAAGCTTTTTTTATTTAAAGTTTTCTTAACGTAGTTTTTCACACACTTTGAGAGGGAGATTTCCTTTAATTAAACATTTTTAAAGCTTTTTTTATTTAAAGTTTTTTAAACATAGTTTTTCACACACTTTGAGAACATAGTTTTTCACACACTTTGAGAGGGAGATTGACTCCCTCTCAAAGTGTGTGAAAAACTATGTTTAAAAAACTTTAAATAAAAAAAGCTGAGAGAGAGAGAGAGAGAGAGAGAGAGAAGAAGAAGAAGAAGAAGAAGAAGGATAAAAAGAAGAAGATGGAGAGAAGGGGGAAAGAGGACAGAGAATAGTCATTTTTAAATTAAACATTTTTCTTCTCCCCCTCCCCCCTCTCTCTCATGTGTAGCGCCCAGATTCTCTCTCTCTCTCTCTCTCTCTCTCTCTCTCTCTCTCTCTCTCTCTCTCTCTCTCTCTCTCTCTCTCTCTCTCTCTCTCTCTCTCTCTCTCTCTCTATTCTAATTAAAAAGAAAGTTAAAATTAAAAAGTTTACTCTCTCTCTCTCTCTATTCTAATTAAAAAGAAAGTTAAAATTAAAAAGTTTAATCTAACTAAGAGAGAGAGAGAGAGAGAGAAAATATATATACAAAGAGCAAAAAAGAAAGAAGAGGAGAGGGAGGGAAAGAAATAGGGGGAACCGAGAGAAAGAGAACTATAGAGAGGAATTATAAAATTTAAAAGAGAGAAGAAAAGAAAAAAGAAAAGAGAGGAGAGAGCGAGGAGAGATAGAGAGAAGAAAATCAGAGAGAAAATAAGAAGAAGATAGAGAATTTGAACATAGAGAGAGAATTATAGAGAGAAAATATAAAATTTAAAAGAAAGAGAAAAGAAAAAATTTTAAAGAGAGAACAAAAAAAGGAAAAAAGAGGAGAGAGAGAGAGAGAGAGAGAGAGAAAATAAGAATAAGAAGAAAGAGGAAGAGAGAAAGAGAGATGGGGAAAAAAGAGAAAAGAGAAAAGTCATTTTTAAATTTAAATATTTTTTGTGAGAGAGAGGAAGGGACAGAGAAGGAGGGGAGAGGGTGAGAGAGAGAAGATAAAATTTAGGAGAGAGAGAGAGAGAGGAGAAGAAGAGTGAGAATATAAATATAAACATGGAATTATATATAGGGAAATGATAAAAATTACATACTTTAAGAGAGACTGAGGGGGGGAAGAAAGTGAAATAAGAAGAAGGGGAGAGAGAGAGAGAGAGAGAGAGAGAGAAGAAGAAAAAAAATTAAAAAGAGAATGAAGAGAGAGAGAGAGAGAGAGAGAGAGAGAAGAAGAAAAAAAAAGGAAAAAAGAGGAGAAAAGGAAAAGAGAGGAGAGAGAAGGGAGAATAAAAGGAGAGAGAGAGAGAGAGAGAAAACCAGGAGAGGAGAAAAAATAAACTAAAATAGAAGTCAGAGAAAGAGAGAGAAAATTAGACATAGGGAATTGGGGGGAGGGGAGAGAGAGAGTAAATTAAAAACTAGAAACAAAGAGGAAAAAGAGGAGAGAGAAAGATGAGAAATGGATTGTTGAGTGAACGCCGCTTCAAGGCGGCATAGGTTCCGTGCATCCGAAGCGTGTGTGGATCACAAGTCAATGGTTATGATGTATTTCTTAGTACTCTACTTTTGTTGGCCAAATGCATTGTTTGTAGGTGGTTAAAAGAGAAGATAAAGGTAATGTCATGGCATTAACCACTGCAAGCCCATGCATGTACATAGCTATGTTGCAATTGATCTTAACATCTAATAGTAGGTTACTTGTATAATAGATGGGCCAATCATGATGGTGCTCCAATGTCATACCTACATATTGCAAACAATACACTTGAGTACTTCAATATGAACTAAGATATTCCAATCAGTGCTTCAAATAGAATACTAGATGATAGCTTTTGAAGTCTCATTTAGTTTCTTGTTTTCTACTGATGGTAATAATTCAAAAGAAAATATGTAAAGGCCAAGGCAATTTGAATAAGCAAGTGCAAGCACTACAATAGTATTTAGAATGGCACATACATCTATTCATGCTATCAAAATCGGTCATGAGTAAGAGATCAAGCATATGAAATTGCATTCCTTTGCAAAAACATATGTTTGTAACTATATCCTAACAATGACTGCATGAATAATGAAAAAGCTTTATTAATGGTCACAACTAATGCAAGTATCAGCCATCAACATACTGAAAGACTGTCAACTTAACCTTATACATTTTTCTTGAAGGTTTTGTGGTAACTTTTATGAAAGCTCAAAAGAGATCTTTTAGGCACATTTAAATCATAACTTATTGGTGTAATCCATTTCTCATATTTCTCTCTCCTCTTTTTCTTCTCTCTCTCTCTCTCCCCCAAATTCCCTATATTTATTCTCTCTCTCTCTCTCTGCCTTCTATTTTAGTTTATTTTTATTTTCTTATGGTTCTCTCTCTCTCTCTCTCTCTCTCTCTCTCTCTCTCTCTCTCTCTCTCTCTGCCTTCTATTTTAGTTTATTTTTCTTTTCTTCTGGTTCTCTCTCTCTCTCTCTCTCCCGGCTTTTCTTCTTTCTCTCTCTCTCCTTTTATTCTCCCCCCTCCCCCCTCTCTTTTCATTCTCTCTCCCTTTCCTCTTTTTTCCTTTTTTTCTTCTCTCTCTCTCTCTTCATTATCTTTTTAAAATTTTTCTTCTCTCTCTCTCTCTCTCTCTCTCTGTGTGCCTTCTATTTTAGTTTTTTTTCTTCTGGTTCTCTCTCTCTCTCTCTCTCTCTCTCTCTCTCTCTCTCTCTCTCTCTCTCTCTCTCTCTCTCTCTCTCTCTCCCGGCTCTTCTTCTCTCTCTCTCTCCTTTTATTCTCCCCCCTCCCCCCTCTCTTTTCATTCTCTCTCCCTCTCCTCTTTTTTCCTTTTTTTTCTTCTTCTCTCTCTCTCTCTCTCTTCATTCTCTTTTTAAATTTCTTCTCTCTCTCTCCCTCTCTCTCTCTCTCTCTCCTTTTCTTCTCTTTGCGCTTTTCTTCTCTCTCTCTCTCTCCTCTCTTTTCCTTCTCTTTCTCCTTTATTTTTTATTCTCTCTCTTTTTAAATTTTATCTTTTCTCTCTCGATAATTCTCTCTGCATGTTCTCTCTCTCTTCTTCTTCTTCTTCTTTCACTTTCTTCCCCCCTCCCCCAGTCTCTCTTAAAGTATGTAAATTTTATATTTTCCCTATATATAATTCTCTCTTTATGTTTATATTCTCTCTACTCTTCTCCTCTCTCTCTCTCTCTCTCTCTCTCTCTCTCTCTCTCTCTCTCTCCCCTTTTCTTCTTCTCCCCTTTCTCCTAATTTTCCTTTTTTTCCTCTCTCCCTCTCTCCCTTTTAAAATTTATATTTTTCTTCTCTCCTTCTCTCTCTTTTAAATTGTATCTTCTCTCTCTCTCTCTCTCTAAAAAAATATTTAAATTTAAAAAAAACTCTTTTCTCTTTTTCCCCATCTCTCTTACTCTATTCCTCTTTCTTTTTATTCTTGTTCTTATTCTTCTTCTCTCTCTCTCTCTCTCTCTCTCTCTCTCTCTCTCTCTCTCTCTCTCTCTCTCTCTCTCTCTCTCTCTCTCTCTCTCCTCTTTTTTTCTTTTTTTCTTCTCTCTTTAAATTTTTTTCTTTTCTCTTTCTTTTAAATTTTATCTTTCCTATCTCTATAATTCTCTCTATGTTCAAATTCTCTCTCTTCTTATTCTTATTTTCCCTCTCATTTTATTCTCTCTGTCTCTATCCTCCCTCTCTCTTCTCTTTTCCTTTTTTCTTTTTCTCTCTCTCTCTCTCTCTTAAATTTTATATTTCCTCTCTCTATAATTCTCTTTCTCCTTGTTCCCCCTCTCTCTCCCTCCCTCTCCTCTTCTTTCTTTTTTGCTCTTTGTGTGTGTGTGTGTGTGTGTGTGTGTGTGTGTGTGTGTGTGTGTGTGTGTGTCTCCTTATTTTAATTAAACAAAACATTTACATTTAAAAGTTTAATCTAACACACACACACACACACACACACACAGAAAACGTAGGCCCTACGCATGAGAGAGAGGGGGGGAGAAGAAAAATGTTTAATTAAAAAAAGACTATTCTCTTTCCTCTTTCTTCCCATTCTCTCTCCGTCTTCTTCTTTTTATCCTTCGTCTTCTTCTTCTTCTCTCTCTCTCTTTCTCTTTTATTCTAGCTCCTTCTCAAAGTGTGTGAAAAACTATGTTCGAAAAAATTTAAATAAAAAAAGGTTTTAAAATGTTTAATTAAAGAAAATTTTAAATTAAAAAGTTTAATCTAAGAGAGAGAGAGAGAGAGAGAGAGAGAAACTTTTGATTTAAAAAGAACTTTGATGTAATTAAAGGAGAGAGAGATGGGGAAAAGAAATAGAGAGATTATAAGTGAGAGAGAGGGGAAGGGGTTTTAATTTAAAAAAGAGAGGTGGGTGGGGAAGGCTTTAATGAAAAAAAGAGAAGGGGAAGAGAAAATGAGATATTGCACGTGAGAAAGAGAGGAGGGGAAGGGGTTTTGATTGAAAACGAGAGATTTGGAAAAGGGGGTAGGTTAGGGAAGCCCTCTGGAGGTTCGGGGCTTTCCGAACCTATAGCTAAAATAATATAGTAGTAAGATTATCTAATTTATTGAATTTTAGACACACACGGCCTAATCCACATAACTCATGTGTGCTCTCCAATACCAGGGTCCACGTCTATCAACAAGAATCACAAAATTGACGGCCCATGGGTCTTTTGTACTTCCAAGGCCTCTCAACCATGATCGAGGAGGGAACGAATATCCATGGCAAGCTGCATCAACCATGATTGTGAATTGTATAGACTGAAGGAGATATAAGAACCCTGAACCTTTTGCAAACAGAGAGATGAGGGTAGCCAGTTCTGCTGGTGGGTAGATCACATTATGTTTCCTTCCCTCTTCTTAATGGAGCAAGTTGGCAAGCCTAGATGCTCCACATGTCCTTCAATCGTCCGTGCATGCTTACCCAAGTGGGATGATGCACCACATGGGACTGATGCCAAGGGGGTGAGCTATAGAAATTAGCCCACACATGATCGTGAGATTATTATTGTGAATGAAGCCAAAGTTTTTTCTTAAATTCTCAACCCTAGCTAGTAGTGATGCTAGGGTAAGGATAGATTTCAAGTGGCTTAGCTTATTGTCTCTAGTGGTGGCACATCTCGATTGGGCCCAATAACCTTTACACATGGATGTGTAATGTTCTTCCTTGTCAGTCATCTGGGTGCGCCCTCTTTTTTTGAGCAAAATGTAACTTTTGAGTATTTATTATTTACTCCAAAATATTTTGTCAATCTTGACATGCTTGGCCCAGTGGTTATGTATGTGGTTTGGTACTTGCGAGGTTTTTTTAAATGAATAATATTGATATGTGAAAATATGTATATCAGCCAAACTGGCGACAAACCAACTATTGTGAACAGTTAGTACTTTTTCAAAAACTTAAAGTAGGCCCTAAAAATAAGCTTCTTTTTCCCAAGCCCCTTGAAGGCTACAAGCACTTCTTTACATCTCATTACATTACTGCTTCTACTTGCGAGTTACATGGTTCAACTCCTAAAAAAGGAGACATATAATTTCTTCCCCAAGAAAAATCAAATAAAGACAAGTCCAGCATATACACATTCCAATGCTAAAAGTCATTTACACATAGCAAAAGCCTAGGACTAATTTCTTGACAAAAGTGCAAGTTGATATGCGTGAATGCATGCATGCCTATGTATGTGTGTATCCTTATTTTTAGATAAATATATAACCATTAAATTTTAGGTGTTTTAATTTTTTTAAAAGGACATGCCAAAAACAAGTACAAAAACAACTAGAACCTTTTTGAAAAAATGAAAGCATAAGAAAAAAGGAGAGGTTTAATTACCTTTAAGCGATATAGATAAAAGAACAATTTGTGATGATAATTAGCATTATCCTCAAAAGTAGTTGAATCATGTACCTCACAAAAACTAAGCTACATACATAAGCACTAGACTAAGCACGTCAAGATTAACAAATGATTTCTAAACATATAATAATTACTTAAAAACAATTGCATTCCTTTGAAAAAAAAATGGACATGTCCAAACATCTGACAAGTAAGAATGATACACGATCACATGTAAATGTTATTGGGCCCACTCGAGATCCACTTACCACTATAGACCATAAATTGAGCCACTTGAAATCTATCCTTACCCTTGCACAAGTAGGCTCATGTAGTGCATGCCCTCCAACCCTGTAGAGACATGTTGCACGGCGTGAATCTTTCGATCATCACATAAACTGCTTTGATCGATTGGCCCTTTTCATCATCAAGTATTCTTATAACAAAAGCTAAGGAGCTTGTCTTGTTATTTGGTGATCCTCAACTCCTGCAATGCTTTCCCATCACCTCTTCCTCATGAGCTCCCACTTCATCAATGCCACCTCAACTCCTACAACAATTATGAGAGCGTGTCTTGCTCCTTCACTAACGATGGCTATCAAGGACACCTCTTCTTCGTGATCTTGTGTAGCACAAGTATGAAAGTAAGTTGCTGATCTATTTTTCTCATTTGCTATTTGTTGTTTCCTCTGCTGATCTATTTGATCATCTTCTATTTATACCAATCTTTTTTATACATGTAGCTTAAGATCATTTTTTCTTATCTTTTTCTCCTTTTTTGACATAATTTTTTTTTGTTGCTATTATTTTTATCACTCCAAATGGGATCCGGTGCTTGCTTTGCTTTGTGGATGTGCTTGATTTTACTTTGCTTAGGTGATGGCAAAGGCAATGGGTAGAGCTAGACACCTAAACAAAGCTAGCGAACCTATGGTTATTCTCCAAGGATGTGGTACAATAATGGCTAGCCTTGGTGGATGGCCTATTGCACTACATAAGAAGCTACTATTTTGGGGTATCTATACTAGTCTAACAACAACATTAATGGCTGTGGATAGTTCACCATGCATCTCTACATGGTGCACAAGCGTTGATGGAACTACCTTGAGCATTGTTGTGCATGTTTGCATGGTTGAAAATAGCAACAATGACACCACCTTGGGCTTCTTGTTTGCTTTTTGGAGCAGTGGTGTCTATGTCCTCAAGCAATTCCAGCAACTCACTAGGGATGATGCCATCTTCATCTCCATGGATGACTTTCTTAAAGACACAAAACTCTTCATCACTTTCACAAAAAACATTGAGAGTGATTCTTGATTATCCACATGAGCAACACAACTAGAAGCTACCAATACTAAGAGTGTGCTATCCAATGCTCAAGCTAATAGAGCTTCTAAGAACATATGCAAAAATAATAATGGCCCCTATGATGGCTATGATTATGATGTCATGGGGAATCTTCTCCATTGCATTGGGTAACAATAGGGAGTGCAATTGAATATTCAAGTGGTTATAGACTATTGGTGTGAAGCTTGCATAACAAAGATTCTAGAAGAAGTCATTCTCTGGGTTGCATCCCCTTTGAAACATTTCCACACGACAACAACCAAACAACTAAAGTCTAATTCGAATCCCGATCAAGTTTGATATGGGATCTCTAATTTTTCTCTTCTTTCACCTACCAAACATCTACATGTTCCTTTTGCTTCCTCTTTATTAGCAATGGCACCCAAGACATTCATTCTAATGGTTGTCATCAATAGAGCTTGCAATTGGATATTCAAGGCATCTATCTAACTGCAAGCTACATGCTATTTTGAGCTATTCATAACTCACTCTTTTATAGTCAATGACTCTCTCTCTCTCTCTCTCTCTCTCTCTCTCTCTCTCTCTCTCTCTCTCTCTCTCTCTCTCTCTCTCTCTCTCTCTCTCTCTCTCTCTCCCCCCCTGTGTGTGTGTGCGCATGTGTGTGTGTGTGTGCATGTGCGTGCGCGCACGTGCGTGCGTGCGTGCGTGCGTGCGTGCGTGCGCGTGTGTGCGTGCGTGCGTGCGTGTGTGTGTGTGTGTGTGTGTGGCTTCAGACTCGAGCTAATAGGTAACCACCCATGTCTCAAGAACACAAATTTGAGAATAGGCTTGATTCTTTAATTTTGCGATTCTATTCTTCATTCTACAAGTGTTTGGTTTTGCCTTCTTTTGAGCCAACATTCATTCCTCATGATGATGCCAATTCTTTGTTCTTTCAATTTGTAATTCTATTTCTATGTTGCATCACCTTTCTAATTCTTCACTTCTATTCTTCACAATCCATGGCTTCAATTTTCATAAGCGATGTGTGGCCCATGTTGATGTAATATTTGTTAGGTCAGATATGTGTGATCATGGATGAAACTTGCTTTCATACATCCATTATCATCATACATACAAGTAAAAGAGATAGCAATGGTATGTCACAAAGTTGCCCTTCTATAATATAGTCATTACTTGTATTATGTAGTATCTGATAGATATTATAGTTGGCTAATTAGTGATGGCTAGTGTTGTAGTTAATTAACTAGTTACTTAGAGAGAATGTCTGTAGTTAGGGTATAGTGTACCTAATAACTAATAAGTTAATTAACTAATTAATCAGCTAATAACTTAGTGTATAGTGTCACCACAACGAGAGAGAGAGAGAGAGAGAGAGAGAGAGATTGTGTCATAAAGTACCTTGTATAATATAATTATTACTCATTTTATATAGTATTTGATAAATGTTGTAGTTGAATAGTTAGTGAGTGCTATTGTTGTAGTTAATTAACTAATTACTTAGAGTGTGTGTGTGTGTGTGTAGTTAGGGTACAGTGTACCTAATAACCTTGATGGTCATGTAGGGTTTGCTATTGTTGCCATCTGTGAGAAGCGTCTAACTATAGTGTATCCTGAAGCTCCATGCTCATATGAGTATCAGGTGCCTATGCAAGGTCATCTCATTGAACTTCTCATATTGTCATTGATGATGATACCATGTAAATGTTATTCAAAGAACTTGATATGTTTGCATTTTTTAGGTGTGAGAGCAGTGGATGATGATACCATGTAAAAGTACTTATGTGCAAGATTAATTAGATAATGATGCCACATGTTCCTTATGAGTGAGTATGTATCTTGGCACAATCAATACATATTTTGGAAAGCTAATAGAAAGTAAATTAGTAGAATTGACAAGAAAATGCCACATGGCTATCATTATTGATATATATGCTTTTAGATGTTTTAGGGTTTGTGCAACTTCTTCATTTCTCTTTCTATAAGTGGAGTTGTTTCATACAGTTTACTTCTGCTAAGCAGTACAACCATTACAATAGCTTGCACTTCTATTGCATGCTTTACTATGTAGTAAGGTTTACACTTTTATTACTTGTGTTTGCTACTAGATCGCAGTACTAGAATGTCTCCTTGTAGCACCACTTAGTAATCCTATACTATGTTATTGTTAACTTTTCTTATGCTACACTTAGGAATGTTAGGTACTATACTTAGCCAATGATCAATGTTCCTATTATTCTTTCAACTTCTATAAGCAAGATCTTGTTATTCTTTCTTTTCTTATACTACATCCTATTCTACAACCTAAGCTTGCTATACTTAAGAATGATAGGTAATACACTTACCACAAGATGATAGGTAATATATTTTCCATCTTGTGGTTGTTATTAGTATGGTAATCCTATAATAATTTTTGTTCAATTGTACTTATTGTAATTGTTATATTCTCTTGTACTACACTTTCAAAAAATAGGTATTATACTTGGGAATGATAGGAACTTTTTTTTAAATATTCTATTACTATACTAAGGGATGGCAGGTACTATACTTAGGAATGATAGATAATATTAACCTTGCTACGACTATAATCCTATACTTGTGCATCATATTGTTACAGTATGTGTGCAACAGTGGTGTCCTTGTTATTACAACTGCTATAAGTAATCGGTAGTACGTTACCTTGTTATTATTTCTTTTTTTGGACCATGGTTTCTTTTCTTGGTGACCTTGTAATCTAGAAGTGCTAGAGAGCTAGCAGAACAAGTTACACTACTAGGACATAATAGAGTTGGTATCGTGTATTGTTAGACTTTGTGAGAAGTATTGATACATTTTGGTCATGATGTATAATGAAGCACATGTTAATTGTACAATGAAGCACATGTTAATTGTACAATGAAGCACGTGTTAATTGTCCAACATGATTTGCTTTGAATGGTAAAATTGTGGATATTCAAGAATTGCATATTACATAGAATTCTCACTTAGCCATCACATGTTAATTGTACAATGAAGCATGTGTTAATTGTCCAACATTATTTCCATTGTGCTAAACTTGTGAATATTCAAGAATGACATATTACAACAAAATATTTGCTTAGCCATGACAAATACAGGGTTCCTACGACTCTTTTGAGAAACTACTTACAACTTTTTGTGTTGCCTATACAATGGAGAGGAAAAACTCATTTCTATATCAACATACTTTCGTTGCATTCAAGGAAACAATGCCATTACTCAATGATGACCAACAATTTTCACAAATGTCTCAATTGAACTCCCTATTTGTCAGAGTTACTCTTACTGATGAAGTTGTTCCTAACTCTCAAACCTACCCGGCACCAATTGGGAACACCAAGGTGACTGGCATGTGTGGGTAGGTCTCCACTTCCTACGCATTCCACTTTACCTACTCCTCCAACTATAGTCCCTTCGATTGGCACACAAATGAATCAAGAGCAACATCCTTCATGGACCATAATAGCAACCCACATCTTGACAAAAGGTCCTCTGGCTCAAAAAAGCAAGTCAACAAAGATTTTGTCCCCACTAGAGGTAGATGTACTTCTTAACCTCTACAAGGACAAGTGGATCGCTTAAATAAAGGCAAGCTCAAAGCGAAACACTAGGTTGATATTGTGAGGAGAGCTAAATGCAAAGTGTGGCACTAACTTCATAGAGATCCAATATAACAACAAGTTGGATAATATGAAATAAACATTCATGAAGGAGCACTAGAAGGAAGCAACTCCAAGGGCTAAACCATCACTGTGGGAGCATTTCAATCGAATGTTCGATTTTCTTAATGTTACTCGAAGTTGTTTAGGCTATATGGAGGGTTTTCTAACGATGGTGCATGCCTCTAAACGTTGTGTCATTAAGTGTAGAGGACAAGGACATGGGCATAGAGGATGAGGCGACTGTACTAGTGGCGACTAATCAACTTTTGGATGAGGATATTGATTTAGGCAAGAGTGCTTTGATTGCTAATTGCACTCCTACTAGAGCTATAGACAACAATGTGGATGAAGTGATATGAGAGTGATACCTAGTGATGTTGTAGGATAGGCAATTTGAGGGTAGAAGAACAAAAAGTGAAAGCTTGTTGTTGGGGTGTTAGAGGCTAAACACATTTGCAAAGGAGTACAGAATATGCATATTCACAATAGTATTCAAGTGAGTGGAGCTAAGATGCATGGAGCTACAACTTGAGATTATGAAGCTCCTCACCTCACCCAAGTACATCCCACCGAAGCAAAGCTAGGAACAACATGTAGCAATACCTTCACCCATTTTCATTGTTGTTTTTTTCTTCATTGATAGAGTATTCTATTGTAATTTGGTTTCCTTGTTACAGAGTATGCATATTCACAATAGTATTCAAGTGAGTGGAGCTAAGATGCATGGAGCTACAACTTGAGATTATGAAGCTCCTTACCTCACCCAAGTACATCCCACCGAAGCAAAGCTATGAACAACATGTAGCAATACCTTCACCCATTTTCATTGTTGTTTTTTTCTTCATTGATAGAGTATTCTATTGTAATTTGGTTTCCTTGTTTAGGAATGTTAGTTCCTTTCCTTTCCATCAAACTTTCAACTGTCTTATATTGACAATGAAGCTACAATTTTAGTAGAGCTTTCTATCATACTTGCTTTTGCATGCATTACAAGTGCCACATAGTTTACACTTCTATCAAACTTTGCACAACATATTGTGCTAATAGTAAAGCTACAATTCATTAGTACTCTCCAATGTATTTTAGTTATCAATTTTATACATTGTTGGTTCTTTTCAATCATACGTTCAACAACGTATCTCCATCATACTTTACTTATCATTGTTAATTATTACTCGCAATAACATGTTGTGATCGTACTTTATTTTTAAGTGCTTAGTAATGATATGTATTGAGTATGTATTGTAGTTTCCATCAAAATTGAACACCATGTTGTATTAACAGTAAAGTAGCGAGTCATTGGAGCTTTCCATTATTCTTTACTTGTCCTTGCCCTAGTAATGTCAATACTTAAGATCCATCTCAACATGTGAGAATCTTTTTACGACCAACACATTCATAGAGAAATATGTTCAACACACTATCATTATAGCTATTACAATCTGAAAAATGAATTTAATGAAATAGTTCAATCAAATCCATATTGAATAACCTAAATTAATTTTGATAAAATAGAACATCTCATATAAACTTTCTATACAACAAAATATGTAATCTCCATCATCAACAAATAATCATGTCCATTCAAAGATTACATGAGCATCCCATTCCCCAAACACTATCGACATAAGACTTGACCTTTAAGATTTTTAGACCTTGTAACATTCTTATTGAGGTGGGGATCAATGTCATCATTTTGGAAGTCATCATTTGCATTATCCAAAAGAAAATTATGGAGAAAAAAGAAGCAACAATGTATATGGTCACATGATTTGGTTGTATGCCAATGTCTCTAAGGATGCACTAGCAAATCCTGAGCATGCCAAAAGCATTCTCAATCCACACAAGACCTCTAGATAAATGAAGAATGAATAGCTTTAATTCACCACTTGGAGGGTGGAACTCCTTAAAGCAGATGAAGAGGTGCCTACAAGCTCCATAGACACAATCCACAAGTAGCTAAGGTGTAATGTAGACCCCTTGAATGTGAAGGACCGATTCCTACAGTACCAAGTACTCCTTGAAGCACTTGTAGATGGAGAAAGTTTTCTGATGGCATGTGTCATTCGCACTAGCAAGCCGCACCATGCAAACATCTCAAATGCACATATGCACATCACATATTTCCTAAAGAAAAATAGAGTGAAAATGGTGCCTATGCCAATACTACATTGATATGTCTTCAAGTTTGGGTTTCCTTACAAGTTTTATATTGTGGATATACATCGAAGTGTGTCGTATGTGGCCTTGTGAAAAATATGTACACAATTTCAAGTGTTTGAGATGATTGTTGGGGTGGCACCAAAGGGGGGGGATGGGGGGTAGTAATATGCATGGGCGCTAGAGTTAGAGATCCCTATGAGTGAAGGCTAAGAAGACCCATGCATCGATGAGCTTCGAGTGGGAACTTCGAGTGGATGTTCTTGTCAACACAATTGATGTTGCAATTGGTGAGATATTTGAATGGGCATCCCAATAGTATTTTGGTTCCAACCTTCCAACCCCTTCTCTATTTAGTAAAATGTAGAAGAAGATTAGAATACTTTCAGTTTCTACTATCAACATTAGTTTGCACTTACTTAGCACAACAAATAGATTTGGCTTGCATAAGGATAACTTGGCATTAGTTGGCTATAGTAGCAATTGACCCAATTCTCTCTAGTAACAATCAGGAAGGGTATTGAAATCAGCTCCCTTGTTGATGAGTGCATCTCTAGTTACAACCTTGGCCACCATAGGGATAACTTGGCATCAGTTAGCTATAGTAGCAATTGACCCAATTCTCTCTAGTAATAATAAGGAAGAGTATTGAAATCATCTCCCTCATCAATGAGTGCATTTTTAGTTATAACCTTGGTTGCACTTAACCAAGTACAAAGATAGGCAAGTGGAATTATGAGATTGTGATCCTCCAATCCTAAACTACTAATAGTCACTACCCTAACATTAAAGCTTGTCGATTGTGAGGGGAAGTTAGTTGGAGGACGGGTGTGCCATTGCGTTTGTTGCTCCATTTGCTCATACTAGGTTTTCTCAGTTTTACCATAATGGATTTGACAAGAATATCAAGGTCCTTCGTGGGTGCCTCATGTAAATAATGCCTTGGAGGGTAGTATCATTTAATATGGATACTACTAAAGTGTCCAATACTCTATCCTTCCAAGGTTTCTAACTCTACATTACCTATCTTAATCATTGCTAGAATCCAATAGGATCCAAGGTCTTGAAGTTTAAGCTCTTTTGAATGGCCTTTAAGCAAGTATAAAAGCACTATATCACCGTTCTTGAATGATTATTATTTGACATGCCTTCAAACCAAGCCTTCTGTTGTGCTTTTTCAATAAGCAAGGCACAAATTGCCAAAAGTTGGATTTGCATGAGATTTTTTAGTTCAATAAATTGTTCGACCTAAGCCTCAATTCTACCCAAAGTTCTTGTATTGTGATATGAAGACCAAGGATAAGGAAAACTTGCATGACCACCTTGGTTCCATAAGTCAGCCTTAGGAGAGTTTGCCCCATACCCATCTTGTAAGTTGTTCAAGAAGCCTATACTGCTACCATGAGCTTATGATCTCAGTCTTATCTCAAAGCTAAGGTGATCATATTAGTGGACTCTTCTTGATCATTTGCTTGAGGATAAGGGCTAGACTTTCGATGCAAGACCAAGAATATGGACAAGAGATGTTTGATGATCTGATTTAAAAAGTGGGTTCCTTGGTTTGTTGACGATTTCAATGGGAGAGCCAAATCATGAGATGACTTGCTTTCATAAGAAATTTGCCATGGCGCAAGCATTATTCTTTAAGTGACCCTAGCCCCTACCCACTTAGTCCTTTAATGAGTGGCCAATCACTTGTCATAATGTTTGGCAAAATAGGTCATGTCCTTAAAAAGAGTTAGTCACCACAACTAGAGCATAAAACCTTTCTAATTATGGTGTTTGTGTCAGAATGACCACTTGTAATCCCTCCTTTTACCTCTTATAGCCCATCCTCAATTTCATACTCACACATGTCTTCGAAGAAGACCATCCAACCCTAGTCAATATATAGCCATCCAGTAATCATTTGGTAGGGCCAAGTCTTGACCAAGAGACATGTGAGCCATGCCTTTTCAATAGGTCAGTCTAATAGGTCATTTTCCAAAATGTGAACAATATCTTCTACTAAATGGGGTGTGAGGTTTGTATTAAATAGTTGTACCTCATATTATATTCTAGATAAATGGACATCATGGAGATTATCATCAACCTGATCGCTTTCTCTCCACTAATGATGCAAGACATGTGACTTGAAATGAAGTGTTGTTTTCCCTTGTACATGACCACATAAAAATCAAATTCCAATAAAAGCAGAAGCCATCAAGCTATGCAACCTATAACACAAGGTTTATTCACCAAATAGAGGTGTGCTTGATAATCTTCAAAAAAGTGAATGGTGTAGTCAATCCATCTAAGGCTCATAAGATCAAGGTAGTTCATTAAATCCTTCTTCAGTGCTTCATATGAAGCCTGCATTCATCAATCCATTACCAGATCATTAATAGCTTATAGAGCAATCTCGCTATTGTGTCCCAAAAAGAATTGAATGGCTTTTTTGTTGTTGATGAGTGGTGAGAGATCCATTATCATCTTAATCTTTTCAATTCACTCTTGAAATGCCATTCTTGGATACTACATGCCCAACAATATGATGCATTTAACCCAAAAATAACATGTCAATGGATCCAAGGAGAGTACTACTATTAACACCCTTCAAAGATCAAAACAAAGTTTCTAAAGGTGTTTCTCCTTGGAGTGGACAAAATGGCTATCCATGAAACCTTGACCATTATCTCAACATATCCTTAAAGATGTACACATGAGATGTTGGAAAGTGGCCAATGCATTGGTTAAACCAAATAGCATGACAATTTAGGTGAACACTACCCATTCAATAGTAGCAAAGATGGTCTTTGGCCTATCATTTGGGTGAACTTACACCTAATTATAACCAGAAAATCTATCCAAGAAGTTTGAAGCTTCCTTTGATGCCACTTATTAATCTTAAAGCTATAAGATATTAGACCATTATACCCACAGGGAGCATTAATGAAAAGGGCTGAGGTAATACCACAAAATTTGTCACTAAATCCAATTGCCTTCATAACTGAGAGTAGAAATTCTAGATGATATTGTTCCATTTTCATGAGCACACAATTCCCCTCCACTCTCCAAAGCTAAGTCCATAGAGGGCATCATAGTCTAAATGGCATAAGTGATCCCCCTACTATGCATGATCCATTTTTCCTTCCATACATAAAATTTGGCAAGATACACTTGATCAAAGGCAAGCAATTTAGTCAATAACTTGTAGCACACATTGAAAACCATTAATGACCTCCCTTTGTTCACCCTAAAATTTTGCAATGATTTCAAGATAAGCTTGGTTAGTCCATGCTTGGGAAATTTTGGCTATTTCCCACAAGTTGTTAGCAAAGAAGCATAGATCAAGCCATAAGTCTCCCAAATGGCCCCATAAAATTCTATTGAGAATCTACCAAGGCCAAGGGATTTGCCCCTCTTCATCTTTTTTTCCCATAAGAATCCAAATTTATCTTTTTAATGACAAAGTCAAGCTTAACAAGAGAGGAAGGTCTAGTAATTAAATGTTTTACATATGGAGAAATCTTATGTGAGCAAGGGGCAAGAGAATTCTCCAAAAGTTGCTCTATAATCAAGGGTTTTGTGAGATAACTTTACAACACTTGAAGAAAGATGTTAACCCAAGACCTTAACTATTGACGCATCATCAAAGACTATGTTGTCACCATTTTATATCATGGTTATCATTTTTCTTTGTCATTAACTTTTCATGCTTGAAAGAAGGGAGGAGAAGGGGAGTTTCCATGTAGTTCCTAGTGAGCCTTTGGAGCTTAAGACCATCAATTTGATATCTCTCTTGATCGTTAATGTAATATTCACTATCTTGTAAGAGCCAAATGAGGCCAAGGAGCAAATGCAATCTTCACTATCTTGTAATAGCCACATGAGGCCAAGGAGTAAGAGCACTAAGTAAAGCAATGCAATAATATGAGGCTATAGGTAGGGATGATTTGGCTCTAGAGAGTCCATAACTTTTTGAGTAAGCCATGACATCCTTTAAGCACTCTATGATATGTAGGAAGGGATCATACTAATTATTACTAGTTTCCATCTATATTTCCTTTACATTTCTAACAAGGGCTTCTTTAAAAAGGAAATGTTACGTATGATTTGTGGTGGTCCATGTGGCACCCCGCCTTAAAGAACCAACCTGCAAGTCACTATCATGAGGTACTAGTTTGAGCCAATCACCTTAAAGATGGCCATTTGCTTAGGTGCTCTTAAGTGTAGGCACTAGCCACCATGCCCTATGATTCCCATACACATGATCAAGCCTAGCGACTCTTTGGGTGTCCCCCTTACGATTAGCATGCCATCTAAAGTGTTGTTAATTTTGACTATTTGGGATCATGAGTACATCCATAGGATCATGATCTAGAAATAGGGTGTTTTTTTGTTGCTTTTCCTCCTACAACATGGTGCATGAACCACATTATCTATCAAAATTTCTTGAGTATCATGTGGAAATCACCCATTAGAAAATTGCATGGTGAGGTATCATATTCACAAGTATCAAATCCTACTTCCTAGATTTGCTAGAGCCAAAGAAATACATGCATCGATTAAATTCAGTCTTACCTCCTCTTGATTCACGATTGGGATAACGACTATGCACGCATCCTCACTCTTCCACTTGACTTAGATTTCCAAATATATTTAATAAAAAACAATATACTACATATTCCTATGGTACAAGCTAAAACAATGCAAGAATAGGCAAAGTCGTTTTCTTTCACACCATTAGGCATTACTGAATCTATTGAAGCACAAGTATGTTCAACAAAGAAAGAAAAGGAAAGAAAATAATTTCCATTCATATCATTAGGCATCCTTTAATGTCTTGAAGCATAGAACACTCCCTTTGTTGCTCCTTAGAAGCTTGTTGCATATTAACTTATTCCTTGTTTTGAGTGAATCCTCAAATATTCCAAGTGATGAAGGACAACTTCCTTAATACTTAATCCATAACAAACAAAGAAATGAATAGATTTTGGTCAACCAAGAGGATGTCACCACTCAAGGGGTCATTTCCCTTTCACTTTTGTTACTTTAGATAGCATTGCATCTATTTACTAGGGCTTTTATTTTTTGTCTTCTTTCTTGTGTTTTTTCCATTTAGTGGAGTGTTCCTTGCTTGGTAGTTCCATAGCCTTATTTCCATCAACGATTTGGAGTTATGGCTTGCTTATTACCACTAATTCATGCAGCTTTTCTAAACTTAGGACCTTATTAGTTATTGGAGTAGGCTTTCATCCCAATGTCCACCCAAAAGGGCTAAGCACAATTGGGCCACTCAAGCATAGGTTTTTGAACCAATGATCTTTCTTACTTGTCACTTGTTGGTTATGTCCGTTGGTCATTGTTATTGTATAATAATGCAAAACCTACTTTATCTATATCCATATACTATATTATATTGGATGAACTTACCAAGCTTGATATTATTCCTACATAGCATTTTATGGTGATCCCAGACCTAAATTTCAAATTTCAACTTTATTTCATATAGTTAGTTAGTGCATTGAACTCTCTCTCTCTCTCTCTCTCTCTCTCTCTCTCTCTCTCTCTCTCTCTCTCTCTCTCTCTCTCTCTCTCTCTCTCTCTCCTCTGCGTGTACCCAAAAACATGAGGTTATTGAAGGTCCTCAAGTGTTTGGTCATTCTTTTATGGTGCTTGGTGCTTTTCCCATCTAGGAATGGGACTTTTTCATCCACTAATTATCTTCTTCTAGGCTAATCACTATCTCTTCTCAAAAGATCAATAGCTCCATGGGTAGCTTTAACCTTTTGTTGCAGTGCTTTTGTTTTTTCTCTAGATCCTACTTCCCTTTCCTCTTGCATAGTTGTCCTTCCTTATTTATATTATGTCATCACTATAGCATTCAATAGGTTAGATTATGTTTCCATTACCTCTCTGTTGGTTGTGTGTAGGCATGGAGCTACAATGGGAGGTCTTTTTTGTAGCATGTTCCACCATATTACTGGAAACAAGAAAGAGGATGAGGTTCATTATGGTCTCTAAGATGGAATGCAAAGAAGGCATAGATGATGTTTTATTTCCTGGAGGCAAAGATGAAGACAACAAAAAGGTAGGGCAAGAAGACTCTGCAAATATCTTCATCACCTTAATAAGATTACATGATTACATGTGCTTTTCTTAATATATCTCACATGCTTGGAATGATTCCCTTTTTTTCTTCCCTTCTCCACCTACTATCGACATTCAATGATGAATGCAAAAATGTAGGGAAGTTTCTTAGCTGCTACTTACAACTTGTAATGCATTTTTCCAATGTATTATGGTGTATGTGAACGCAACTTCTATTACTAAACTATTGCAATAGTCCAGCAACTCCTATTTTCTAGACTATTGCATTGGGCTAACATGATAGGAATTGAATTACAAGCGGTAGAAGTAGATATGATTTTTTGTATTAGCCCAACTTATAGGGTAACACTAGATGTTGCCTATCAAGTAGTTAGGAGTATAGAACTTGACCAGAAAGAGGGCAAACAAGCGACAAAGGCCAACATGAAAGTGTATGCAGACCATTATAGGTTTAATGCTAGTTTTACCATTGAGTATATGGCCCCATTTGGGAGAGAGTGAGTGAAGTATTTAGAAGTAGAAGTGTCAAGGTTAATGAGTTGAAGTAGATGACAAAGTGTAGAGATCATTAGTAGTGTGTTAGTGCTGAGAAGGTATGCTCTACTTGCTAATGGGAGAGGGGTAGCACGTATGATATGCACATATATCCTTTTGGTCTTCTAGAGTATTGGGAATCTTACAAACTTTGACATTTTTAGGGTAAGTAGTGCAACCAAAGAAAGCTCACAATAGGATCAATATAGAGGGGTGAAATGCTTGAGCAACAAGCATGGCAAGCCATAGAATCAGACTAACAATATAGTCCCTAGCATTGCAACTAATGTGGAGCATGGCTAGATGTATAGTCACGTCTTCTATTACTATGATAAGCATGAAAATGTATTTCTTCAATTTCAACAAGACATTGTCCTCCTTCTAACTTTGTCTTGGGATGATGATTAGCTATTAGCCTTGCCTACATTAATCCTTGAATAAATATCAAAGTTAGTATTCATCCCCCTTTCTTTCATTAGTGTAGACCATTACAATACAAAGAAGTGGAAGCCTACACTTTATATCTTTGAGTCCCATTCATGTAGGCATCGAGATATAACTTTTGTACTTGACTCCCATTCTCAATAGTTTCGTATTTTGGGATGGAGAGGAGTCATGCAACCCATGTTGTAGTTGCTCATTCATCTACTCTTCTATGTTTAATATTTTAATGCTAGGTGTGAAGTCATTATTTGTGCACACCATGACCATTCCAATAATAATGACAATATTGGTTAGGATGAGAAGATCTCCATTAGCTATTCTCAACATGGCACTTATAAATACAATGTTCCAAGTCATCATCCACATGACCAAGAAACAAACTACCAAGCTCCGTGTATATATTTTCTAGATAAAGTGGTTGAGGACATCATCCATGTGACCAACGAACCAACTAACACACACACACACACACACACACGCACGCACGCACGCACGCACGCACACCCGCACACACACACGCACACGCACACGCACACGCACACGCACACGCACACGCACACACACACACACACACAGAGAGCAACAACACAAACCATGGCTAGGGAAATATTGGCACTACCATAATAACCTTTTGGGTGTTCTTGATTATGCTTTGGGGCTCAATTGTTATGTAGATATAGATATCGCCCCATTATAAACCTCCCTACATGTGTACAATGGAGTGTTGGCTCCAAAGCTAGTTGCAAGGTAGCTCAAGCTAGGTATGTCACCCACTTTGTCCTCACACCTTTTTCATCATCTTGAGTGATAGGTTGGAGTATAGACAACATGGATACTTGAT
Organism: Lygodium microphyllum; assembly: GCF_053477565.2. NCBI lineage: Eukaryota > Viridiplantae > Streptophyta > Polypodiopsida > Schizaeales > Lygodiaceae > Lygodium > Lygodium microphyllum. The sequence goes on along the minus strand of NC_141135.1, from coordinate 139,223,326 downwards.
GTGGTTGTGTATAGCTTTTAGTTTTCTTTTTTCCTCTCGGTTCAAGCACTTGGGTATTTTTAATGCTTCAAGCTAATGATGACTTTTTTTTACTAATTTTGGATTATCTAAACATGTATAACTATTTTTATTTATAAAGTTATCTACACTTGCATCAACATTTCAAACATCATAAAAATTGTATTAATCACTGCTTTCAATGCGATGGGTTAATTTGGTTCGTATACATGCAATCTATTCCCTAGCAATGAGATGATGTTGCACATGAGCATGTTCATTTAAGGTGTTATTTAAGAGTAGTTGAGACTTTGGTCTCCCATTTCAAAGTTTATCCATCACATTTGAGAGAGAGAGAGAGAGAGAGAGAGAGAGAGAGAGAGAGAGAGAGAGAGAGAGAGAGAGAGAGAGAGAGAGAGAGAGAGAGAGAGAGAGAGAGAGAGAGAGAGAGAGAGAGAGAGAGAGAGAGAGAGAGAGAGAGAGTGTGTGTGTGTGTGTGTGTGTGTGTGTGTGTGTGTGTGTGTGTGTGTGTGTGTGTGTGTGTGTGTGTGTGTGTGTGTGTGTGTGTGTGTGTGTGTGTGTGTGTGTGTGTGTGTGTGTGTGTGTGTGTGTGTGTGTGTGTGTGTGTGTGTGTGTGTGTGTGTGTGTGTGTGTGTGTGTGTGTGTGTGTGTGTGTGTGTGTGTGTGTGTGTGTGTGTGTGTGTGTGTGTGTGTGTGTGTGTGTGTGTGTGTGTGTGTGTGTGTGTGTGTGTGTGTGTGTGTGTGTGTGTGTGTGTGTGTGTGTGTGTGTGTGTGTGTGTGTGTGTGTGTGTGTGTGTGATACAAACATAGTAGAGATCCAAGATATATCTACTTGGCCTCTACTATATACACATATGTTGTCTACGAGCTCAACATGGGACCACTCAACACACCCTTACTATTTTCAAGGGGCTCTATACACCAAGCCTATGGCTATCTCTCACCTAGTCTACTCACACGTGCAAGCACAACAAACTTAGCAAATAATAGATAAATTTGAGGTAAATATATTGAGCATACTTAGCAATACTTACCACATTGTAGTTGTAATCTATTGACAAGTATCACTCCACAATCCACATACATGGCTCTTTACTCACAAACTTGCTTCCATTGTTGCCTAATAAGAGAGGAGATGCCAATGATGAGCTAGAAGAATTGAAGAGAAGAAGAGAACTTCACATGGTCACATTCCTCACTCCCTAACACTCTCAACTTCACACACATTCACACAACTCACCAAGAAGATGAGATGGAGAAGAAGAGGAAAGAATGCAAAGAGCTTCACAATCCCATGTCCCTCACTCCAGAGTCCACACACTCCCTCCCTTCACTCTCATATATAGACAATAGAGTAGCAAGGAGACAGTAAGCAAATGTTTTCACACACATGAATAGTGGGCTATGTCAAAAGGTGGAAGGGTAATCATTGTGTGGTGGATGAAGGGATGATAGATCATGGATGATGTGGCCACAAATGTTGAGGGATCTTTAGGGATTCCATCATATCAATAAGCTCATTGTACTCTTCCTAAGGGGTGTGTCTACCTTACTTGTATAGTGACTAGTGCACATGCCAATGCAACTAGGAATTTGGTCGAATTCCAAGTAAACCCAGAATATTATCCCACACTTAAGGATCCAATTGTTGTGAAGTTGTGTTGTCTTATGTAGTTCTCAAGGTGATAGATTTTCCAAGCATGTGCCTTGAGATTGTGATATGGGGGTGAGGGCTAGGGGTTTAGAAGCAAAGTCACCCAACCAATGTCATGAAAAACTTCTAGCTTAAGAACCCTTAGGTGTAATGAAACTATGAAGTGCTTTGTATCCCTTTCTTTTCTTTTCTTTTCTTTTCTTTTCTTTTCTTTTTCTTTTTTGTGAATGATATAAAAACAAATATGTATAACATAGTATAATACTCAAGAAGTAGGTGGAGTGTCCCTTAGAGGTATCCCTTGTTGATGAGGAGGTATTATTTATAGGCTTGTGAAGCTACAAGGATGACTCAAGAAGGAAGGAATGTGTGCACTTGGTGAACCTACTATCCACTATGTCCTCTAACAAACAACCAAATATAATTAGTGGGCAACAACATAGCTCAAAGATGGAGTGGGACCATTGCCACATAATCAATGCCTACATTTATATCAAAAAATAATAGAGGGAGCCCTTCATAGGGTACAACTAGCTATTGTGGTAGCTTGATCAAAAGCTTGTAGATTATGAGATGGAGGAGCCCGTGATGTTGCTAAAATCTCACACAAAGTGGCTTAATGAATGCACTAAGTCTAAGGGCTAGAACAAGTTTTGTTCGAATGAGTGGCCCTAACATTCAAAATCCTAGGAAAGTTGTACCTTTCATGCTTAATTCATTCATATTCCTTGCCATGCCTCTGTGGATAGATGCAATAGAGTGGATTTGCCCTATCATCTTGATATGAGTAACATTAAGCTTTGCATATCCTTTTTTTGCTTTCAAGGATGGGATATCACCACTCTACTAGACCTTGCCATACTTTCTTCAGTTTCTCCTTAAGATATCAGCTCCTACTTTCCTATGCACAACAAGACCTATGGTAGGCTATGATATCCCACTACTCAAGCCCACTCACATGCCATATTCTTAGCTCTTCAAATGAGCAACTACACTATGTGTAGGGGTAGCGGCTTCCTAAAGTTGCTTTCCTCATTTACCTTGAAGTCAAATATTATTGAGATGCCTAATATGTGTCTTTCTTGGTACCTTTGCAAAACTTGTTTAGGGCTTTTCTCCTTTTTTGTAGCAAGAAATCAAGAGAAAGAGGATGTTCAATTACCTTTTGGGATTGTGCGCTTAAGGTTTGCATCATAGTAGCATATGCCTCTTTCTATTCTTGATTCTATTCTTCTATTAATGACTCTTTAAACTCATCTATATCAAATTCTAGTAGTTTTGTCAAGTCTATTGGAGGTGTCATGGCCATGACAGCTCTATAGCTATAGGATATCCTTGGTGAGGTGTTTGTGGTTGCTACAAACCAAATTCCCTCAACTCTTGGTCATCATATCATTTTTTCCCTCAAATGATGGACCAAGTCCTCCTTTTTCTACTTCACGGACATTAGGTTGAGCTCATGAATCTACTCCATGTTCTCCAAGGTTCCAATTATCAACCCCATTCAAGCATTGAGTTCCCTAGGATCCTTTGTTTATGGATTGTAGGCTAGTAATGCAAATTTCCTGAATAGTTCCTATGTCTAGTCATGATGTACCTATATGCTTCCATTTGGACTTTGCACTAACTCTCATTGTCCATTGCTACACACCTAAGGTAGTGAATATCTTCATTAGGTTTCCTTCATAAAGCCCTTGTGTCTCATTTTCTACTAAGCCCTCAGCTTTTGTTGGTGGCTAGTAGCTAATGTCTCCTATAGCTCATGTATATAGGCTTCGATTGACCATGTACCTATATTGATGCTCCTATTTTTCTCTCTCATGGAGAGCTATTATTGTGTTCTCTTGAGCAAGCTAGAGTGTGATGTCCATCAATTGACCATGGATGTCAAATTAGTTGATTGCATAACTCTTCCACTTCTTTCTCCTTGGCCTTAAGTGTTGAGTCATGCTCTTTTTGTTGAGTCTAAAGCTCATGTACCTATCCATTTGATTGCATAATCCTATGAACTATAATGGGAGGATTTTGTAAAGAGGGACTCCTATACTAGCACCTACAATCCAAGGGAGCGCCATGATGTGATTGGCAATGTTGTTCCTTGCCTCCTTATATGGTTGAGCTTCATCCCTAGATCCTTTTGGAGGACCTTGTGGGCCTTGGATAGGGATTCAATGATGCATTCCAACTAGAGGGCTTTCAAGTCTTAGTTAACCAAATTTCTTGCCATGATGTCTTCTGTTCTAGCTAGAATACTTATGGCTTTCTTATAAGAAGACACATGATGGAACACCTAGTTACAACTCTTAAATCTTCTTCTAGGATTGCTTTCAGAGTGAGACTCCTTCATTATTCTAATGGATCCCATCTTTATGATATTGGGATGTTCGTTGTGCTTTGATATACTTATTTATTCCAAAATTGATCCCAAGTGTCTCCTCTATCAACTTTAGAGTGAGTTCAATTCTCGCCTCCCAATGTTCATAGCACTTGCCAAACTTTAGTGAATATATTAATTTGTTGGACCTAGTGTCTATATTATAGTTCCTTTCAGTTACCATAAAAATTTCACTTCATAAGGGTGGTCAAGGTCTTCATGTATGAAGGAGTTGGAGAACTTAGATGATTTGGAGGATGGCCAATAGCTTTAAGCTTTGCTCCCCCTATAGAAAATAATTCAAGCTTCTAAGCTTGGGAAACAATATTGCCTAATAGTGGACTCATCAATGCCAAAAGTGTCGACTATATGGAAGGTCGATTCCTTATGAGCTAAGTGAAGTAGGGTGTTGCTCAATGCTCTTTCTAGTTCAATGGGTTGGTGTATCTTGTCACCATCACCTTCAGTAGGCCAAAAAGGAAGCACCAAATGAAATATTGAAATGAGGCATATGGCATTCAAAATTATGTACAAAAGAGCTCATAAAATACATCTTGTCAGAGACAAACATTTTGTTGGAGCTCAAACCAAAAAGTTTTTTATTTAGGGAAAATCCACTGGTCTCAAAATAGTTCTATGTGCCATGTGCAGCTTGGGTAACACATGGAATAAGAAAGAATAAGTAAATGAAGGATCCACGAAATAAAGCCTTTGATGAAGCAAATTCGGCCTCCATAAGAGCACTACCACATGTGCAAGACATGTTGCAATTGCTCTTTGCGATCCATAGGCTAGCAAGGGTATCAAGAGAGATAGACACACACACACACACACACACACACACACACACACACACACACACACACACACACACACACACACACACACACACACACACACACACACACACACACACACACACACACACACACACACACACACACACACACACACACACACACACACACACACACACACACACACACACACACACACACACACACACACACACACACACACACACACACACACACACACACACACACACACACACACACACACACACACACACACACACACACACACACACACACACACACACACACACACACACACACACACACACACACACACACACACACAGATTCTAATGATGGCACTTTGATCACAATGCAAGTGAGAGACTAGGGAATGCTAAAAAATATGGTTTGTCGCAACTACAATATAAAGAACAATGCTAGAGGTTTAGCCCTATGCAAGGACTTTGATCTATCATGCCTCTTGTGGATAGACAATTTGGCATGGAATCTTGTGATGGGAGGAGAATCACAGACAATGAATGTGTTGTGTTTGGTACCTAGCTTATAGAAAATCGCATACTCTACCACCTAAAAACATTATTTGACAAACCTAATTTAATGGCCTCTAGTCTATCGTGTGTGCTTGTTCATTGCTTTTCAACGTTAGGGGGAGTTTAACTAGGGGTATTTAACTCACTTTCTCATCTTCATAGCATATGAATGTGTTTTTATGACTAGCTTGTAGTTTATAAAAGAGATAAATTAGCTAATTATTATTGTTTTTTATAGGAAGAGAGTGAGGGAGAATGTTGAGAGAGAGAGAGACAGAGACAGAGACAAAGGAGATAAAATAAGAAAAGGAGAGAGAAGACACATCCTTTCCACATTACCCTCGTCAATACCATTCATCTCCCTCAACATCATATACTCAAATTATTATAGCTACCAAGATTCAAAAGCTTTGGAGCAATAAGGAGAGTAACCACCCACTCATGTAAAACACAAGACAATCATGGCACCAAGGAGAAACACATGAGCTTCGAAGCTCACATCAAGGGCCACTCTTTCAAATGCTTGAATCATGCCAAAACATGCTATTCGTGTAATTATTTAAATTAGTTTGATTTGAATGGTCAAAATGCAATTTGACTACAACAAATAATGGATAGAGTGTATAGGGAACAACTAGATATAAAAAGAATATATTCTCAGGAAATGGATATATTACAAAGGCTCTAGGCTGATTTCATGCTACTAGTACAAATAAAACCTAAAGGTTTAGACCCATGTATTAGGGGGTGAATGTAAAAGGGTAGTCATTTTTTGATGGAATAAGAGCATACTAGGAAGTCAGAAGCTACAATAATATATATTGCTAGGACCATAGGAGGAAATCAACACTCCTCAATCTCTCTGACACATAGCCTTGAATCACCTAGAGTAAGGCCAATACATGGGCAAGAGACTCAATTTTAGGAAAGAGCAAGTGACTCATATTGAAGAACTATCATCCTCATCAGGCAAGTGGACAAATTAAAGGGGGTGCCATAAACAAGGGTTATGAACTACCATCCTCGTTAGGGAAGTGGATTGCTCAAAGGGAGTGTTGTAAATGATTGTTATGAAGTGTGCATAAATTCCTCCAAGTTGATGGGACGATTTAGGCAAGAAGAAGAGTGTTTATATGATGGTTATTTTCTTGAATAGCACCTAATGCTTATTTCTATTGTCCTTAATACCAAGATAGGGATCATGAGTGGTATCAACTAAGAATATTTGAGTTTATGAAAGTTGATAGCTTGAAAGAAATGTTTGTTCTTGGATATGATTGTTTTTTATTGTGGTTATAGTAGGGTAGAAAAGAACTACCATGGAATATAAATATTATTACCGCCTAGAGAGTGAAGATCTACACTTAAGAGGATGAGGTTATCCATTAGAGGAAGGTTCCCTTCTACAATGCCACGGAACCAAAGGAGGACTTTGATTGTGTTTATTGATATCATTCTAGCCGAGCACTGTCTATTTGCACCAAAAATAGCATGATTCTTGAAAAGTGTAAGGGTGCAAATCGAGATGGGTTGGTATGCCCAACAATGGTGCCATGCCACTATGTGAATACAGTGTGAAAAACTCTAGAGTGCATCATCATTCAGCTTTCTTATTAATCTAGAGAGTCAATGCCATATTAGTCATTAGTGTCAGTGTTCGTAGTGTGGATGGTTCAAAAATACTAGATTTTTTGATAGGTTTAGCCTATTTTTGATATTTTGGATATTATTTCTTGTAAATACCCAACAGGTGTAGACAACTTCTAGAATAGGCTGACATGTAAAAAAAAACAAATGGCTTTCAGCCATTTTTGGGGGATGTTATGCAAAAAGAAGGATTTGCAAAATCGTGCGATGAGTGATCATAGTTTACAAGCAGCAAACAGTATTCCGAACTGGGAGAAGAAGAAGGAGAATTTTGACCAGGTATCCTAGTATTTTACCCCCCTTTCAAAGCCAATGGAAGCATCAGATTGGTGGTCTAGGCACCACAGAAGAAGCTACTATTTGATGCACGTTTTTGTTCTACAAGGGATTTATATTCTCAGGATGCAGAAATAAATTGACAGGCTTCACCTCTATGAGTATTCTTCTACATCTTCTATTTCTTTGAACCCCTTCTCTTTCAAAATCTTTGATTTTAAACTTTCTCTCTCCTCTTTGCACCTTATTCCTATGGCTCAATCTATGTGAAAAAGGGGTGGGCTGAAGAATTGCTCTTCCTAAATTTCCCTTCACCCTACTGTCTCTTACCCCTGTGGTAGACTTTCGACCCCAAACACTTCGACAGTGGTGAACCTGACGTGAAAGTCAATAGCAAGTGTGTAAATATGGGGGATTTTGCATGTTCAAGTGGTGGTGATGCTTTACAACATATGATTGCTTTGTTGCAGCAACAATAACAGTAGCAGTTGTTGTTACAACAGCAGATGAAAACTCAGCAGGAAGCAAAAAGAATTGATTCCTTAACTGTGAATGCAAGCAATGGGACAGGAATTGAAGCAATTTAAGGGTCAAAATGTTTCGGCCTTAATCCGATTGTATGAAGAAAAGATATTGTTTCATGGGGTACCGCAGTATGCATGGAGTCGATATTTCTCCCGTTTTTGGCCATTCATGCATTGCATGATCGGATTGATGAGTTACATAGAAGAGATGTTGATTGGGTAGCTTTTAAGAAAGCTTTGAGAGAAGAGTTTAGCCCAATAAAGGGTTGGCTGCTACAGCTTTGCTTCGTGAATTTGAAAGCCAGTATGCATAGTTGGATGCCGATGAACAGCAATTGTTAGAGAGTCAAAAAATTGATTTGTTTTTTAAGGATGCAAATCTTATATTGCATGAGAAGTTGACTGATCGTTCAGAAGATGCCTCTTCTAAAACGGGGCTGAAATTGGATTGGGCTAATGTAACTGAGGCAATGCATATGTTGGTAAAGAGAGAGCGGATGAAATTAAGATGGGGTACAAGCACTACACCTGCCAGTGCTCAAAAGGGGGCTAAGATTGCAACCAAGGTGCCTATGGCTATGGCAGAACAACCGGATATACCTCTTGGTCCGGCTCTTAAAGGTGATGCTGTGGATGAATTAATCAAAAGCATGCATGGTTTGAGGTTGAATTTGACAGAAATCCATGCAAAGGTCGAAAAGTTGGATGTTAAGGTAGAAGAGAAGGGTCGAGCAATAGCCCAAAGACTATACAAAGAAGGATACAAGAGGAGATGCATTTGGTGTGACAATTTACAATATGAAAAGCAAGACTATACAGCCTACCGTGAAGCAAAAGCGAAAATGTTAGTCTTTTGGAAAGATAGCAAAATACATGCAATAGAAACTAGTCTTCCAATAGAGCCAAATTTTGAAAATGGTGGCATGTAGAAGAGGTTGGAAGAGATGGCAACAAGGACAGCATTTTTTGCCATAGATGCAGCCACATATGGCTTGAGAATTGAAAGGACTGAAGAAGCTCATAAAGGAGGCATGGTTGAAGCAAAATCTTGCATTTGGATGCAGGCATGAGATTGTAAAATATTACACGGCGCAGCGAACAAAATCTGAGAAAGAGATAGAGAATACACAACAGATAAGAGGAGAATCAGTAAATTCTTTAACTCCAAACAACTGATACAAAGATGGCTCTGTCCACCCGTGCACTTCCACTATGTGAAGCTTAGATGGCGATCTAAACAGAACATAGGTGAAGAGCTTAAGGCTAGCTGGAATAACAACTATGACTGGGTGAAAGATGAGTGTGAGATGGTTGCGAAGGGGTTTAGCTTTTATAGCCCGCGAAGGTCGTTAGGTCGGCCGACCTACCATATGAGCCTCCACTAGTCGGCCAGGGAATATTCCCTTTACACCGCAACTCGATGCAATGCGCCTCGAGTTGCTACCAGCTTAACCACTCCGTCTAACCCAAAGATTAGACCCACAATGGTCACCTTTTTGCCATCCGGTCACATAGACCTCATCTGATATACAAGTCAGGACTCCACCAATGTCCGGGCTCACACTTGGCTTCTCCTCATAATGGGGGCCTTACAACTTGGAGCACCATGGATCATTGGTAGCACCTAATGAGGGTGGGGCATTGATCATATCTAACACCCCCCTCAATGTCCACCCATAGGTGAACTATCTTCTCGGCCCAATGCCGAGTCTCTGAAGATGAACTTGAAGCAGATCCTTCGTAAGTGCTTTGGTGAAGATATCTGCTCCATTCTCCTCTGTTGGACAGTAGACCAATTCCACTATCCCATCCTCCATCAAATCACGCACATAGTGATACTGGATCTCTATATGTTTGGTGAGTGCATGAAACACTGGATTTTTGGCAATGGCGATGCAACTCTGATTGTCACATCTCAGCACAGTTGGTTCTTCATCCTGCACTCCTCCCATATGCCATAGAATCCTTCTCAACCATACGGCATCACATGCAGCAAAACAAGCTGCCTTGTACTCTGCTTCGGTAGAAGACAATGCCACTGTTGGTTGCTTCTTACTAATTCAAGGGAAAATTCCTGAATTCAAAGAGAAACAATAACCAAAAACTGACTTCCTGGAATCAATGTCTCCTGCCCAATCTGAGTCACAATTCCCCACAAGAGAAGTTCCGAAACTGTATGTGATACCATAGTCAAGAGTTTTCTTCAAGTATCTGAGCACCTGCATCCCAGCCTTCCAATGACTCTCATGAGGTTTGTTTGAGAATCTGCTCAAAACACCAACAGCAAAGCTGATATCTGATCTGGTGTTACACAAGTAGATCAGACTGCCGACCAACCTCCTATACCTCCCAATTTCTGCTAGTGCTGATGTATCCTCGACGGATAACTTTGCATTCACTTCCATAGGTGTAGCTATCTCCTTGCACTCGGTCGTGCCAAATGCCTTCAAGATCTCCCATGCATACTTCTTCTGAGAGATGAAGATCTTTCCTGGCTCTTGCCAGACTTGAATCCCCAAACAATAGTGCAGCAAGCCCAAGTCTGTCATTTCAAACTCAGAACTCAAAGCCTTTCGAGTTTGGTTGATCATATCTTCATAGTCACCTGTAATAAAAAGGTCGTCCACATATAGGACAATCACTACAGACTTTTTACCATCCCTGTAAACATACAAGTTAGCATTTGAGGCACATCTTTTGAAGTTTAGGTTTAAAAAGAACCTATCTATCCGCTGGTACCATGCTCTGGGGGCTTGTTTCAGCCCATACAATGCCTTCTTCAGTTTACACACTTTGTTCTCAGAATGGGGGCCTCAAACCCTAGTGGCTGAGCCACATACACCTCCTCCTTGAGGTCACCATTTAAGAACGCTGACTTAACATCCATTTGGTACACTGGCCACTTCTTGTGGGCAGCCACTGCAAGTACCGTGCGAATAGTGGTCATTCTGGCAATTGGGGCCAATGACTCTTGAAAATCAAACCCTTCAACTTGTGAAAATCCTTGGGAAACCAGTCTAGCTTTGTACTTTTCTAAGGTACCATTAGCCTTGTACTTTACCTTCCAGATCCACTTGGTGCCAATAACCTTCCGCTTTGCTGGTCGATCCAGTAGCTCCCAAGTGTCATTCTTCATTATGCTGTCATACTCCGCCTGCATAGCAGCCTTCCATGATGGATCTGCAAGTGCTTCTTCTAAGTCAGTTGGCTCCTTTACTTCTCTCATAATCTCAACCATCAAGGCCATATTGACTATGTGAGCAGAAGCCCTCCTTTGCTCCTCTATTCTCTGAGACCTCCTTGGTCCGTCTGCCTTCTCCTCAACAGATGCAGGCATAGGATTATTGTGGTCATAGAGCTGCTTCACCCACCGCGGCAATGGCTTTTCCGGTGGGGTGATGTCAGGTTGGTGAACTTTTTCCTCATCATCTGAAGATGATGCTTCCTCCTCCTTAAGGATAGGGATAGCTCTCGGGATAGATTCATAGTGGACTACTTCTTCGCTTGATGATAAAGTGGAAGAACTTGCCTTCTCCTCCTCCACTGTATGCGGCTCCTCCTTGAACACCACATCATGGCTCGCGATGATCTTCTTTGCCTCTTGGTCATATAATTTGTAAGCCTTCTGCTCATCACTATAACCCAAGAAGATACATTTTCCGCTTTTTTGTTGTAACTTGTTTCTCTTCTCATCTGGAACATGTGCATAACATTCACATCCAAAAATTCTGAAATGTGAGACAGATGGTTTCTTACTAGTGTAAGCCTCATGAGGTGTTTTTCCCTTGAGAGCCTTTGTATAGCTCCGATTTAGAATGTAGACTGCAGTATTAACAGCTTCAACCCAAAAATGGTTAGGCAATCCCTTGCCCTTTAGCATGCATCTTGCCATCTCCACAATGGTGCGATTCCTGCGTTCCACAACACCGTTTTGCTGAGGTGTGTGAGGTGTCGTCAATTGATGCTTGATCCCTTTGCTCTTACAAAAGCCTTCAAACTCCTTTGAGTTGAACTTACCACCACCATCTGTTCTAAATTTCTTCACACTTTTCCCTGTTTCATTCTCAACAAGTATTAGCCATTCTTTAAACTTACCAAAAGCTTGAGCCTTATCACGAAGGAAGTACACCCACATCTTCCTACTGTAGTCGTCGACAATCAACATAAAATAAGAAGATCCCCCCAAGGCCTGTGTAGGCATCTTACCACACAAGTCAGCATGCACCAACTCTAGAGGAGCCTGTGCTCTATTCTTGCTTTCTTGTGGAAATGCCTTTCTTAGTTGCTTGCCCATCATACAAGCTTCACATGGTTCCTTCAATTCAGTTATTGTAGGTAGGTGAGCAACCATACCTTGCTTTTGCATCTCCTTCAATACTGCAAATCCGATGTGTCCAAACCTTTCATGCCAAAGCTTACTTGTGCCCACTCCAGCGGTGGCTGTAAGAGCACTTAGCTCATACAGGTTGTTCCTTCCTTCTCCTTTGCCAACAATTGTGCCAGCACTATCAATAATTTCTGCACCTGTCTTCTTGAACCTCACTTCATGACCAAGATCAGTTATGGCAGCAACTGATAAGAGATTTCTCCTGATTTCGGGAACATACAACACATTTGAAAGCTTTTTGACTTCACCATTTGCAGAAACAAAAGAAATAGTACATGTGCCCGCAGCAGGGCATTTAGCATCATTTCCAACTGTCACAATGATGGATTCTTGTAGAGGCTGCATAGAACTATATAGACCTTTCTTGTTGGTCATGTGACAGAAGGCCCCACTATCTAACACCCATGAGTCAGTGGTAGATTCTTCTTGCGCTGAGGAGCACACTTCCTCAATGGTCGCCATGAATAATTCCAACTCTGCTTCAGCCGTATTGGCTGTCTCTTTCCCTTTACTTTTAAGGGTACCATTCTTTTCATCTGCCTTCTTGACACAACAATCTGCAATTGCATGTCCTTTCTTCTTACAGTAGAAGCACTCTCCTTGAAACTTCTTCTTGCCGCCCTTCTTCTTTTTGTCACCATCATTTTTGGTGGAGGAAACACCTTTGCCTTTTGCATTGGCAAAGAATGCAGCATCTCCATTGTTGCTTCCTTCTCGGGCTTTCAGCCTCAACTCCTCCTCCATTAATAATGCACAAAACTCCTCAAAAGTCAAAGCTTGAGGTCTCACCTGAGTATTAAGGGCAGTTACTAGTCCATCAAACTTTTGTGGACAAATCCGAAGACACCTCCGAGCTAGCTCTTCGCTAGTCTTTTGTATCCTAGCGCCAGCCATCTGGTCGCGTAGATTCTTAATCTAAGTGATGAATGCTTCAACCGTCTCTCCTTCAGCAAACTTCTCCGCTGCTAGTTGATTCTCCAAGTTTTGAATCCTTGTTTGGTTTCGTGTTTCATACTGACTCCTTAGTACATTCCAAGCATCTGACGCTTTGGTTGTATGATGCTGAATCAGAGTCAAAACACTGTCAGAACAGCTTGTAACTAAGGCACACAATGCATCTGCATTCCTTCGTTTCCAAGCTCGTAGAAGATCTGCATTCGGAGGAATCATCACACTAGGATTTGATGGGTCGGGGGTAGGCTGTGGTTCTGCATCAGTCCCCAGCACAGTCTCTAGAAGCTCATAAGAATCAAGGATAGTTGTAATTTTGAACTTCCACAAGGTGTAGTTTGTACCATCTAACTTGCCTTCGCTGAAGGTTGGTGGACGAATCCTCAGTGTTTGAATAGCCAGTACAGCAGCACCACCTCCTGCACCGCTTCCTGATACGCCAGAATCACTTCCCGGAGTCGACATAGTTTCTCTTTGCTGTTGAAGCCTTTGCCTCTTGCACACTCTCCGATCTCTAGAGCCCCTTGGGCTCTGATACCATGTAAAATATTACACAGTGCAGCGAACAGAATCTGAGAAAGAGATAGAGAGTACACAACAGATAAGAGGAGAATCAATAAATTCTTTAACTCCAAACAACTGATACAAAGATGGCTCTGTCCACCCATGCGCTTCCACTGTGTGAAGCTTAGATGGTGATCTAGACAGAATATAGGTGAAGAGCTTAAGGCTAGCTGGAATAACAACTATGACTGGGGTGAAAGATGAGTGTGAGATGGCTGCGAAGGGATTTAGCTTTTATAGCCCGCGAAGGTCGTTAGGTCTACCATATGAGCCTCCACTAGTCGGCCAGAGAATATTCCAGGGAATATTCCCTTTACCATCGGCCCCTTTTAACTCCCTTACACCGCAACTCGATGCAATGCGCCTTGAGTTGCTACCAGCTTAACCACTCCATCTAACCCAAAGATTAGACCCACAATGGTCACCTTTTTGCCATCCGGTCACATAGACCTCATCTGATATACAAGTCAGGACTCCACCAATGTCCGGGCTCACACTTGGTTTCTCCTAATAATGGGGGCCTTACAACTTTGAGCACCATGGATCATTGGTAGCACCTAATGAGGGTGGGGCATTGATCATATCTAACAAAGATTGCATGGAAAAAGGCAAAATAGCGAAGTCTGAATTAGCTTATGCAAGTCATAGTATATGAGGGAGAACAGGGTGGAGTGCAGCAATGGATTCATTTTCAGCCTATGCTTATTTGGCTAAGGTTTATAATCAAGAAGCTCTTATGGAAGAAAAGAGAAGAAGAGATAAGGACACTACTAGTCCTTTCTCTTCAAGCCCATTTAAATGCATAACATGAAGTAAAATGGAGCAGCAAAAAGAGGCTGAAAAAGCCATACCTGAGCATGTTATGGAGGATACATCTCAAGAGAAGAAACAACAAGGGAAGAAAAGGGGCAACCAGCCCCGTTACAGGTTACAATCGGATCTTGAGGCTACATAAATCTTAAAAGGATCTTGGAAGATCGCATACTTGGCAGTAGAGTGGAATTCACACTTGGCAAAGTTCTTGGAATTGCAAAGCATGAATTTCATGATGCAATCATTGATATACTGAAACAAAAAAGACAGTTTGATGGTAAGTTTTGCAAGCATTGATGCAAGTTGACAAAGACATAGAGAAACAACTTCAAAGGGAATATGATGATGCATGTAATGCTAATTTGGAGTAGGTTGATGTTGAAAATGGGTTAAATGGGAGTATAGACAACAAGCTTGTGGCTGAATATGGTCTTATGGGCAGCAATAAGCATAGAGAGAAGGCTATGTATAGTGGGGATGTCCATCAACAAGTAGATGAAGAAGAAAATGCTCATTTTATTCCAAGCAATCATTATTCACAAATGCATTGGGCTCATGCTACAACAGAGACAATTGTTAAAGTGGGAGAAAGAGAGGCGCCTTGCATAGCTCTCTTGGATCATGGTTCTGAAATCAATGTTATGGCACGCAGCTTGTATGAGAATGGAGGTTGGCCAATCTAGGATGGCGCATACGGGCATCAAACAATTCACCAGGGGATCTTTATGCGGCTTGTCCGAATGTACTCATGACTATTGGAGATGTTAGGGATGAATATCATTTTTTTGTACAGAATTCATGTAGTTATCTTGATTTTGGGATATCCCTATATTTCGGAATCAAGGCTGAAAACAAAAGCCTTGGATGATGGTTCTTCATATGCTCAATTTCAGAGTAAAGACAATACAAAGGCGGTACAGTTTCTCACTGTTTGTGTGAATCATCCCCACAATCAGGATAGGCTGTGGGATAATCCCATGCCACCTAATGCAGAAGAGTTTAAGGGTTTTTAGAGAGTACTATTATAAGTGGAGGCTATGGCAGTGCCTCTAGGAAGATAATTATGCCTCCAAGAAAGGGGGAAACTGTGTTTGTGTCTGGATTGTAGGAATGGACAGTAAATAGTCTTTGCAGTTTTAAGAATATTTCAGCCATGTGCAAGGCTGAAAAGAAATATGTAGGATGGGCTAAAAAAGAGTTGAAGACATATGGTTTGATGGTTGCAAATGAAGGTATTTCAAGGCTTGTTGATGTTGATACACTGGCTGAAATTTCTGAAGCAATTAATGCTTAAAACAAGGCAAAAAAAGAGGTTATTTACGTTGACACTTTAGAGATGTATGAATTCATTCAAGAGTTTGCTAAGCATGAATGTTATGGGCTACAATATGGGCTACAAAAATAGGGCTAAAGCAAGGGTGGATACAAAGTACAAAACAATTGCAAAGAAGGTTAAGCCTCTGGCTTTGCCTTTACCGCCTGAAAGTGATGGGTTGGCTGAAAAAGTGACTCAACATCCTAGTTTATGGGATCCACATGGAGTAGGACATAAATTTACAGTTGAAACTTTACAAAAGTTGAAAATTGGTGATACAAGCTTTCTTTTGCCTATAGAAAGAGCCAGTTTCTTGCAAATGTTGGCAAGGCATGGGAAAGCCTTTGTGTTTCACTGTCAAATGAAATTGGATGTGTTGATTCGACACATATGGTGATCTTTACAGTACCTCATGTGCCATGGAACTTAAAGCCTATTCCAGTATCTCGGGAATATTTGCCTAAGCTATTGGAGGTTTTGAACGAGAAGATCACGATGCGAATTTTGGAGCCCTCTTCAGCTCCATAATCGAATCGATGGTTTATTGTTCCAAAGAAGAATGGTTCTTTGAGGTTTATATAGGATTTACAACCAGTTAATAAGGTCATCATAAGGAATGTTGGATTAGGCCTAATACTGAATGATTTTATAGAAGTATTTGCACGCAAGGCAATTTACTCTATGGGTGATTTATATTCAAGATATGATCAGTTCCAGCTTGCATTGGAAAGCCAAGATATCACTACCATGAAGACACTGCTTAGATTGGTTAGGATGTGTACGCTTCCACAGTGGGAGCAACCAATTCAATAGTGCATATGATGAATGCTATGCATAAATTTTTGAGGGAGTATATCCCTCAGTTGACATTACCCTTTCTTGATGATGTGTCAATCAAAGGATGTGATATCTATCAAAAGAATGAAGAGTTGAATGAGCATGGATGTAGAAGATTTGTGGCTAATCATATTGCTGATTGTGACACAGTAATTGGTTTTTGGAGTGGAGGAAGTATTAGTTGTTGGGCACATGTGTGGACCATATGGGAGAAAGCCCTCACCAATAAAGATTAATGCCATAAGCAGGATGCGGGAGACATGTTCGAATGTATCTGAGGTGATGGGTGCATGTGTCTTTTACTTGATATGGATTCCGCATTTTGCTCATGTGGCTGAAAGTTTATATCAGCTCTTGAGAAAAGGACAGAAGTTATGGTGGGGTCAATAGCATACCAAGGCAGTTCAGAAGTTAAAGAGCTTATTGATTTCAGCCCCAACATTAAAGAGAGCAAAATATGAGAATGGGCAGCCTATTATTCTCACTGTGGATACAAGCCCAATTGGCATTGGTTGGGCAGTGGGTCAAGATGATGCTGATGGGAATATGTATGCCATTCGGTTTGGAGCAAAGATCCTCAATGAATGGCAACATCGGTATTCTCAAGTCAAAAGAGAGCTTTGGGGTGTAGTGACAGCCCTTAAGTGTGATAGGGAGTATTTTATGGGAGCTCATGTAGTGGTAGAGAGTGATTGTCTACCTCTATTGGGCATAATAGTAAATTGCCCAACTCTTGATATTACCATATTACGGTCGATTGCATATATAAAGTCACTTAACCCTAATTTTCAACATATTGCAGGTAGAAGATGAAGAGGAGTATATATTATCGGTGGACCATATGTGGAGCTGATAAAGGCACATGTGTGGACCATATGCTTTCACGAGCAAGGTTTGAAGATGAAGAGGAGCTAATGGAAGATGAAGAGGACGATGTGATAGGTGTTGAAAATGACTTTATGACAGCAGGCTATGAGTATGCAGCTGTTGTTACTGCAAATACAGATCTAAGAATAGCAAGTACAAATGTCATTGATACAAGTACATATATCATAACAACAAATATAGCAGGTACAACTGTTGTAACAGGGATTTCAATAGTAAGAAAATAGCTTATAGTCATGGAGAAGAGATGGTAGTAGAGAGAAAGCATCATCAGTGTTATGCTTCAATGAGAACACAATTTTTGGAAGAGTTGTATGAGGATGATTGACTGAAAATAGGCCAATATCTCTGCTTTATGACAAAAAAGGCTGAGTGGTTTGAAGTTGAATTCAAAAGAATTAAAAGAAAAGATTATGGGTTTTTCTTGAAAGATGGATATTTATGGAAGCATGCAAAGAAAAAGAGAGGAGATCTAGTACATGTATTTGGAGATAGGACTTCTCAACAATAGGTGATGCAAGAGTTTCATGAAAGTTTATGGGCTAGGAACATAGAAAAGTTTGGGGCATGTTTCCAATATCAAAGAGAAGTTTTGGTGGCAAAACATGTATAAATATGTGGAGAATTATATGGAATTATGCAGTGACTGTCATATGTATTCCATGGTAAACTATTGAGATGGGTTGCAACCGATCTATCCATTGTCTATGCATTACAAATGGGTAGTTGATTTGATTACCATGCTACAAGTTTATGGAATAGGAGATATTTTGTGTTTGCACGAGAAGACTTGACAAATCAAGTGGAAGGACGTGGTCTTAGTACAAAGACTACTCAAGCAGTTTGCAAGTTCTTATTGGAAGAAGTCTTTTGCAAGTATGGTTGTGTTAGTAAAGTGGTTGTAGATAGAGGAGAATTGGATGTGGATGAGGCTCGTGACTTCTTTTCATGATTGGGTATCAAGCTAGCTTTAACATCAGCCTACAATCCTGAAGCAAATGGCAAAAGTGAAAGAGGTCATCAGCCTATCATTAAGGCATTAGCAAAGTCATGCAAGGGCAATATGAAAGAGTGGCCGAGAATGTTACCCTTTTCTTTGTGGGCTAATAGAAGCACTCATAGTGCAGTTATAACGTATATTCCTACTGAATTAATGTATGGACAACAACCAATCATGCCTATTGAGGAGACTATTTCTACTTGGAGTGTTCTACCATGGGAAGAGGGTTTGAATAGAGAAGAGTTGTTGGTACTACGCATTAGAAAGTTAGAAAGAATGCATGAAGACATTGAGACAACCATGAAAAGTTGAAAACTACAAGGATCAAGAACAAGAAGAGGTTTGACAAGCAGCACAAACTTCGACCACGAGCTATAGAGGAAGGAGAATAGGTGCTAGTTTATGATAGCAGCTTGGAAAATCAGCATAGTGCCCGTCGGAAGATGGCAAAGCAGTGGTTTGGTCCATATATAGTAAGGTCTGTTTTTGACAATGCTACCTATGCATTAAATGAGATGGATGGGATAGCTCTAAGGATTCCAGGCTAGAAAATGTATCAAGCTCTTTAAACATAGGGAGTCCTCAGCATATGAGTTGAAGGAGTTGGATACTGAGCATGAACATGAGAATATGGAAGAAGAAGAGGTAGAAATAAAAAGACATTGGCATGGTAGATGATACTTCTTCTGACACTATAGATCCATAGGCCTTGGCACATGCCGAAGGATGTGCAGGTTAAAAGGGGGCGGATGTCGTATCGCTACACGAACACAATGTGAAAAACTCTAAAGTGCATCATCATTCGGCTTTCTTATTGATCTAGAGATTCAATGCTATATTAGTCATTAGTGTCAATGTCCGTAGTGTGGATGGTTCAAAAATAATAGATTTTTGGACAAGTTTAGCCTACTTTTGATATTTTGGATATTATTTCTTATAAATATCCAAAAGTTGTAGACAACTTCTAGAATAGGATGACATGTAAAAAAAAGCAAGTGCCTTTTAGCCATTTTTGGGGGATTTTATGCAAAAAGAAGGATTAGCGAAATCACGCGATGCACAATTGCAGTTTACAAGCAGCAAACAGAACTCCGAACTGGGAGAAGAAGAAGGAGTGATCTAGGACAATTTTGATCAAGTGTCTTTATATTTTACTCCCCTTTCGAAGCCAATGAAGGCATCACATTAGCGGTCTAGGCAGCAAAGAAGAAGCTACTGTTTGATGCATGTTTTTGGTCTACAAGGGATTTACTCAAGATACAAAAATAAATTGACAGGCTTCACCTCTATGAGTATTTTTCTACATCTTCTATTTCTTCGAACCCCTTCTCTTTCATCAATTTCTCTCCCTGAATCTCCCTTCACCCTATTGTCTCTTACCCCCATGGTAGACTTTCGACCCCAAATGCTCTGACAACGAGATATTTGTCTTG
The DNA here is from genome assembly GCF_053477565.2 of Lygodium microphyllum. Classification (NCBI taxonomy): domain Eukaryota; kingdom Viridiplantae; phylum Streptophyta; class Polypodiopsida; order Schizaeales; family Lygodiaceae; genus Lygodium; species Lygodium microphyllum. Next base: position 139,203,297 of record NC_141135.1, on the reverse strand, counting down.
GTCTTTGAGGCTCACTATAGTAGTCAATAAAATTGCTTCAAGTACCTACTTGGAAAATAAATTAGTTAGTTAGTTTAATTTAGTTTTTTTTAAATTATCTATTGGATATTTTAGTTAGATTGATTGGTTAGTTTTTTTTTAGTTAGTTAGTTAACTTTAGTTTAGTTTAGTTTAGTTAGTTAGTTAATTTTAGTAAGTTTAGTGAGATACTTATTTAGTAAGTTTTAATTATTTTTTCATTTAATTGATTGGATTAGTAAGTTAGTAACTTAGTTAGTTATTTTCTTATGTTGTTTTGATTTTTTATTTGTGGATATAGTATAGTTTAGTTTAGTTAGATAGTTAACTAGGAGTTAACTTTAAATAGTAAGTTAGTTAGTTAAACAGTAAGTTAGTTTAGTTGGTTTAGTTTAGTAAGTTAGTAGATAAATTGATGATTGATTAGTAAGTTAGTAGGTTTTACCTTAGATTAGTTGCTTACCTTACTTTAGTTTGTTGATTAGTAAGTTAGTAGGTTTTACCTTGCAGTAGTTACTTACCTTAGATTACTTTAGTGAGATATAGCAAGTTAGTAGGTTAGTTAGTTACTTTAGATTGTGTGTTATGTTAATTTTTTATTTATGGATATAGTTTAGGGTTAGTTTGTTTCTTTGTTTTAGTTTATATATGTGTTATGGGTTAGTTATGGAAGAGAGAGAGAGAAAGAGAGAGAGAGAGAGAGGTCAGTTTGCTTGGTATGGTTTAATTTATTGGTATTTTGGTTTATTTGGTGCAGTTTGTTTGTGAGGATTGGTTGTCTAGCCAATATTTGCAACTATTATTCAGGTCGGTGATCTCTCTCTCTCTCTCTCTCTCTCTCTCCCCCCCCACTGTCTCTCTCATTCTTCTCTCTCTCTCTCACATACATTAGTAGGTTGGTTAGTTAGAGAGAGAGAGAGTAGGTTAGTTGTTAGTTACATTAGCTGGTCAGTTAGATAGAGAGAGAGAGAGAGAGTAGATCTCTCTCTCCTTGCCCTCTCTTCTTTTTCTTCTTCTTCTTCTCTCTCTCTCTTCCCTTGCTCTCTCTCTCTCTCTCTGACTCTCTCTTTCTTCTTTATTGTGAGTTAGTAATTTTTTGTCTTCTTCTTCTTTTTCTTCTCTCTCTCTCTCTCTCTCTCTCTCTATATATATATATATATATATATATATATATATATATATATATATATATATATATATATATATATATATATATATATATATATATATATATATATATATATATATATATATATATACACTACATTATTATTTGAGCTACAGGTTTAGGAAAGGTAAAGAGAGAGTGTGTGTGTGTGTGTGTAAGTGAGAGAGAGTGTGTGTGAGAGAGAGAGAGAGAGTATTTTCCCATTCATAGGGTGTGTGTGTATCTCTCTCTCTCTCATCTCCTTTCCCTCTTCTCTCTTTGTGTGTCTCTTTCTTAGTTGGTTAGTTAGTTAGTAGGTTGGTTAGTTTAGTTAGTATTATGTTAGTTGGTCAGGTAGTTACAGAGAGAAATCTTCATCTTCTCTCTCTTTTTCTTGCTTCTTTTTGTTCTTCTTTCCATCTCTCTCTCTCTCTCTCCCTCCTTCTCCTTCTCTCTCTATCTCTTTCTCTCTTCTTCTTCTTCTCTTTGTCTCTGTCTCTGTCTCTCATCTCCTTCTCCCTCTTCTCTCACCTCTCCTTCTTCTTTGTCTTCTTCTTCTTCATCCCCCTACTCTCTCTCTCTCTCTCTCTCTCTCTCTCTCTCTCTCTCTCTCTCTCTCAGTTGGTTAGTTAGTTAGTAGGTTACTTCTTCTCGCTTCTTTTTGTTCTTCTTTTTTTCTCTCTCTCCTCTCCTTCTTCCTCCTCTGTCTCTCCTTCTTCTTCTTCTTTGTCATTTTTCTATTCATCCCCCTATTCTCTCTCAACGTCTCTCTTTCTTGGTTTAGTTAGTTTAGTTGGTAGGTTACTTTAGTTTAGAGTTAGTTGGTTAGTTTAGTTATTTACTTTATTATTGTCTATTAATAGTTGGTTATTTAGTTTGGTGGAGAGAGAGAGAGAGAGAGAGAGAGAAAGTAGGTTGGTTGTGTTGGTTACGTTGGTTAGTTAGTGCATTGGTTGGTTGGTTAGGTGTAGAGAGAGGGAGAGGGAGAAGCAAAGAGAGAGGGTTAGTTGAACTTTGGCAATAATAGACATGGGAGTTTTTGCTGTTTCTAAATTTCGATAATACTTTATATATCCCTCAAGGCTAATGTGTGCTTTTTACCCCGTATGGAGGCTTCTGCAGAGCAAACAAGAATATGTCTGTAGAAGATATTATACAGTGCACTCCTAACGTGCAAATGAATGTACGCAAAATAAAGGAGGTCACAAGAAAGAAGGCAGTTCGTCGTGCACTTAAGCATGTTGCATGGCATGATAATTCCATTGGTTCCTTGAGGTTTATTCGTCACTTGGATGGGATTGAAAAGCAAGTGAAAACACTATTTCGACGTCAAAAAGCTTTGATTTCTATTTCTAAGAATGTTGGTGACCATCTATAGAGGATTGAGAGAATGTTGGAAGAGAAATATGAAGGGCATCTTGCTGATGGAGTAACGACACATGGCGAGTTAAAAGAGATCAGGGGTTATATAGGTGACATTTATGAACATATCTAGAAAAATTGGTGGCCACGTGCTGGATCTTTAAACGATCAAGAAGAGAAGTTGAAAGATCTTCTTAATAGTGCAAGTCATATAGAGGATGGAGTATATGATTTGATTGCTCACAAGAACGAGAGCTTGGTTGCATCGGAGAACATTTCTCTTGATGTGCAACTTACTTCTTTGAAAGTTTATCTTAATAGATTTTCGGCAATGTTAACATAGATGAATTGCCGTGCAGGCTCATCTTCTAGCACTGGAGATCATTGCCTTTGATATGCACTAGAGAATGTTGCTTCTTTGAAGAGTGGTTCGCAATAGGTTTTTGGCAATGTTAACTAGTGCTTCTTTGCCGTGGTTTTCTTGGTATATGTAATCCCTGCAAGACTTCTTAAATGAATTGTTTGATGAAAATCTCCATTTTGAAACACATCGTTTGTGTCTTGCAAATTATAAAACTACTTTTAAACTATTTTAATAGTCCCTCTTTCTCTATGTTTCACTCTCGATTACTAAACAATTTTGCTTATGTACTTTTGTAACTTAGTTTGGATTAGATACATAAAATGATTGAAGCTTTGATATGTTGGGACGTTTTGTATAGTTTGGTTTTGCAATTAGGGTACATATGTCTCTCTCTCTCTCTCAGACTGGGGACACCTTCCTATATAGGACATGTTCTTTTCTCTCAAGATTGTGCAAATGTATATGAATGAAGATCCATTGGCAAGGCCTTTAGGCAATGCGTGGCTAGTACTTGGCGAGTGCCATGTGTGCATGATAGCACTCATGCATAGCGTACATATATTCTTTTGTGCATTTAGGGTTTGTGGTTGCAAATGTGTCTATCGCTTATGTCTTGAAGTTTGGTGTGCGAATAGCTTTGAGATTTATTTGTTGTGCGCCTCTTATGTTCTCTTTAAAGTTTGGTGTAGCCATGGAACAAAGTGAAGCCATAGGAGATATTCCAGAGGTAATGCTTTCGACTCCATTGAATGTAGTGGATTCAATTGAATTAAACAAAATGGCAACGACATCATCTCTTCGACGCTTGCCAGCTTGGAGCCATTCGCATGGGTATGGAAGATAGTTTCTTTAATTGTGATTGCATCAAAGTGCTACTATATATATTTTTGGAGATGATTGTTTATATGTTTCATTGCAGCCAACGTATGGGCTCTAATAGAATGAATGTACGAAAAATGAAAGAGGTGGCAAGGACGCAAGAGATGCATGTTGCTAAATGTACAAGAGCTACAAAGATTCGAAGAAACACGAGGGCTACTTCAGGTGCTTTGGACTTTAAAAAACTTGAGGCCAAGATGAATGAGTTGATGGAAATATAGACGAGTTTATGTGCATGTATTGATCGTGCACTTGCCATGTACTCAATGGAGTTACATGAACAAGCTAAAGGTTTGTATGATGTTGTGTGTGAGACAAAGCACACACAAGTTATTCTCCAACAAGTGTCGACTGATCTGGGTGGTGAAGTAAGGGCACTTTCAGCAATTATTTCTGAGACAAGTAGATTAATGAATCTATTGGTGAATGATATGTGTGCTTTGGTTTGGGGGCTTGGAGATGACCACGAACCTGTGATCTACTAGAGGGGTTGTCGGTTGCCGTTCTTGCAGTTTCAAATGAATATTAGTAGGTTTAATGCTTTGCTGCAACAATTGAGCCGTTAGACAAACAGTCGCATCTAAGGAGAAAGAATTGCTTAGGCTGGAACTTATAGGTTCGGATTGTCTTACGTATTTTAAAGTGCGTGGGCTAGCACTTTTTATGATAATATGTGCTTCCTTTTTGTAAAGCCTACATGGAATGTGCTAAGTTGTGTAACATTTTTTATATAACAAAGCGTATTTGAGTAAAATGTATTGAGTGTGTATAATGTGATGTCTCTTTCTTGAGATTTACATGGAGTAGTTTTGATAGTCCAATGATGGTTAATATATATGCATTCAATATATTGCGTACATCGAATGTACGCAATACATTTAGTTTTGAAATCAAACCATGCCTTTGATAAAGTGTGTTGATAACCGTTTCTGTCGTTGCATGTTTGCTTTCTTTTGTTAGTTAATTGAAATGGATTCATTATGCATGTGTTTATTACCAAGGTTACTTCTATCTTAGCAACCAAGCTCTCTTTCTCTCTCTCTCTCTCTCTCTCTCTCTCTCTCTCTCTCTCTCTCTCTCTCTCTCATGGGCAATGTCTTGATATTTAATCTTAATATTTAAATATTTAAATATTAAATGTGTTTATACGTTGATAACAAGTTTTGTGGCCATCCGATCAATATGGGGTGTTTGCATTGAGCAACTGGCAGAGACTATGTGTTGTGTGTTCATAGGGACATGCTTACATCCACAAGGTATGAGCGACGATAGGTTGCTAGGCTCAGGGCTCGGAAAGGGATTTTAGATTGTGGTAGACCCATTCATAGGGATATTGAAAACCTAACGTTTCATCAGGAGATTCTAAGTGGTCATCATGAACTAGGCCAACCACAGTTTGGTATGATGTGTGGCTAATGTTTTGCCATCAATGGATAGAACCATTAGGGGATTTCAAACCCCACAATAGTTTGGTGTGGATTTGACGAATGCTTTGCCATCAGTGGGTGGTTGCAGTGGTCTTAATCATGTGATTATCGAGTCACATGTTAATAATGTTTCAATGTCTAAGTGCCAGAATGGGGGAAATCTCAATGGAGTGATTTGTGAGAGTGTGTCTCGCCGTGTTGAATTTGTAAATGGGGATAACAAGCCAGTTGAACAGCATGTTGGTTTAGATTTTGGGAATCACCACAATGTGGAAAATTCCGTGGTTAATGAGTCACGTGTTCATAATATTGCTATTTTTTATCCTTAGAGTGGTGGATTGTGCTCCATTTTACATGCTTTGCCTGCAACGGATGTTCACCTAGCAACATCAATACTGCTATTTGAATAGCTGAATGTGCATTCCATGGGAAGTCTTTGTGTAATGTGTGAAAGGTGTTCAGCTAAGTTGTGGAGATGCGAAACTCGAGTGCAAGGGTCTATTTTGTTTGGAAGGCACTATTGATGAAATTGAAAAGTAATGTTGCCACCATTGCAACGTCCACCACAGCCATTGCATGATTTGTTGCATGGTATGCACCCTCAGAGTAGGATATTTAAAAATAACATACAAGCATACAACAGTGCTCTTGCATTTGTATCACTCGGAGCTAATGTTGACAAGCTACATGTTATCAGGAATGGTTATACCTTTAGAGTGCATGGCTCTGTTTATCACCATATAGGTACTTTGCTTCCTGATGTGCAGCGTCAAGAAAGGCCAAGATTTGCACAACTCTATGTTTATGATACCGATCATGAGTTGCTTAATAGGCTGGGGGTTATGCATGATTTATTACCAAATTTGCTAGGGGAGCTTCAATGTACGATGCATCGACACAACATATATGCACATGCTTTTAGGTCAGTGGGTTTGCAATTGCAAAATAATCCCATGCAAGAACTAAGAATGAGTATTTTTCGTGTTCAAAGAGCTAGTAAACAATACTCTGCTCTTGTAACAACTGAGGTTGCAGCTATCATGCTAGGGCAGGGTGACGAGGATACTCTTGATCGTCGAGATATTCATGTTTACACTCGGGGTGGTCGATGTGTTGCTATTTCAAACTTTCATAGAGTATATATGCCAATGCTATATGTCCTCCTTTTTCCTATGGGAGATGATGGTTGGCATGTAAAGATTTCATACAGTAATGTTAATGTTCCTATTAACATATATGAATTGTCCAATAAAAATTGTGTTACCCAAATGCAATTTTATGCATTCCATCTTCAAGTGTGCGAAGATACTAAGGTGTGCATATTGCGTGGTGCTCGACTATTGCAAAAATTTATTGTTGATGCTTACTGTAGTATAGAGTAGTGCAGGTTAACTTGGTGTCGCTAGAATCAATCAATGTTGCAATCGCAGGCCTACAAAGGCCTAGCAGACATGGTGGGGACAAATGATAATGGGCCAATGCGCAGATTGTTAGTGCCTCTATTGGCAAGAGGATAGTTTTACCGTCGTCATTCACGGGTGGGCCAAGGCACATGTATCAATTATATCAAGATGCCATGGCTATAGTGCGATGCAAGGGAAAACCTGACCTTTTTATAATAATGACATGCAATCCAAAGTGATTGGAGATAACTAATTCTTTATTGCCTAGGCAAAGTGCTTATGACCGTTCGGATTTGACTGCTCGCGTGTTTCATAAAAAGCATGTTGATTTAATGTACACGTTGTTGTGAAAGGATCTCTTTGGAAAGGTTGCAGGCTATGTTACTGTGATTGAATTCCAAAAGAGGGGGCTACCACATTCTCATACTTTGCTAATTTTAGAGCCATCTTTCAAACCTTCTGAAGCATGTCACTATGATAGAGTGGTTTGTGCTGAGTTGTCCGATAGAGTTAAGTTTCCAGCCTTATTTGAGACAATTTCAAAGTGCAACATTCATGGCCCTTGCGGAGGATTAAACCCCAAGAGTCCATGTATGGACAAGGGTAGATGTACTAAAGATTACCCACAAAAATTAGTGGACATGACAACGGTTGATAGTTTTGGCTATCCCATTTATCGAAGACGAGATGATGGAAACTCTTTGATCATAAATGGTAATGTTATTGATAATCAATGGATTGTTCCATATAATCCATTCTTGAGTAAGAAATACAATGCACACATAAATGTGGAGGTGTGCTCAACAATTGCGATTGTTAAGTATTTGTATAAGTATGTGTACAAGCGGCATGACCGTGCAACAATCAAAATTTCTGTTGGGGTTAATTCAGTTTGGAATGGTGGCGATGTTCACGAAGTGGACGAGATACAAAGTTATTTGGATTCACGATATGTTTTTGCCTCTAAGGCATGTTGGCGGATCTATGATGATTCATTGCATGATGAAAATCTTGATATACAACGTTTGCATGTACACTTACCTGGTGAGAACTATGTGGTGTTTAGAGATATAGATAGTACACCAGATGATGTGCAGAATGAAGACCTCCAAAAAACTACTCTTATTGAATGGTTTATGTGTAACCGCATTCATCCAGAGGCTAGGACTATTCGTTATCAGGACTTTTTAGTGTATTGGGTGTGAAATGCATGACATAAGATGTGGACTAGGAGGAAGCATGGGAATACATGTGGTCGAATGTATTTTGTGGCACCTACCTGTGGTGAGCTCTACTATTTACGGATGCTTTTAACAAAGTGTCGGGGATGTACTTCTTTTGAAGATTTGTGTACTGTTGATAATGTGATCTATGATACTTTTAGGGATGCTTGCATTGCAAGGGGCATGTTGGAGAGTGATGATGAATATGTTGTGTGCTCAGAAGAAGCTACCTTTGTGCAAACTGGTGCTCAATTCCATACTTTGTTTGTTGCAATTTTGGTCTTTTCTGAGCCAGCTTGGTATGGCCATCAATGGGAAAGATTTTTTGTGTCAATGGTAAAGGATATCATGTATAGATTGCAACTACAGCATGTGCACGCCTCTCTTGGTGTTTTGCAGCATGAGGCGTCTAACATGGCTTTGTTACTCCTGCAAGACCTTTTGCATCATGTACGACGAAGACTCTCTGATTTTGATTGATGACAGGAGGCATATTTCACGATGGATTCCGTGCCACGGTGGATTCCGTGAGGTTTTACGGTGGATTCCGTAAACTTTGATGACCGGGGCTCATACACAAAGTGGATTCTTTGTGCGAAAAGTTGATGGGGACGCATGTCCTTTTCAAGCATTTCATTAATTTAGTATGTACATGGGTGATTCCATAGCGGGTGATTCCGCAAAATGCATATTAAATTAATAAACGTTTATGAGTTTAGAGTGCGCACTCGTAATAAATTAAAGTTAGGATTGATTTCTAACCAGTTGATTTATTTATGTAGCTGAAGACTGCTAGGTATTCACTTTTGTCGGTTTAATTGTATTATTTTACTAACGATTGTGAATGCTTCAGTTGATGTGTAGAGATAGCAGCAGTGGCGGAGGAAAGCATTGGAGGATAGCAAGTATTCGATTTGTTACTTATATTTTGATAGGCGCATACCTTAGGCATGGTGCCTATATTTTGTCACACATATTTATTGAGGCGTTGGATATTTATTATTATTTCGTATGCGCATGGGCGCACGACTATGTTATTTGTACTTGGATATTGTATTGGGCATGCCAGACTCTTTGGGCACCACCCGTTAGCTTTATTCCTATTTTGTGCTAAAGCAAACTCAAAAGCTAAAAGCTTGCTATTTTGTAATTTGGGCTATTATTTGAGCTTAAAGATGATTAATACATAAAATACATGCTTTGTGGAGCGCTCACACAAGGCATGGGGGGAGATTGTACCCAATTGGTCTCTTGTTCATGTCGTGCATGCTTTTTACCTTGAGTTTTGTGCAAAAAGTAGAGTTCTTTTATTTTTGGGGACCTTCCGGCATTCACTATGCAAGCGTACAACATCCGAGCTATTGTTTTGTATTGTAAGTATGAAAGAGAGAGAGAGAGAGAGAAAACTATTTACAAGTAAAAAATGAACTATTTGTTTTGACACATGTCATAATCCAATGTAAAACAAGCTCTATCAAACCTAGAGTACTCACACAAATACTTTTGTATTGCAAACGAGAGAGAGAGAGAGAGAGAGAGAGAGAGAGAGAGAGAGAGAGAGAGAGAGAGAGAGAGAATTGTTCGTTAGAACATATGTCACAATCCAATAATGTAATACAAGTTCTATTGATTTAGAGTGCTAGAACAAATGTTTCTATATTGCAAACATGAGAGAGTGAGAAAACTATTTGTTGAAACGCCTTTCATAATATAATATAATACAGATTCTATCAATCTGGAGTACTAGCACAAATTATTTTTGGGTTGCAAAAGAGAGAGAGAGGGAGGGAGAGAGGGGTGATGGTGAGATAGCTGGCATAATTTGAGAGAGAGAGAGAGAGAGAAAGAATGTGTGTTGTGTAAGAGGAGAGAAAGAGCGAGACAAAGCGAATGAACTACTTACATGTAGAGAGAGAGAGAGAGAGAGTGTGTGTGTGTGTGTGTGTGAGTGAGTGAGTGAGAGTGAGAGAGAGAGTCTGTGTGTGTATATGTGAGTGAAGGTGGCAAAGGTAGTGATGGTGGTGGTGGTAGTAGAGCTAGTGACGGCAGAGATGGTAGTGACGGTGGAGTGGCGATGGCGGTGACAGTGGTGGAAATGGAAGTGGAGAGTGAGAGAGAGTGTGTGAGTGAAGGTGGTGGCGAAGGTAGTGATGGTGGTGGTGGTGGTAGAGCTAGCAACGGCAGCAATTGTGGTGACGTTGGAGTGGTGGCGGCAGCGGTAGCAGCGGCAGCGACAGTGGTGGAAATGGAAGTGGAGGTGGATACATCTAAGGCTGGAATAAGTGAACTATGTGGAATAAGAATAGAGAAAACTCCCTTCTTGCCCTTCCCCCAATTTACCTGATGCAAACCCTTGACCCTTGTAATACTAAGAGGATTGTGAAAAGCGGATGGATGACCCTTGCAAAATTAAGAGGGGGAGAGAGAGAAGTTTCTAATTTAGAGAGAGTGTGTGAGAGAGAGAGGTTGCTATTTGAGAGAGAGAGAGAGAGTGTGTGTGTGTGCAGGAGAGGGAGAAAGTGAAAAGTTGCTAATTGAGAGAGAGAGAGAGAGAGAGAGAGAGAGAGAGAGAGAGAGAGAGTGTGTGTGTGTGTGTGTGTGTGTGTAAGAGGGGGAGAAAGAGAGGAGTTGCTTATTTGGTCTAGTGCTCTTTGATCTAATATTCATTAGTTGCTTTATTTAGTTACTATATTTGAGAGAGAGGGGGGAAGGAGAGAGAGAGAGAGGATGAAAGGAAAGAGGAATAGAGAGAGTGGGTGTATATGTATTTGTGAGTGACACAAGGAGAGAGAGAGAGAGCAAGCAAGAGAGAAGGTGAGTGTAAGAGAGGGAGAAGGGAGAAGTTGCCAATAGAGAGAGAGAGAGAGAGAGAGAGAGAGAGAGAGAGAGAGAGAGAGAGAGAGAGAGAGAGAGAGATATGGGGAGGAGAGAAAATAGAGAGAGAATAATTGGTGGAAGATGGGGGATAGAGAGAGAGAGAGAGAGAGAGAGAGAGAGAGAGAGAGAGAGAGAGAGAGAGAGAGAGACCTTAATTAACATGGGGGGAGAAACATGGGAGGGGACGGTAGTGGTGGAGGTAGTAATAACAGTGGCAGTGAAGGCGGTGGTAGAGGTGGTGGTGGTGATAGTGGTAGCAGTAGTGGTGGTGGTGGTGGTGGTGGTGGCAGTAGGGGCGGTAGTGGTGCTTGATATGTGCACAAGAGAATAGGAGGAATAAGTGGAATATGTGGAACAAGAAATGGATGTTGCCCAGAAAAGCTCACTCGAAAAGCTCCCTTCTTGCCCTTCCCCTCTTACTCTCAACGTCCCACTCTACTTCCCACCCTCCAAGCTATGGAAGCTAAAGGGGAAGAAGAGAGGAAGAGTTTCACTCTCCAAGTCCCTCATGCAAGCTCTCATTCTGACTCTTACTCTCCATCACTCTCAACCAATGGTGCACAAGAGGATAGATAAAAGCAAGAAGACTAGCTAGTCTCAAATATTGCACACACAAGAATGAGCTCTCTATTCAAATTTTCACCCTTATGCATAGGGTTTGACTTTAGGGTTTCCTGCTCAAATTAGGCACCATCTACCCTTTGCCAATCGATCCTTTCCTTTTTACATGCACTTGACATTTTGTGGACACAATCTAGAGAAAAATGAATATAGATTGACAAGCAACCTTCTCATCCATTGCAAATTTTCTAATTGTAATTCTAGGTGATATTGGAATTGGCATGGGACTAAGCTCATCTCTTAGTAAATCTTTGCAAAATTTTTATGTTTTTGCATTTGCAAGTAATGGACAAGTTTAAATTACAATTGCTTCTTGTGGATGAGCAGTGTATAGATTAATACAATGAACTGTGGAAAATAATGACTTCTCAAAAATAAGTTCCGACACCATGACTTTGCATCCTTCATTGCTTTGCTACTTCTTGAGGTTAATATGCATGCACACATGTGTTTATGGCATACTTGACAACTCCTTCTATATCCAACCCACTTTAATAATTGTGATTGTTTATATATTGTTAATGAAGTTTGAGCCCACCTTATATTTAGCTAAATGGTCAAACCTTTAAAAAACAACCATTTCCAAATTTGTGTATAAGAATGTACATGAAGAAAAGGCTCAAGAGATTTGACTTGATCAGTCCAAAGTCTCACAAGTGTAATTGAGTAAATAAAAAATATACAAAGGACTCACGAGTGTCCATGTACACGATTTGTGCAAAGGTACATAGTCTCTCCCCCACCCCCCCCCCTCTCTCTCTAAAAAAGAAACATGTGCATATAACCTACATTTTCTTGCACAGATGTAGAAGTTGATGTGCACCAATACATAATACAAGCATACATGCAAGCATGCAGATGCAATAGCGACCTAGTGAAGACAAGCGGAGCCTTGTGGTTGAAATGTATGAATCTCAACATGTTATGTGGAGATCCATGAGAGCCATAAGCCTTTCCAAGCCATAGTAAGATGGTCTTCACTCCCCTCCCCCTCCCCCACCCCCCTTGACTCTCTCTCTCTCTCTCTCTCTCTCTCTCTCTCTCTCTCTCTCTCTCTCTCTCTCTCTCTCTCTCTCTCTCTCTCTCTCTCTCTCTCTCTCTCTCTCTCTCTCTCTCGATACAATTATCCAACCTAGTAGCTTTGAGAAACTCTCTCTCTTTTGTATCTTGATACAATTATCCAACTAGTAGCTTTGAGAAATGGAGTTGTTGAGAATGCATGGTTCTATTCAAGTCTATTACATGTATACCACTTTACTCCCAGCATCAAGCATGACATGCTTGTATACTTGCAAAGGGCCAAAAAGATACATCAAATGTTACATCAAAGCATACAAAGGCTACTAATATGCACATTTTCCTTTCATAATTGAACAAGTTGAATGTGCCATAAATTCATGCATTCTCCTATGTTATTCATATATTTTGGAAAGTAAAGCCTCTTATTCACTCCCCCTTCCTAGTTTGTAAAATATGTTATATCAAAACAAACACCTACAAACATATCATCACTTACGAACAATTGAAGACCACCTAGCCCTTGAGACTAATATAGAGAGGATTTGAAATAGGCCACACTTACTCACTCCATTGATATCATGCGTGTGAGCAAAATTCATCAATAATAACATCAAAGCTCGGGGTTTGTTTTATTTTTTTTAGGAGAATATGCTAATATGATTTTAATAAGGTGCGGAGCTTCACATTTGACATTCGTTAGGCTTTCGCTTTTCGCAAAAGCCAACATCTTCTCAAGAAAGGAGCATGCATGCATGCGTGCGGGCATGCGCGCACACGCACATCCTTATATGCATGTGCTCTCTCTCTCTCTCTCTCTCTCTCTCTCTCTCTCTCTCTCTCTCTCTCTCTTTGTGTGTGTGTGCCTCTCTTGCAACTTTAAACTAAAGTCTCTCTCAATGGATTGCTTTTTGCTTATTGAAAATTTTCCACATGGTAAGCAAGGTTTTGATTAATAAAATACTAAAGGAGAATCTTGTGGGATTAATACAATACTTAGAGAGAATCTTATGGGATTAATACAATGCTTAGAGAGAATCTTATGGTAGAATCTTGTGGGATTAATACAATACTTAGAGAAGATCTTATGTGATCGATATGTTGAAGTACTCAAGGAGAATCTTATGTGATCAACATGTTGAAATAAAACTACTTCCATTTGCCAATCACAAATTTGTTACTTGAGAACTCAAAACTATCAAAATGTCATACTTGAAGATCATATTATAGATTTCAATTTCTAGTGCTCCTCCTTGTCATCAAACCTTCCCACTAATAAACATGTGGTTGTGCTTGATGTGAGTAGGGGTAATGGAGTGGAGGAATTTAGTAACACAAAATCAATCAAGATGAGCAATGGCTATCTACAGTGTAATAAGCTTAATATTTACTTTACTATAGAAAAGAACATGTGAAATAGATATGCTAATATATTGAGCAAGCAATAATTCTTTCTAGTGTAATGGCTTTGCTATACATAATGTTCCTTCAACAAATAATTAAGGAAAGTTGTATCTTACAAGGATACTAAATTGTACCATAGGTTTTCCTCACACACTGTGACAAATGCGCATCAACATTAAAGGAACAAAGTATGCCATAATATAAATAATTTGGCATAGAGATTTCAAATATCTCAAAAACTATGGAGCCATTGTGACAGCATGGAATGTGAGGCATGGGGCCCTAGAGGTCCATGATGGCAAGCTAGATTGTGGTAGTCCATGTGTTGGTGTTACAAGTGAGACCCATCCCTTGCTATCTCCACTTGCACACTTCCTCCTCCTTGACATAAAAGTGCATCCACCATATATGCTTATCAACTCTAGTTTTAGCATCCTTGAGAGGACAACTTGACTACCACTTTGCCTTTCTCCTCTTAGTCTACTATGCCCTTATCCTCATGGGCAATACTCTCTTTAGCCCTTGCATTAGTCTTCCCTATGGTGCTCAGCATGTGTGTGCGCCAAAACATGGAGCTTGACTTCATTAGTTGTACCATTGAGTGAGCCACGGTGGTTTGATCTGGGTGGGACACACACACACACACACACACACACACACACACACACACACACACACACACACACACACACACACACACACACACACACACACACACACACACACACACACACACACACACACACACACACACACACACACACACACACACACACACACACACACACACACACACACACACACACACACACACACACACACACACACACACACACACACACACACACACACACACACACACACACACACACACACACACACACACACACACACACACACACACACACACAGAGAGAGAGAGAGAGAGAGAGAGAGAGAGAGAGAGAGAGAGAGAGAGAGAGAGAGAGAGAGAGAGAGAGAGAGAGAGAGAGAGAGAGAGAGAGAGAGAGAGAGAGAGAGAGAGAGAGAGAGAGAGAGAGAGAGAGGCACTTACGGAATGAGGCTCAAGCTTCAAGCTTCATCTTGCCAAGTGGATAACTTTGCTTTGCCACTTTACTAATTGAGGTAGCAAATGTATTTTTAATGTCTTCAAAAATCCTCATAATAACATGTTTTCCTTGTTGACATCTACAAAAGTCTTGGCCCTAGCCTTTTCTTGTACTTCATCTCCCAAACCCTTGGGAATTGATATTTGAGGACCATCAACTTCATATCCATGACAATGCTCAAAAGAAATAACCCTTCAAATGCCGACCTCATGTTTATATTAGCATCTCCTCTGTCTCATTATTTTAAGCCACCCCTCCTCTCTAAAAGACATGCTATATTGATCGTTCTTTTAGCTAGCTGACCACCACCCTACTAGTCATGGTGCCATGTGGAGGGGCCTATCATGTACTTGCATGTTGCGTAGACAACCATCAAGGTGCTTGAAGGTCTCCTACCTGATCAAGTTGCACACCGTCACGACCACCAAGTTGGTTAGAAAAGAGAGCACAATCATTCCACAATTAGAGAGAGGACCTAGGGAGAGCAAGATGTTTTTGTTTCTAAAGCAAAAAGAGAAGAAGCTCTCGTAAAAATATAGAGATTTAGAGTCATCCTTTCAATGCCAATGTAGGTTTGGGTTTAGGCTAGGTAGATGTATGCACTATTTAATAATAATAATAATAATAATGCCTAGATGTGTAGAAGACTTAGATGGTCATTTTTGAAACATTGACGCTCACATGCAATGCAAGGCTTGGGTAAAGCTTGATTGACGTGTAAAGCACAATCCATGAGGTATTTTAAGCACCTTAGGCTTTATAAAGATTGAGCATATGACTCAAGGTCGGTGTTAGACCAACTTGCATATTGAGCATATGACTCAAGGTTGGTGTTAGACCAACTTGCACACAATAAGTCTTAAGAGGATCCTAATGTTTAGTCTAGATCGAGCATCCATTTCAAGGTTGGTGTTAGACGAACTTGCTTGCACACACACAAAAAGAGGACTCGACCAAGGGAGTGGGTTCATGTTAAGGTCACGGAGAGAGAGATGTGGATGGGATTGAAATCGGTAATAGAATATTGACGGAATATATTAACCAATAAGGTTAGAGGGGCAATACTTGGTCTTCCGATTGTACAAAACAAAAAAGCCAGGGAAGGTTGACGTGGCAAGGACCTACAGAAAAAGGTCTCAGGGGCAACAGAACAGAATCTTTCTTTGGTGGCTTCAGCTTGCATCTCTCTCGAATATGATATTCTCTCTTGTCACATAAAAGTGCCCTGCTTCGATTCTGCGCGCCTAGAGAGGTGGGAGAGTGGCAACTGTGTATGAGAGAGACCCCTCTGAGAGAGATAGAGAGAGAGAAGGCGGGGGTGGGCTGGGAGCGTGTCTGTGAGTTTTCTCTGTGCCCACATTGTCTTTTGCAAGCCCACAGAGAGAGTGACTCCTTCTGTCGTCAGTATATGTGCTATACCCAAGTAGCTTTCTCTTGTGTTTCTCTGCTTTTTCTCTCCGTAAGCACCATCTCTATTTTTGCTCGTCTGTGTGTCCAATATACCCTCTTAGCTTTCTATTCTTTCCATAAGCCCCCTCTCTGTTTCTGTTTCTGTTTGAGTCACTCATTTTGCCTTCCACAAAATTACTGTCCGTCCGTCTGTCTGTCTGGATATTCAAATTCACTTATACCCTATCCACTCTTCAGAGTTAGTGGCAGTCCCTCTGTATTTGTATACTCAGCTCAGTCCTCTGTTCTCCCCTGTTCTCCCTGCAGGTCTTGTGTTTGATTGTCTGTACAATCCCAGTCCCCTTTCTCCCCGGTTCTCTGTGCAGGTCTTGCGTTTGTTTGCCTGTACAATCCCAGTCCTCTGATCTTTCTGCCAGCAACTCCCCAATGGCACCTGGGACCCAACCCCCTTCCCTTCCCCCCAAGAAAAGCCGCAAGAAGTCCTCCAAACTTCCCTCTGAAACCACTCCCCTGCTGCCCTCCACCTCCACCGTTATGAAGAAGAATGATGCTGCTGTAGAGATCCATGACGGATACACCGGTGCATCCTTCAGCAGTGCAGTCTTCAGCCTCACCACCTCTGTTATCGGGGCTGGTATCATGGGCCTCCCAGCTGTCGTCATGACCCTGGGCTTAATACCTGGCATCCTCATCATCGGCTTCGTTGGATTGCTGGCCGATGCGGGAGTAGAGATGATGCTCAAATTCTCATTGTCTGGCAAGATCATTTCGTATGGTGGCCTCATGGCAGATTCCTATGGTCGCGCTGGTCGAATCCTTCTCCAATCTTGCGTGCTTCTCAATAACGTGGGTATCCTGATTGTTTACCTCATCATCACAGGTATTATGCTGTTAATGCGGAATTTTATGCTGCCTTTGCATCATCACAAAGTTCGTTCCTTATCGTTGCATTGTCCAGGGTCAATCTCACAGAACTCTGGAAGATTTCATGACAAATGCATGGCAGCATGGTCATATTAGCAAGTGTTAGGAGTGTTGCAAGGCATGGATCACCTATGCATGCTGTCCTTTATCTCATATTGTCCAGGGTTAATCTCACTGTACTCTAGAAGATTTTATAACACATGCATGGCAACATGGTTATATTACTGAGTGTGGCAGGGAAGGTAATGCTTATTTACATCACACATATTACTGGGGAATGATGTCGAAGACCAATGAACTTGATGGATGGTGAAACATTCAATTGATGAGGAAATTTGTCTAGGTTTCTCGTGATTGATGATTGGATAATATGAACAAGCTCCTACCTGTAAAGGGAATCATACTTCTGGGCTTGAAGCATAAATACAAACATTGGAGACTGTCATTCTAAAGGATACAGGTTGGGCAGCTCAAGCTGAATAAACCATTAACAACTGATGTTGTAGTGACTGTCATATATGTAGAGCTCCGATCTTACAAGATTGATGATCAGGATGCATTGAACTGGTATCTTGTCAGCTACTGCTGTATTGGCATCCCAATGTTGTATAAATCATGGTGTGAGTGATTACATGTGTGGATAAAAATTTTGGGAGGGTTTGCAAATAGCCTACAAGAGCAAAGCAATTATATCTAGTTTACTATGAAGGGTTTCACTCAAAATACGATTGTGTTGCCCAATAAGAGTTATTGTTCATTTTTCAGTGAGTTGACACTGTGTTTCGAGTCTAGAGCATTATAAGGGAGAGCCTGTGGTTGTAGATCACACTTTTTGAGACATCATTTGAGGGTGACTTAGTGAAATATGAATTTGTATCAATTGCAAGGAATGCAAGATCATTTTTCTTGTGTATGCAGGTGATGTCTTATCTGGAACAACATCCTCAGGTGTTCATCATTCAGGAGTGTTAGAGGAATGGGCTGGAGGCTCAACTTGGTGGAACTCTAGACTTTCAGTTTTCTTGTTTACAACGTTTTTTGTCCTTATCCCATTGGTCTCCTTCAAGCATGTTGGTAATCTTCTCACATATGAATTTTTGTTTTTCAGTAGTTCAAATGTTATTTTGTAGGGAGGTTCTTTAGATAGTATCTTGACACTATTTTATCTTCCTTACATTTTAGTTTTTCAATAATATGCAACAGCTTCTTCATCCACATATCCCAAGTTGTTTTCAGTTGGCTCCCTTGAGATTAAACATGTTTTAATTTTCAAATAAGTTAGGACAATTGATCCACTATCAATAAATACACCCTTAAACGCCGTACTTGTCTGAGAACAAAAAACTCATAACTAATCATCAGTAAATAAAATCTAGTTGCACTAGATTTTACTCGAAAAGGCCATTTTTTAGTTAAGATTCTTTTGGACTTGCAAGCATGAATTTGTGAGAACTACTGTAAGTGGGGCTTTTACAAGTTTAATGAGGTGGCCTACAAAAAGATCTTGCTATACATTGGAAGATTCACGATGCTTGTCAGTGAGTCTCCTGGATAAATATGGTGGACATCCAACTAAAGAGCCAGCTTATGAAAAATAGAGCATTTCTTTAAGCCTGAACAAATTGCATTATACACATATGCATGCATACACAGGTCTTAAAACTAAAAGTAGGTGCTCATCATGCCTGGAATCCATAGCCAGGGCCCTAAAGGCCAAACTCCTTTGTTATTTGTAACAAAAGGTTAATTCTGGAGCCAAAAATGCTCATATCATCTACAAAGGGGGATGTTGAAACCCAAGAATGCTCATAACATCTACAAAAGTGGATGTTGATACCTGAGATTGCTCATAATATTGACAAAATACAGAATGCACAAAGCTCATGGAGGTTCTCACTGAGGTCAACCACATCAGTATGGCACAAATCTTCCAAGTTCCATGCTAATGATTCCCATAGAGACTTGCATGCCTGACGACTATTGCAGACCTAATATTATAATTTTAAAGTGGCAAAATGCCTCCATCATGAGACATGGTTATGCTGAATATTTTCCCCAACATTTGACAAGTCTCCGTATGATGGAGAGAAGCAGTCACCCCAAGCCCATTGCATAGATTGAAAACCAAGCAATCTCTAAGGACAAGTAAAGGGCTTGAATGGAAAGCAATTAGCTAGACCTAACTATGACTAAAATACAATTAGCTCAAGTTTAGGGTTCATAGATGGGAAAAGGTCTCAGATTTGAATAAACAGGGTTGCTTTAGGCACGAAGTAATTAAATATGAAAAAGTTGAAAATCAGAAAGTTAAACTCAAGCATCGATGTTGGATTTCAAATGCTCATGAAGTAGAAGCAAAGATTTCAAAGGTAAAAATCTAGGAATGCAAAGCTGAGGCTGGATCATTTGTTTAGATGACATAGGTGTTAAGCCACCTAGAAATTGACAACAATTTATCCTATTTTTTTGGCATTTTACAGTCCTAAAAAGCATTATCTCATTAATTTTTCTGTCCTTGGCTCTGTTCCATCGCTAGCCCCACCAGTCGGCACTTTCAGAATCTACTGTGTTTTCATTATTCCAGCTTGCTGCCCATCTTCTCTAGCAGTCTTTTGTTGCTGTCACACACATCTAGACTTCTGCATTTTTCCTCAAGGTGCTGTCTGTTAGCCATGTACATATCGTGGCTGTATGGGCACTGTATTTGTCTTCTTTGCATTTCTGTGAGAGCGGCATACTTCAGCCTGGCTGACCTTTATTTTTGGCATCATTTATGGTTGGCTGACCTGATTTCTTTATTGTTCCATTTCTGTCTATTGTAGGCCACCTCTCCTCCATCTCATCATCATTCATACATGCATACTGCATCCTGCTGGAGAGAGGGAGTTTGGGAGCACTTTGCTGGTTGCCCACAACCCATGCCTTTGTACACACTCTTGTGCTTTAGTATATGGATTCTATTTCCTGAGCTCATTATTTCTGAGTTAATGTGTTCTTGTTCTTTTATTCAATTCTTTGTGTTTATGGCAGCTTCATTACTTTGCTTTTGTTGCTCCACATTCTTGTGACATGGTATCAGAGGCTGTTTGCCTTTGTTGACTTCTGTTTCAGGTCTGATCCACTTTTCTTAGCCGCTGAAAACTTTGTGTTTTGCCGATGTTGTCATTTGGCTGGCTTGTGTGCATCATTTGAAAGCTGGGCTGCAGTTTTCAGTTTATTGGCTGTCTAACCTATACTTTTATTGTTGTACCCTGTGTTTTGATAGCTGCACCTGCATTTAGAATATCTCAGCATCCTTTTCACTTAGTTGCTGATGTCTTCTTTTGTTTTGCAGTTGTTTTCACCTTTTTTTGGCAGGCGTCAACATTTACCTGACTATGTTTCCTCTTTTCTGCGTTTTCTTTCAGCTTGATGTACACACCTAAGGCGAGGCTCACATTGTGTTGGTTCTTGTGCCTCTATTCACTACACTCACTTCACATTCAGTTCCTTTCTCTTAGTCTTTAGTTTGAATTGGTCGTGCCCAAGGTTAAAGTCCTTGACTATCTAACTTGGAGTGTGGTGAGCAAAGGGTGGTTTGTGTAGAAGCGTCTCTGGTACATACTTTTAAGGCCTACCTTACATCTCTAATAACCCTCTCCTCTTACATTTGATTGGGACAAAAATAATTTTAAGGATGTAGTTCTAGATTGGGACAACAATGATGCCAAAGCATGCGTCGTGCTTCTTTGATGGATCTCAAAGGAAATCTTGCTAGTGGTTACCTCTTGTAATATCTCTCTCAAGGCATGGGAGAAGCTCCAACTTATGTATGAGGCTCCGAGCTGTTATCTTCTATGACCAGCTATGTAGGATGATTGGTTAAGGCAGTTGATACAATTCAGCCATTCATTATCCGAGTGACACATATCCCGGATCAGCTTCGCAACTTGCATCAGCTCTGCTTGAAGCTCATTTGATAGGGATTGCTCTCTATAAATTGCCTTTGGTGTTTGATGGTGTTACAATTGCCTCATGAGCTCATACATTGAAAACGAGCGCAGATGTTGAATTTTCTTGTTAGTTTCCAACACATGACATTGATGCTACTTGAGCATGAAGCTTTCTTATGATTATAGGGCAGGTTGGCATTTTGTTCAGCTCTCATTCAAGTGCTTTAGGTGCTTCAAAGAGTGGTGGTATGCAAAAGGAGAAGAAGGGTCAATGCTACTTTTGTGGCAAGAAGGGGCACTTCTGCAAGGCCTACAAGAAGCTAGTAGCATTGTGAAAACAAAAAGAGAATTAGAAGAAGACAAGTAATGACTCATTTGACTTGTCATTATCTTGGATGATTTCAAAAGATTCTAGCTAGTTGCGACGACCCCAAGGAATCGTTCTTCTAGCCCTGGTGGTTTTGTAGGACTCTCCAATGCCAAAGAGGGAGTGTAAATTTTGGTAGGGTATGCTAGCCTCATCTTTATGTAAATATGGTGGAGCCTAAGCATGGCTTTTTATAGATATTGATGAAGTTTAGTAGATTCAAATCTTGGACATGGGTTGCCTTGTAAGTTCATGATGAGAGGTGAGACAAAGAGCCGTCTTTACTTCTAGTCTATTTCCATATGAGGGGGCACTTTGGCGATTTGACCGAAGGTGAGGAACTTTGGGGGACCATATTTGAAAATGTATTGTTAGATATGCTCAATGGTCCACCCTCAAAAGAGGGCACCAATGACCCAAGTTGCTTAAACTTGTAAGGTCCCCATTATGAGGAGAAGCCATGTGTGAGCCTAGACAAGGTGCCACTGAGGGTGGGTGGGTTCTAGGAGGAATAGGAGTAGGTGCAAGTGAGGGAGGACCCCCTCGCGGTTGCCAAGTGAAAGTAATGTGAGTAGGTGCAATTTAGGTCTGTTGTGGAGTGGATCTAGGTGGAAGATGGTGGGTCTTGTTTTGACACTTCTCGCCTACACGACCCAAGCATGGTAGTGTGTGCAAACCCTATTTTTTTAAGGGAGTCGTTGCCATATAGGTCTAGATTCTTTGTTTTTATTTGAAGAAGGGGTGTCACCCTTCTTAAGACTTGCCTTCCCTTCTTGAGAGTCTTTGTCACTTTTGGATTCTCTCTTCAAGAAGAGGATACTAGAGCCCCCTTCGAAGTGGACAAATATGGAGGAGGCCTTTTTATGGATTTGGTCATGCGGCCTTGTGTAATGGCAAAGTTGGCACTTGAACTCGGAAAAGGGTTGCAATTGGGGCAACAAAATACTTGCTGCATGAAGTGGAAGTATTTAGAGGGCAGGTAACATGTGGAATTAAAATGGAAATAAACTTGGAATGGTAACATAAGATTGTCATGCTATCGTACTTAACATTAAAAAAAGTGAATCTAATGTGGAGGATGCTAGTGTTGAATTTAACTCTAAGCTATTGAAAGCAAAAGCAATATAAGCTAAACTATGATGAGAAGTGAGAGGGATGGGTGGGAATCATGGCTGATTGGTACTGATAATATGCTCAAATGAAGTAGAAGGCAATGTAGCCAGTATACTTGAAGATGTATGTTTGCCTCTAAAGCCTCCTTTATGGACATTGTCAAATTGATCTAAGTCATGTTCTCCGTGGTAACTTTTTCCCTCCCTTCCTGCAGTGGCTGTTGGGGTGCAACTAGCTGTTTTTGACTGTTTTTTGACCATTTTATGACTTTCTTTTTACTGTTTTTCATGTTGACCTAGCCATTGTTATTTTGGCATTAAGCATGCGTTCTATCATCATGTCCAAAATAATGACATTTCAATTAAAAAAAAAGAAAATGTATTTTTGTCGTACCATATCTTATAAAATGTTAAGGTACCATTTAGTACCGTACAATATTGTATCGTACCTTTTGTACTCGACAACTGTGGTAGCAGCTGGTAATCATGGGTAGAGTGGATGGTAAAAGGGATGCAGTTCAGGGTTTTGGTTATGGGAAATTGAAGCACACTCGTGCATTTGAGTTTTGGGGCTGTCAATGACCTTAACGAAAGGTTTTACATCAATGCACCTTTTTTAGCTTACCATCCCTGCATGTGGATATCCACAAATTTCAGGACTGAGGATCCATGATGCCCTATTTAGAATTTTCTATCCTTGAAGAAAACCGTGAAATAAATTCACAATCAAATGTTTCATGTTCTGAAGCCAATAATTGACCCTTGCAATTTCAGTCAAAAGTGGAGGGCTTTCCCAAACCTCTAGAGCTTGTGTTAAGCTTAACCGCATTTCATTCTCTGTTATCATGTATCTCTGAACTGTGATGATAGACCTCATCCATTTGAACGTTTACAAGAGTTTTTGGAAGTGGGAAGAGCTAGGATTTTGAAGATGCTAGACTGTGGCTGTTAATTGTTCATTAGTTATCACTAAATAAAGCATGTCATATTACTTCTTTGAGTCTAAACAACAAAGACTTGAAAGTATGGCTTCAGAGAAATGAAACACTGTTGGAGGATTAGGAGTAAAGTGTTCTCGCTTTTCATCCCTCACTAGTGTGCGCCTTCATTTCCGAGATTTCCTCACAAGACTTCTAAAGTGAGAAGGTTGAAGATATAAATTCATTTTAGCAGCTTTAACTTACTTTTTCTCCTGATAAGCTGTGCGTATCAAAGAGTTTCGAGGAATGTATTTCTCAAAGATTTAGGAACGCTCTGTATTAGGCAGACTGCACCAAGCAGCACCAAATGTGAGGAGATTGACAGCTCCACTAGTTTTGTAATTGTTGCTTCATCATGTCTGCTTGTATCTTTGTTGAGGAGCAAGTAAAGAATGAGGAGTGAGAAGGTTTCAGTGTGTCAAAAGGTTTGAGTTACAAGCCATGTCCTGAACTTAAAAATCAAACACAAAGGGTGTTTTCATTATGCTTCACAGTAATGCCATTATTGGTTTTGAATGTAAAGCACATAGACTGCACCAATTAGCCCCCTGTTTGCAAGAGTGTTGCTAAGAGGGAAGAGCGAGAAGGTTGATGGTGCCAAATTAGTCTGAAAGGTTTACCTCAATGTGGCTGCTGAGGCATTAGCCATGCATTGAACCTTCAAACATAAATTCTGAACACATCTTTCTATACTCACACCTACCGATGTCAAGGTAAATTTTTACCCAATTTTCTACTTCTTCTTGGTCTTGTCTTAATTCCATATTTAAGACTCAGGCTATTCTTAAGATGCTAGACTAGTTTTTACTCAAGACCATGTTTGATCAATGTCCAGTTGACAATCCTAGGCTTTTATTACTGGATAGAATCTATAGGTTATGGAGGTGCTTTCATTCTGTTTTGTATGCAACATTCAGTTGAGGATGTGCCTGTTGTTTGTGAGGTGATCTGGTAGTTGTTTTTGGGAAGGGTGATGGATATTTTGACACTCGCTGGTAAGTTGTCATTGTATGATTAAAAAAAATTAAGGGTTTAGTGAGAGAGGTAGGGGTTATCCAGTAACACGGATCCATATGCAAGACCTGCTTTACATTTGCCAAGTCATATTTCTTCTAACTGTGGGCATTGTATATGTGCTGAAGCTGTCTTTCAAGCAAGGTGGTGAAATTGAAGAAACAGAAATTCAAGGAAACTTTTGTGCCTTCTGGATTTCAGATTCTCTGCGGCTCTCATCTGCCTTGTCAGTGGCACTAGCTGTGATGTTTGTCATTGTGATGGCAGTCATCACAGTCGCAAAGATTGCTGTAGGACATGTCAATACACCAAGAATGTTTCCGGATATTACGGATCGAGAGTCTGTACTTGAGCTGTTTGCAGTTATTCCTGTTGTCGTGACTGCATACATATGCCATCAATCTGGTAGTACAATCAAGTTCCTTTTGAGGAGAAATAATATTTCCCTATTGATTGGCCTTCAAGCTGACCTCAAATCTGTCTGGATGTATTTGCAGTTCATCCAGTACTGAATGAGCTTGAGAATCCATCAGATTCCCAGGGTGTGGTAAGGATATCTCTGGCAGTGACAACGTGTATTTATGTAGTGGACGATGTGCTATCAAATTTTGATGAAGATCTGGGAGTCCCATATAGCACTGTGCTGTGTGACATTGTCCGTGTTGGTTATGCCCTTCACCTCTTGCTCGTCTTCCCCTTGCTCCACTTTACACTTCGTCTGAATCTAGATGGCCTTCTATTCCCAGCTTCTGCACCCATCTCCACTGACACCCGGCGATTTGTGCTTGTGACTGCTGGAATTATGAGTGTAATCTTCATGGGTGCCTACTTGGTACCAAATATCTATGCTGCATTCCAATTTACTGGATCCACTGCAGCTGTGTGCCTCGGTTTTATATTTCCTGGCATCATTTGCTTAAGGTAATTTGCTTTTAAACTCTTCTTAAGTAGAATCCCAAGTACAAGGCACTTTCAAGCGGCTCTGTTTGCTTATAAATTATACCATGTTCTTGCAGAGATGTTCACGAAATCGCAACCAAAAGAGAGAGATATATTTCATGGTTCATGGTGATTCTAGCTGTGGTGTCAAGTGTGGTTGCCATATCAAGTGACCTCATTAGCCTGTTTACAAGCGACAGCTCCTCCCCTTCAGGGCCTGTTGGTACTACCTCAAGCTGGACTTGACGGACCTTTAAGGAACTGCTTTATACTTTCAATTAATGTAGAAATTCACACTCTGCAGTGATAAACCTTACACAGTTGTAGTCTTTAGATAGCACAGCCACAAAAAAAAATCATTGTACAACCACCGATGTTTACATTTAGTAAGCAGCAGTAATGTTATATATGGAATAATCCTGAAAAATGGGGCCATTGCCCTTACTGCATAGTTTCTAAGAGGGCGTGTTAAAGCAGCACACTCTGACAAGGCAACTTGTTCGTTGTAAGCTTAGTTTGGATCCTTATTTCTTGTATGATGCTATTATATACAAATATACATCAATAATTACCCCTCCTGTCTCCTTTATGCAATCCAAGCAAGTCAATGGCGTCTGAAGCTACAACACTTCCGATTGC
Organism: Lygodium microphyllum; assembly: GCF_053477565.2. Lineage (NCBI taxonomy): Eukaryota > Viridiplantae > Streptophyta > Polypodiopsida > Schizaeales > Lygodiaceae > Lygodium > Lygodium microphyllum. The sequence goes on along the minus strand of NC_141135.1, from coordinate 139,177,129 downwards.
TTATCGTTCTTACTGGGTACTTAAACCCAAGGGGATACTGCATTCTCTGTTGTAAGTGCTCTGTGAACTTCCTGATGTGGATCATTGGTGAAGTCATGGGAGTCAGGCTGTGAAAGTTCCGAATGCAATATTGAATATATCTTCCTAATAAGTTCTTAGGGAAGTTGGTCTCCAAGAATCTAAAAGGAACTCAGCTTCTTTGGAGCTAACTTTTCTGCTCAAATGCTTCAACTGGACTTCTATGGAGCCAACTCAATGCTGAGGCTGCTCCAGCTTTCTTCGATCCAGCTTAAGAGACAGTGTCTATATGCCTGGCTGACTTTGATTCTTGATCTTTTACAATACCCCCTCGTGGGTTGCTTAGTTATGTGTATTGTGCATTCTCTTGTATCACATGATTACTAGTGTTCGATTTGAAGGCCCAGGTTGCTAGTGAGGTGCCCACACATTTGTTGTGGGTCTTTGTGATCCAAGGTCCATGTAAGAGATGCAATAGCTCCAGCAAGGGTTTAGAATTCTCTCATAAAGTGCATGCTCGAAACACTTGTGTTTCACAGTCGTAATCATTCCCAAGTACCAATCCCCTTGAGAAGGTTGGTTGCTCAAGCTTCCTTTCTAAGGACAAACAATTATGGAGTATTGATGCTTCATGGCTTTTACATGCATTGTACTAAAACACTTAAGGCATTATACATCTGGATTGAACATATCTCACCCTAACCAGGTTGAGAGGGCATCTCATCTTGGCTTGAACGAGCTCTCTACATAGCCCTCTGATGTAGGGCAAACAGACAAAGTCCATATAAAGAGATACCGATCATGTTGCAATGTTTTGATTTGTCTCATTCGTTACAATTGTTTTGATAAAGTCAATATTTTGGTGGCCGCCAAGCTATCAACCCCCATGCCTTACACCACTTCAAGTCGCTCCCAGAACTACCAGATGGCATCCAAGAATATGTTGTAGTGCACTTTTTGCACTTTCTCCATCTTTTAGAAGTGCAGCACCCTAAAATAAGTATAGTACTACAACTTTATTGTTAGGACATTTAAGGCATTTACTAGAGGTTGCATAGTCATTTTAAAGGGTTTTAAATGTTACACACACACACACACACACACACACACACACACACAGTAACCAGTTAGGTGGAAATGTTGCTCATCTAAGCATGCATACAACATGGTTAGATTTCTCAATATTGGTAGCCTACCTCTCCCCTTTGATCAATATAGCTACATGCAAGGGGCTAGATATGGGTGGTGGGCAAGCATCCCTAACATTATCAATAATAAGAGGGCGAAGGTGGGGGGGTATGGTTTACCTTCAATAATCCATTTATCCCCTTTCCAAGAAGATGACCTTTGTAGTGGCCATTGCCACTTGAGGAAGAGAGATGGGATTTAGCAATCTTAGTGGGATGACATTCAATTGAAAATTCACCCCCTTCGACAAGGAAAGCCTGGCTCAAGCAACATATGGAGGAAATAATCTATTGCAAGACAATCATTGAACAACTTATGAACAATGGCGCAACTTAAGTACATGCATTTGAAGTTGCCATGAAAGAAGTAGAAGTTGTCAAGCATGTAGTCAAGGTGGTGCAAGGGCAAAGTGAGAAACATGCACATGTTCATGAAATATTGAGGATTAATGGAAAATGAATTGCCAAACTTTCATAAAGACCTTCAAATTTTAAAGAATAAAGTTTAAAACCTCAAACTTTATGTAGTTTTTAGTTGTGTAAAAATGGCAAATACATGGAATTTGATTGAAAAATACATCCAACGGTTTGAGTTGAAGTTTTTGGTATGTGCTACCAATAATGTTTTTTGTGAACATTGAACATGCATCCTCTATAAGGACCCTAGATTCAAAAGTGCAATTTGTTAAGGAATATGAGCAAATTGAATTGTGTGTCCATTTTTTGAGTTGGAGACCTTATAGGATGGCATAAAGAAATTAAAGGGGAGTTGCAAATACTAAGAGCCAAGAGGAATATAACAAAACTTATTGCCTCAATGCAAAAATCAATTATGCTTTTAGGAAGTTAGGCTTATTGTACACCCTAGAGCCATGGAAGATCCATATGTAAGGGGTGCATCAATCCACCTTTGTTTTTGGTGGTCTCCATAATAAAGCCAATTTTGTGAGACAACATAATGAACTTAAGGGGACCAAGCTATGGATTGTTATGAGTTCAAACATATATTCATATGCATATTGACACCCTTACATATATAACTTGTAGATATACCCAATTGTTGCACATGCACAAACGTACATCTAACTTGTTGAGTAGATTGTTAAATTAAATATTAACTATAAGTAATAGATTTAATATAATATATTCTAAAGCCTTAATATATGTCTTAACTCTTTAACCTATAAAATTGAAAACTAAGATTGAATAACAAAGTTTTTGTATGGCTTGTTTAATTCATTTTTGAACTATATTCCAAGCTCTTTTTTATTTTAGTCATTTTGGGCATTTAATGTGTACCTACTTAAATTTTCCATCTAACTATTATCATGACAGTCACATCTAGATAATTACTTCACCTTCACACACACACACACACACACACACACGGAGAGAGAGAGAGAGAGAGAGAGAGAGAGAGAGAGAGAGAGAGAGAGAGAGAGAGAGAGAGAGAGAGAGAGAGAGAGAGAGTTATATTAATGTCTTCTAAAGACCAAAACTGGCCTATGAGACAAACTGTGATACAACTGATGAGGTCCAGCTATCCAAAATAAAAGTGTTGAATGAAAAGCTAAAAACTGAAAACTGAAAATACGGTGCTGTGAGTGTGATAAGTGTTGTGTATGTGTATGTGCGTATGTAGCTCTGGTACTCCAGATAATGGCTACAAAAGGGGAACAAATGTCGGCTATGATAGGGGAACAACTGTCGGCTATGATAAAGTGGTGCGATGTGTATATGTAACAGATGCAGGGAGATATACTATCCTGGGATGTAGTAGCAGTCGTCGAAGTCGCTAATAGCAGGTGATCCCTCCTGGATGTAGGATGTGGTACATCGGCGGTGGAGAGAGAGCAAACTAGAGGTCTGAGATCCAATGTGTCGAGTGTCGTCGGATCTCAGTCTACTGTCGATGTAGATCAAGAATCCTCCGGATCTCCTGTCGGTGTGGCTATGGGGTCCGAAACCCACGGATCCTCATGCGGCGTCGTGTACGCTGGTCCTCAACCTGCTGTAATGTGAGCTCGGAGGTCTAGCTGGAGGCTGGTACAGTAGCTCTCACTCTGTCTGTCTGAAAGAATTGTGTAATAGTCGTCTAGGTGGGCCCCTCTTTGACTGGGACCCGCTGTGTGCTATGCTCTCTGATGTGCCATGCCTCTCCCAGAAAATGGCCAAATGATCTCTGATCCATATCAGTCATACATCCCTGAAGTGAGCTGCTCAATGTGTATCTAGATCTCAACTCTGAGTATGCCGGGCATTTGAGAACAAAATGCTCCTCACTCTCCACCTCTGATCTGCAAAGGGGGCATATCCTCTCCTCTCATGGGATGCCACTGGCTTTGCCACTCTCAATCATAAGCTGATGTGATGATACCCTGAGCTGTCCAATAAGAACTCTCAATCGATGTGGCATATAGATCTGCATATCTCTCGGAATCTCTATGAATCCCTGCTATGATATGCTCAAGAACTGTGTATAATAATATGCCATCTTCGATGACAGTGGCTGTGCAGGGCTGACCCATGTCCTCTGTATATAAATATGCCATATCTCCTGTCTGATGACTCTGTTCCTCTTAGAGAGAGAGAGGGTGTAAGTGGGAGCTTGAGTATCATATAGAAGAGGTGGGAGTCTATCAATGTCCAGCCCATGTCTGTCAAACCAAGCTCTAGTCTGTGCATACCATGATGTGGTATCCCCCGCTCGAGTCATCTCCTGAGATGCCATATATGCTCTATATGCAGTGCGATCTTTGTCCATATCCTGAAATTTGTGTAGGAAGCAGACTGTTTGAAATAATGCCTCGACTAGCATGGGCGGTGTGGCAAGCTCTGCTCGCACAATGTCATGTGGGACTGAGGCCTTGCTGCGAGAGAGAGAGAGAGAGAGAGAGAGAGAGAGAGAGAGAGAGAGAGAGAGAGAGAGAGAGAGAGAGAGAGAGAGAGAGAGAGAGAGAGAGAGAGAGAGCACCTAAGGCTTGCTTGTCCAAACCATCATGAACCATATATACATACTATTAGTAGATTTTTAAATGCTAATCATTCACAAATTGATGGACAAATTGAGAGGGTGAATAAATCATTAGAGGCATCTTAAGATTCTATTTGGATGGACAATTGAGACAGTGAATTGAGCATCTACCTCTTGTGGACATCATCTATAATGTTGCCTACGAATAGATACTCAAGATGTCCTCGATCCAAGCTTTATATGGATAAGAATATTAGACCCCAGTGAATTTTTGAGACCCCGCTCTCAAGGTAGAAGCTTCTAAATTTATACTTGAAGAGATGGACCAACGAGTTCAAGCCATTTATCATGACATCAATGGATTTTAAAGACCCAAAAAAGTCCTGAGATCCCCAAAGAATTGTCAATACCTTCAATGAAGTAGGCATGGTTTTCCTAAGGGCGAGACTTGAGAAGAGCTCATTATCCTTGGGTAAATACAAGAAGCTTAGTTTGAGGTATTGTGGATCCTATGAAGTGATCCAAGTGATGGAAAAGAAAGCCTATAAGCTTAAATTGCCATCCCATCTCAAGATACACAAAATATTCCACGTGAGCTTACTAAAGCCGTATATATCTAATCCCCAACATGTACTAGATGATGAGAAAATAGAAATGCCAGCTTAAGAAATTCTCAAAATATAAGTGGAGAATATCCTCAAGACAAGGGGGAAATCTTTTAGAAGCCAAAATTTAAGAGAACGCCTTGTACAATGGAAACATTATCCTAAAGAAGATGTTATGTGGGTAGATGAAGCTATCTTTAAAAAAGAATATCCCTAGTCCCTTTTGAGAAGAGAACATCTCAATTTCTCTAAGATGAAGAGGATGTGATGTACCCATTACATGAGTGTTAGTAACAAAACGAATTGAAACTTTGAAACAATTAAACTTGTGCAATAGGCATCAAACAAGTATTTCCATTGAATTTGCACATTTATACATTTACATATTGTCACACTTCTTTTGCTAGTCAAGGAAAGGATCCTTGTACATATAATATAGTCTTGGTTTTAAGAAATAGGAAGGCTGTTAAGATATGGAAAACTAAAATATTTGTAAGACTTGTATGCATGCACACACACGCACACACACATATGGCTAACTACTAGAGCATAGTTATGCTTGGCAATATGAAAAAAAAAACATCCCCCCTAGTCATGCTCGGCAATATTGTAATCCTCTTCCAAATCCTAGCAAATATCACTTGTGCTTTGGTCCTCATCATTATCTTGCATTGGTCAAGTCATCACTAGGCAAAATTTGTCTTGAGTAACCATTTAGCCTTTCCTTGTGGAGTGTTCTATCAAGGTCTTTTAGTTGATAAGCTATTATTTGCGTATTTTTGATGAACTTGAAATGATCCTTGCCACTTCAACTAGAATTTTCTTTGGAAAGTATTGTCCAAAGCACTATCATAACTTAACACAAGATCATATTGTTTTCTTTTAGTCGATTTTCTCATTGGCCACCTTTTGGTTCTTCTCATATATATCCTTTTAGTGTTCTTGTACTTGCAACCGATCTAGTTGCATATCCTATAAGTTGAGTAAGCTTTCTTGTAAATTGTTCCCTCTTTCTCCATTTGTTTCATTAGCACTTTGACTACAAGTATTTCCACTTCTATAGCAAGCAAGGCCTCCTTTCCATAAACCAAATGATATGGAGAGAATTGGGTCCCTTGTTTAATAGTAACCCTATAAGCCCACAAAACCCTTGGGTCCCAAGTAGTTCCATATCCTTTCATGCTCATAGTGATCATCTCACCCTTGTTTAATAGTAACCCTATAAGCCCACAAAACCCTTGTTTAATAGTAACCCTATAAGCCCACAAAACCCTTGGGTCCCAAGTAGTTCCATATCCTTTCATGCTCATAGTGATCATCTCATTGTTGAACTGCTCATTCATGCCATTACATTGAGGGTAATATGAGGTGGTATGTCTATGTTTTCTACCAATTTTGTCACAAAGATACTCAATGAGTTTTCCTCTAAATCTTGGTCCATTATCAGGGTAGGCACACTGCCCCCGATGGCTAGGGTGGTGTGCAATCCATCCTATCTTGCATTTACACTAAACTATGGATAGATTTTACACAATAGGAAGGGTGATCAAGTAGTATTAAGGTTATGACACACCTATTGGCAGAGGTTCAATTGTTGTTAGTAGGTGCATTACATTTTTTTAATGTAAATAACTTGTCGTGCAATTTGTTGGGCATGGATGATTTTTAGGATGGGGGAGATCCCCCGCCCAAAAGTGTCCGACGTCCTTGAATATGGCGTCTTGTAAAAATGTGATACATCACTGATGGACACTTTTTCATTGATGAAATGGCAGTCCACTGTGCGGTGTGTAAGTGGCCTCAGATACAATTTCCAAAGGTACATTGTACCTCTAGTAAATATCATCATATGTAAACTTTGAAATTTGTTTTTCATTGACTTGTTGAATAGCATGTGCTTTTTCCCATTTAGACATGTAATCCACTGTAGTAGGAACATTGGTTTTATGGCTAGTAGTCATAAACAGTGGTCCAATTACATCAATACCCTATTTTTCAAAGATCTCAAAAGAAACAAACACATGTATTAATTCTAATTTTAGAACTTTTTCTCCATCTATTAACATTGCAAGCACGTCCTGCACCACAAGCCAACATCTCTCCACAAAGATGACCATACATAGCCTTCATTAAGCTCTTTTGCATAGTGGTTTTAAAAGCAAAATGGCATTCACATGCACCTCCATGGTTGGGCTCTAAGATTTTTTAAACTCTGCCTTCCAAGGTACCCACCTTAGTATCAAGGAGTCTTCCCTTTTTCCTATTGAGCAAATATTTTCAAGCGAGATGAAGAAACCGAGCAATATGAGGCAAAGCACATGAGATAGAGTCGTGCACATTTTGGCAAAGCACATGAGGTAGAAATATGAAATTCCAAAACTATAGCAACAAAAAACTTGGTCTTTCCCTCATATTGAAATGAGTTTGGCTAGCATATTATAGAAAATAGTTTTGCATTTTATGGATGTACATATCACGTTATTTTGATCGAATTTTACATTTTGTAGAACCATATACATTCCATAATCCAATATACATAAACCATAAAAAATTAGTTTTGCAAATGGGAATTCCAAATCCATAGCAACAAGAAACTTTTCTTACATATATCATTTTTGGAAAACTCAAGAGAAACACTAGAAAACAAGTTTCACTCAATTATTCTTCATGATACATGAAAAATATACCGGTAGCCTCAATGTCCTCATCCACTTCACATGGATTTGCACTCATCATTCACAAAAACACAATGCCTTCGTTGTGGCTCTAAGACGTTTGCATCAAAGCATGGCTCATTGACCATTCTTTTCGCCATTGCTTCTGCATATGCAGGCAACACACTTCTAACATACAATAGGGAAGCACAAAATGAGCATATTTTTTATCAAAATTTATCTTTCATGCTTCATTTCCACAAAAAACTTAGAATGAAAAAAACCAAAAATCCCTAAACCAATTCATGGACCAAGTTAATCTCATAGAATTTCTTAACTATAACAAATAATGATTAGTGCTAGAGTAACATGTTGCATCGTGCTCTCTTAATTTTCAGTCTATACAGTTATATTGACCAATAAAAACATTGTATATGATTGCATTCAATGTGGCCCATTAACATGAATAATTTGCATAACAATCAAAAGAGACATTTTTAAACTATTGACACGAAAGAGGTTAGATGCTGACTTATCATAGGGATTTTCACTTACTCTCTCATCCACCTAATCACCAATAACAGAAGAAGCTGCCTCCATGCTTCCTGCTCACATGGCTTGTGGTAACAATGGCTACATGGAAGAGGAAATGATGTCATTGTCCACATCAAAGGATCCACATATGTGACCAAACTTAATGCATGACTTAAGAATGGGTGTAGTGCCACAACCCATCTCAAAGCATATACCCCCCATGGAGCATAGGATATCTAAGAAGCATGCCATAAAAGTATGGCTCCTCTCCATTATTGATTGCCAATCTCCACCATTAGGTCTCCTAGACCTTGTTGTGGTGGGCATATAGTGTTGTATGATATTATCAGTCAAATGCATATGAAGGGCTTGAAAGAGTGGCATGCTCTTTATGTGTAGATGGGTGCCCATCCCATGATGCTGAACCATAAACAACACTGACAATGCACACTACAAGAATACAAGGTATACTAGATTATAAATAAATATATATTAGACAATAATGACTCCATATACATAGAAGGTAAATACCACACAATAGACCTGAGCTTGGGAACCGACAACATCATGATACCATCTTGATACCATCTTGCCTCTCCTGACATATTGTCTCTCAATAGGTCTCACCCACACCATGTGATCATGTATCAGTGTGACTGTGGTATTTTTCATACCACTAGAAAAATCTCCCCCAATGGATATGTAATCTCCAACAACAACAATACTCTTGTTTCCAATATTGGCCATAGGACCACGTAGTGTAGGCTCCTTCAAGCACAAAAACGTTTTACTCTTTCTAAGCATTTTTCTCCCTACTACAGTCACCATATCCTCATCCATATCCATATTTTCTTGAACATTTGCATCATCACTTACTATCTCTTTGCCCTTTTCTCCTGCAATATTTACTCCTCGACATAGTAGTCCACATTTAAATTTTACAACAAGTTGAAGAACAAGGAGTCATTGGTAATTATCTTTCATTGTCTCGATATTGTCTTTTCTTTGACCCATCTTCTTTTGCTTACACAGATCTTTCTCCCTCTCAAGTATATGTCGAGGCTCTAGATCAATCCACCAAGGGCAGTGCTGCAGTTCCCTCTTTGAAAGTGTGTGTGTTGAATGTTGAAATAACTATATTTTTTGGTTGATTTTTGTTGTTTTTGAGGCTTGAATGGTTGATTTTTGATAGATTTTGAGTGATGTTTAGTTGTTTTGGAAGTGTTTGACAGTGTTTTCGGATGATATTGATTATGTTTTGGAAGCTCATGATGATGCTTAGTAGAAATATGAGGCATTGTGATGTTCTAATAGGTTCTGTTGAGTTTCTGATTGGTTCTGATACCTTCTGTTTAGCTTCTGTTTTGTTCTGATTTTCATCTATATGAAGCATGGATTGATGATTGATGAAGTTTGAGGTCTTTTGAAAGCTTATTGAATAGTTTTTGATAGTTTGGGATGGTTTTAGTATGAGTTATGAGGTTCTGATGTTCTTTGATGACCTTCTGTTAACCCTCTGTAGACCTTCTGTAGAGTCTCTGTTTCTATTCTGTTTTGTTCTATAGATCTTCTGTAAGTGGTCTGTGATATGAGGGTGTACTTTGGGAAATTTTTTTAACTTTTGAAAAGGATGAATCTAAGTTCAAAAGAGCTAAAACAAATGGAAGAAGTAGTTGCTAAAGACTGAAAAGAAGAATGAAGTGAAGTGATAGTAGTGAGCTATGAAGAGACACTGTAGTGGCTATGGTGCCCTTTCATATCAGACATGCCTCTTGGGAGGTGCATCCACGACCTAAGAAAGATTATTGAGAGTGATTATTGAGTATTGTAGTAAGGAGATGATGTATTATTGAGAGAGAGAGAGAGAGAGAGAGAGAGAGAGAGAGAGAGAGAGAGAGAGAGAGAGAGAGAGAGAGAGAGAGAGAGAGAGAGAGAGAGAGAGAGAGAGAGAGAGAGAGAGAGAGAGAGAGAGAGAGAGAGAGAGAGAGAGAGAGAGAGAGCGCCAATTTTATCAAAACAATGTATCTATCTATGAGAGATTGAGAGAGAGAACTATGAAGACAATGAAGATGAATACAATGTGATTATTTCCATTCAAAAATGGTGTATTATTTTGTATTTCTTGTTCTATTGATGGATTCTGTGAAGATGTTGAAGATTATGGTTGATTCTGTCAAATCTGTGTGAGATATCTACTATGATGCTGCGTAAAGATTTGTTCTTTTCCTTATTGTGGTTCTCAAAAAAATGAAACAAAAGCTTGTTGATGTTACAAGATAGATTTTCTTGCAGTAGAAACTCATTTTCCTTGTGTTCATCTTGGGTCTCAATGTTTTTGGTGCGCAGTCGGGGAAACTTGCCATCAACAAGGATTGAAAGAGACTAAAAATGAAAGAAATGACATTGCCAAGAAGAGAAGAATTCAATGGATGTTTGCAAAGTTCCTTCTTCCAATGAAGAGTGGAGATTCTCATTACCAAAGCCACTTTCCACAAGAAGTTCATCCCACAATGGCAGAAACATATTACCATCATGATGCAAGCTCTATGTGGTGAACTATTTCCTCTTCCTGTTGAAGCAATAGAGACATGCATCTTGGTGGCAAATTGTTTGGGAACAAACTGAAGAGTAGAACTAGAGAGAATGACCATCCATGGAAGATTTGGCATTCATTGAGAGCTTTCTAGACATTATCAAGTGGGAGATTGTGAAGAAGCTTCAGGAGTCGTGGTCAGTGGAGGTTCACGAAAACAAGAAAGAAAAAAGTTGGAATTTATTCGTGGATGCTCAACAGCAAGATACGTGGGATGCTTGGTGTTCTGACAATCTTCTATTTGTCCAATTAGCAACCCACTGGAAGTTGGTAGATAGAGTGTTCTTTACAACATACACTGTTGAAACCATCAGAAACTGGTATTATTGTGATGATATCATAACAACGATCCTAAGAAGAATGAGTTTTAATACCTTCAGAACGGAATATCTCCCTCTCTGTAGTGGTTTAAAAGCAAAATTCAGAGATGTAGAGAAGAAATAAGTAGAAGAAATGTTGGCAAGAGAGTCCTCTAGAGACTCAAGCTCCTCTGATTCTATTCTATTGAGTACAGACCAACTAGTTGGAGCCAACCCCATAATGAATGACACAATTAAGAGGCAAGCGCTAGAACGAGTCCAGAGGTACGTGAGAAGAGAGAAGGCAAGAATCAAGGCTGAGAACGAGCTAGAAGCAAAAACCTCCTTTAACGCCTTAAAAGCACCCTTTACAAAAGTCGCCATGGCGAATCAAGGTCCCCTTCCTAGTTAGATTCGTCTTGGAAATATTGATGACAAGCCAACAAATGTAGTCCCATTGCCAATTTTTAAGGGAGAGTACAATGAAGACCCTGATCTTCATGTAGTAGAGTTTATGGTAATATGTGTAGCTAACAATGCCAAAACCCCTGAGCATTGGCTAGCAATCTTCCTTGCCACTTTTAAGGGTGTGGCATTTCAATGGTACGAGAGACAAGCAACAGGAACTTTTGGCACATGGGACGACTTGAAGTTGGCTTTTCTCACTAAATTCATGCATGAAGGTTTTGAAGAGTAGATGAGAGAGGAATTCATGAACCTAAGTCAGTCCTTTGGAGAAAGAGTAGAAGCTTATGTCTTGCGAATGGAATAATCCATCCTGAAGAGATGGACCAATCATCATTTGGATGAAGATATCCACAGAAGGGAGTGTTCCTCAGAGGCCTACAACCAGAAGTTCACAAGTTCGTGGAATTGAGAAGACCAGTCAATTTGCAAGCTGCAGTGGAAGGTGTAAGACTGTATGACGAAGTTGAAGCAAGGTTGTCAATGACCTCAGGAAGAGGAGTCTTATCTCCTTCCATGCCAGGAATGGTATACCCACCAAATACAGAACCAGGGATAGTTCCCTACCCCTACCCCCAGATGTAAACAATGTCGCTGTACAATGCACCTAATTCATGGTGGCCGCAAACGACAATGCCTCAAATGATGGTTCAGCCACAACAGCAATGGCCTCAAACAGTTCCTCCAATGGTGACTCAACAATAGTGGAATCCTACCCACTAGAATCAACAACCCCAAGTCTCAACAGGAATTCTGAATCAAAATTAGAATAGAGGACCTCCTGGATCAACCCAACCCGTGTATGCAGTAATTACAGAAGCTTCCCAAAACCCTACTACCAGTACTTCAGGAGGTGAAAATCTGAAGGATTACCTGTCCAATTCAATGGCAAGTATTAAGAAAGAGCTTATGGATGTGATTACAGAACAACTATAGGCACTAAAGGTGAATACTACTAATATATCCACTCCTGCGGGAGATGGGAGAGATGTGATGTATTCATGGTGCGGAAAGTGCCATCAAACGGGACATTTAGCCACTGAATGTACCCAAAAACCAACAATTCATGGAGCCTTCTATTCATACTATTTGAGGAAAAACCATACATAGGATATCTGCTCTCTGAAAGAGATGCACGAATGAAGAAACAAAAATGAAGATGCAAGATTCAATTTGCTGGAATCCAAAATGACAACGCAGGACATTGGACCAATGCCTAGGGAGTTTGGTCCTAATTTCGGTCCAAGGAGGTTTCCTTCTCAAAGTTATAGAGGACGACAATCTAGCGCTGGTCAGAGATCAGAGGTAGAATGTTATAGATGTGGAGAAAAATGTCATATCTCACCCAAGTGTCCAACCCTAGAAGACTATGGACTACAAGCCCTTATGCAGTTGATGCAAAGGAGAAGGCCATAAAGCAAAAGATTGTCCAAGTCCAGCCTCAATGAAATCTACTTCTGATACCCAACACAAGACCCAAGAACCTGCTTCCAATTTGGTGGAATTGGAAGTGGCCGCAATAACGTGAGCAAAGAAAGGAAAACTTGTAGTTCCAAAAGAGAACATTTCTTCTGCCAAGACTGTGAAGTTCAACCTCCCTCGGGAAAAACAGAACAATGCAATCCAAAATAAGGAAGTACATAGCACTATAGAGCCATAGAGAGCTACAAAGACAGGACATAGAGGTCTAGGAAATAGAGGATGCAGAAGTACCTCATGAGGAAGAAGCATAGATGTTACTACTCCTGGAAGAAAAAGGAAAGATAAAAGTGGGCGTGGCTCCATTTCCCAGTCGATTGGAAAAACATGTGGATCCTATTAAAGAGTATGATTTGGTTAAAGACCTAGACACCTTTAAACCAAATCTAACATTTCAATAGTTGATGATGGTATCTCCCAGTTGTTGAAAAAGATTCAAAAGTAGCTTGACAAGAAGACACGGCCTAAGGATTGTTTCCCCAACAACAACAAAGTCCAACAGAGTCTCAGAACCTATGAAGGAAGTAGATGTGGGTAATGCCTTTCTAGATCCGGGAACCCCAGAGATTAGTGTATGGATAGAAGGATGTTTTATTTCAGATGCATTGATTGATGGAGGCTCATCAGTAAATATAATGATGGATGTGACAATGAAGGATCTAGGTTTGCAAGCAATTCAACCTACACAGTGGCTTATCAGATTGGCAGACCAAAGCAGAGTCAAACTGTTGGGTATCCTCCCATATGTAAAAACAACCCTTGCAGGAAGAGACTATTGGCTGACATATTTGGTGGTCAAACCAAATTCTTATGGGATCTCATACCCATTGCTGTTTGGAAGACCTTGGCTTTTTGAAGCAAGAGCAAGGATGGCGGACTAGCTCAAAGGAACCCTAACCCCAGGTAGAGGACCCAATAAAGTGGTATTGATGTTGTATGGATCGCAAAAAGGCAATGGATCTATGCCCATCGAAGTCATAATAGACTCCTCCAATGAAGTAACAGATGATACATCAGGAGACGAAGAGGCTGTCAAACAGATCTTTCCCAAGAAAACAGAGGCATAGTCCCTAATAGTGGGCACTATAAGCCAACTACCGAAGGAAGCAAAGTCTATCCATGGGATAATACCTCCTGCCTCAACCCGAATTGACTTCTAAAATTACCTCTGATAGCGAAATAGAAGCATGGATGTACTGTTCTCCCTGTTACATGGCAATCACAAAGTCAAAGACCGAGTTAGAAGTAGAGATAGATCCAAAGATAGAGGTAGAACCAAAAGCAAACACAGAGGTGGAGAATTTGTTCTTCTCCTATAGAGCCTCTACAGAAATAACAATAGAGCCTCCAGAGAAAGAGGATGAAAATGATAAGGAAGAAAAAGAAGAAGATTATGAAAGTGCAATTGAAGAAATTTCTCTGATAGCGGACGATCTTGTTGATGTCCCTATAGAGACCTTAGAGGACGAGGATATCGGAGTGTTGGATGGAATGGCCATGGTTCCATTTGAGTTGACCAATGGATCACAAAACATGTGGAATCTGCATAAGCAATGGATCAAATGTATCAAAATTAAGTTCACGAGTGGCTCCTATCGCCATGACCATTCATTTTGGAGAAAAGATGATGATGATGCCCTTTGTCAATAGAAGCTAGAGCCATTAGAGCCATGGCTTAAAGAAGGTCCGTGCTATGTGACATTCCTAGACGCATCCTCTGAAGATGAATCTCGAAGTCTAGAAGAAATCACCACTCACATAGAAGCAAACAAAGCTTTGATACCCTTCTAGCAATCTCAATAGATAAATGAGTTATTTGTTCAGAAGGAGGATATTGGTTCTAGTGAAACATCAGACGATGACACTATTCCCTTGAAGGAGTCAGACCTCTATCGAGAAGCAATCCGTGGGACTTTTATCCGTGAAGTGGAAGGTGAAAGGAAATTGACGTTCTTGGATGATGGTACTGAATGTCACTTGAAAGTGGGCCTAAATCTTCCAAAAGAAGAACTTGTGGTTATGGGAGATCTATTGAAGGAGAACTTTGACGTGTTTGCTTGGTCGTACAAAGACCTAAAGGGGATTGACCCTACAATCTGTCAACATTACATTGACCTTGAACCAGATGTCAAACCAGAAGGGGATTGACCCTACCGTCTGTCAACATTACATTGACCCTACAGTTTGTCAACATTACATTGACCTTGAACCAGATGCCAAACCTGTGAGGCAAAGACAAAAGCGTATGAATCCCAATTATTCTGCTCTAGTGAAGGCTAAATTATTGAAGCTCCTTGAAGCAGAGTTCATTTATCTTGTGGCTAACAGTGAATGGGTTTCGCCCATTGTGGTTGTACCTAAGAAGAACATGAAACTTTGAATATCTATGGACTTTTGAAAGATGAACTCCAAGACGAAGAATGATCATTTCTATATCCCATTCACAGACTAACTGTTGGACACAGTGGCAGGCCATGAGCTCTATTCCCTCTTGGATGGATTCAATGGATTTTACCAAGTTCAAATCACAGAAGAGGACCAATACAAAACAACCTTCACAAAAGAATGGGGAACCTATGCTTACAGAGTGATGCCATTTGGGCTTTGTAATGCTCATGCTACCTTCGAACGAGTAATGATGGCTGTCTGCCAAAACCATCTGCATGATTTTATTGAGGTGTATCTCGATGACTTCTGTGTCTATAGCCTAATCCAAAAGCATAGGGGACACTTAGAGTAATGTTTTGACAGATGCTAGAGTATGGGATTTCTCTCAACCTCGATAAATGTGTCTTTGGCGTCTCATTAGGAGTTCTTCTAGGCCATATTGTCTTTGCACAAGGGATCACAACAGACTCGGCGAAGATTGAGAAGATTGCCGCCTTGACATCGCCAACAAACCTCAAGCAATTGAGAGGATTTCTTGGCCATGTGGGCTACTATAGAAGATTTATAGCACATTTTGTAACCAAGGCAGCCCCTTTGCACAAGTTGTTAGAATATCAAGCTCGTACTTGTGTGTTGACCGACATGAGCTGGACACAGCTAGTCTGGCTAGATCAGTTAGGTGTATTAAATAAGTCGGTGTTACTTCTAGTGTGAATGGTCTTTATGACCTTAGGTTGTATATGCACTATGTGTGTGTGCTAAATGAATAATAAGAAGAATAGAGAGTGTAAGCATGTTGCTTAACTCCGTGTTGCTCTCCTTCCTGCTTCCATGAAATCTAACATGGTATCAGAGCCATGAATGGGCTCACTGGTGGAATGCACTCAAGAAGAAGACTTGAAGAGTGAATTGAAGAGCTGGAAAAGAAGAGGACTGACTGTCATTTCCATCAATGGTCACACAGAGGTATGTACTGTGAAGCATTGGAGTCTCATTGCTTGAAGCATGAGCTGTGGCTTGCTGAGGAGTCTTCCAAGGACTGATTGAGCACCAGTGAGTGCATTATTACTACAGTAATGAGCAAGATGTGCAGTAGCATAGATCTGCCCAGCCAGCATGTTTGCGCATGTTTTCAGGCTGAACTCCATGACTGAGATTCAGCACATAGACTGCTTATCAAGGCTCTATTGAGCATCACCAGGAGTCTGGCTTGTCTGGAGATTCACCAAAGCTCCGTTGAGCATCAACAAGTGGGAAAATCTGATCTGAATATACTCTGAACAGTCTGTGTGGACTGTGCCTATGAATAGGCTGCTCTCATTGGCTGAGACTCAAGGAGTATAGCACTTGTCAGGTGGCATAGAGCTCGGATGCATACTAAGGAAGGTTCTTGAAAGGTATACCTTACTATTGCTCTTGTGGGAGCTGTAATAGAGGTGTACAGATCTAAATACACAGGGCTGAACTGTCAGTGAACTTACAGTGACATTATACACTTGGGAAGTCTGCATTTTTGGATGCTCTTTGGCATGTACATTGAACTTGGATGTAGCACTTGATGCTTGGTAGAAGACATGTCGTATTTCTTGGGTATTTTGACATAAACTTGGAGCTTGAAATGGCCTGATCTGAGAGCCTGTGATAGGCTGAAAACTGAAAAAAAATTTGCAGACATAAAGCACAAATTGGTTATTTCTGAAGAATTAGTTGGCTGGGTTTGTTCCATAGGTACTTGAAGACTTGGTCTATGACTGTTGAATGCTTGAGCATTGGAAACGGAAGTAATGCAAATGGTTTATGGGTTTTTGGGACTGAAATTAATCCCTGTTGCCAGTGCATTGGCTGTTTGAAATCTGGGAATTTATTTACAATATTCATATATGCTGGTTATATACTATTTTGAGGTTCTATGCCTATGCATGGCTTGACACATGTACTAGCAGCAATCTATGGAAGTTTGGGACATGTATGACATGTATACTACTCAGTTTTGGGCTTGAAATCACTGCTGGTCACTCACAGAATTACAGTTTTCAGACTGCATATATGTACCCTGGCAGTGAGGTTGCAGGAGTTCAAACCAAAGTGAATACATAGTATTTGCACTGATTGTTTTACTCACAGGTTAAGCCACTTGGTTGTGAGCTGTTTTGGACTGTTAGTGGGCTGAAATACCCTAGTTTTTTATTGCAATTAATTGCAAAAAACTGTCATAAACAGTTCCGGGTTGAAGTTGAACCGTTAAGAAGATCTTAGTTTGCAGGTAGTCAGGCAAGGTCTGCAACATGGCAAATGCTGATAGAACTGATAATGTAACCCAGATTGTGGGAGAAAAGCTTGATAGCAACAATTATGCAATATGGAAGTTCCGCATGGAGAACTTTTTGATAGGCAAAGGATACTGGGACTTAGTGATAGGTGTTGAGGCTGAACCTGAAGTTCCAGATAGGAATCCTACAGCTGATCAAAGACGAGCGCATCGAGCCTGGACGGAAAGAGCTCGCAGAGTGTTACATTAGCTGTCATTATGTATCTCGGATGCTATGGTGATGCAGATCATGAACTGTAAATCTCCAGCAGATGCATGGAACATATTGGTCAGATACTATGGCACAACTACGAGTGCCAGGAAGATACAACTGAAGCAAAAATTCAACAACATAGAGAGGAAGAACAGATCCATACAGGACTATGTCACAGAGATTAAAACCTTAGCAGATCAGCTCGCATCTGTTGGCTCACAGGTAGAAGATGAGGATATGGTTGCAGTGACCTTAAATGGCTTGGGTCCGGAGTACAAATCTTTTGACACTTCAGTATCTGTGCGGGCTGAGATGCTTGATTTTAATGAGCTGGTTGCATTATTGATTCATGAAGAGGTGAAGCTTGGCTTAGCTACAGGGTCAAGCAGCTCAAAGAATAAGGATGCAGTTTTTTATTCGAATCAGCGTGGTCGTGGTAGCCGTGGTAGAGGCTATGGATCTGGCAGAGGAGGCCAGCAGAATGCATCCTATAGTAATAGCAATCAGCAGTCATCAAATGCAAGAGGTAGTGGCAACTTTCGAGGCAGGGGGAGATCTAACTCCCATGGCAGAGGCTCATGGCAGCAGCAGCGTCAGTCAGACAATCCAAATAAAGATAAGGATTGTCACTACTACGGAAAGTATGGGCATATTGCAAAGGATTGCTGGAAGAAGCAGGGAAATTAGAAGGGAAAGCAGCATGGACATTATGCTACGTCCAGTCAGGCAGATGACTCTGGTGATAGACTGTTTGCCATGCAATATGTCAAAGATAAGGCTGCTGAAAAATCATCTGATGATGTAGTATGGTATATTGATTCAGGGGCATCAAACTATATGACCCCACATGGTGACTGGTTCACTGAGATGGTTGCAGATAAGCATGGCTATGTTTGCACAGGAGATGATACGCAACATAGCATAGAGCACAAGGGGAAAGTGCCTCTGGTTGTACATGATGGGCAGGAAGAAGAATCTTCATGATGTTTTGCATGTCCCTTCGATTACGAAGAACTTATTGTCTGTGGGCCAGATGATAGAGCAGAACTTGCAGGTTCACTTCAATAAGCATGGCTGCTTTATTGAAGAGTTTGGCAATGGATGCAAGTTGATCGCGAAAGGCCACAGAAATGGAAGAATGTTCACTCTTGATGCTACACTGCCAGAGCTGAACTCCGCTATGTTTGCCCAGGGTTCTGGCACTATCAGGGACTTAGAGATTTGGCACAAGAGAGTGGGGCATGTCAATTTGCAGAGGCTGCAGACCATGCAGAAGAAGCGGCTGGTAACAGGGTTACCTAGATTCCAATATTCAGATATTGGTCATGTATGCGAGGCTTGCCAGTTTGGTAAGCAGTCACGATTGCCGTTTGTCAGGCATGTAAGACAGAGTACACGACCACTATAGTTAGTGCACTCTGATGTTTGGGGACTAGCTCATAATGCGTCTATGGGGGGTTCCAGATACTATGTATCTTTCATTGATGACTACAGTCGATATACCTGGCTTTACATATTGAAAACAAAAGATGAGGTCTTTGCTGTTTTTCAGAAATTTAAAGCACAGGTTGAGAAGGAATTTGAATGTTACATCTCTTGCTTGAGATCTGATAGCGGTGGGGAGTATGTCTCCAATGAATTTGCTGATTTTTTGGCTGAAAATGGCATTCGTAGGCAGCTAACCTGTAGCTACACTCCACAGTAAAACGGAGTAGCTGAAAGGAAGAACATGGTTCTGATGGAAGCTGCTAGGGCTATGATGAATGAGAAGCATATGCCGCTTTACTATTGGGCAGAGGCTGTTGTGACAGCTGCATATATTCTGAACAGGACTCCCACTGCAGGCATTCATGACATGACACCGTTTGAGAGGCTCTATGGCTATAAGCCGGATGTAAGACACATGAAGGTCTTTGGCTGTCTTGCTTATGTGCACATTCCAGATGAGAAAAGGAAAAAGCCTGATCCCAAAGCGCATAAGAGTGTGTTCATTGGATACTCGCAGGAGAAGAAGGCATACAAATGTTATGATCCCTCTACCAGGGAGACTTTGGTAAGCAGGGATGTCATCTTTGATGAGTTGGGCTCATGATATGTCTCACCAGTTGCAGTGCCATTGGATATTCCTTCCACTCATGTATCTGCAGTTGAGTTGCAGCAGAACACTGATATGACAGGACCTAGTAGTCAGCAGACAGTATCCCCATGGACAGGGAGATTGCGACACTCATCGTCCACTGACACTGGTATGTCAGTGAGGGGGAGATATTATGATGTCTTGGACAGCAAAGGAAAAGAGAAAGCTACTGAGGATGGTATGACGCCACCTGGCAGAATGACTTTTGGATATGAGTCTACTGATACGTTAGACATTGAACTTGGCATTCTGACTGTCTATACGCCTGGTATGAGGCAGAACAGGTATATTCTGCCTCATGAGAGAAGGGAATTGAGCAATGCACCACAGCCTAGACGATCGCAGAGGGTCAGATACCCTATTGACAAGTTGACGTACTCTGGTTATTTTGCAAAGCATTATGCATACATGACAAAAGTGATGGAGATCAAAGAACCAGGTACTTATGCTAAAGCAGCAAAGGATGAAAATTGGTGCATGGCTATGGACGAAGAGATGAAAGCCTTGGCTGAAAATCAAACTTGGGATTTGGTACCACTGCCTGAAGGGAAAAAGCCTGTTGGCTGCAAATGGGTTTATAAAATCAAATGTAAGTCTAATGGCAGTGTGGAAAGGTACAAAGCAAGGCTGGTCGCTAAAGGATATGCTCAATAGTATGGCTTGGATTATGATGAAACATTCAGCCCGGTTGCAAAAATGGCAACCATACGAACTGTTATTGCCTTGGCTGCTAAAAAAGGCTAGAAATTGCAGCAGATGGATGTTAAGAATGCATTCCTCAATGGTGATTTAGCAGAGGATGTATACATGGTTCAGCCGGAAGGGTATGAGCACCCTGATTTTCAGCATTATGTGTGCAGGCTGAAAAAGGCACTGTATGGGCTGAAGCAGGCTCCGAGAGTCTGGCATGCTAGGATCAGCAGTTACTTGCAGAATCTTGGATTTGTTGTTGGCAGGGCTGATCACAGCCTGTTTACAAAGAAGACTCCATGGTATGCAGACACAGCCAACCTCCTGGTAAATCAATAGTATCCCCCTGGCATCTCAAGCCGTGAGAAGAAGAAGCTTCTATTGGAATCAGCCCTCTACACCTTGGTAGGTGGTGCACACTATACAAGAAAGGTAAAGATGAAGTGTTGTGAAGATGTATTGCAGGAGACGAAATTGGCATAGTATTAAAAGCATGCCATGATGAACCATGTGGTGGACACTTTGTAGGAGAAGCGAAAGCCAGAAAGGCTCTACTCACAGGATATTGGTGGCCGACCCTCCACAAGGATGCCTATGACTATTTGCAAGAGATGTGATGATTGTCAGCGAATGAAAAAACCCACCAAGTCTAGTGCCATGCCACTACAACCTATCCTTTCCCTAAAGCCTTTCAAGAAGTGGGGGATTGATTTCGTGGTTCCCATTGATCCGCCCCCACCAGGCGGAAGTAGAACAGATATATCATGATATGTATAGATTATGCCACCAAGTGGTGTGAAGCTAAAGCTCTGAAGTGGGACAATGGTAACAACGTAGCCCTGTTCATGTATGAAAAAATCATCATCCGTTTTGGCAGTCCCCTCGAGCTGGTAAGTGACAGAGGTACTCATTTCCTTAACAAGATCATGGAAGAGTTGACAGAACTATATAAGATCTGCCATCGCAAGTCCACCCCCCATTACCCTAGAGCCAATGGCCAAGTTGAAGTCACCAATCACATACTTTGCTCCATCCTAATCAAGATGATTGCCGCACATCACCGTGATTAGGATGATCAACTTACACAGGCCCTCTGGGCATACAGAACCTCTTACAAGGCTGCTACAAGACAAACCCCTTTCTAGTTGGTATATGGCACAGAAGCCATATTCCCTGTTGAGCTGGAGTTGCCCTCTTTGCGAGTGGCAATCAAAGAATGCCTCGGAGATGATGAGTCTCTCTAGCACCGGCTGTTGCATTTGGAATGTTTGGATGAGATTCGGCGGATGGCCCTACAGTGCATGGAAACCACTCAAGCACGACGCAAGGCCTATGATGATAGCTTTATCAAGCACAAGGAGTTCAAAGAAGGTGATCTTGTCATGGTTTATGATTCTCGATTTAGCAAGTTTCATGGCAAGCTTCAACAATGCTGGATGGGCCCCTATAAGGTCCTTACTGTCAATTCTAATGGTTTTGTCCAAGTGCAAGCCGTCGATGCTTTTGAGGATTCCTTTCTGATTAATGGCTATCGCCCGAAGATGTACTTCCTTCCCTGGGGATCTTGACAATCACAGTCGATCCACCCTTTCCCTTTTGGGCATCGTACTGTCCTTCTCTTCACGCTCCTGATAGTCCTTATGACTTCCTTATGAGGCAGTCTCGTTCTGCTAGCCCCTCCCATCCTTATTCTGTTCTCCTCTTGTCTAATCCAGTAGTGGTCATGTGGATGGTTCTACCACATGGTATTTCTACCATTCTATTTATTAAAATAAAAAAATATAATAAAAAAAGAAAAAAAAGAAAAAAACAAACAAACTGTTATGGGAGAAAAGGAAGCAATTCCTTGTTATAGCCACCCTTGGGTGGAAAGCTGGCTGTGGAAAATGTGGTAACACCCCACAATTCAGGATAGCTGACTCATAATCAGAACTTCTTCAGATACAATTTCAAACCACCTTCCTTGGTGCGCTGTCCCTGCAACTTCATCAATTCGTCTACTCCTCTTTAACAAACGATTTTCATATAACCCAATCAAAGTACCAGGCATGTTGACTACCTCCCTTGGATATGCCTCATCTTCAATACCTTGATGATAAAGCAATCTTCATCGATAACCCCTTGAGTGTTGCGAGCTTTCATCCTAACAGGATGGGGATGTGAGTATAATCTGCCCTCCGTATCTATCAATGAGTGTGAGATAGAGGGTGGGGTGAGTGACTAGTCATTTCCCTTCAATTCAACTGAGAGGTGCGATGTGTGAATGGAGTGTTGCACGCACGGGTTGGGCCTCTCAATGTACAAATCACGATCTGTTCCTGTGCACTACACTATAAGGCTCCTGACCTTCCTTCTTGCACCGTATGCTGACACAAGGCGGGATGCACAGTTGCACCATCAAATGCGCATAAGGCATACAACCTCTGCACAAGTGATTGTGAGGCTTATATCAATGGGTGTAAGGAACGGGCTACCCTCCTGTATTCTCTAACAAAGTGTCAGTTAGAGGGGGGTCAGAGTGTGATTGGTGTGTCCTCAAAATAATCATTGAGAGGTGCAGATTGAGGGATGTTACGGCATTGGAGTTAGGTACGCTTTCTATTTTCTTATGCACCCACGGGATGGGTCTCTACTACCATCACAGGCCACGTCACCTTGTTCTGTACACTGCACAATAAGGCTCCTTGGCCTTCTTGCTTGCACCTATGCCAGATAGGTAGAATGCACGAATGCATCATTAATTGTACACACTGGCATACTCCCTCCCAATCATTTTCTCATTCTTCAATTCTACACTAGACGTGAGTTATGGGATTTTATGCTTATTCATTGAGTGATGTGCGTCATGGGACGAGCGACTGTTCTATCATCCTCTTGAGTACCTGTGAGCTGAGAGTTCTATTATTCGCCATCAATATTTAAATCGACGAACTTTACCGACAAAGCTACCTCCCTGGGTGCTATTGCATGGTCCCTGCCATGCTGGACATGTTCCGTGGCGCGCCGAGGTCTTTGCTACCGCCTGATGATGGCTTCGATCTTCCTGCATCAACAATGGTTCCCTTCAACTATCTACGAAATGGGCTAAGTGCATGTTATGTTTTAAGTGTGGGGACATCAGTGTCTAGCCGGTTGACAAGTCCTAGACCGTGTCGATTAATCTACTCTAATCGGTAAGGTCTTAAGTGTGGGGACGCGTCCCTGTGTGACTGATGTGCATACCCCCTGCATTTGCCATTAACCAATCACGCATGTCTACCCCATACTAGTTTTGTCCTGATGAGGTCCCTTTACCACCCCCCGCCCTCATATCCCCTGTCATTGAGGCCGTTTCCCTTGCAATTGCTTTTATTGCGTAATTTTTTTCGTTTTCTATGTGAACACATCCTACGTTCACCACAATCCCGATCCACCTTTACAGCCTTGCTCATCCCTTCCCATGCCACACTTTTCCTTTTTACATCCCCCTATTCTGGCTTACTGTTTTTGCGTTATTAATTTTTGAAGCAATTCTTGCCAGTTGGATGTTTTTCCATGTGAACGCTCCTTTATTGTTTTGGAATGCTGATCTGGTATGCCAATCCTGTCGTATGCCTTCCCCTGGACCTTTTTCCTTTTACCCACCTTTCATTCCGACGTACCGTTTGTCTATTATTCATTTTTTGCATGGTTTTGTGCCTTTTTCGCTTACGTTTTTAATCTTTTTCCATGTGAACCTGCCCTATTCTCTTCGGAATTCAATTATGACTTAATAGCCTTGTCCAGTCACCCTTGCTGCACAATTCTCCTTTTTCCTCCGCCCTGTTTCGCCCTTTAGATTTTTTAAAATTAATTTTTATTGGTGTTTTTAGGTCCATTTTTTTATTTTTTCTATGTGAATGTCTCCTAAACCCATCCGAACTAAGTTTTGATGTAACAGCCCTAAATATAATATGTGTCCTGACATTTTTTCTCTTTATTGCCTTTCGTTTCAGTGTACGGATCCTTTAATATTAATTTCCAAATCCATTTTCAAGTACGATTTTTGGGTTTTTTCCATGTGAACGGATCTTATCTTCATCGAAACTGTATTTTGACATGATAGGCATGTCTGACATGTATTTTTGCACATTTTTTCTTTTACTCACATTTCATTTCGGCCCATGGATTTTCCGATATTAATTTTCGTATGTGTTTTTGGGCTTGATTTTTGCGTTTTTCCCATGTGAACGCCCTGAATTGTTCCCAGACACCCTGTTGCCTTCTTCCATTGTCTCCCCCTCAACTTCTGACATAGTTTCATTTTTTTCACCTTTCGTTCCGGTGCACGGTTTGGGTTTTATGAAAATTTTCGGCTAATTTACACATGTTGTGTCTCTCACGTTGTGCGTGACTGCACATTTTTTTCCGATTTTATTCATGATGTCACGTCCATTGTGTCATCTCGCACTCGTGCCGCTGTCTCGACCCCTATTGCTTCTTGCCATTGTAAAATTTTTTACCTCACCCCACACTTATGCGCGGGATGAGGGGGACTTCCTTGTTTTTTTACTTATTTATCTTCATGTTTTTTCATTTAAAAAAAACCAAGAATTTAAAAACTAAACATCCCCCACCCTGTTTATTAAAAATGAACCGGCCATCACAAGTGCATGCACTATATAAAAAATGCTAAACACACACTTAACTTTTAATCAATGAATATGCCTTTAGAGACCTGAGTGTGGGTATCAGAGTCCGAGTTGTGTTTAAAGCACCATTTTTCCCTAATAATTTGTAAGTAACATTTTAAGAAGGAGCCACCGTTTTCTTAGTAAGGTTTACAACCTAATAAAATATCATCCATTTTTAATTATTTTAATAAAACGAACCCTTCACTAAAATCATTCCCCTCACTGCACTTCTTTCCCTTTTCAATAAATGCGCTTTCTGGGATGGGTACGTGCAGTCTTTCGAGTTGTCGTTGCTTATAGAAGTTTTGGTTATATCCTGAGTGGGTTATTGATGTATTATGGTTTGATTGTATGATATGATTACGGGTGCGGTCTGTAGTTTTCTTTTTTGCCTAATACAGGGATTCAGTGTGCTTGTATGTCTTGCATAGCATGAAGTTTTCGATCACATATGTATAGAGATCATGCCGAATTTTTTCTAGAATGTGAATTGTTTGGAGTGGTCAGTTGGTCAATCACGTCTATGTGTGCTGATTCTGGTTGATCTCTTTTTGATGGATATTCTGTTGTCTTGCAAGCATTCACTGTGATTGTTTGTGTGTGTGGTGTGTATATAATCTATCTGAATGGCATCTCAAGCTCCTCCTCCAGTCTAGTACGTCCCATTGGTATTTCACAATTATTCTTTATCGCTGGAGTCCGAACTTATTGGTAAAACAGGCTTAGCCAAGTTTATCGCACTCTCATTACCACTCATCCCAAAGGATACTGATACTTGTGATCAGTTTCTAGCCTCTTATAGTAAGAGGTCTGGTCCTGTCAAAGGAATAATTGTTCAATTGATGCTTAAAAGTTTAGGCAAGGCTCTTTCTTTACCATATCGGGGAGACTCTTTCCCTACTGCTAGACAACTGTTATTGCAGAAGCAGACCTAGGATGTGTTGGACCCCAGGAAGGTTCTTACCACTTCTGGCTTCAGTGCCTCCATGATCTCCAATCCTGTGTGGAAGTAGCTATGCGAGTTCCTTCAGGACAGGTTTATGCTTGTTAAGACACCCTCTAATTACCTTTCAAAGGAGTTGTTTACAGCTTCTAGAATGGTGTTGAAAGGTATAACAATTGATTGGAGTTCCTACCTTCTGTCAAAAATGGATTAACACTTTGTCAAAGCCACCTAGAGTAGTGTAACTAATGTTACATTTGGTTCCTACCTTTTTGTCTTTTTGGAATATGCCACTCCTTTGAAGGAAGTTTCTACCTTGATAGTTGATCCACCAGATGCTCCTCCCTCTATTGAATACTCTGATGTCGTCATTGAGGATCTGATTCTATCCCTCCTGTGGTAGTTTAGAGGAAATGCTTAAAACGAGTGGTTGAATCAGCCCCAGCTCCTCCTCCAGTCTTCGTCTTTGATCAATTTAGTAGTCACCTACTAGCTTTCCTCACAACGCCAAATCTTTTTAGAGCACATCGTAAGGGTACTCTGGAGATTTCCATCCCTTCAGTACAACACTTGATAGCTAGAGATGCAATTCTCTTCCTATGTCAAGATGTTCACTGTTCTATTGAGCTCTCAGTGTGACTGCATGTATCTAGCAGTTCTATTCCTCTTGCTATGATGAAGTCCAACAAACTAAAGAAGAGCCGACAAAAGCAAATGCAGAGCTAGCTTTTGCTCATGAACGCTTTTATGATCTTTGTACCCAAATAGAGCAACATACTAAGATCATTGATGCTCAGAAAATGGAAATTTTTAGTTTGCATACTCAATTGGTTGACACTAATACCCAAGTGGTTAATGTAACCGAGGAATGAGATAGATTGTTGAAGGAATCTCACGAGCTTTAGGCTTTGCTACCCTCCCAGATGGAGGAGCTTAAGACAACCAATACCACCTTAGACCAGAGAAAAAACCAAATTCAACACCTTAATGGCATTCAATGATTGATTGTGTAGTTCTGAACCAGTGACAGAATAAAGCCTCTACTCATGTGCAGAACACTAACCAATTGAGTGTGGATATTTTAGCTTATCTTTCGAAGAACCATCCATTTGATTCATCCTTCTTTGATGCCTACCATCAATGATCTATTTGAGGTCCCTCTGTTCCTAGGTTATTTTATTATCAACAAATGGCCCATCGCTATGATGCTTTTTTTTGCTTTATCAA
The DNA here is from genome assembly GCF_053477565.2 of Lygodium microphyllum. Taxonomy (NCBI): domain Eukaryota; kingdom Viridiplantae; phylum Streptophyta; class Polypodiopsida; order Schizaeales; family Lygodiaceae; genus Lygodium; species Lygodium microphyllum. Next base: position 139,149,762 of record NC_141135.1, on the reverse strand, counting down.
TCCAACTCAATAGGCATCTTACCTCTCCTTTTCCAACCTCAGGGTGCTCCTCAAATTCCAATCTTTACCTATTGTTCTTTAATTGAAGATCGAGTCTTTTCCCCTTCTCCATCTTGTCCTTCCCCATCTATCCATATACCTTCCACTTTTCTTGCTTATCAATTAACACCTTTCTTAACTGATTCACCTAAATTTTCAACTAATCCTTCTTTAGCTTATTCCTCATTTTATGATTTTGCCTACCCATCTCTTCATCCTCTTTTACCCATTCCTCTTCCATCTTGTTGAGGCAAACGCACCAACAGTCGGGACTTTGGACGGACTTCTATTCTTTCAGAAGCTACAACTCACGTTGGCGACAATCTCTCACCTTGTCTCTCACGCTCCGCTCTAACTAAACAAGCATTCTCCTCTCCAACCCAAGGAAGCAAGAACACAAGACTAGCTCGAGTTGTAGTGAACTCACCTAACTTACCTTTCAAAGGCTCGAAGATAGTTCCACGACCACGATCAACACGATCCGATGCCGTCGCTCCTTCGCATCCACCACCAAGCACACCAACGAGTCAAAGAGCTAGTAGAGACAACGAGAAAAGCAAGAAGACGACGAAGAGCTTCACCTTCCCTCAGTCCCTCGCTCAACACACCTCTCACTCTCTCCCTCTCAGTCACTCTCAACACAATGGAAGCAAGATGATAGAATAGAAAGATTGAATGGTTGCACTAACAGAGCTTCCGCAGCATGAATGTGCCAAAGGGGGTGAATACAACTGAGACCTCCCACCCTTATATAGACATAGAATTAGGGTTAGGGTTTGCGCCCCTTTTGCGTTTAGGGTTAGGGTTAGGGTTTGCGCCCCTTTTGTGTTTAGGGTTAGGGTTAGGGTTTGCGCCCCCTTTGGGCATCCTACCCACATAGTGGGCTTTAGGCCGGTCAATCCTTGAAACATGCTTGAACCTTAGCCTAAATAGACCAAGCCTACACTATTCTAATCACAATTACATGTGCGCAACCCACGCAACACATGCGGGTGCGACAAATACAACTATGGGTGATAAATACAATGTGCACGGGAGTGAGCCCGACTCTCACAAAATAATACAACCATGATAGTCTGATGATGTCCATGAGTAAAAAGTAATACACAAGTGCCCAAAGTAATACAATGAAGCTCCACAAAATAGTAATCCACCAAAAAATAGTATCCAGCACTTGCGCTTTTTGCAACCTTCTCAAAATACCGTTAACACATCTCCTACTACTATTTCTCAACCCCCTTAGTTGGTTAGTGGGTATGAAGGATTTGATCAATAGATTCCATGAAGAAGAGGATGGAGCTCAGCTAATTTTCTTATGGGACCACAAATTAATTGGCCATTAATTCCAGGGGACTAGACAATTGCTAGTCAAGCGTACCAAAATTATCTCCATTTTGCCCAACAATATTCACAATCTCCAGATCCTTCGGTGCTATTGAGAGTGATTACTGAGTATTATAGTAAGGAGATAATGTATTATTGATTGATTGAGAGAGAGAGAGAGAGAGAGAGAGAGAGAGAGAGAGAGAGAGAGAGAGAGAGAGAGAGAGAGAGAGAGAGAGAGAGAGAGAGAGAGAGAGAGAGCCAATTCTATCAAAACAATGTATCTATCTATGAGAGATTGAGAGAGAGAACTATGAAGACAATGAAGATGAATACTATGTGATTATTTCCATTCAAAAATGGTATATACTTTTGTGTTTCTTGTTCCATTGATGGATTCTGTAAAGATGTTGAGGATTATAGTTGATTCTATCAAATCCGTGGGAGATATCTACTATGATGCTGCGTGAAGATTTGTTCTTTTCCTTGTTGTGGTTCTCAAAAGAATAAAATAAAAGCTTGTTGATGTTACAAGATAGTTTTTCTTGTAGTAGAAACTCCTTTTCCTTGGTGTTCTTCTTGGGGCTCCAATGTGCATTGTGGGGGAGGGTACATACAAAATCCCTCATTATCAACCAACACAATCCACTGTTTAGCTCATATAGAAATAGCATCCAAGTGTTTCTCTGCCTTCAAAAAGTGAAAGAACCTACATCCATGTTTCCAATCCAAACATTGCAGTCACTATAAACCTCACAAGATTTTCCAAAAACAAATCATTATACCTATACACAAGCCATTGTGAGGCCATTTGAAATAGATCCACTTTTCTCAATGCTTTAATATCTTCTCTCTTCTCCCTAGAGAACACTCTAACCTCCAAGGAAACAAGTACCTCCTTTGCTCTGTTATTAGAACAAAACGATGCGCATAAATTTTTATGCAACAATTAAACTGCATCGAGGGAGAATATTCTACCTGATTGTCAGAGTGAAGAAGGTCCAGTAGGAAGAAGAAGCTTGACGATTCTGCATGCTCTACACCTTGACCCACTACACGAATCCGCGGCATCAAAAGAAAGAGGGTTAGCTTGAGATATGTTAGGAAAAGGAAGAGAGCGAGAGATGATGCAAGGAGAGAGAGAGAGAGAGAGAGAGAGAGAGAGAGAGAGAGAGAGAGAGAGAGAGAGAGAGAGAGAGAGAGAGAGAGAGAGAGAGAGAGAGAGAGAGAGAGAGAGAGAGAGAGAGAGAGAGAGAGAGAGAGAGAGAGTTATTGATAGAAAGAGAGTTAGAGAGGGAGGGAGAGTTAGTGATAAAAGAGGTAGACCTAGAGATAGGTAGGGAGAGTTAGTTATACAATGAAAGAGTTAGTGTTGGGGTAAAGATGCCTCCACCGTGCCGCCCCATGTATTACTACACTGACAATACCCGCCATTGCACACTGTAGGTGGTGGTCGCCCGTCACGTCACTTTATTCTTTACATTCATTTTAGTGACTAGTAAATAAAGGAAGGCCCGGACTCCGCCGTGCCGCCCCGTGTATTACTACACTGACAGTACCTGCCATTGCACACTGCAGGTGGTGGGCGCCCATCACGTCACTTTACTCTTTACATTCATTTTAGTGACTAGTAAATAAAGGAAGGCCCGGTCACACATTGTGACTATTGGAGTTCCCATTTCTTGTCTCTCTCTTTCTTGCTCTTGCTCTCCCGCCATAGCTCGTGTGCAAGCTTCAATCCTTCTCACCTTTCAACTGGTATCAGAGCTTGGCTTCCTCTTTCTCGAGCTCGACTCAGTGCTTCTCTACCTTCGCATCGACTCCCTTCACGCATTGGATCTCCATCCCGACAGCCATATCTGATCTCCCCGAGCTCCCGTCACTCCCCGGCTTCCCGAGCACCTTCCCGGCCTATTGAGGCATCTTCAAGGCATTGGTACTGAGGTATTTGATCATTCTTTCAGGGTTTTATTTCAGTCTACAGGTTGCAAATAGCAAGGGCAGCCATGGCTTCAAACCCTTGAAGCTTATTCCCCTCATATTGTGCCTTACACTTATCAAGGCTCAAAGAGGCTTGTCATAGGCCTTTGATAGGCCCTTCTTGAGCCCCCCACTACCCCCTTTCAGTCCATGTGGAGCAGCAGCAAGTTCAGCACCAACAGGGCAGATTGCGCCATTTTTTCCAGGCTGTTAGCACTCGTCTACTTCAGCTCCACACTTGGCCATTGCTTCTTGCTCTCTACCTTGATCAAGAGGGCTATTAGACTTCATGTTTGATGTCATTCAAGCTTTGGGCATTGGTCTTGATCATTGGGGACTGATTTCTTCAGATTTGGGACTGTCATAAACTATCATAACAGGCTGAAAACATGGCAGCAACATTGGCATTAGCATTTGCTGCTTACACTCCATTCCGGTTGTGCTATTTGATGCACGTATGCGGTCTACTTGATGCCCGAATGTCTTGGGAATGTATCCACATGGTTACGCCATGATTTTGGCCTGAAATATTGGCTGATTTGGGACTGTCATTTAGTGTTATACAGTGTTGGAAATAGGGCAGCCACACTTGGCATTGGCATTTGATGCTTATACTCTACTCCGGTTACCTTGTTTGATGCCGTATGGGGCCTACATGATGCCTAGTGCCTTGGGAATGTATGCACATGATTATGCCATGATTTTGGCCTGAAATATTGGGTGAAATTTCTCATTTTTGACAGTCAAACTTGGCTGTAATAATAGTGGGCTGAAGGTACTTTGGATGCTTTGTCACTTACCTATTGGTACCAGATGTATGCTTTGGGATTTGCCGTCATGTATTTGACATTTGGGGACGACTTTGAGCTCATGTTTGAATCTATGGAATGTATTTTAGCTATGCATAAGCTCCGTCTTGGTTGGTATTCATTGGCATTTGGACCGACTTGGCATGCTCTTGGACCGCTTATGCCTCATGTCTATGTTTGACAGTTAGGCTTCATACATTACATGCTTTGGTTAGTGATATATGCCGCTTGGTTTGTCTATGCTTTACCGACATTGGGAGCTTTGTCTTGGATGTATTTGAGCATTTCTGACTCAGTTTGATCATTTACTTGGTTGCTTCCATCAGTTGCTTCATGTATGTCATGCTCTTGGGATGCGTATGACGCATTGACTTGGTCACTTGTCACTGGTACTTTGTCTTGGGTTGCTTGAGCCCTTGAGCTCGTTTGTACACCTTTTGTGCTAGTGGGAGCATCTTGCATGCTTACTTGACCTTGAGCAGGGATTACATGCTATTGGAGCAGTCTATGTCATTGAGCAATTACAGATGTATTGAGACTTTGGGATTGTACTCCGACAATTGGATGTTGCATTGAGTATATGTCTTGGTTCACAGGATGCTTATGAGCTGAGTCTCAGTTTTGGATCCGCTTTCTTTTGAGCAGACACCTATTTGTGTCAGGTTTTGGCAGTTGCAGGTACATTTTGCCTGGATTGTCTGGGGGTGTGCCTCTTACTGACAGATGCTATTTGACATCTCTCGGTGTTATGCTCATGTATTTTCACTGTCATTTGGCTTTGCTTTGTCCTCTTTATGCCGGCTTTGGACCTAGCATTGTTTAGTTGACATTAGATCCAGTTTTTGGGACAATTTGCTCTCATTATTGCAATTTTGAAATTTATTACAGCAAGCATTTATTGGTGGATTGAGCAGTATTTTTAATGCTGAAATATCCTGATTTGGTGTACCGCACCTAGTACTAAGTGGGCAGCATCTTTTGGCACACTTTTCTCGCCATTTGGAGCTCATTTCAGTGGATTTTGGGCATTTTCTATAGTAAAATAGCCAACAGTTTTACATTGTCTGTGCATTTCCAGCCTGCATTATGGCGTCCTCTTCAATTGATAATGCCATATTTAACATCACAAAGTTGGATGGTACCAACTACTCTCATTGGAAGAGTCAAATTTGGCAGGTCTTGGTGCAGAAATCTCAGATTAAGCCACTTCGGTTGAGCAGGAAGCAGCCTGAAACTATGGACACTGACGACTGGCTTGAACTTGATGAGCTATGCAAGTCCACAATTGTATTGTCTCTCACTAAACAGGTACATTATAATGTATTCGAGGAAGCACAGAGTGCATGGGATCTATGGAATAAGATCAAGAATCTTTATGATAAGAAAAGTCCATGAAGGATAATGCGACTATGTTTGCTCACTTGAGCCAGTTCCATGCTATATGAAGAACCTGACTTTGCAGGATATCACCTTTGGAGAGGAAGTAACTTCTCTTTTCTTTCTTGGGACTCTAATGAGTCATGGGATATATTCTGCACTGCTCTATGTGCCTCTAGTGCTACTCTGAAACTGAATGATGTTGAGAGTGCTCTTCTGCAGGAAGAGGTTAATCGCAAAAACTTGGATGCCTCTCGTGTTTCACATGCTTTGACAGTTAGAGGCAGGAATGATAGGAATGATCATGGTCATGGCCGTGGCCGTGACTCACAGAAGGGCTGGTCTAAATCTCGTGGAAAGTTGCGTAGTAAGTCGCGTGGGTGCAACGCTAATGTCACTTGTCATCATTGTGGGAAAAAGGGCCATATCAGACCACAGTGTCATGAGTTGCGCAATGAGAAGCGCAAGGATAAGGGGAAAGAGAAAGTGCAGGAGAAGTCCTCTGATCGTAGCATAGTACCTGCGAAGTCCAGCATCAAGATTGAGGAAATTAATGTCACGCAGACCAAGGATTCCAATGGTGGTGATGAGTTCATACTTGCAGCTAGTTCTTCTGATGCCTCACTCTTGACTGAGACACCTAGTATGTATGCACAGTGTTGGTTATTGGATTCAGGTATGTCCTTCCATGTGACGCCTTACCGTGAGTGATTTCACTCTTACCGTACTGTATCTGGATCACTCAGACTTGGAGATGACAGGTCTCTTGATATTGTGGGCTGTGGAGATATTCAGTTGCAGTTTTCCACTGGCAGTTCCTTTTTGCTCACGGATGTATGCCATGTACCTGCGCTTACGCACAGTCTTATGTCTGCAGGACAGTTGGATGATGCAGGGTTTCATGTCTGTTTTGGGGATTCTGCCAGGAAGATTACCAGAGGCAGACTTGTGCTTGCTAGAGGCGCCAAGGCTGGCAGCCTCTATCCTCTTGTTGTATCTGGGTCTTCTGTAGACCATGTTTTGGCAGTGGGCTCTATCCCACATGTATCACTTTGGCATGCCCGTTTGGGGCATATGTCTTTGAAGGGAATGAAAATGTTATCTAGTTTGCAGTATCTTCCGCCTTTGGACTATGCACATTTTGACTTGTGTGATCATTGTCTTTATGGTAAGCAGAATAGGTCTATGCATAAGAAATCGGGTAGGCCATGTATGAGTGAGCCCTTGGCTTTGGTGCATTCAGATGTTTGTATGGGTGGCACGAAGTACTTTGTTACCTTCATTGATGATTTTTCTAGGGAAGTGTGGACTTATCCCATAAAGCAAAAGTTTGATGTCTTGGTAGCCTTTCAGTGTTGGCTTGCTCTTGTTGAGAACCAAACTGGGTATAGGCTGAATGCCTTAGGATTGACAATGGGGGAGAATATGTCTCACGTGCTTTTGAGCAATTTTGTGATGACAGGGGTATTAAGCGTTAGTTGACCGCCCCTTACACCCCCCCACAATGGTTTGGCTAAGCGCATGAACAAGACTATTTAGGAGCATGTCCGCTCTATGCTTAGCCATGCAGGCCTACCATAGAGCTTTTGGGCTGAGGCAGTTAGTACGGTAGTGCATGTCATAAACCGATTGCCTTCTAGTGGATTGGATTTCCAGGTTGCAGAGGAAGTTTGGGCTGGTAAGCCACCCTCTTATGCGCATCTCCGTGTCTTTGGATGTGAGACATTCTACCATGTGCCCAAGGACAAGAGGAGTAAGTTGGATCCAAAGAGCATTAAATGCATCTTTCTTGGTTATGGTGATTCAGGAGAGATGGGCTATCGCCTATGGGATCCACAGGCGCAAAAAATAGTACGCAACCATGATGTAGTCTTCCATGAAAACAAGATGCACAGGCAGCCTGAGAAGGTGGTTGAGATCCGCAGAGTGATCTTTCAAGAGGAGCCTAGAGCTCCTGCATAGCCAGTTGGACAGCCTATAGCTGCAACAGATACACATGGTCAGGGTGTTGGACAGGCAGCTGGGCAGGCAACAGAGCCTGCAGTAAGACGGTCTGCTAGAGACAGACGTCCACCTGATAGATTTCAGCCCTCTATGTATTATGTTTTGGTTACAGATGCAGGAGAGCCTTTCACTTATGATGAGGGTATGCGCAGGGGTGATAGTCACTCCTGGGAGAGGGCTATGCAGTCTGAGATTGACTCCTTGCATAAAAATGAGACTTGGGATTTGGTTGCCTTGCCTAAGGGCAAGAAGGCTTTGCCATGCAAGTGGGTGTACAAGCTGAAAAGTACCCCTGGACACCCCAAGCCGGCATCCAAGGCTAGATTGGTAGCAAAGGGTTTTAAGCAGGAGCATGGTGTAGACTTTGATGAGGTCTTTTCTCCTGTGGTTAAGATGACCACCTTGCGCTTGGTCTTGGCTTTGGTTGCTCACCTTGACTTAGATCTATATCAGATGGATGTCAAGATGACTTTCTTACATGGGGACTTGCATGATGAGATCTATATGGAGCAGCCTAAGGGCTTTGCAGAACCTGGCAGGGAGCACCTAGTGTGCAAGTTGAAGAAAAGTCTTTATGGCTTGAAGCAGGCACCTAGGGAATGGTATCATAAGTTTGATGCCTTTATGCAGTCACAGGGCTACAGCAGGAGTGCTATGGATCTGTTTCTTTACACGAAGAAAGCCCATGATGGTTCACTCCTTATTTTGGTACTCTATGTGGATGATATGCTGATAGCAAGGAAAGAAGGCATTTTGCTCACAGGCATTAGGGATTCCTCTACTTGTCATAGAGGGAGTATATTCATAAAGTCCTTGAGTGCTTCCGCATGCAGGACGTAAAGCCTATTGGTTGTCCATTGCCTTCTTATGTGAAGGTATCACAGGCCGATTGTCCGTAGACAGATGAGCAGAGGGCCGAGATGGCCCAAATCCCTTATGCTTTAGCCATGGGCAGTTTGATGTATGCCATGATAGCCACTCGTCCAGATATTGCCTTTGCAGTTGGTGTTGTGGCACGCTATATGGCTACACCTGGTAGGAAACATTGGGATGCTGTGAAGGGTATCATGAGGTACCTGAATGGCACAACAGATATGTGTATTTGCTATGGCAGCTAGGATACAGGGGTCATGGGGTACACTGACTCCGATTGCGCAGGACATGCAAATAGTAGGAAGGCCACTTCTGGCTATGTATTCACCTATGCTGGAGGTGCTGTCTCTTGGATGTCCCAGGTTCAGAAGTGTACAGCTTTGTCTACACTGAGGCCGAGTATGTTGCAGCCACTGAGGCTTGCAAGGAGGCCATATGGCTAGGCCGTCTAGTTGACCTTGGGATTGATGCTATACCTACACTGCATTCGGATTCTATGAGTGCCATTCAGTTGGCTAAGAATCCGGTCTTCCATGCGAAGACGAAACACATTGAGGTGAGGTATCACTTCATACGTGATGTCGTGGAGGACAAGTCTGTTGACCTTGTCAAGATCTCCATTGACGAGAATCCTGCAGATCTGCTCACGAAAAGCCTCACTACTGAGCGCTTTGCCTTCCTCAGGAGATTGATGGGTGTTGGATGAGATGTTGCCTTTCCTCATCCCTTGTACCTATGTACAGTTGTACTGTCTTTTTCTTTTCTTTTCTCTCTCACTGGGGCAGATTCGCATTTAAGTGGGAGGTTGTTGGGGTAAAGGCGCCTTCGCATGCCACCCCATGTATTACTACACTGACAGTACCTGCCACTGCACACTGCTGGTGGCGGGCGCCCGTCACGTCACTTTATTCTTTACATTCATTTTAGTGACTAGTAAATAAAGGAAGGCCCGGCCTCTGCCGTGCCGCCCCGTGTATTACTACACTGACAGTACCCGCCACTGCACACTGCAGGTGGCGGGCGCCCGTCACGTCACTTTATTCTTTACATTCATTTTAGTGACTAGTAAATAAAGGAAGGCCCGGTCACACATTGTGACTATTGGAGTTCCCATTTCTTGTCTCTCTCTTTCTTGCTCTTGCTCTCCCACCATAGCTTGCGTGCAAGCTTCGATCCTTCTCACCTTTCAGTTAGAGAGAGAGAGAGGGAGAGTTGGTGATAAAAGAGGGAGAGGGAGGGAAAGTTAGTTAGAGTTTAGGTTGGGTTTGTGATAAAAGACGTAGGGCTAGAGATAGGTAGGGAGAGTTAGTTATAAAATGAGAGAGTTACGGAGAGAGGGAGGGAGAGTTAGTGATAAAAGAGCTAGGGCTAGAGATAGGTAGGGAGATTTAGTTATAAAACGAGAGAGTTAGAGAGAGAGACAAAGAGCTAGCGCTAGAGATAGGTATGGGGAGATAGTGTAATATAAAAGGAGATATAGAGATTGAGAGTACAATGATAGAGAATTATAGCCATATAGAAATAGAGTTTAAAGAGATATAGAGATAAAGACCAAGCTCTAGGTGTGGGGGCAATCTCCATTGTTTCTTTGTCTCCTATTGCTAGCTCAAAAGAACATGGCTCAAGATATCTATGGGCCTCTGAAGGGGCAAAAACCAATGTTAGTCTCACAACAAATTGGTACCAATTAAGCTTTCCACCCTCATGAGTATCTTTAACCTTCAAGGAAGTTCTTTCTCTTTGGTGCCACTTGGTTTGGATCATGACATTGTGAAACTAGAACCCTCCATTGTTCTTGGAGGGGAAGATGGGTACCTTCTTAATGGTGATATGTTTCAACTCTACAAGGTGAATAGTAGTGTTACAAGTGCCTTGCAAGAAGGGGTGTAGATAAAAGAAGATATTGATGCTTGGTCTATTGAAGGATTCAATAGCGTATTTAACCTAATCAAATTTTGCCTAGTAATAGTAGCTTGCATGTTGCATTTCAAAGCATTACAGCTTTCAAACAAGTCAAAGAGCTTCCAAAGCAATATGATGGTTACATTGACTTTGAGTTACCCCCTCTTGGCAGAGTCATGTATGGAATGGAGTAAAGAAATGATTGCATACCTCCAAAGGTTTTGAGGCTGTGTTGGACCTAAAAAACAGATGTAGGTACCTTTCATCCAGAGTGTTTTATTCTCGAGTCATTTGGATACTATAGACTAGCCTCATGGTTTCAAGATGTCAACAAAGGGCCAAGTAGTGGACTAGACTTAGTGAATAAAATGAAACTTGATGGGAACTTGCAGCACATGTGGATTCATTTTGCTCACATGCATCGAGTTCAAAGATGGCCAACAATGTCTACTCATGTTTATGATTCGTACATTCGAGAGCTTCTCACCATAGCAACATGTGAGTTCCAGGTGGAGGAAATTTTTTCTTAGATCACATTTTGGAGGATGATCAACAATGTGGTGGAAAAGAGAGGTTTTGAGAAGCTCGAATTTCAAGGGTTCATGGGGCTGATGAGACATAGGCAACAAACTAGATCGCTGTTCATATTGTTTACTTTGGAGGTGTGAAGAATATAGTGCCCGAGAAAGAGAGAGGTTGTGTCTTTCATTGGGAACATAGCATGGTTATGCATACATGAAGATGTATCAAAACCTTCTTCATAGGAATATCATAAAAACTTGTGTCAAAAATGGAAAAATGCATCATTTGAGAATGTAGCTACCTTATGCAAGCACGAGCTTAGAAAGTTTTGGAATGCAGGGCATGCACTTGGTGATGAGATTCTTGCTCTTGAGACATGGTTGGCATGGTGGGACATTAGAGCATTTCATTGGGGTTCAAGATTTGTTGCACAAGACGAGTTTGACATTTTTGTGCCACATACAAATCTTATTGAGGCAAAGCATGCTAACATGAGGGCTTCTATTGAATATAAAGAGCAGTTAACCTTGTTTGAAGCATCAATATTGGATATGTCCTTGGCATTGTTGTAGAGTGTAAAGTACAATATGCATAGTACTTGAAAGGAAATAGGTCTGGTACTGGCCCAGGGGTGAAGGACATAGCAAATAGATTTCATTCCCAATGTGCTTCTTCTACCTCTCGCAAGTGAATAGTAGATTTGGCTCATGCTTCAATGAATAAGATGGGTGTGCACTCTCTTGAGATGGATAAGATGGGTGTGCACTCTCCTGAGATGCAATAGTTAAGTGCGGGTTTGCATAGTGTTCGCAAAAAGCATTCAAAGCAAGTGCATCCATTTGTGGTTTTGGACAAGGATAGTCACAGAATATAGCTTGTTACTATAACAATGGATAAACATAATGTTGTGGATCATGCTTCATTGCAAACAAGAAGTGATCTCACTGTCAAAGAGAGAAAGGTACCAAAGACAGTGTGGGAAATTTGTAGGACTGAACCTAATAGAAAAATGACACATTTTGGTAGACTATCTGGTCAAGTTGGACGATTGGAACAATATATACACAATAATGATGTGAATGGTGGTTGTGGTGTGCTTGCACCTTGCTTTTGGGGTTGATGAAAGTACCTTGGTGGTGTCACTAAGGGGTTCATTTGGTTTTTCAATACCTCAAACACACACTCATGGATGGTTGATAAACATCATGTTGTGGGACCACTAGGCCTTGCACTAGGGGTGTGGCTAGTTGTTGAGGGCACAAGTTTGCTTCCATAAGAGATAATGATTCTTTAAAACAATGGGTATGTTGTGCAAAATGTAGTCTTACTACTTGCCAAACTTCATCAGCATCTATTTCTACAAGTATCCCTAGTGGATATCACCCTAGACGATAAACTAGTTAAATGGAGAGCCAAGTTGACAAATGAATTTCAAGAGAATATTAATAAGGGTAGAACTCTCAATGCACATATTATGTGTGAGGCCATTTGTGGTGTGTAATGAGTCACATGTATTCTATGTTAGCACAGAAGGGAGAAAAGCTTTGGGTGCTAATTACTATGTATGAATTGGAGAGTTTCCTAGCACATGCAATTGTTTCCAGAATAGAGAAAGCAAGCATCAAGTTTATGTTCCTTGCAAGCATATATATTACGTGTTCTTAAATGTTTTGGGCTTGGAACCCTTAAATGTTTTGGTCTTGGATCCCTTCTCAAACGAGTTCATTCATTAGGCTACTTTGACAAAGGTTAAATTGTTCCAAGCTTTAGGAGGATGAAGGGTAAATGTGCTTGCTTAGAGAGATATTTGGTGATGGTGGCACCTAATAGTGCATTTTTTGAGTGTATAGGCATTAGTGATTTTAACTACTTGTAGCACTGATTCAGTGATGCAACCTTACATATGCTCAGATTGATGTGCAATGCTATGAAGTTACATTGCTATGATTTTCCTCCCATGTATCTTCTGCATTTTTTATATGCAGACATTTTGAAGATCACATCTATAGGCACGCTTCTTGTTTAAGATTTGTGATCCTTACATTAATTTTCACAATCCACTCTGAAAGTGTGCTTCTTATTTGTGCAGTTATAATTTCAGAATTCTTAAACATAGCATTTTTTCAATGAAATAACCTTCTTCACCACAAACATGTTGTTTATGTGTCACTTCAACAATGGGAGCCATTATGATGTTATGCTAATGGAGAGGTCACGGAGTTTTACAAGAGGTGGTATTTTGCCACATCTTGCTTAGTTTTTAGTTTGTGCTCAAAGTGCTTGCTCAAAAAAAGGGATTCCTTGTTTCAAGTCTATACCTTTCATATATAGGTCATCACACCAACTAGTATTACCGGGGTATTACTACATGTGCTTCTTCATTTTGTGTGTGACTGATATGCTTAAAAGACTACTTTTTAAATTTTCTTAGAAGTCTTTTGAGTCTTCTACAAATTTGTTTTGAAGCTACATTCTTACTTCGCCATACACCAAGTGCTTGTCTTACAACAAGGGACCACCATAAATTTGAATCTTCTTATTCCATTTCCAAGCACATAAGACAACCCCTTTTTAAGGGTGATGTACTTAGCTTCATTGTGGCTCTTGATATGCAACAAGATGTGTCATTGAGTGACTTTCTTCCATGTTGAATGATATAGAACACATAGCATTTTAGGACTTCTTATGAGTTATCTGAAAAGATCCTTGAAGAATAAGATGTATGTTTCCTTTCCACATTGTGTCTCTTGTTCTTGAAACCTTTAGCTTTACTCGCTTCACATTTATAGGCCTTCTTTATATGTCATTGGTCAACTAGCATGGCTCTCGTTTAGGTTTCAATCAAAAGAGAAAAATTCATGTAGTTCAATCACCCGTTTCATCATCCTCTTAGACAAGTTACTATTGTTCAACATGTGTGGTAGAATATCATAGCTTGTAAGAATAACAAAAGGTTTTGGCAAAAGGTGATGCCATAAATCCCTACAAGCAAATATGAGGCTTACCACCATAACTTGATTAGCTTATGTATAGGTTCTTTCTCCAAGGTTTTTTATTCAGATTACATAATAAGCATGATTCATATACAAGCTTCAATTTCCTTATTGAAGCAAGATTGCGCCTAAAGCATTCTCTTTGAATAATGGGTTGACATGAAAAGTTTTACTCTGATTTGGAGTGTGCACATAAAGAGGCTTTACAAATAATTTCTTTTACATTTTCGAAAAATGAATTAGATTCTTCAATCCATTCTAACACTTAGTTTTGGCAACTTGTTCCAAATGATAAAGGATTTCAAAGACCTTTGGTATGAATCAGGCCATGTATTTTACTATTTGGATGAAAGTAAGCAATTGTCTAATATCTTGTGGACGAGGAAGCAACGATTGATCAAATGCACTAATGTTTTTATAACTATAACCCAAAATCCATTAGTGATATTAGCAATAGAGAGTATACCGCACCCTTTCCTGAATGGTCATGTTCATTTTCTCAGCCACACCATTTGAGCAAGATTAGGAGTTGTTAACTCTTTAATTTTGATATCATCAAGCTAAATCCCGTTTTCTGTGAAAATATGTATGAGGTTGAGAGGAATCAAGAGAGGCTAGAGAAGCAATGCCATGCCCAACTGGGCTCTGATACCATGTGACAAATGCGGGATCTAGAGCATGGCAAAACCGGAAGCTATGGAGGATGAAATGAGAAGTGTGGACTCATAATGGAGAAGACAAAGACACTATTTGTTACACAAGTGAATTAGGTTCCAAGATTGAGACTTGGACTCATAAACACAATCTTGTGTATGTGGACAATGACATTGACACTTCACTAAAAAGAAAAGAGTACTATCATTACACTAAGTGTCTCTTCACATAGTTAACCTCTTGGGCTACTAGGATGCATGCTACATATTCAATCTCTGGTAGATAAGGGCACCAAATGTTTTTGCTTGAGTAGACCATGAGATTAGTCCACTTGATAGTGCAAGGCTATACCATGTAAGTGACATGTTGGAATTAATGTCTCCACCGCAGCTTGTATTGAAGTAGGCCTTGATGCAAAATCCATGATTATTGCAACTGAAGTAATTATCAACACGAGAGGTATTCTTAAGGTGTCTTAGCACTTTTTAAAGTTTTTTTGAATGATTCCATGTCTATTTGTGCATAGATTTGGATAGAATATGGCTTCAACAATTGAGATTAAGTTTGGTATAATTGATTATGTATCAAATTTTGTAACATTCTAATTTTATTTTCCTCCTTTCATGCGTGAACTACTTCTAATAGGACATAGGGATAATTTTTTAAATTAAATAAAGGCAAAAAAAACTTCCCCTCTCCTCCAGCTCGAGGAAGAGGGGAATAGAATGTAAAGCAAGCTCCTTGCTGGAGCTTGCTTACACTCTGAGCATGTAGCTCGACGCGTGGGGGAGGGAGGATCTTATCCCCTCCCCCTATTTAAATCGTGGCTATTGGGAGAGGCAGAAGGGCACTGCCGTGAAGACCTTAATGATGCTGCTGTGAAGGAAAGTGCCCAACTCTGAGTAAGGAAGAGAGAGGTGATCGTCGTTGCCTTTGGAACAAGGAAGTGAAGAATCTGGCCATGAGGGAGAGAGAAGGAGAGGAGGCGCTGATTGCCGCCAAATGCCAGGATGGCGTCGCCCTCTGCCGTCGCAGTCCCCCCCCCCCCCCCCCCTTTGGAATTTCCTCCCCTAAGGCTTTATAAGCTTTTTTTCCCCCTAAAAAAAAGAAAAGAAGAAAGAAGAAGGTTTTTACCCAAAGTTTCCTTAAAGGGCCTTACTCCCCCCTACCTCAAACTCCCCTAAGGGCCCCCTTAGCTCCTTTTCTTTTCCCATGTAAAAAAATACCCCTTGGAGCTCTCTCAATACCTTGTTTTTCTGCCCCACACGTAAAAGAAAAAGAGAGTGCTGAGGGCCTTTTGACACCTTCCTTTCCCATTCAAAAGCCCTCGTAAGGGTATTCTACACCTATTATTTCCCGTTCTTGTGAGTCTTAAAAAGGCCATTAAACCTCTCCCATGGCTTCAATGGGCCTTATTCGCGTAAGACTTTGAAACACCCCTTTTTTTTTCGAAGTTCCTACTTCAAGGAGGAAGCCTTCTAAAACCGTTTTCGACGGACGGTGCAAGTTATCGCAAAGGAAGCCACAGTGGAATTTCAAAAAGGAGTTGTAAAGCTGCTTCCACGACGGAAATACTACAATTGTGATGCCTCTTAAAAAATTCCAAGGCGCAAACGTAGGAGGGTCGTCTCCTAGCATCCACGTGGACATCTCACCCCATGTCCAGGTTTTCCTTTCTCATTTTTATTTGGTATTGTTATAACTCAATCATGCAAAGAATATTTGTTGGAAATAGGATGCATTTTTCGTCTTAAATGCTTTAGAAAAATTAGCTCACAACGGAGGAATTTAGTCATTAATATTTTCAATAAAACAAGAAAAATAAAGGGAGTATAAATGCGTTTCTAGTAAATAGCTTTATGCAGTGCAATGAATTAAAATTAGATTAATGTCCATTGTTATAAAACTGAGTTAAAGTAGTATACCTCGTTTAAACATGGAAGTATAAACTGCATATCGCATTATTAACCCATATCCTCTTCGCAAATTGAATCATCATGGAAAGCGCTAGGAATCCTTAAGAAAGTGCAAGGCATGAAATGATTCTTACGCTGCATAACACTAGGCAATTATCGTTTGTCAACTGCATAAATTATCAAGTAAAAGGTTGCTTGTTTAGCATGAATTTTGTTCGCAAGTTATAGGAAGATTAGTTGAATTAACCTAACCTATGCCTGACCTTAATCGATAAGTTAAGATTGAAAAATCAGTTTACACGTAGACAACGAGTCATAAGGTTATGAAATGTTAACATAACTATCTTCAAGAGTTAAAACAAATTGGCACAAACCTAAACACCTAAACCCCGGAGTACTCGTTTAGAATGAGTTAAATTCCAAGAAATTCACTAGGAATTAATACGTAACCTAATCGTTACGTATTACTAAAATTGAAACTCCTATACCCTAAATACTTACCCACATTCACCGAAATGTAGGGAGGGTGAAACATATTTGGAAAGTGAACTAGGGTTTGTCCCTAAGAATCTTACAAGATGGAACTTGGAACCCTACGACTAACAACATCAGCCTAATGTAATCAAGAACAAATTGTTTCGTGACTCCGTTCAATGAGTAGAATAAGTCTCATAGTTCGATGCGACACTTACGCAGCAAGTGCAGAGTCATATGATCTTGTGATTGGATCACAAGGAAATGGCCAAATTCTCACAATGAGGTTGGCAGGTCCTCACGCAAGTTATCTTGCAACAGGATGAATAATCATCCTAATTTAGTATCTTTCTTGAGTAAAGAAGATTGATTGGAAGCTAAAGACCAGCCGATAAACTGAAATAACCTATGAACTTAAGGTTTGACCAAGTCGGGTTAATAGGGTACACCCTAACCCAATATATAGGGGATCTTGCCAAGTTGCAAGTCATCTCGGATCAAGTGCTGGACGCATTCGAAAAGAAGGATTCATTCCTTAGCAGTTTGCCAATAAAAACGACCAATGGAAATGTTTGTGCTTGTTACAGATTTAAGAGCACTGTTTGGCTTTGTATGATCAATGAATTAAAAGATAAATGGATATCTAATACTTCAAGAAAGGCCTGAAGGGAGAGGCAACTTCAATTACCCCCGACTGCCTGCCTAACCCTAACCAAGGGGGTTGTTAACCGCACTAGGAAAGTGGACCGAACCCGCCGCGAGAGGTCTCTCCATTGAGCGCTACTTGGAGCAGGAGGACACTTGGGTGCCAGGGGGGCTTTGGCCGTAAATCCCTCGCCTTCCGGGCCCTGCACAAGAGGCTAACGCGACTGGGGATTGGATCCCGAGGCCTGCATACTAGTCTATGGGCGGAATCTTGGATTAGTGATCCCTATGGATTGCTAGATAGCCTTCGGGCGGATTGTGGATAAGCCTACGGGGTGGAGTTTTTGTATTTCAAAGATAAATATGATAACCTGTTGATAAGGAACTTGTCTGATATTGTTTTTCTATGTCAAGTGATGATTACGTGAAAGAACCAGTGCCTAACGGGCTAATTAAAGAAGTTGATTGTTACATGTCCAACTAATGTGTTAGGTAATTACATAACTAAAACAACCCAAGGAAAGTGCGGAGGATGGGCCATAGGTCCGTCCTACGGATGGGTGGTCCCAGTTGGCCGGGAAGTTTTCTCAAATCACGATGGACAGCAGGAAGATCTTCAAAGAACACAAACAACAAAAGCGTTGACCTAGAGTTATGATTGATCTCGATTTACGTTATTTTAGGGGAACGGAATGGGACTATGACTTATGGCAGAGAGGTTGAGCTTTGCATCCCTCTCATTTCCCATTCTCCTTGAACCAAGTGCAGCGTGGATCCGCTTCGGACCTGGCGTTTCTGCGCAAAGTAATTCACTTGGGTCTGATGCTAGTTGCCGTTAGGAAATGACCAATAAGGAAAACCATAATTCAGGTCGATCCTAAGTGGGAACGGCCCGAATACTTCTGCTACATGGCAGACGCGGAAAGCCCTAGATCACAAAACCCGTAACATTCCATGGGAGTGCCGGGCGGAGCTTTCTAGACATCCTTTCCGATGGACTACTAAGACGTGTCCTAAAGATACAAGTGGACACGTTACAAATTTATCCAAGTATTTCCATAAGGGGTGAAGGTTGCATTTCCTTTTGCATGCTCAACTAAAATGTAATGAGAGGAGAAAGGATTTAACAATGGTTTTTGAGATAACGGTGTCACCATAAGGTTACAATTAAGCACGTTATAATAGGAACAACAATTCCTCTTTTTTTGTGCATATTTAGTACGAGTAGTAAATTGACCGATTTCAATACTTATGCAATAATATATTTGCCTCTAGTTTGTGATTGCAAATTGGTTAGAGATAAGAAATTTAGCTTTCACCATTGCAAAAGAGAAGTTGGTAAGAAGAGGCATGCCATCAACATATAGGCCTAACATAATGGAGGTATACTTTGAGGTCCAAGTATATATATTATGGTCACTATCTAATCTACCCAAGCCATAATGGATCAAGTTATTGTGGATGTCATGGTACCATGTTTGCTTTAGGCCATAAATTGCTTTATGGAGAAGAAAAATATGGAATGTATATTGACTACTAAGGACGTATTTATTGAGGAAAGATGTTCATATAGGAAGAAAAGGTAAATTAAATCAAGATCCAAAGGAAACAAGTGTCTATAAGAAATTCATTGATAGTATTAGGGAGAATATATATTTTTAGTTTGGAAACCTCTTGCATCAATTAGTCCATGTACTTGGCAATCGATCCATCACACTCGAGCTTCTTTTTGAATGCTCATTTGGAAGTGATGACTGATTGTCCAACTAGCAATGGGAATAAGGTCCATTTAGTTTTTCATTGAGGCCTTATACTCCTCTACCAAGGATGCTTTTTATAGCATTTGGCTTTAGGGCCACAAAGAGCTCATGCTAAATCAAAATGTATGGGGCTTCAACTAGTGTTTGTATCATGAAAACCTCAATATCTAGGACATACACACATAGTGAGTGAGTGAGTGAGTGAAGAGGTTTGAAGTGGGAATTAGGTGCTAAGAGGACCTCATCATCTTCAAAATCACTCTATGAAGCATGTCACTGCTTTGCTGGCTATAGAATGATGCACATAATAGTAACCTAAGATTGTTGATAAACATGGTAGTGTTGGATATGCTCAATGCCCCACCCTTGCAAGGTGCCACCAATGATCCATGGTGCTCTAAGTTGTAAGGCCCTCATTATGAAGAGAAGCCATGTGTGAGCATAGACATTGGGTGGACCCTGACTTGTATGTCAGATGAGATCTATGTGATCGGATGGCAAAAAGGTGACCTTTGTGGATCTAGCATTTGGGTTAGATAGAGGAGTAGTTATATTGGTAGCAGCTCGAGGCACAATGCATCGAGTTGTGGGATATGGGAGTTCTTAGGGACACCTATCCCTTCGCTGGGGGGTTCTTAGGGGGGCTAGTGACCCCCTTGACGAGGGTCCGAGAGGTAGTGCCCTCGGCCCATCGATGGTAGAGAGAATATTCCTTGGTTGACTAGGGAAGATTCATAATATGGTTGGACTTGTTGACCAGGCTACCTTCTTGGGCTATAAAAGGAAGACCTCTCTAAAGGCATCGTAAATCTATCTTTCACCCAATAAGAGTTCTTCTAGCAACCTTAAGCTCTTTAGTTATCATATGTCTAGATAGCCATCTAAGCTTCACAGTGGAAGCACATGGGTGGATAGAGCCATATTTGTATCAATTCGTTTGAAATTAAAGAAGTCTATTTTCTTCTCATATTTGTTGTGTATTCTCTACTCATTGGTTAGATTTTGCCCACTATGTTGTGTAATTTCTACATGCGGTTGGTGGTGTCTAATTGCTTGCTTGAAGACATAGTGTCTACTTGAGTTGGGTGTCACAAGGATAGAATTATAGAGGTATTGCTAGATTTCTAGGGCAGAATAGGACTAAGTGATGAAGGAGATGCAAGAACTACATAGCTATGTGAAACTAGAATTATAAGCATAAGTAAAACCATTTGAGAGGCCGAGAGTGCTACAAGAAGGTTGTGTTGGTTGGGTGTGATATTTTAGGCCTATTTGGTAGCTAGACTTACTGTAATTGGTCATTTTGAGGTGTTGAGGCAAGAGTTCCATGTAGACTAGATAAGTTATGAGTTGTGTTCATGTCGTTTGGTTGAGAGGGTGGCTAGAGTCAATGGAGAGTTGTAGATAAATCCAAGGTTGTGGATCCCTTTCATGAGTCCTTTTGGATAAGATTTGATGTGTTGAGAAATGATTATCGTGGTGATAAAGATTAAGGGTTGATGTGAGATGATGAGAGAAAATGATATTTTGATGTGCATGATGGAGGTTCTATGGGGGGGTAGATGTGGAATATGGTGATTTTGTGGAAGGTTGTGATTCTAATTATGATATGGGAGAAAGTGTGAGTGATTTTGATATTTTTTATCACATTCCTCTCTCAATGTCGAGGGTGGAAAAAGACTGAATTTTTGTTGTTTTTGAGGTCCGAATGATTGATTTTTGATGGATTTAGAGTGATGTATGGTTGTTAATGGAAGTGTTTAAGAGTTTTTTGGATATTATTGATTATGTTTCGGAAGCTCATGATGATTTTTAGTAGAAATATGAGGCTCTGTGATGTTCTGATAGGTTCTGTTGAGGTTTTGATTGGTTCTGATACCTTCTGTTTTGTTTCGATTTTCTTCTGTATGAAGCATGGATTGATGATTGATGGAGTTCGAAATCTTTTGAAAGCTTATTGAATAGTTTTTGATAGTTTGGAATGATTTTAGTATGAGTTATGAGGATCTACTGTTCTCTGATGATCTTCTGATAACCCTCTGTAAACCTTCTGTGTTCTATCTATGTTCTGTCTCTGCTATATTCCTGTTCTGTTCTGTTCTGTAGATCTTCTGTAAGTGTTCTGTAGAATGTATGTGTGACTTTGGAAATTTTTAAAAAAATTTGGAAAGGATGAATCTAAGTTCAAAAGAGCTAAAACAAATGGAAGAAGCAGCTGCTGAAGACTGAAGAGAAGACTGGAGAGACAGTGACAGTAGTAAGCTATGAAGAGACACTATACTGGTTCTGGTACCTCTTCGCATCAGACATACCTCTTGGGAGGTGCATCCACGACCTAACAAGGATTATTGAGAGTCATTATTGAGTATTGTAGTGAGGAGATGATGAATATTTTGAGAGAGAGAGAGAGAGAGAGAGAGAGAGAGAGAGAGAGAGAGAGAGAGAGAGAGAGAGAGAGAGAGAGAGAGAGAGAGAGAGAGAGAGAGAGCCAAAGATAGTCGATTCTATGAAAACAGTGTATCGGTATATGAGAGATTGAGAGAGAAAACTATGAAGACATTGAAGATGAATACTACGTGATTGATTTGCATTTAAGAAATGGTGCATTCCTTTATGTTCCTTGTTCTATTGATGGATTCTATGAAGATGCTGAAGATTATGGTTGATTCTATCAAATCCATGGGAGAAATCTACTATGATGCTACGTGAAGATTTGTTGTCTTCTTTGTTTTGGTCATCAAAAGAATGAAATAAAAGCTTGTTTATGTTACAAGATAGATTTTCTTGTAGTAGAATTCCCTTTTCCTTGGTGTTCCTCTTGGGGCTCCATGTTTTTGGTGCGTAGCAGCAGCTGGGGAAACTTGCCATCAACAAACATTAGAAGAGGCTGAAAATGAAGGAAATGGCATTGCCAAGAAAAGAATAATTCAATGGATGCTTGCAAAGTTCCTTCTTCCACTGAAGAGTTGGAGATTCTTATTGCCAAAGCCACTTTCCACAAGAAGTTCATCCCACAATGGCGGAAACATATTACCATCATGATGCATGCTCTATGTGGTGGACTATTTCCTCTTCCTATTGAGGGAGCAAAAACTTGCATCTTAGTGGAAAATTGTTTGGGAACAAACTGAAGAGCAGAAGCAGAGAGAATGACTATCCATGGAAGATTTGGTATTCATTGAGAAGTTTCCAGACATCATCAAGTGGGAGATTGTGAAAAAGCTTCAAGAGTTGTGGTCTGTGGAGGTTCATGAAAACAAGAATGAAAATAGTTGAAATTTGTTCGTGGATGCTCAACAGCAAGATATGTGGGATGCTTGGTGCACCGACAATCTTCTGTTTGTCCAATTAGCAACCCATTGGAAGTTGGTAGATAGAGTGTTTTTCACAACAACATACATTGTTGAAACCATCAGAAGCTGGCATTATTATAATGTTGGTGCAATAACGATCCTAAGAAGAATGAGTTTTGATACTTTCAAAATGGAATATCTCCCCCTCTATAGTGGTTTGAAAGCCGAATTCAGAGATGTTGAAAAGAAGGAAGTAGAGGAGATGTTGGCCAAAGAATCCCCCAGAGACTGAAGCCCCTCTCTGATTCTATTATGTTGAGTATTGACCAACTGGTTGGAGGCAACCCCTTGATGAATGACACAATCAAGAGGCAAGCATTAGAATGAGTCTAGAGGTACGTGAGAAGAGAGAAGGCAAGAATCAAAGTTGAGAACGAGCTCCCAGCAAAAGCCTCCTTTGACATCCTAAAAGCACTCTTTACAGAAGTCCCCATGGCGACTCAAGGTCCCCTTGCTAGTCAAATTCGTCCTAGAAATATTGATGGTGATAGGCCAGCAAATGTAGTCCCATTGCCAATTTTTAAGGGAGAGTACAATGAAGACCCTGATCTTCATGTAGTAGCAGAGTTTATGGTAGCATGTGTGGCTAACAATTCCAGAACCCCTGAGCATTGGTTAGCAATATTTCCCACCACTTGTAAGGGCGCGGCATTTCAGTGGTATGAGAGACAAGCAGCAAGAACTTTTGGCACTTGGGATGATCTGAAGTTGGCCTTCCTCACTAAATTCAGGCATGAAGGTTTTGAAGAGCGGATGTGAGAGGAGTTCATGAACCTAAGTCAGAACCTAAGTCAGTCCTCTGGAGAAAGAGTAGAAGCTTATGTCTCGCGAATGGAATCCATCCTAAAGATATGGACTAATCATCATTTGGACGAAGGTATCCAAAAAGGAGTGTTTCTCAAAGGCCTACAACCAGAAGTTTGCAAGTTCGTGGAATTGAGAAAACCAGTCAATTTGCAAGCTGCAGTGGAAGGTGCAAGATTGTATGACGAAGTTGAAGCAAGGCTGTCAATGACTCCAAGAAGAGGAGTCTTACCTCTTCCCATGCCAGGAATGGTATACCCACCAAATGCAGTCCTAGGGACAATTCCCAACCCATATCCCCAGATGCAAACAGTGCCGCAGTATAATGCACCTAATCAATCCACTGTGGTCACCACAGACGACAGTGCTTCAAATGATGGTTCAACCACAACAACAGTGGCCTCAAATAATTCCTCCAATGGCGACTCAACAACAGTGGAATCCTACCAGCTGGAATCAACAATCCCAAGTCTCAGCAGGAGCGCTGAATCAGAATCAGAACAGAGGACCCTCTGGATCGACCAACCAATGTATGTAGTAATTACAAATGCTTCCCAAAACCTACTACAAGTACTTCAAGAGATGAAAATCTGAAGGACTACTTATCCAACTCAGTTGCAAGTATCAAGAAAGAGCTTATGGATGTGATTACATAGCAGCTACAGACACTCAAGGTGAATATCACCGCCAATATATCCACCCCTACAGGAGTTGGGAGAGATGTGATACGCTCTAATACATGGTGCAAAAAGTGTCATCAAGCGGGACATTTAGCCACTGAATGTACCCGAAAACCAACAATTCCTGGAGCCTTCTGTTCCTACTATTTACGGAAGAACCATACAGAGGATATTTGCTCTCTGAAAGAGATGCACAAATGAAGATAGAAGGATGAAAATGAAAGATTTAACTTGCTAGAATCCAAAATGACAACACAGGATATTGGACCAAAGCCTAGGGAGTTTGATCCTAATTTCGATCCAAGGAGGTTTCCCTCTCAAAGTTACAGAGGACGACAGTCTGGTGGTGCTTAGAGATCGGAGGTGGAATGTTACATGTGTGGAGAAAAGGGTCATATCTCCCTGAATTTTCCAAACCCTAGACGATTTGTGGATTACAAGCCCTTATGCAGCCGATGCAAAGGAGAAGGCCACACTGCAAAGGACTGTCCAAGTCCAGCCCCTGTAAAGGCCAATGGCACTGATAGAGCCAATAGAAGATACAAAAGCCTGCCTCCAATTTGGTAGAGTTGGAAGTTGCCGCTGTGATGTGTGCCAAGAAGAAGGAACCAGTTCTTCAGAATGAAAATAATTTCCCTGCCAAGATTATGAAGTTCAACCTGCCAACAGAGGGACATAGCAGTACAGGACAGAACAGTGCAGTACAAAGCACTACAGTGTCAGAGAGAGTCATAGAGACAGTCCCAAAAACAAGACCAGAGGTCCAGGAGATAGATGATGCAGAAGCACCTCCAGAAACAGAGGAAGTGCCGATGCTGCAATTGTTAGAAGAAAAAGGAAAGATGAAAATGGGTGTAGCCCCATTCCCCAGCAGGCTGGAAAACCTAGATACTTTTAAACATAACTTAGCATTCCAGCAGTTGCTAATGCTGTCTCCTTGCTACTGAAAGAAATTCAAAAGCATCTTGACAAGAAGACGTGGATTACAGATAGCTCCTTCAACAACAACCAATACCAATAAGGCCCCAAAGCCTGTAAAGGAAGTAGATGTGGCTAATGTCTTCCTAGATCCTGGAACCCCAGAGATTAGTGTATGGATAGAAGGATGCTTAATTTCAGATGCATTGATTGATGGAGGCACATCAATAAACATAATGGCTGATGTTACATGAAGGACTTAGGGTTGGAAGGAATTCAACCTACACAGTGGCTTATCAGATTGGCAGACAAAGTAGAATTAAATCATTGGGCATCCTCCCATACGTAAAAACAACCCTTACAAGAAAATATTATTGGCTAACCTATTTGGTGGTTAAACCAAATTCTTATGGAACCTCATACCCTCTGTTGTTGGAAAGACCTTGGCTTTTTGAAGCGAGAGCCAGGACGGATTGGTTCAAATGAACCCTAACCCTAGGCAGAGGACCGAAAAAAGTGGTGTTAAAGTTGTATGGATCGCAAAAAGGCAATGGATCCACATTCCTCGAAGTCATAACTGACTCCTCCAATGAGGTAACAAATGCTATATCAGGAGACAAAGAGGCTGTTAAAGACATCTTTCCCAAGAAAATAGAGGCACAGTCCCTAACAATGGGCACTGTAAGTCAACTACCAAGGGAAGCAAAGTCCTTGTCCATGGGAGAATACATCCTGCCTCAACTAGAATTGACTTTTGAAATCACCTCTGACAGTGAAATAGAAGCATGGATGTATTGTTCTCCCTGTTACATGGCAGTTGCAGAGACAGTAGCAGAGACAGAGCCAGAGGTAGAAGCAGAAGCAAACATAGAGGCAAAAGATCTATTCTTCTCCTACATAGCCTCTATAGAAGCAGAGATAGAGCCTCTAGAGAAAGAGGATGGACATGATGAGGAAGAAAACGAAGTAGGTTATGAAAGTCTAGTTGAAGAAGATCCTCTGATAGTGGATGATCTTTTTGAAGTCCCTATAGAGACCTCAGAGGCTGAAGATCTCGGGGTGTTGGAGGGAATGACCATGGTTCCATTTGGGTTGACCAATGGACCACAAAGTATGAAGAATTTGCATAAGAAATGGATCAAAGGCATAAAAATTAAGTTCACCAGTGGCTCATGTCGCCCTGACTGTTCAGTGCAGAGAAAAGATGACGATGATGCCCCCTGCCAATAGAAGACAGAGCTATCAAAGCCTCGACTTCGAGAAGGTCCGTGCTATGTGACATTCCTGGATGCATCCTCTGAAGATGAATCCCTAAGTCTAGAAGAAATCACTACTCACACAAAAGCAAACAAAGCTCTGATACCCTTCCAACAACCTCAACAGACAAATGAGTCATATGTTCAGAAGGAGGACACTGGTTCTAGTGGAACATCAAACGAGGACACTACTCCCTTGAAAGAGTCAGACCTCTATCCAGAAGCAATCCGTGGGGCATTTATTGTGGGAGCTTTCACTCAACCGCCAAGACCCACGGACTACTTATCATTTCAATCATTCCAAGCCGAGCACTAATGGCTACCTCTCACATAGCCGACGCGCCATCCATATCTATGGGTGTAGTGAGCTTACCTCCATGCCATTCGAGTTACCTCCTCTCCTGCGCACTCCGGTGGCTCCACGATCCAAGTGCAAACTTCAAGCAAGCTCCATCCTCAAGCCCCACCCTCCAAGCTCCATCACCACGAGCAAGAGAAGAGAAGAGAAGAGAAGAGAAGAAGAGAGGAGAAGATGGAGAGCTTCTCCATCCCACGGTCCCTCACCCTCACACACTCACTCCCTCACACTCTCACACTCCCTCTCTCAAGCATAAGCTCTTCAAGCAAGCAGGAACAAGAAGAAGAAGAAGAAGAAGAAGAGGAGAGCTACTTTTTGCCACACACAAGAATGAGCTTCTCATTCACTTTTCAACTTTATATACAAAACCCTAAGTTCCTTTTGGGCGGTCATCCCCTTTTCTCCTTTTTTACATGGTTGCCCGTAGCCTAGGCCCTTTTTCCATTGTTCTTCTTTCTTCCTAGCTTCCTTTCCACCGCCCGTCTACATTTACAAGTTGCACAGGTGAGAGCCTGGCTCTCCTTGAATTAAACCGTGATACGTTTGCACTCTTTTACAAAAGTTTTGTCTTGCGCTTTTCCTTGTGCGCCTTTGTCTTCCATTTCTCTTGCCTTGGCCTTTGTCTTTGTCTTTTATTTTAGCTTTCTGGATTTTCCACCGCCTGGCACTCTTTTACAAGATTTTAGGGTGTGCCTTTGTATTTTAACATACACATTTCCCCTTTTTCATTTGTCTTGGGCTTTTTAAGGTTGCCCTTGCACTTTTGGCATTTTCTCCTCTTCTTCCTTCACTCGAGCTACCTTTTTTTCGCCTTTGCCCTGCGTTTTTTTAATTTCCTTTTGCTTTCTTTGTGTTGGGGTTAACATTACCCCCCTCCTAGAGGAGTGCCAGTCCCATGGCACTCTGCGTCGAAGGTAGCATGCGGAGCTGGCACCGAAGACGTGGGTGGAAGGGTTGTTGTGGTTTGCCTTGGTGGAGTTCTTATGTTGGTGTGGAGGAAGGGTGTTGGTGGCATTGTGCTGTTCCGATTGGCTGGTGAGATGATTGGTGTAGGTGGCGATAGGTCAACTCGTTGTTGGGAATGGCCACTCATGGCTGGCATGGGGTTTGGTGTGCGTGGGATGCTCATGGTGGATCCTGCTCCTGATGATTCTCTGGTGGTTTGCATGATGAAGTAAAGGACAAGATTTCAAAGGTGAGTATTGACATAGAGCTAACGGCGCTTTCATTGGAGCTTTAATACCTGCAATTGGAAAACCTCTCAGGTGGTCTCTCCCTAAGGGGTAGTGCTAGTCTTCGTAGCATGCAAAAGACATATTTGGATTAGTTTGGGAGACATGTCGAACTCTAAGCAAGCCTGGAATATTGTCCTGCACTTGAGGACCCAAACTGTGTATAGACTTTGGTGCAGATATTATGTGAGTGCTCGTGCATACTTAGATATTACGTAGGTAGAAGACTGCGGCTTGGTTGCTCATAACGTCGTGTGGATGAAGCAAAGTGGTTTATGACAGAAAGAAGTACGCGTGAAGGTCGGTGCAACATCCTGTGCATTGTGATTGCACGACATAGACGAATAGAACCCAGGGATAGTGTACTATCCTTAGGTGGTAGACATGGGGTTGGTGCGATGAGGACGGTGTACTATGCATGGCCATTCGTGCGGTGTGTGCCCCAATTGATTGCCATGGTTTTAAGGCAGACTGTAAGAGGGTGACAGGTCCAACCGTGGGCGAGACAAGCTCCCTAGGGCTGTCCTGCCCTTGATGTGCCCTAAACTATTGTGGGTGATGCTAGGGGGCTAGGGGACTAGGGACGGAGCCAGCCGACCAAGGTCACTGGATGCACATAATTTAAGGACCCCTAGGTGCGATATTGTGATCGTGGGTGCTTTTTTTTTTGCCACAGTACAACCATTGCAATATGCGGAAGCTATGAGCTTTTCAATGGGTCGGGACATGTCAAGCCTTGGAGACTCAAGAAATGGATATGACTGTGATGATTTTTCCCTAGCCTCGTTGTTAGGGGAGCCGTTGTTGTGATATCGGGGCGATTGTAGCGATACCTGTCGTGAGCTCACTGTAGAGCTTGGCCCAAGAAGAGAGTGTAGCCCATGACTATGCGTTGGTTCGTGCGATGTGGGCACTTGCAAGGGTGATTGTTCGCGTTCAGTAGCGTGGCTTTGTTGCGGTTCATGCTTGGTTGTTGCTGGTTTTGCGGTGACCTAGGCATTGAACACGTTTGCACGAAGACCTGTGTTACCCTGCATCCACTTGTCACTTCGTGAGAGCACATGCTTGATTTTGTTAAGTAATTCAACAGATGCAGTTATGTTAAGACATGACATTTCAAAATGCTATGATGTTAATTGCAATGCCCATGCGATTGCTTGTCAAAGACGTGGCATACACTAGTGATAGGCAGAAGAAGTTGTACAAATGGGGAGTTGCCCTTTTACCCATCAAAAGACAAAAAGTTATGTCCTAATAACTTGTCAAGCTACTTGTACATCATAGGGGCTTAGTCGATTTGTACTAGGCGGGGCGAGTCCGATTGGTTAGGCGATTGGGGTGGTGTTGGAGCAGGACTCCTGTGAGGTCAGGCAGGGCACATGTCGGCCGGGACATGAATGGTGTAGTCATGGGTCGCCACCATTTCCAAGATGCCTTTAAATAATTCATTGAACTCTTCCCTGTCCCGAGCCGCCTTTTCTGCCCTTGAGCATTTGGCGCTGGATCGTATGTTGGGGGTTTGTGCAATTGGTGTTGCCACGTCTTGCGTGCTTTGTTGAGCTTCGACTTTCCTAGTTCGAGGATTTTTTGGCCTTCGTCCGGGGGGCGGTGTCGCTTAGGTCCGCGTTTCTTTGCATATCTTTTGAGAGTGGGCATGTAGCGCATCGGCGGAGGGGCGCATGTTGCATGTTCGTGTCGCCCGAGAAGAGCGTCTTTGCAAGCCAGCTGCCCGTGGTTCTCCATGTTTTCCTCGTGGGGGTCCTGCAAGATGCAACCCAATGGTTAGGCCTTGATATAGAATAAGATCGTTCGCATGGGAGGGATTTCAGTGTGGGTTATCAAACGCATATGACTAGGAGAGAAGGGGCGGAACATGTTGTACTTATTGTAGAGGGATGGCCCCCGTAATGGTGTCCATTTAGCCTCCAGCCACTAGCAGACCTTGGCTCATTCCGAGTTACATCGGTTGGTGGTCATGTGTTTGGGCAGGGCTCATCCTCAGAAGGATAGGCATAAAAGGGAAAGGTGTATAGAGGGGGACTGTACCCTGCTTACATCATCAGAGATGTTGGTCAGGACTTTCCACGGTGGCAATGCGGGGTGCATGCCCTTCGCCCGGGGTGGAAACGGTCATGTGAGAGGGGGACCGGACGAGTCTAGCCTGTTGGCCCCAACTCTTCTGTCTGCGCTTGACTTTTTATTGCTTGTGTGTGTTGATAGTGTCTATACAGGGTGACACAAAAATCATTGTTTATATATATACATATTTACGAATCCATGTCACTTCACGAGGATAAATACCAATTGTAGAACTCGGGATTGTACTGGAGTGTGGCACATGCATCTAATACACGTGGCAGCTTACTCAATACCGATAGATATTTTATCACATCGAGTAGCATGGACCTTGCCCGAGTCTACTGGCAACATGTAACTCCTCCTCAGTGAGAACCTTATCAAACAGAGGGCTTTCTTGGCTAGGTTCAGCCAAGTCCGTACCCCGAATGGTAGTTAGTACTCAAAGGGAAGTTGGTGCCACATAGGTTGAGTCTCTTTGAGATCGCCATTTGGCCAATTGCTCCTCAAAGACTATCATGATCTGAGCTCCTAGTTCGGCCATTGCAACGCGATTTTCACACCAACGCTGTTCAAATCAACTTGGGCCCTCTGACAGTCGCTTTAGTTGCTCTATCTTTAAGAGATTTGGTTGGCAGAGTGCATCATTGAATGTGACAGTTAAGCGCAGTTCGTCGGCTTCCTCGTCCGAGATGAGTAGCATGCGTTCACGTAGGAGCTTGTTATAGTGCTCGTCAAGATGTTCTTGCTCCTCCCATGATAAGGGAAATGGCAAGTATTCTCCGAGCTGCTCCTTAGGGAATGCGCACATGTCTGCCAGGACATAGACGCGTGCGAACACCTTGAGCTTAGCATCCAACTCAGTTAAACATTCGGTGACACTTCTATGTTCAACAAGGGCTTGCTCGGTTGCTATCTCATGCAAGGTTCTAGGAGTTTGCCTGGGCTTTAGTGTAGCTGGGGGCTCAGGCCTAAATGAGTAGGATCGGTCAACGCTAGGATATCTGACGCTCTTGGGGTTTTCCTGTTTCTCCTGAGGCTTCGTTATTGCGTCATGGTTTTCCTTGGATGTGACTGGTATAGGTTTGTCACCTTGTTATGATAGCGTTATATCCACTCTTGACTGGTCAATGCAAGTTCTACTGTCGATGGATTTAGTGTTGTAAGCAGCCATTGATGGTAACAACTGCTTTGATTTTTCAGAGCACATGGATGTACCTGAGGTTTCACCGCTGTTAGCGGAGGCATCACTGGGTTCATTGGTGGGTGGACTTGATGCTTTGTTCATCAATTCTCCAGCGCTCTTTGTCTCAATGTTCTTGGGGTCCACAACCACCTGCAACTGTTGTTGTTTTCGCTGCTTCCTCCTCTTTTTCTTTATCAGTGAAGGTGCATCTCTCAACATCTCAGGACCTTGGACTAGGTCAACCGTCGTTGTGCTTGGTTGGGCCTTAGCATTTCATGTCTCTAGGGTGTCATGGGTCGTAGCCGTGGCTTGCTAACTAGCCTCGCCAGGTTGTGAGGGTACAACCGTCTCCCTGTTGGAAGAGTCTAGCTCTTCTGCCAATTCCCATGTGTTTAACTTCTCCAGCCTAGGCTTTAGGTGATTTGGAAGTGCTGGAGTTGTTAATGAAGTCGGTTGTGACACCTCCTCCATAGGTAAACTACTAGGGACACGTTCCGCAAGGGGCATTGTCACGGCCAAGGGCTGTGACTGCTGTGATCCCCGATTTGAAGTGCTAGCAGCTAGTTCAGTGGACTTGCTACTATTGGTGGATTGCAGTGTCCAGTCCTTAGGGAAACTGGAAGTGGTCGTATCTTTTGTTGCCCTTAGAGCATTCACCTGCGTAGATTGAGTGTCAATTGAGCTAGCCATGGTGGATTGCACATGCATATTCTTAGGTTGAGAGCTAAGGGTGGTGTTGTGTCCTGCCTCTTGGACATCTGGAAGCTTTGATGGAGATAGAGATCGGGAGTGAACAACCGCCATTGACAACTACTGTTGTGCTTCTCGTGTCTATTTGGAAAAAGAGGATGTAGGAGATCTAGGACTCTTAGGTGGACTTGGCATTGGTGGTGGCTGAATGGTTTGCTCGAGGCTATTGGACAATTGTGCCATTTTCTTTGTTGAGCGATCAGCCTTGCCATGAGAGATGTTGTGCCTATGATGCTTGTTATCCTCTTGGAGAATCAAAGGCTCCTCGGCCACCACTAGTGGACCTCGTGCACGCTCGACAGTTACCGCCGATGTCTGCTTTCTAAGCACGGTAGGTTGAGGACCTAAATTTTGATAGGTCATGTTCGATTTCTTGATGTCAATCGTCAGGGGCGCAATTGCTCCAATATTTTTGGTTCGAGACTTGGATTTTAGTTTAGGTTTCCTCCTACGCCTCTTTGCTTTTGATATAATTTGGGTTTCTGGCAGAGGTGGTTTAGCAAGGGGTTTTGGTACCCAAATCCATCGGTTGCCTGCATAATACCCTTGAGCACGAAGCAACGCCTTGGAAATCCATCGAAGCGTTGCACTAGCTCTCCATCGATGCCTTCGTCTATAAGGCTTGGGCTTCTTTCGTGGTCTTCTACAATATCTGTAAGTCCCAATTCTATCCTTGGCCTTGTCTCCTGACCTTTTTGCTTCAAGTATGGCCTCACTCACTGGTTCTCTCCTTTCAACCTGCGCTTGCATCAACTCCTTCCACAACTCCTTGCTCTCATTACTAGGCTTGGCTGTTACGTCAGTGCCTTCCTTGCCTTTCCCTCGAGGTTCGATGAGGTCACCCTTGCTAAAGGTTGTGACTATCCTCACATCCGGTAGTGTCACGTGTATCCTCTGAGCTACGTAGTTAGCCTCACATTTGGTCGCCCTTTTGAAGGGTCTTCCCAGGAGGGTTTCCTTACCATATTTAGCACTATTTGGAGGAACATGAAATAGGATGGCCAAGCTTTCAGTTTCAATTGTTGCAAGGATATTGCACTTCCCTGTGAGTGCTTGTGGAGGTCCCCCCATAAGGGCTAAGAGTTGCATTAGTTAGTGTCAACTCTGGTTGTCCTAGTAGGGTCCATGCCTCATAGGCCAAGACATTAAAATATGCTCCTTCATCAATGAGAGCATCGATAGTATGCTCTCTTTTTGTGGTGAGTTTGACCCTAAGATAAGCAGGTGGTACTATGTCTTCATCTTCTGGGTCTTAGGTTGTAAATTTAAGCCTTCTGACAAATGCCCTTGAGTCCCCTACTGCGCGACTAGATGTGGATTCTCCACTGATGTCTTGGCTCGTCTGTGCAGTGCTATTCAAGGAGCATCTATTGTCAGGACTATCATATTTAGTCATTCTCACTATTGTAGCTTGATGTTGTTGCTCTCCGCTTTGACAAGATGCAGTCCGAATGCAACACATATGTGTTTCTGCAGTGTGGCCGTTTTGCCCTTGTTGGCTGGATTGGCCCATTGAGGTTCTAGGGTCTCTGTTTCTCTCGGTCCAGGCATGGGATTTTGGCTTCTCTTTGGTCAGTGAGAACCCAGGTTCATGTAGAGGCATCACTACACTAGGGTCTACTTTGGAGGACCTGTCACGGCCCGCGTATTCTCTCCAACCTACTTGGGGGAGGTGTGGAGGAGGTAGAGCTCCCTCTGCGGGGGTCTGGGGGGCAGTCCCCTCCCCGGCCCTTAGGGCCATTACAATAAACACCATGAGCAGTTTGGAGGACCATTTAGCCAAATCTTGAACTACTTACTCTAAGTTTCAGCACAGTTATAGATTTGTGATGTGCCTTTCGCTCTATGTAGCCTGTGGGGTCAATTTCGGGGTTTAGAGTTTTTCTAATTTGTTGCCTCGTTCGTCTTTGGGTCCAATCAAGCTTTTCCACTTTGCAGTTTGCGTCTAAGTCCCTGATCTCACAAGTGCCTACTTCTAGCTTGCTGCCAAGCGGCTGCGCCCTACAATTTTGCCTATTCCGTGTGCCAGAATCAAGTTATGAGCATCCAAAGGGATTTTGATAGTTTGCGTTGCTAAGTTCTAACCGGGTCAGGTCAAATTTCTGAGAATTTGATCAAAATTTTTACTCGGCCCAGCTGTTCCGAATTGCAGGGGCCGAGTGTCCGATTCGGCCCCGAGTAGAAGGGGCCGTATGCAACTGTTCGAATGCCAAATTCGGCCAGTCCGAACCTAGATGTCTGAGACCGAGTGGGCCGAGGCCGAGTCAGGAGGGGCCGAGTGGGCTGACTTCCAAGGTAGTCCGAGTGCTCAATTCGGACGGGCCGAGCGTAGGCATCTGAGTGGTAGTGGCCGAATGGTTTGAGGACCAAGTGGCCGAGGGCCGAGTCGAGTGGTCCGAGTGTAGTGGGCCGAGGGCTGAATGGCCGAGCAGTGCGGGGGCCAATTCTGGGACTCGGCCCAGAATCGCCGTCACTCGGACACTCCGAGCGCGGCGAGTTTTTTCGTCGGGCTTCACAAAATTCGTTGTGCCGAGTGTTGGAGGCCTTCCCCCTAGTCAAGTAGCTCCAGATCCATCCTACTCATGTAGGGGAAGGTGTAGAATTACCTGGGTTGGGTAAATATCTCCCGGATGACACATTGAAGCGGATCCACTCATGAAGATTTCCTTTTCTCTCCTGCTCTCCTGAAACCCTGCAGTGCACAATGTGGCATTTCTTGCCACTTTTGGCCCTTATACCCCTTCCTAGGTATGGTATTGATGCCCCCTATCACTCACTTGGTGACCTTAGGTATCCCAAGCGAGATTTTTACCATTTTTTGCATGATTTTTGCCATGTTTTGCAATAGTAAACCCTAATGCTTATTTTCTTTGTTTTTCTTTGTTTTCTCCTACTCTAATGCATCCAAATCACAAAGTAAATACCTATACTACTCCATCTCACAACATAAATCTCAAAAAAGCAAAAACCTACTTGCCAAGGAGGTTGAATACCATCTTCAACCCCCTCCCTTCCTACCTATCTCAAGCACCGGTTCGGGGAAAACCCTTACTTCGATGCTCGATTTGAAGTGCGCAAGCACTCGAGGCTTGAATCTGTTTGTCCCGGCAATGGAACCAAAATGTGGGAGCTTTCGCTCAACCACCAAGACCCACGGAGCGCTTATCGTTTCAAGCGTTCCAAGCCGAGCACTAATGGCTACCTCTCACATAGCCGACGCGCCATCCATATCTACGAGTGTAGTGAGCTTACCTCCATGCCGTTCGAGTTATCTCCTCTCCCGCGCACTCCGGTGGCTCCACGATCCAAGTGCAAACTTCAAGCAGGCTCCATCCTCAAGCCCCATGCTCCAAGCTCCATCACCGCGAGCAAGAGAATAGAAGAGAAGAGAAGAAGAGAGGAGAAGATGGAGAGCTTCTCCACCCCACGGTCCCTCACCCTCACACACTCACTCCCTCACACTCTCACACTCCCTCTCTCAAGCACAAGCTCAAGCAAGCAAGCAAGAAGAAGAAGAAGAAGAAGAAGAAGAGGAGAGCCACTTTTTGCCACACACAAGAATGAGCTTCTCATTCACTTTTCAACTTTATATACAAAACCCTAAGTCCCTTTTGGGCGGTCATCCCCTTTTTTACATGGTCGGCCGTAGCCTAGGCTCTTTTCCCATTGTTCTTCTTTCTTCCTAGCTTCCTTTCCACCGCCTATCTACATTTACAAGTTGCATGGGTGAGAGCCCGACGCTCCTTGAATTAAACCATGATGCGCGCTCTTTTACAAAAGTTTTGTCTTGCGCTTTTCCTTGTGTGCCTTTGTCTTTCATTTCTCTTGCCTTGGCCTTTTTCTTTGTACTTTATTTTAGCTTTCAAGATTTTCCACCGCCTGGCACTCTTTTACAAGATTTTAGGGTGCGCCTTTGTATTTTAACATCCACCTTTCCCCTTTTTCATTTGCTTTGAATTTTTAAGGTTGCCCTTGCACTTTTGGCATTTTCTCCTCTTCTTCCTTTATTCGAGCTACCTTTTTTCCGCCTTTGCCCTGCGTCTTTTTATTTCCTTTTGCTTTCTTTATGTTGGGGTTAACATTTATCCACGAAGTGGAAGGTGAAAGGCAAGTAACATTCCTGGATACAGATGGTACTGAACGTCACCTAAAAGTGGGTCTCAATCTTCCAGAAGAAGAACTAGTGGTCCTGCGAGACCTACTCAAAGAGAACTTAAACGTGTTTGCTTGGTCATATAAAGATCTAAAGGGGATTGATCCCATAGTATGCCAACATCACATTGACCTAGAGCCCGATGCCAAAACTGTAAGTCAAAGACAAAGGCGTATGAATCCTAATTATTCTGCTCTGGTGAAGGCTGAATTATTTAAACTTCTTGAACCTGAGCTCATTTAACTTGTGGCTAATAATGAATGGGTTTTGCCCATTGTGGTAGTACCCAAGAAGAACGGGAAACTTTGAATATGTGTAGACTTTCGAAAGCTCAATTAGAAGACGAAGAAGGATCATTTCCCTATCTCTTTTACAGACCGACTGTTGGACACAGTGGCAGGTCATGAGCTGTATTTCCTCTTGGATGGATTCAATGGATATAACGAAGTCCAAATCGTAGAAGAGGACTAATCCAAAATAACCTTCACCATAGAATGGGGGACATATGCCTATATAGTGATGCAATTTGGGCTCTGTAATGCTCTTGCCACCTTCCAACGAGTAATAATGGCTACCTTCTAGAATTATCTTCATGATTTCATTGAGGTGTATCTTGATGACTTTTGTGTCTATAGCTTAATCTGTGAGCATTGGGGACACCTAGAGCAATGTTTTGACAGATACCAAGAGTATGGGATTTCTCTCAACCTTGACAAATGTGTCATTGGCATCTCATCAAGAGTTCTTTTGGGCCATATTGTCTCTACACAAGGGATTGCAACAGACCCAGTGAAGATTGAAAAGATTACCGCCTTGATAGCACCAACAAACCTCAAGCAATTGAGAGGATTTCTTGGCCATATGGGCTACTACAGAAGATTTATTGCACACTTTGCAACCAAGGCAGCCCCTCTGCACAAGCTTCTAAGGAAATATGTGGATTTTCTTTGGACTGATGACTGTGAAGAAGCCTTTAATACCCTAAAACAGTGCCTTATCCAAGCACCTATCTTGCAGCCTCCTGATTGGATGAAGGAGTTCCATGTGCACACAGATGCATCATTTTGAAGGGCTAGGTATTGTCCTATGTCAAAAGGGCCCCTCTAAATTAGATCAACCAATATATTATCCAAGCCAGAAGGTCACTGATAGGGAACGGAACTATACAGTGATAGAGCTTGAGTGCTTGGCAATGGTGTTTGCACTACAGAAGTTTAGACACTATCTACTGTCAACGCATTTCAAGTTCTACGTGGATCATGAAGCCCTATCCTTCTTGATGAACAAAGCAGATGTTAAAGGACGACTGATGAGATGGTTTCTCCTATTCTAGGAGTTCGATTTTGAAGTGGTCACTAAGCCTGGCCGTTCCCATGTCCTAGCCGATCTTTTCGGGCCCTTTTCATGCATATTTTTAACATTTTTCCATGTGAACCTGCTCTATTCTTTTTGGAATTCCATTCTGAATGGATTGCCTTATCCGGCCACCCTTCTTGCACAATTTTTCTTTTTTCTCTGCCCTGTTTCGCCATCTGTATTTTTTGTTATTAATTTTCATGGGTGTTTTTTAGCGCCATTTTCTTGTTTCTTCCATGCAAATGTCTTCTAACCCCATCCGAACTGAGATTTGATGTGATAGCCCTGACGGTTATATCTTTTGGATATTTTTCCTTTTTACTGTCCTCTATTCCGGTGCACGGCTCATTCCATATTAATTTTCGAATCCCTTTTCGAGTCCAATTTTTGGGTTTTTCCATGTGAATGCGTCCTCTCTTGGTCGAAACCATGTGTTGACGTGATAGGTTTGTTGGGCCCATTATTTGACATATTTTGCCTTCTTTTCGCCCTTCGTTTCGGCGAGTGGATTTTTTCCATATTAATCCTCGTCGGTATTTTTAGAGCCATTTTTCATGTTTTTTTCCATGTGCACACCCTGATTTTTCCCTAGAACCCGTGTTGTAGTTTTATGTCATCGTCCCCTCGTCTCTCGGCACATTTTTCCTTTTTACGATCTTTTGATCCGGTGTATGGTTTGGGTTTTATTAAATTTTTTCCTTTTGCCATGTGGCCACGTCTCTTGTGTCACGCGTGAATGCGCGTGTTTTTGGTTTTAAGTGCCTCCGGATGCCTCCATGGCCTTTGTACCTCTGGTGTCACCGTCCCTGCCCCTTTTCATCCCACCGATGCAAATTTTTTTACTCCCACCCCGCGCATGCACGCGGGTCGGGGGTGTGCTCACCTTTTAATGGATTTCAAAAAAAGCAAAAAAAGAAAAGAAAAAAAAAAAACCTTAACAATTCACCCCTACTACCAAAAACAAAAACCCAAAAAAAAAAACCCCAAAACAAAACAACCAAATACAAAAAAAATCCAAAAAAAAAAACACACACACACACACACAAAACCCAAAAAAAAAACATCCAAACAACCTTTCAAACAAAAAAGACAAAAAAAACAACAAAACAAAACAAAAAACAAGTAAACAAAAAAAAAAACTAAACAACACACACAAAACAAATAATATTTAAATAATAATTCAAAAAAAAACTACTTACTTGTTCGGCCGCATCCTTCGTTGCCCCTCCCTCCATCGTCCTTTCCTCCATTGCATCGCCTCTTCCTCTCCCTTCCTTTGCATCATCTTCCCCTTCTCCTCTCCTCCATCGCCTCCACCCTCGCCTTCTTCCCTCCACCATCGCCTCCCTCCTCGTCCTCCCGTCCTCTTCTTCCTCCTTCATTCACCGCTCCCTCCTCGTCCTCCCTCCTCCTCTCCTCCATTGCCTCCATCCTCTCCTTCCCTTCTCCTCGTCATCGCCTTCTTCCCTCCACCCATCCTCCCTTGCCTTCTTCCCTCCACCATCGCCTCCCTCACCTTCTTCCCTCCACCCATCCTCCCTTGCCTTCTTCCCTCCACCATCGCCTCCCTCACCTTCTTCCCTCCACCATCGCCTCCATCCTCCTCTTCCTCCTTCATCCGCCGCTCCCTCCTCTCCTCCACCACCTCCTCCTTCCTTCTCCTAACCCTCCTCTAGTTAGTTAACCTCCTTTAGTTAACAAACTCATTTAGTTAACTAACCTAACCGACTTAGTTAACTAACCACCTTAGTTAACTCACCTAACTGACCTAATTAACCTACCTTAGTTAACTAACTTGACTTAGCTCACTACCCTGACTTAGCTAACCTAACTGACCTAGTTAACTCCCTTACCTCTCATTCAACTAACCTACCTTGCTCACACTAACTTAACCCCCCTTTTCACCTTACCCTAGTTTCCCCCCTTCTAGCCCCCTTTCCTACCCTACACCACTCTACCCCCACCCTCCATATGCAGGCCACTTGCTGCCTGGTGGTTCCGTGTCAACGTGTGTTCGCGCGGGTGCCACGGCTTCTTTGCATGATCGAGAGCTTCCTGCGGGTGTTTACGCGCGAGGATGCGCGTTTGGTATTCTCCATGCGGTGGTGCGTGCCGTCCCCGAGTACACACAACTGTTCACACATAGCCCAGATATCTCTTTTGATTTTTCACAAACCCAAGAAAAATACCTTAAAAATACCTAAAAACACTTAAAAACATTAAAATTTTTAATTTTAAAAAATTTACTAAAAATTTCATTCATAAATTGGGTAATTTTTTGGCTGATTTTACTCATTATAATATAGAGAATTAATTGCAAAAAAAATTAACTCTATTTAAAATCCTTTTAAAATTCACTAAAAATTGAGAAAAAATCAGAATTAAATTCAAAAAAATCACAAAAAATTCCATCAATGCATTTGACTTCTTTTTGAATATTTTATAAGCTAAAATCACCTTAGCACATGATCACCCTATTATTTTTGGATCCAAATGATAAACTTTTAATCTAAATTCATTAAAATTTTATTTTAAATTCCAAAAATAAACCACTAAATTATAAAATAATTAAAAAATTACAAATACATTGTTGAAGCCTGATGGTTTTATTTTCAATTAGGTTTGATTGATATACTAATAAATCAAAAATTTTAAAATAAAAAAACTATAAAAAAACAAAAAAAGAGAGAAAAAAACACAAAATACAAAATCAAAACACAGCTAAGTTACAATAAAAAAATACTAATAACAATCTCACCCAAACACTAATGAACATTGCCTAAACCAAATGTGATCCCACTAACATTGCCTTGATATTTATTTTATTTTGTTTTTTTCCAAATACTAAGGTGTTTTATTTTTTCCAATCAGTGGTTTTTGCTTTTTTGTTGGATTTCTTGCATTTGGGACTACTCAGTGCGCCCTAAGTCTCTTGCATACACACCCTACCAAGTATCTATTTTTTGTGCTTTATTTATTATGGTCATCCTTTAATCACAATTAATTGTTAAAATGAACTTTATCCACCGACTTTTTCATGCATACTCATGCTAAACACACATTTTTCTAATAACTTAAAATCAACCCGCCTTTCACTTTGCACGCGCTATGTGCTCTTTAGAGGCACTTCAATTTTAAATAAAAATTAAAATGAACCCTTTACTAAAATCATTCCCCTTACTACACTTTTTTTCCTTTTTGATAAATACGCTTCGTAGGATGGGCACGTACAGTCCTTTAAGCTGACATTGTTTATCAAAGTCCTAGTTATGTCCTGATTAGGTTTTTGAGGTACTATGGTTTGATAATGTGATACGATTACGAGTGCGGTCTGTAATTTTATTTTATTTTTGCCTGATATAGGGTCTTGGATGCTTGCTTGTTGTATAGCATGAAGCTTTCAGTCGCATATGTGTAGGGGTCATGCTAATTTTTTTCTAAGATGTGGGTTGTTTGGGGTGGTGAATTGGTTAGTTACGTCAGTGTGTGCTTATTTTGATCGATTTATTTTTTATAGCTATTTTGGTGTTTTACATGCATTCTCTATGATTGTCTGTGTTTGTGGTGTGTGTAAATTTTATCTGAATGGTGTCTCAAACTCCTCCTCCTGTTCAGTATGTCCCATTGATCAGTAAGGATTATTCTTCTCTATTAACTTTTGAGCCTATCACGAAAGCTGGCTTTGCATCTTTCGTGGCTACTTCACTCCCTTTGATTCCAGACGATCCAGCCCTATGTGATGAGTTTCTTGTGCCACACAGTAAGAAATCGGGCTTGGCTCGTGGTACTTCCATGGTTTTGACACCTAGAGGATTAGGGAAGGCTTTGTCTCTTCCCTACAAAGGAAAACCCTTGTTATATATTTAGGCGGTGGTGATAGCATCTCCTACCAGAACCGGTGGCTAACTTTCTCCCCAGGAATGGGGGAGGGAGGACTAGAACATGCCACTGAAAGGCTCTATTGAAACAAGTATGAGCTGTCAATAATGTAGGGGGAGTAGGATGAGTGATTGGTTAGATCCAGTATGGGTCATACATGGGCACTGGTTGGAGTCGGCGGCTCTCCCGGATCTCGTAGGGATCCCCGGGGAAGAGAATCAAGTTGGCCCTTGCGAACAACTTGATGAACTATCTCTCTTTAACTACCTGAGCACGATGCGACAGAAAGAAGATCCATGGACCGGACCCCATCGACCCCATCCCATAGGAACTACGAGATTGCCCCAGGGGATGCCATATAGCTAGACAATTATTCTCCAATGATGAGATTCTCAAGCTATCACAGAAGCAGACCAAAGAGGTTCTGGATGTCAAGAAAGTGATTAACACTTCAGGAGTGTCTTTTTCCATGATCACTGATCCTCTTTGGAAGTTAGACTGCTAATTTCTCCAAGATAGGTTTATGCCTGCCAAGACACCATCCCATTATTTGTCCAAGGAGCTCTTCACAGCTTCCAGGATGGTGTTAAAAGGGGTTTTCATTGATTTGAGTACTTACCTTCTTATGAAGATGAACCAACATTTTGTCAAAGTGACTAGAGAGAATGTTACCAATGTAACTTATGGTTCATATTTATATGCTTTCTTGACATATTCCGGCCTTAAGAAGGGTGTGCTTCCTCCTCCTCCATCTCATTAATTTCCTCCCCCTCCACCTTCAGAGGATTCAGAACCCATTGACATAGAGGATCTTGATTCCCCTCCTCCATTGATCATTCAACGGAAGCACTTGAAGCATGTGGCAGAGAAAATTCCCCCAGTCATTCCTTCTATAACAATTCCTGCTACCTCTGGAAGTGACCTCCCTGCCTACCTCACATGCAACAACTTATTCAGGGCACATCAAGAGGGTTCTTTGAAAATATCAGTTCTTTCGCTGAATAGTTTAGTGTCAGGAAACGCCATTCCTTTCCTTTATAACGACATCTAGAGTTCTATTATTGAACTCTCAGTGATAGCTTGTGTTCAACAGTTATATGCTTCTTTCTATGAAGAATTGCTACAATCCAGAGACCAGATACATAAGGCAACCACAGAGTTAGCCTCTGCTAAAGACACTCTTGCCGATCTATTTAAGTAGATGGAGCAGCAGACACAAATGATTGAGACCTAGAGAGAAGAAATATCTTCTTTGAAAATTCAGTTAGCAGAGGCTCGGTCAGAGGTCACTAAAGTTTCGGAAGAGAAAGTGAAAATGTCTAAAGAAGCTCAAGAGTTTAAGACTCCTTTAGATACAAAACTCTCAGCTTTGCAGATTGCTCACACTACATTGGAATCCCAAGCTTCCCAGATTAAGCAGTTGCAGGACCAACTGGCGCAGTCACGGTTCATTCCTCCAAGCTCCAATATTCCTATGATTTCTTCTATATCTCAGCAGGACTTGGCAATTCTCTAGAGACAGGCCACACTATGTCCGTTGTTTCAAGATAAAGTGGAAAGATTGCAGTCCAGGATGGATTTGTTATGGTCTACATTTGAGCACTTTCAGGAGTATGTTCCTTCGGACCATTCTTTTTTTGTCCACTATCAGTTACCGAAGTTGGCCTTCTATATTAAGCTCTCGACGATGGATCTTCCTCTTCCAGAGGATGGTTGGAGTGGAGCTTGGTCTTCTAATTTTTTGACAAAAGTTGTCAGTATGGTCTTTGAAGATTCCGTAATGACGGATACCATGTTGATGTCTTACATGTATCTGCGAGGTGATCTGTTGATTTCAGATGATGTAGATCTGGCTTAATATGTGGGAGATGTGGTTTTGCACGCTGTCTTATATGTCAACTATTTGGAGTTGAGGATGGATGACATGTTCCAGTGTTATTTTTCTAAAGTGGCTACTTGTTCGGACACTTCATGGCATTCAATGATTGATTTTGTGGTCCTGAACCAATGTTAGAATACAGCTTCTACTTATGTACAGAGCACTAACCAACTGAGGGTGGATCTCCTAGCTTGTCTTTCCAAGAACCATCCATTTGATTCATCCTTCTTTGATGCCTACCATGGACGATCCATTTTAGGTCCCTCTGTTCCTAGCTTATTGTATTATCAACAAATGGCCCATCGCTATGGTACTTATCTTTCCCATTATAAATTCAACTCAGTAGCTATCTTACCTCTCCTTTTCCAACCTCAGGGTTTTCCTCA
This sequence comes from Lygodium microphyllum, assembly GCF_053477565.2. Lineage (NCBI taxonomy): Eukaryota > Viridiplantae > Streptophyta > Polypodiopsida > Schizaeales > Lygodiaceae > Lygodium > Lygodium microphyllum. The sequence continues at coordinate 139,106,225 of NC_141135.1, read as the reverse complement.
AATTCCAATCTTTACCTATTGTTCTTTTATTGAAGATCTCATCTTTTCCCCTTCTCCGCCATGCCCTTCTCCATCTATCCATATACCTTCTACTTTTCTTGTTATCAATTGGCACATTTTCTAACTGTTTCACTTAAATTTTCAGCCACTCCTTCTTTAGCTTATTCCTCCTTTTATGATTTTGCCTACCCATCTCTTCATCCTCTTTTACTTATTCCACTTCCATCTCCTGTCACTTCTATTTCTCAACCCCCTCAGTTGATTAGTGGGTACAAAGGATTTGATCAGTAGATTCCCAGAAGAAGAGGATGGAGCTCAACTGATTCTCTCACGGGACCACAGATTAATTGGCCATTAATTCCAGGGAATTGGACAACTGCTAGTCAAGCATACCAAAATTACCTCCATTTTTCTCACCAATATTCACAATCTCTAGATCCTTTTGTGAGATTGGCAGCTCATTTTGCTTATATATTTTCATGCCCTTTGTCTACCTAGCAGATACCTTGTTTTGCTAGAACGGATGTGCTACCTTCAATTCTTTCAGAATCCTCCAAAATCTTTTGTAGATGAGTATTTATCCCTGGATGGCTTTCAAAATCATCAAGATTTTAAGAGGGATCATCTTCATTGATACCCCTAGATGTATCTTTTGTGCTTCTTAATTAGACAATTTTTTGGAGGTGCCATTCAGATGGTTGTGTTTGTCTGTGTGTTGTATTAATTTGTATGTGATGAGTTCGTGCTGGTTGAATAATTTGTTTGAGAGATCTCTTTTCAATTATTGACGGTGATGGTGGATGGCAAGCCTACAATGGAGAGTTGAAGAACCTCTTATATCCTTTACAAATTCGTCATGACTTTCTATTGTTTATCAGATGTGTTAATGAATAACGAAGTTTTCCTTTAGTAGTATTCTTTTCTAGAGATACAGGTGATAAGTTGGGATCGTGGTGGGGTGATTGTTGAAGATACTAAAGAAGATTAAATTGAGCTCTTTAGTGAAGTTATATTCTTCTTTTCCTTAGGTCGCGAGGATGCTTCCTTTCTAAGTGTGGAGATATGTTGAGAGTGGAAAAAGACTGAATTTTTGACTGATTTTTGTTGTTTTTGGTCTGAATGATTGATTTTTGATGGATTTAGAGTGATGTATGGTTGTTAATGGAAGTGTTTAAGAGTTTTTTGGATGTTATTGATTATGTTTCGAAAGCTCATGATGATTTTTAGTAGAAATATGAGGCTCTGTGATGTTCTGATAGGTTCTGTTGAGGTTTTGATTGGTTCTGATACCTTCTGTTTTGTTCTGATTTTCTTCTGTATGAAGCATGGATTGATGATTGATGGAGTTCGAAATCTTTTGAAAGCTTATTGAATAGTTTTTGATAGTTTGGAATGATTTTAGTATGAGTTATGAGGATCTACTATTCTCTGATGATCTTCTGATAACCCTTTGTAAACCTTCTGTGTTCTTTCTCTGTTCTGTCTCTGCTATGTTCCTGTTCTATTCTGTTCTGTAGATCTTCTGTAAGTGTTCTGTAGAATGTATGTGTGACTTTGGAAAAGTTTTCTAACTTTTGGAAAGGATGAATCTAAGTTCAAAAGAGCTAAAACAAATGGAAGAAGCAGCTGCTGAAGACTGAAGAGAAGACTGGAGAGACAGTGACAGTAGTGAGCTATGAAGAGACACTGTACTGGTTCTGGTACCTCTTCATATCAGACATACCTCTCGGGAGGTGCATCCACGACCTAACAAGGATTATTGAGAGTCATTATTGAGTATTGTAGTGAGGAGATGATGTACTATTGAGAGAGAGAGAGAGAGAGAGAGAGAGAGAGAGAGAGAGAGAGAGAGAGAGAGAGAGAGAGAGAGAGAGAGAGAGAGAGAGAGAGAGAGAGAGAGAGAGAGAGAGAGAGAGAGAGAAGAGAGAGAGAGAGAGATAGTCAATTCTATGAAAACAGTGTATCGGTATATGAGAGTTTGAGAGAGAAAACTATGAAGACATTGAAGATTAATACTATGTGATTGATTTGCATTTAAAAAATGGTGTATTCCTTTATGTTCCTTGTTCTATTGATGGATTCTATGAAGATGTTGAAGATTACGGTTGATTCTATCAAATCCGTGGGAGATATCTACTATGATGCTGCGTGAAGATTTGCTGTCTTCTTTGTTTTGGTCATCAAAAGAATGAAATAAAAGCTTGTTGATGTTACAAGATAGATTTTCTTGCAGTAGAATCCCCTTTTCCTTGGTGTTCCTCTTGGGGCTCCACTCAACCTTATATTTCACATCCTAGGATGTCCAAGCAATAGACCCTAATCTACTCTGTTCATCGTCATAAAATTAATTGAGAACATAGCACATACAACCTTGACTAGCTATTTTTTAGCAGCCGCAATGTGTCAGCCATAGTAAAGTTGAATTATTAAACATAGTAAAGTTGACATGCATAGTGAAGTTGGAGTGCATGCTCTTAATAGGTGGCTTTCCTCAAGCTCCAATGATATATTGATTGACTATCCTAACTTGAGCTCTCATCTCAATGATTCCTCTTCTTACTAGGTCAATTAGGGCTTCAATAGGAAGGATGGCACGATGCTCAGATTTGGTCTTTAGAATGTGTTCACTTGTTGTGCTCCCAAGGTTGATATTGGAATTAGGTTGGGGGTTACCTTTAATTGAGACTCTAGTACTACTGCCTCTATTGTTTCAACTTCAATTCCCCTTCAATTCCTTCTACCCGTGCCTTTAAGGGTCTTCAAAAATTTGGATTATCTTTTAGTAATGTTCCTAATGGGACTATCACATTGTTCAGGCTAAGGTTGTAATGGTGCTTGGGCCTACTTCTTTAAATTGAAAACTCTTGGTTCTACGTGCTTCATAATTATGCTCTTTGGATGGCATTACTTGTGGCACCTCTTGGTTAGGTTGATTAGGGTTAGGTCTCCCAAAGGTATTCTGACTACATTTTCCTCGTTGTTATGCATGACACAAGATTCCTATATTCTTCTTCTTCCAATGTTTCTTATATGTTGTGCACAAGTCTTCACTTGGAGGGTGAGCTATAATTGGTCATGGAGGTCTTGGTATCCTTGAAGGATTGATATATGTTATTATCACGTCTAGTTTTTGTTCAAGCTGGGCAACTATTGAGGTATTTGATAGAAATATCCCCTATTTTGTTGTTGATATCCAACATTGTTGTATAATGCAAGATAGGGAAGCCTTCTTGGACTCTCCAATAAGTTTCCCATAGCGAAAGTGACCACAATTAGTGCAAAACTGATTAAGTCTAGGGCATTTTGGTGGTAGAACTCCACCACAATCTTTGTATTGAATATTTTTTCTATATATCCTTGGTCACTTTATGGTTTTCATGAGCATTGAGAGGCCTTGCTACTATTATTTAAAGGAAATCAAACTTTTTTGACTGGTGTTGAGCCCTACATTGCTTTTGTTAGGCTAATAATCTTGTGGCCTTTGCCCCCCTCTTGTCCTTGCTCCTCTTCCTATATGGAGGTTATCTATTCTCGTGCGCGATATTGGATGTATATAAAAATGGATTGCTAGCCATGTCTTCATATATCCTCTCATCTTAAGTACCCATGATGAAAGCTTTGGTTACTACCTTGGCATTAGGCCTTTCCATAGTATGTAATTTCATGTACAGACTCTTGGACTTTGGAGACACAACCCCTTAGGTTCTCTCATTCATATTACTCTACACTCATCAATCTTATTCCAAGGTTTTCCCATATATGGCCTTCGCAAAGAGGTCCTTGAAGTAAATAAAGATGCTTTTATGTGGCATTTGAGCATGTGAACCACATTTTCCCCTAAGCACAATCCTTATGCCTAGTCCTATTAGCAAGGTATTAATCATTAGAGATTTGGCATGGAGCATGTTAGAATTGTCAAGTAACAATCTTTGTACAAAATTTGACAAGGACTCATTAGATGACTCGGATAGACTCTAGTCTCTTGATATCATCTATCTCCTTTTGCATCAACACTCTCTCCCTTTGTGTGATATGGTCAATTCCAATAGTTTGTTGAGGGCACTCTCCCCTTGATCCTTGAGGATCTACAACTTTTTTTGTATAGTCTCAAGTCATTTGGATTATGTCAAGGCACTTGCTAATTCAAAGTTATGTAAGGATTTATATAAGTATTGAGGAGCTTCCCTCATGAATCTATCTCCCTTCATCTTGTTGCTTGGTCCTCGGATGGGTGTCTAGGCTTATGAGCCTTATGTTCCTACCTACTAGTACACGAGTGGGGTTATTTTTGAATTCTAATTGTTCTAATCTTGCATTTGGAACTGCTAGACGCTCCGCGCTTAGACTCGCGGGCGCGATATTTGCGGGCGGGGACGGGTGCTGGACGCGCGCCCTTGCGTTCTCCTTTTCTTTTTGTGGGGGAGGTGGGGGGCTGCCATGTCGGACCCGTCCCCCACCTCTCCTTAACTAATAGTATAGATGAGATCTACCTTTCCCAAGAGTGGGGATCTCTATCCTGCTACGTAGTCTCGGATGCACTAGTTTCTTGGCCTTAAATAGCTAAATAGATGTAATGACCTTAATCTTAAGAAAATTCAAAGCATTAAAAAAAGGAAAATTTGTTGCCATAGTCATTGGCGTCATCACTGTCATTTGCATTGCCATATTTTTTGATATCACCATCATCACGCTTGTCACCACGCGGCATTTTGATCACTTGACGAACAGCCAGGAGAAAAGTTCAAACACGACTCCATAAGCCATGTGGTTTTTTCTTTCTCGGCATTGGTCGAGATATGCGCGTGCGCGCGCGTGTAGTGAGAGGAGATAGAGGGAGAGAGGTTGTGTGTAAGAGGACGGTAAGGAGGAAAGGAGATAGAGACAAGAGATAGTGCGAGAGGAGGAGATAGAGAGAGAGAGAGCTAGTGAGAGAGGAGGAATAAGGATAGTAAGAAAAAAGGAAGAGAGAGAGAGAGAGAGAGAGAGAGAGGGATAGGACAAAGAGAGAGAGAGAGAGAGAGAGAGAGATAGTGGCAAAGAAAAGATAGAGATAGAGAGAGGGATAATGATAGAGTGAGAAACGAGGAAGTAAGAGATTAAGGATCATGAATTTGCTTGAGGGTTGTGTTGTTTTAGTTCATGCTCATGGTTTTGTAGATTTCCCTCGTACCAAATTGCCTTGCCACTCTCAGCCTACTCTAAATAACGATAAAAAATTCTAGGTACTAACATCGATGATCTAAACAAACTACACCACAAGGCAGTTCGAGATTCTTGTGAATACTCGGGAGGGATGCCCAGTAGACGGACAAAACACTAGATGCTTAGGAGGATGTGCAATTAGAATTAGCCTCCCATGATGGCACCTAGTTATCATATAGAAAAATCCTTAAATAAAATAGATGTTTTCATATTAATGATAACAATGGTTTTAGAGAATGTATTATGAGATATTTAATCTATGATTTAGCCACCTCATAAAAAGAGAATTAGTAAAGATTATTTCCCAACTTCACTAGGATAAATATCAATAAGTATCTTGCTAGGGTTAAAAACAAAGGGATTGATAATCTAGGAATAGACCTTGATGCTCAAAAGATGTATCATTGTTTCCTAAAAGCATATTAATCTAGTAAGAGACCTAAAAATCATGACTTGAACTACAAAACCTGAAAATTATGCATCAACATTGCCTAAAAGCTGGTTTACTACTCTGAATTGCTAGGATCAACACCGAATGCAAGAGGTCTCATTTTAGGCTAGGAGGCATCAAGGAGCCATAGGGCTCTGGCCATAATTCATTGGGTATACTAGGACTAGCCTACCCCTTACAAGCACGTGGGGGGGTGGATCTCTCAGAAGGCCCCAATGTAAGAGTTTGAGGGTGAACTTGGTGGTTTATTTTAGCCTTCGGGCAGAGTCTATACATGAACTAAAATAATTATTGAAATAAAGATAATAAGATTTGAATAACCAATATATTTTTAGAAATATTATTTTTCTTTATATTCATGTTCATGCCTCAATTACATGAATGGGTATTGTTTAAAAGGGTTAATGAAATTGATTTCTATACGTCGAACTAAATTGTGCTTTATTTAATTATTGAAATAAAGACAATAAGATTTGAATAAACATTTTATTTTTAGAAAGATTATTTTTATTTATATTCATGTTCATCCCTCAATTACGTGAATGGGTATTGTTTAAAAGGGTTAATGAAATTGATTTCTATATGTCGAACAAAATTGTACTAGATTTAATTAGAAAATTAAAGAAATCCTTAAGAGAAGTGAGTACTTAGATCCTCGAAGGATCTTTCTAATAACGACATGGCCTCTGTTTGTCAGAGAGGCTTCCATCTTAGCTCAAATGTTAGATTACCCCAGGCTAGGAAGGATCGAACGTTGACTATCCTAGCATGTCAACATTGAAACCAAACTAGTGCTATTTTAGGAGGCTTGAGTTGAGACTTCACCCTATGTATAGAGGGGTCGACACACATCACTCCTCGTTTTTCACTCTCTTTGAACCAAGTGTAGCAATGGTTCACTTTGGCTTGAAAGATAATAGCAATGTAGTCATCTCAGAAGCTGATGCTAGATGGCTGATAAGAGATTATAGTATTTAAATTAGATCCTTGTTTTCAGGTGGATCCTTCTGGCATTGAGGCAGAGCTTTCCTATGAGGTAGACTCAAGAAGTTCATGGTTACAAATGTCTAGTTATCTCCTAGTAATTCTAACAAGTTCTAGATGGTAGTAATCTTGATTACTTCTCCATAGGCTACTAAAATACATTCTATCGATATTTGTTTTAGGTACCTCATATTAGAGAAAAGATTAAGTATTGTTTGCAAATGATTAAGATTAGATAAGAACCAAATTAAGAAGAAGCTCTATTGATTTATTCTACTATTGATATTTGATGAAATGTTTCTGCTAAAACGATGAAGCCTAGAACTATATCCTTGTGTTTTGATCCTTGTTCACATTAGCTATGCACTTCTTTGACTTCGGATTAGAGATCAATTCATCACATTCTAGATTGACTTTACAATCCTTTTCCATTTTATTGGGAAAGACAATAGGAGTGAAATGGACTGTGTTGCTTTATTGATGTCGATCGTCTTCCATACATCCAAACCAACCTTAAAAGATTACAATGGATGGAAAAATTGAAAGTTGTTAATCTATTTATTTTTTAAGATTCTAGGGTTAATTTGACTCTTTTTATAGGAGGGTCATTGAATACTTAAGCTGGCAAAGAGTGAAAGTGGAGTATGTTAAAATGTCAGGCATACTTCGACCCCTTGATATCCCTTAGATGAAGTGGAAATTCATTAGCATGGATTTTGTAGTAGGGTTTCCTTCAGTTCAAAGAGGATACAAATCTAACATGGTGATTATAGACATGCTAATAAAAGGTACTCACCTTATTCTAGTCAAGATAAACTACAAGGCTTCCCACATTGCAAGGTTGTTTATCAAGGAAATATGTAGACTTCATGGACTACCAAAAAGAATCGTCAGTGATAGAGATCCTCTCTTTACTTCTCAATTTTAGAAGAGCTTATTTGAAGCTATTGGTATGCAACTATGCTTTAGTATAGCGTATCACCCACAAATTGATGGCCAATAGAGTGATTCAATCAAGTCATAGAGGATATACTAAGGGCATATTGTTGCAAAGAATCTAAGTAGTGAATCCAATATCTACCCTTGGTGGAATTTTCATGCAATGCATCTTACCACCAAAGCATTAAGATGACTCCATTCTAGACCTATGTATAGACAAGACTATCTTACTCCACTTGGCTTCTCTAATCTAGTACTGAGAATAGAAGCCTCTAAGAAGATGCTAGAGGAAATGGATGATAAAGTTAAAGGTATAAGATAGAATATGCAAGTTACCAAGTTTTGTCAAAAAGTCTACGTTGACCTTGGAAGACAAAAGAGAATCTTTAAAGAAGGAGGCATGGTGTCTCTTCATGTCCATCCAAAGAAGAGTCCACTATTATTAGGTAAATTCAAGAAGCTAAGCCCAAGTTATTGTGGAGCCTATAAGATCCTTAAGTGCCTAGAGACTAGTGCATACAAGTTACAACTTCCTAAAAACTTAAAGGTCCACAATGTTTTCCAATGTTAGTCTACTAAAAACTAATGTATCCAATTCTCATCATGCATTAGATAATCAACAAATTGTAATGCCAAGCCAAGGAGTCCTTCAACCTAAGAGAATCCTTGATATAAGAAGAGAGTTCTTAGAAGCAAAACTTTAAGAGAATACCTCATCTAGTGGAAGGATTATCCCGAAGAGGATACCACTTGGATTGACTAGGAAGCTCTAAGTAGACAATATCCCCAATTTCTCTCTAGATGAGGACATCTCATTTCCTTTAAGAGGGAGAGGATGTTATGACCTTAATTTGAAATTTTAAGGAATGTTCAAAAAGGGAAAAAATAGCTGCCATCAGCGTAGTAACTAACATAATCTCTATCATTTGCATTTCCGTAATCATTGATATCACCATCATCATGCCCATCATCATGTTGAAAGTTGGTCCATCACCATCATTTGCACAAAATGCTCTATGCCTTGCCTGATTGGGATTCTCTAAAGTATTGTGATCACTCAATGAACACATAGTAGAAAAGTCTAAAGTGATCTCCATAAGGCATGTGGCATAAGCAAGCACAATGAAGGCTATCTAAGCCTTAGAGGCTTAGGCATATTGATAGTTTTTATCTTTCTAAGCACTAGTTGAGAGAGAGGGGGGGGGGGGGGGGGAGGGAGGGAGAAGGAGATAGAGGGAGAGAGATTGTGTAAAAGAGGATAGTAATGTCAAAAGAAGATAAAGATGAAAGATAGTGAGAGAGAAGGATAATAAGAAGAGAAGGTGAGGTAGTGAGAAAGGAGAAGACACAAGGAGAGATAGTGAGAGAGGAGGTATAGTAAGAAGAAAGGAAGATAGAGAAAGAGATCGTGAAAAAGAGAGATAGTGGCAAAGAAAAGATAGAGATAGTGAGAGAGATAGTGAGAGAGCAAGAAAATGTGCATAGAGGAAGTAAGAGATTAAGGATCATGAATTTGGTTCTCTCTCAAGGATTGTGTTTTGGTTCACACTCTTGGTTTCGAAGATTTCCATCTTACCAAATTGCCTTACTACTCTCTTCGCCCCTATCCACCTACTCTAAAGTAAACTCGACTACTTATTCATCCCCTACAACCTATCTATTCTCTATCATAATCACCTTACCCTTGTCATCTCCCTTATTCTTTATTCGAGAGATACATTAGAAACCCCTTCCAAAAATTCCATCATAATCTTATTACTAAGGCTATCCTCTCAAGCCAAATTTCTCACTACTCAAAACATGCCTACACTTCCTTTGAACTTATTCTCCTACTTTAAAACGTCTGTTTGAGACTACAAGTCCAATAACCATTGGCAACAAGATGGCCCCTAAGTGGAGAAGCACTAGAGTTGGATGCAAAGTACACACGAGTGACACCCTTGTTCTACAATCCTAAGTTTAGTTTATTCCTTTGTATTTCAATACGATTTTGTTTAAATTACGATAGAAAAATATAGATAAAAACATTGATCATCTAAGCAAACCACAACTACTAGATAGTCTAAGATCCTTGTGGATACTCAAGACGCTAAGTAGAAAGACAAAACACTAGACGCTTAGGAGGATATTCAACTAGAATTACCCTCCCGTGATGGCACTTAGTTCTCATATAAAAACGTCCTTAAATAAATAAGATATTTTCATATTAATAATGACTATGGGCTTAGAGAATACATTGTGAGATATTTAATCTATAATCTATCCACCTCATAAAAAGGGTGCCGGACCAAAACCGGACCAAAACCGGGCCCAACACTGGCTATGAGCACTAGCCGGGTCTCTATAACACTCAAAAGATAACCCCACTCAACCTCATGGGCAGGAGTGTCCAAGGGACACACTACCCTGATTCCTATTGTAGATATCACATTTGTAGTGGAACGTAGTCCAAAAATTGCCCTTCCTTACTCCTTAGAGGAAGATCCCACACATCTTGGTATAATACACCAACGTAACACAAACATAGGAGGCACCCCTCCGACTGAATGCCATGGCCCCACTGCAACTCTCCTATATCAAGAGGATTGGCCCCTCGATGCCTTGCTCTAGCATAAAGAACATAGAACAATCTTTACTCTTATTTATTTTCAATTATCCATGAGATTTGATCTTTCCTTACCAAGCTTGCCCCAAGAAACTGTTCATCTACCCTACAACTCGGGTTTCCTTACACACTCCACATAGGTCAACGTTTGGAAAGCAATTGCAATGCATCCATGTTAGATACCATGTTATGCTCAATGCAAGTGTGGATGACCATTGTGATCAAGCATTTTATCATTAGAAACCAAAAACAACCCTTCAATGATTTTCCAACTAATCGTAAGTGCAGCATTGATAGAGACTAGCACTGAATTTCTTCGTACTACTAGTCTCCTTAATTCAAATCATAATCCATCCTATATGTTGTGCATAGACAAATAGATCAGAATTTGAATCATTTTCAGCAACTAACCACTTTCACAAACCCTCTTCCCTCCTACCATTTAGGTTTTGCACTCGTTGGGTAGGTGTAGTGTCCATTTTTATGTAATTTTTCATATAAAAATCAGTAAAAACACTCTAACATAGAAACAAGGCTTGACTAAGGCTTGATCCTCATGCTCTAGCCTTGTTATACGTTGACGAATACAAAGTATATTTTTCCCTAAGTTTTTAGATGCAAAAACTAAAATTTCCTTATTTTTTTATTTTTCACCATTTACTTGTTCATAAAAATGTGATATTTTTAATTTATGTGTCTTGATTGATCATGTTGACCGAAAACTAATTTTATTAGTTTTTTAATCCCATATGAACTTCATTCCCCAACCCAAAAAGAAAGAAACCCTCATTTTCCCTTTTAAAGATGCATTTCAAGTTTTAAATTATTAATTACGACTATGTATGACTACGGGTTCTGCATTTTTCCATGTACAACCCTCAAACATACTTCAAACATGATTCATACAAATTTTCTTTCCATGCGCACATCATTAAAGCCATCAACGATCAAAACAATATCATTTTCTTTGTAAAAATTGAGCATACTGCTTATTTGCATGTTGCGTGTTTTTTGTGAAATGGTTTCAAGCAGCCAACAAACTCATCATTAGTTCCCTAACTGCGCTAGACATTGCATGTCATCCTCCTTTCGATCTTGGAGCAATCCGGTCCACGTTGGACAAGCATCCTTCATCGCATCCTCTTCTTGATTTTCTGCATGTGATCAACCCCTTAGAGGAGAGAGGATGAGAGAGAAAGACTGAGTTTTGATCTCTCCCATCAGTCAACCATTCCATGAGTAGAGACGGGTGTTGGAGAGCGAGAAATCAAAGAAGTTCATTGGTATGATCTGATTGGGGGGTTCTTTTTAGGCTAATCATGCCTCTCCCCCACAAATTGTCGCCATATGGGGGCCCACAGCATCTCATCGCCGTTTTGAAAAAAAAAACGCAGCCCCTCCCCCCCCCCCCCGCCCCCCAATAAAATTGATTTTTGTAGAGGGGCCTAAGGCCTTCCCCAAAGTCCATGCCCCAAAATTTTAAAACTTTGGCAATTTTTTGCTATCTCTGCCCGACCTCCTCTCTCAATCGTTCGGCTTCAAATTTGACTTCTGCAAATTTCTATTTGCCCGAATCGAGATCCCACATAGCCAATCACTCACTCTAGCTCGATTCGGCATCTAGAAAAATTATGAAAAATCCCCAAGTGCTCTTCGAAAGCACTTTGAAATCCTGTCTTTTGTGGCCCATAAAAATTGCCAAATTCGTCTTCACTGCTTTCGATGAGGTCCAATTCCCACCTTAAATTTTCTCTTCTCCACGTCTTTCCCAGACTTTAACGGTTTTTAAATCCCGCTCTCAAAGGGAATTAATAAAGGTTGTTTCCTGACTTCATTAGGATAGATATTAAAAGGACCTCACTAGGGTTGATGATTGATCATCTAGGAATAAACCAGGATGCTTGAATAAATGCCTTACTATTGCCTACCAAGCAAGAGACTCAAGAATTATGACTTGAACTATGAAACTTATGTTTCTGAACTTAGGACCTATATGGATACTTACGCGTAAGAGCATTATCATATTTCTTCTTGCATCAAAAAGACCATGTGAAAATGCTTGTGATTACTAGACAGAGTATCTAAATACAAGTTGAACTTATGGTTGAGCACACTAGGCCTTCGCCAAGGGATAATTACATTGGCTCTATACCAAGGGAGCTAGTTTACCACTTTGGATTGCTAAGATCGGGACCAAATGCGAGAGGCCTCTCTACATGGACTCGTTTTAGGCTAGGAGGTACCAAGGAACCAATGGGGCTCTGACCATAATTCTTGGATATACTAGGACTAGCCTACCCCCTGTGAGCTTGGGTGGATCCCTTGAAAGGCCTTGATGCTAGTTGAGGGAAGACTTGGTGGTTTACTTTGGTCTTCAAGTAGAGTCCGAACATGGACTAAAATATTTATTAAAATAAAAAAAATATTATTTGAATAAATATTTTCTTTCTGAAAAGATTACTTTTCTTTGTATTCATCTTTGTGCTTAAATTACACAAATGGATATTGTTTACAAGGATTAATTAATGAAGATGATTTCTATATATCTAACTAAAGTATGCTAGATTTAATTAGAAAACTAAAGAAATCCTTGAGGGAAGCATATGATTAGATCCTCAATGGGTCTTTCCAATGGCAAGGTAGTCTTGTTTGCAGAGAGGCTTCCATCTTAGCTCAAATGTTAGATTGGGCAAGGCTAGGGAGAGCTGATGTCAACTAACCTAGCATGTCATCATTAGAATGCAAATAGTACCATTTGAGGGGGCCCAAGTTGAGACTTTACCTTACGGGTAGAGGGGTCGATGCATATCGCTCCTCCTTGTTTCTCACTCTCTTTGAACCAAGTGCATCAATGGTTTGCTTTGGCTAATTGCAATCTAGGTTTTCCTACTTTTCCTTAAGCTTAGACTAATGTTCCTTTGCTATTATTATTTTGACACTAGATGGTTGATAGGAGACTATAGTATTTAAATAAGGTCCCCGTTTTTGGGTTAATCCTTGTGGGGTTGAGGTGGAGTTTCCTGTACAAGGTAGACTTAAGAAGTTCTAATCTTGATTACTTTTTGATGGGCTGCTAAAATATGTGCTATGGATGTTCATTTTAGGTAGCTACAATAGATCTCTACTTTTCTCTTACAACGTGGGTTTTTTCTAGGTTAGGATTCCCTTCTATGCTTACAACAAGTAGTTAAAGATTCTTTGAGAGCTTGTTTGACGTTTTTATCTTATTGTTGTTTAGTCTATCTTTTTGACCCTTTAGCCATGATGGTTCATTTTAAATTGAGTTCCTAGACTCCCTTGGGTGTAAGCTGAATGTGTTATTCTAAGGATCTTGGATCTTCGCACAGAGTTTTCAAAGGGTCTTGGGTCTTCGCACATAGTTGTCTAATAGTGTGATTTATTTTTGTGTATCCTACTTAGGTTTTCTTCAATGATTTCTTTAAGTACCTCATATCCTTGTTACCGCTTTGGTTTGGTCTTAGTCTTAGAGTTCTTAGTGTGATTCTTGTTACCCTTGGTTCTTTCTAGGTTTAACATTTTTATGTTTAGCTTTCTCCTTGATTCAATTTTTCTTACGCTTGGTCGATGCAAGTGTCTTGAGTGGTGCAAGGTTGCTTTGTGCTCAACTCAGTCACTTTGATTTACTTTCAAATGCCAATTCAATCCTTTTAAACGTAAAACAAGCACAGACACACAACTATGGTTGAAGAGAAAGAGCTTTAGGATTTCTTAGGTAGACAAAGGTACCTCCTAAGTTGCAATATTACTCAAGTAGGCTATTCAGCCATGATCTTAGATAGGTATCCACACAATCTCAATCTTAGGTAGCTTCACATAGTCTTAGTCTCATTCAATATTGGCACAACTTGATCTTAAGCAAGCAAGTGTAATCTTAGTCTTAAGCTACTCAATCTTAGACTTGAGCAATCAAGCAAGCAAGCCATGTAAGCTTAGCTTAGAGTCATGGTCTCAAACAAGTAAGTTATATAGTCAAGGATATGTACATAGCTAAGTATGCAAGTGTTATGCCTCCTTAGAACCATAACAGAAACGCAGGAATTCAACACAACCCATAACTTCACGAATTTTAACAACCACAATCATTCACAAATACATAATCCATATCAGATAGCTTTAATAATCAAAGAACCACTACACAGTAATGGAAATCAACCATTAGTGACCAAAGAATATGGTGTTGCCTTGCTGAATTCACAATTTTATTCATATGATCTCAAAAGGTACAACCACTTGATCATCAGGACATGCACATATATTTTAGGTGAAACATCACATGACATATGAAGTCGCTTTACATAGGCTAATCCCACATGTCTACATGCATATAAGTAAAATGACTAATTAGCTAATGGAATTCGAGCCCTAACACCTGGCATAACTTAGTGGATCATTGGGACTTGGTGGCTCAAATTCCATTAGTTAATTAGTCCAAGCGTTTTCCATGCATGTCTGCAATTTTCTGCAATTCATCCAGGCATTTGGACCTAAGCTCATCAATCCATTTCTCAAACAGAACCCTAGACATCTTATTATTGTCTATAATCTATTACATTTTTGCAAGTTTAGCATGATATTGTGAAAGCAAAGAATCATAATCAACCTATTTCTGTTGCAGCTGCCTAGACAACACATCAAAATTCATCTGCTCAGCATGCAATTGATCCTACAATTTTTGAGCCTTGGTTGCAATCCTTGAATTTGCTTGATCATATTGCTGCGTGAATTTTTGCATAATAGCCATAGCCTCTGCAACATTACCAACAATAAACCCATCTGCCCCTAAATGCATACAAGTAGATGGAACATCTACCACATGAGTGGCTTCATGATCTTTTAGCAATGTATCCTTCATATGAACCTCTGAATCAACACAAACATTCTGTGACTTATCATCTGAGACTAATGCCTACCATGAAGCCATATTTTTCCAATCTTTTGCTTCTTCTTTATTGAATACACATAATTCGAAGATTTAAAAGCATCAGTATTATCCTACTTTTCCCAATCCATTGCATTATCAAAGCATACATACTTGCATTCCCTTTTAAAAACTCAGAAGCTACTTGCCTAATATAAGCCTAACCATATCCCATCTAAATCAAATCTCTGTAAATTGCATGCTTTTTTTTATCACCATCAAAGAGGCCATTGACATCCTCAACATCTTTAACATGCCTAGAATCTTTGGTCATAGTATCTGCTTCAAGAGTATTATCTGATATAGAAGCTGGATTCCACTTAAGTAAACTTTCCATAGTTAGTTCAGGAAATTGTAACTTGGCATACTCATATAGGGCAACCAAAAACATCCCATGCAAGATTGACTTGAAAGGGTTCAATGACATACTAAATTTTCTGCATCTCTCAAAACATAGCCTAAGATGTTCAAGATGTTGTCTCCTACTACCAAAAACATAGAATTCATCAATCAATACTCTCATAAAAGTTGTGAGATATGGCTCAAATGTCCTATGTGGGTAGTTCCCTAAAATTCAAGAGGTCCATTCTTTAGTCCAAAGTTCATGATTGTGCTAACATATGCTCCCCACTGAGTGATAAAGGCTGTCTTATCCATATCTTCTGGATGCATCCTAATTTGATTGTATCTTGGAAAGCCATCTAAAAAACTATACATTTCGTGGCCTACCACATCATCAAGGAGAGAGTCGGTAAAAGGAATCAAGAAGGGATCAATAATGATAGCTACATTTAATTTCCTGTGATCCATACAAACTCTGATCTTCCCATTCTTCTTGGGCACCATCACTATAGGGGATAACCAAGTGACTTCATTACCCGGTTTGATGAACCCCGCCCTCAAGAGCTTGTCAATTTCTTCCTTGACCCATTTGGCATAGTTAGGGTTCATTCTATCCCTTTTCTAAATGATTGGCTTAGCATCTTTCTTTAAATTTATCCTATGCTATAAATTTCTTACCCATATAATCCCAAGCAAAAATGTCTTAAAATTCTTTGCACAACTTGACGAGATCTTACTTGAAGTTTTCTTCCACAAAAATACTAACCTTAATGGGTTTGGCCTCCCCTTCCATATTCAAGTTAACTTCCTAAACCTCATCTTCAACTACCCTTGCAGATCTTCTCATTGTATGCTTATATCTCAAATCAGCCCAAATAATGGCTTTTTGTCCTTTTGCATCCAATACATCAAGATTGTCCATAACAATTGTCCACACCAATTTGCTAATTTTCAAGTGTTTCTTGTTACTAAGAAAATTCAAGATGACCAATTCCCTAGTCATGAACCATTTTATACTACTCATTCCCTGACCTCTCTTGAAATTCAGGCTACTCTCTTGACCTGCAGAAAAGCATTCAGAATGTTGTCCTAGTTTGAACAGCTCACTTTTCTAGAGGATCATGATACTCCTGAATAATACTATCAACATCTATTTCAAAGGCTCGAACCACAAAAGGATTTTCCTTGAAGAAATAATTTCTCCTCATCATCTTCCACTCCATCTACAAGGTTAATAGTTTGAGCTACTATAGGTCTAGAGGAACTCTTCAAGATTACCTTATTAATTGTTGATAATCTAATCTCCTTGAGTCCTCTGGGGATACATACATAATCATTCTCCTAGTCTTGCTTCAATTTGGCTAATTTAAACCACGGTCTACCCAAGAGCATCTATAAGAATCCCCAATTTCTGTCATTCTTAACACAACAAAACTCACCTTGAATTTCAGGCCAGCCACTTTAATTTGTTGATTCCTAAGAATACCCAAGGGTTGTAACCTCCTCTAGTTTGCCAACGTGACACCTAAAATGGGGCTAGTAGCAACTCCTCATGCTTGGTTGCCAAATATGTATATTTAGGAAGTATATTGACTCCTAAATCCCCATCCAACAGGGCATCATCATGCTTTTTATATGCGTACTCCACTTGAATGGTGGGCACTTGATAACCCACAACCTCTTGTTGTGTCAATATAATTTCTTGACACTCAGGAATTGCCTGATGCTTAGACATTCCCTAATTAGTAATGTTGTACCCTTCAAGACTTCCTGTTATTTTAGCCTTATCTTTAAGAGTAACTTTTTCTTAAATCTAGGAATTAAATCCGAAATCTGCTCCAAGGTTAACTAAAGAGAGAACTTGGCTAAATCATCCTAAAATAGGTCTTTTGAACCCCCTTGCTATAATTTTCCTAATGCTATACTTTCAGGATAATGTTCATTATGGTCATTAGGAAACTGATCTTGCTACTCCAGTAGCTTCATGCTATTCAGGGGCAACTGAATACCTGAACCCTCTAGATCATCAGACTTATCAGATTTTGCTTTTCCTGCAAGTTTTTCAACTTCCTAACTTGCTTTGTTGCCTTTTTCCGTGCCTTCTCTTGTTCATGCCAATCAAGCTTTGGACCTGCTTGACTTTTGGTAATAGCTAATACCATAGCTTCTTCAGGACAATCCTCTACTTTAATATAGTTAGAACAATCACATTCAACATGCATACTTAAAGTATTCAAATTACCTAACACATCCTCAATCTTTTCATGAACTTTGTCTTGTTGAATTTACTTATAACCAACAACACTTGTACCATCAGGAAATCACCTTTGGTCATTTTGGTCAGGTAATTCTATGAGGATTGCTGCAACTGGGGTAGGTGGATGTTGTGGATGGGGTGCTTCTGCAAGTCTTCCATCATTGGGGGTCCTTGCTACTGGCATTCTTCTCTTAGTCCTATGACTTGGCCAAAGTTCACAATTTGGTCCAACAAATTGTCCTTGACCTCCACAATAATGGCATGCTCCCATTTGGGTAGTTTATTACTGTGGCTGTTGAACATTTCCCCAAGGCTACCTTGCCTGCATTCTTCTAGGTCCCCTGAAAGGTCTCTGAGGCATTGTGTCAATAGTAACCTAATTTATTTGTAGCTGGCTGAATAGGACCTGACCTATGCTACATCACTAGCATTTGTTGGGCCATTCTAACATTAGGATTGTACCAACAAGTCCTAGTCTCATGGCCATTCCTTCAGCATATCTCACAATACTTTTCCTTCCTCATTGTGGGTTGCTATAGGTAGTAGATAGGCTTATGCTAAGTCTTGAGTAGCAAGGAGGGAAGGTAGTTTAGCATGCAAGCACACCTTATCAATATGGTAAAATCTTGAAGATGGTTGCATGCTTTCCCATGCTATTGATTACTTTTAAGGGCATTTAAATGGAAAAAGAAAGCTATAATTGATGCTACTTGGTTGCATATAGTTGGTCATGAGCTGCTTTTAGCCAATCATCATGATGAAAGGTAGGTTTTTGGCCTACATGAGTTTTGATGCTAGTCATGGGCTACTTTATGCTACAAACTTGGCTTGATACATGGAATAACCAAAGTGCATTACCTAGTATCACTTCAGTCTACCCCATACAAAAATCTTTACCTCATTCCCACAAGGATTGATTTGCGGGTCCCAACTGGCTTTTAAGTCTCCAATAAGACACTCTAGCTTTGGACAAGGGGAGCCACTTGTTCAAACATCCAAGCCATAAGTGGACTAGTGCCACACTTAGTTCATTAAAAGTGAGAGATGAGAGAGAGAGCTAGACATGTGAGACCCTCTACCCATTAGGTAAAGCCTTATCCCAACCCCCTAAAATGGCATCGAGTTAGGTTCATATGACAATGCTCTAGGATGTTTGGCCCTTTCTAAATACCTAACCTAATGTTCATTTAGAGAAGTCACTCTGCTATAACGGAGACCACATTATAGGGTAAACCCTCAACCTCCCACTTCCCAATGAGGTATTCTTAATTATTTAATTAATTCTTACCACATTTATGTTGAACACATAAAGAGAACTTTATTAATTAAATTGTTAACACATATTCCTTCACGTAATATTAAACATGGATACAAAACCAATAAAAAATTCTTTTAGAAATCTGCACTTTCTCCAATGTACAATGTGTTGAGATATCGAGCCCCACTCGTGATATGCCAGGGTGACCGTTGTGCATTTATGTCACCGACTTGTTAGTTGCAGATGCGGTTGGTACACCGCCCATGAATAATAGCTAGATGACAGCTATCCTTATCTACTCTAGTTCGTGGCTCAGTTAGTATGCCACCTTAGTTAGTTGAGTTTGGTTTGAGATCCATGTATATGGTTCTTCTATTTCTTTTGTAAGAGAGTTCCTTTTGGCTTACACAACTAAGAAGAGGAAAATTGTTTTCAACCTCCACCTTTGTGTGTATTCCCCCATTGTGCAAGCAAGAAAGCTACAAGTGAGACTCCTTCCTTCTCTCCCACAATCTTGACATGGTATTAGAGCCTTGTTCGTGGTAAGGAGCTCAAGAAAGCAAGCCAAGTTTGCGGTGTTCTGGTAAGAGGAGTAGTATTGCTTTCATTTTCTTTTTTGGGAGCAAGTCTCTGCAGGTAGCACAGCCGGAACGTGCAAGAGTGCATTGTCTCGGATTGAGACACCCTTCGCGGTGAAGCAAGAGGGTAGTATATGCTGCGGGAGAAGGCTTTAGCCCTTGGTGTCCCTGTTTTTTTGATTTGAGGCCATTTCGGGGCCTGTTTTGGAGGCGGAAGTTTTCTACCTGCACTCAGGAAAAGGCCCAGTTTTATGCTATGCGACCACTGTTCTACAGGTCGGTGAAAATTTACTGTAGAAATTGCATCGTATGCCTGTGCACAGAGACATTGGGAGTTACAGAATCATCCTTATTGCCTGTTGATGCAAAATCGTCACTAGGAAGTGACTGTGTGGTCAAATACCACTTTCGTCAGTTTTGCAGATTTGCCCTTGTGAGGCTGAAGCTGTGTTCTTTGCAGTGACAGAATTTTTTGCAGTGTTCTGTAATGGCGTCTGATTCTCTTTCACAGATTGTCACTGAAAAGCTTGACAAGAACAACTTCCAAGCATGGAAGTTTAGAATGACAAATTTCCTTATGGGAAAAGGATATTGGGAATTTGTTGCAGGAAATGAAGAAGAGCCAGTTCTTCCTGATGTTCCCAATCAATAGCAAATGCATGCATTTAAAGCATGGCATGAGAGAGCCAGGAAAGTTATGTACTAGCTGTCTATCAGCATTTCAAACTCTATGATTGTGCATATTCAAGATGCAAGTACGCCAAAGGAGGCATGGGATACTTTGTCAAAAATGTATAGCACAAATACATAAGCCAGGAAAATGCAGCTCAAGCAAGAGTTGCATAATGTGCAAAGAGAAAATATAAGCATCAATGACTACCACATAAAGGTGAAGAAGATTGCAGATGCACTTGCTTCCATTGGGTCGCCAGTGGAAGATGATGACTTAGTTTCTGTGACCTTGAATGGTCTAGGAAAGGATTATGCACAGTTCCGAACATCCATTTCCATCCGTGAAAGATTTCCTGATTTTGAGGAGTTTATTGCTCTTCTAATTTCTGAGGAGCAGAGAAATGGTGGTGTATCTTCTTTAGGAGGAACTTCAAAAGAAGCTGTCTTCTACTCAAATGCTGGAAGAGGTAGAGGCAGAGGTAGAGGAGGCCGATCTGGAGGCCGTGGTAGAAATCAGAATATGCAGCAAACTCAAGAAAACCAGTCCTATGGAGGAGGACGTGGTAACTCTAGAGGCAGGGGGAGCCAAAGAGGTCATGGTGGATGGCAAAGAGGCCAAAATGCAAACAACAATGTTGAATGCAACTACTGTGGTAAAATGGGTCATATGGCTAAAGACTGCTATAAAAAGCAGAATGACATCATGAATGGAAAATTGCAACAAGGAAATTATGCATCTTCTAGTAGACAGGGTGATGACAGAAATGAGCATTTGTTTATGGTGCAGCACATGAATAATTCTGTGACAAGTGTAGAAGAAAGCAACGATGTATGGTATGTTGACTCAGGTGCATCAAACCACATGACAGGTCATGCAGAATGGATGGAGGATGCAAGAAAAATGGAAAAACCAGGATTTGTGGAGACTAGTGATGATACTACACATCCTATTATGCAGATTGGAAAATTTCCTTTGTCTATGCAGGATGGGAAAAATAAATACATGTCAGATGCATTTCATGTCCCGAATATCACCAAGAATCTGGTTTCTGTTGGTCAAATGGTTGAGCAGGGCTTGCAAGTCAGATTTAATCCTCATGGATGCTTTGTTGAGGATATGAAAAATAAAGGTCGCTTGATAGCAAAAGGAAAGAAGAAGGGAAAAATGTTTACATTGGATGCAGACATGCCTGAATTGAGTGTAGCAATGTTTGCACATGGGACCGGTGTAGTTGCAGATATTGATATCTGGCATAAACGCATTGGTCATGTTAATGTACGGTGACTTAAATCAATGCAGGCCCAAAATATTATTGCAGGATTGCCTAAATTCAAGGTTGCAAAAATCCATAAGGTATGTGAAGCCTATCAGTTTGGAAAACAGGCAAGGAAACCATTTCCTAGACATGTTCAAGAGAGTAAGAAGCCATTGGAATTAATCCACTCTGATGTGTGGACTACTAAAGCTGCATCTCTTGGAGGCTGTCATTATTTTGTCACTTTGATTGATGACTATAACAGAAAAGTTTGGGTGTATTTTATGAAAAAGAAAAGTGAAGTTTTTGGGCATTTTAAAACTCTTAAAGCTATGGTTGAAAAAGAAACAGGTCTGCAAATAAAATGCCTAAGGTCAGATGGAGGGGGAGAGTACCTCTCAAATAAGTTTGCAAGGTTCCTGCAGGATCATGGCATAAAGCAGCAATATTCATGTAGTCATACCCCACAACAAAATGGAATTGTAGAAAGGAAAAACAGGCATATTGGAGAGGTATCTCGTGCCATGCTCAATGAAAAAGACTTGCCAATTTTTACTGGGCTGAAGCAGTTGCTACAGCAGTCTACATAATGAACAGGACTCCCACTGCAGCAATACATGGCATGACTCCAGAGGAGAGGTATACTGGTAGGAAACCAGATATTTCTCATTTGAAGATTTTTCGCTGCATTGCCTATGTTCATGTGCCAGATGAGTTGAGATCCAAGTTGGATCCAAAAGCTGAAAAGTGCATCTTTATTGGTTATTCTCTGTAGCAAAAAGGGTATAGATGCTATAACCCTTCTACTCGTAAGTTTATAGTGAGCAGAGATGTTGTTTTTTATGAGATGAGTAGCTGGTACAAACCAGTAAATGTGATTGATAATGTAGATGCACAAAATGGTAATGCTGCACAGAATTCACAGCAGCAGTCACAAGATATTAGTGGACCTGGAGCGTCCTCTAGCAGTGGTTCACATTCTTTGCCATGGACAGGCAGATTGAGATCAGGAGAATCTTCTCAAAGCAATGCAAATAGTGGTATGCAGGTATCATGAAAAGAAAAAGAGAAGGTAGATCAGCCCATGTTTGATGTGAATGCAGGTCACTCTTATGTTGATGGTGAATCCAGTGGCTCAGAACAGAGCATTGATGATGAGTTGGGTATTCCTTCTATTGTTACACCTGGATTAAGGAAGACCAGGGATGTTTTGAGAGCACTTGGGAGTGAACCTACTTTGCGTATGTCTACCAGAGCTAGGTATCCTGTGGATAGGCTGAAATATTATGGATTTACAGCCATTCACTATGCCTATATGGTCAAAGTGATACAGGAACCATAACCCACTTCTTTTGAGCAAGCCATGGGAAAAGAAAAATGGGAGAAAGCCATGGATGAAGAAATGGATGCCTTGGAAGAAAATGCTACATGGGAATTGGTACCTTTGCCTAAAGGTAAGAATGCAATTGGCTGTAAGTGGGTTTATAAGGTGAAGCACAATGCAGATGGTTCTGTGAATAGATACAAGGCAAGATTAGTAGTCAAGGGGTATGCACAAACATATGGCATTGATTATGAAGAAACATTCGGTCCAATTGTAAGGATGGCAACCGTAAGAGCAATCATTGCTATGGCTGCATCAAAGGAATGGTCTTTACATCAGATGGATGTAAAGAATGCCTTCTTGCATGGTGATTTGCAAGAAGAGGTATATATGGAGCAGCCACCAAGTTATGTGCATGTTGTTCATCCTGAGTTTGTTTGCAGGTTGAATAAAGCACTGTATGGCTTGAAGCAAGCACCTAGAGCATGGTCTGACAAGATAGGACAGTATCTTGTCACTATTGGCTTTCAAATTTCCAAGGCAGATTTCTCACTTTATGTGAGAAAAACAGAGAAAGGTATTATGCTACTTGTCATTTATGTTGATGATTTGATTATGACAGGTGACAGTGATGAAGATATCCTTCATGTGAAAATGCTATTGAAGCAAAAATTTGAGATGAAGGATTTGGGAGAGCTGCGTTATTTCTTGGGCATTGAGGTGATTAGATCACCAAGTGGGATACGGCTCTTGCAGAGGCAGTATGGATTGGATATGCTATCCAAATATGGGATGACAGGCTATAAGCATATTTCAGTTCCTTTGGAGCAGAATGGGAAGCTGAGCGCAGATGCAAGTGAGCTTCTGGAATACCCTACTATGTATAGACGCATAGTAGGAAGTTTGATTTATATGACTATTACCAGGCCAGATTTGAGCTATGTTGTTGGATTGGTAAGTCAGTTTATGCAGGCTCCAAGGAAACCGCATTTGGATGCGGCTAGACGCATACTCAGGTATGTGAAGTTCACATTGCAGTATGGACTACTTTATGAGACTGGGGTTCATATACAGTTGCATGGATACACTGATGCTGATTGGGCTGGTAGTATTTCTGATAGACGATCTACCAGTGGGTATGTGTTCTCTTTTGGGAGTGCTGCAGTCACTTGGAGCAGCAAGAAACAGCCTACAGTTGCATTGTCGAGCACAGAGGTTGAGTACAGGGGTGCAGCAATGGCTGCATGTGAGGTAGCTTGGTTGCATAAGCTACTTTATGATATGCATCAGCCTACAGATGGGCCAGTTGTCATTTATTGTGACAACATGAGTAGTATACACTTGGCAAATAACCCAGTCTATCATGCTAGAACAAAGCACATTGAGGTGCATTATCACTATGTGCGAGAGAGAGTTTTACTAGGTCTTATTGATCTAGTTTATGTCAGCACAGAGGATCAGGTAGCTGACGTATTCACAAAGGCATTGGGCGCAAAGAAGCTGCGCAAGTTCAGAGACCTGCTTGGTGTGCAGGAATTGGGATTGAGCTCGAGGGGGAGTGTTGAGATATCGAGCTCTACTCGTGATATGCTAGGGTGACCGTTGTGCATTTATGTCACCGACTTGTTAGTTTGCAGATGTGGTTGGTACACTGCCCATGAATAATAGCTAGATGACAACTATCCTTATCTACTCTAGTTCATGGCTCAGTTAGTATGCCACCTTAGTTAGTTGAGTTTGGTTTGAGACCCATATATAGGGTTCTTCTATTTCTTTTATAAGAGAGTTCTTTTTGGCTTACACAACTAAGAAGAGGAAAACTGTTTTCAACATCCACCTTTGTGTGTATTCCCCCATTGTGCAAGCAAGAAAGCTACAAGTGAGACTCCTTCCTTCTCTCCCACAATCTTGACACAATGTTGAACTAGCATTCCATCCCTTTCATTGGGACATGTATCCAAACCACATGGATACTCATGTCCAACTCCATGGGGCACAATCCACATATTCCACCCTTTATCTGGAATAAGGTCTTTCAACATCTATAGATGTTAGGCACAAAGGTTTCTATCTCCATTTCTAGGCCCACATGTTGTCATAGGAGCAAACCTTGCTTTTCATGGTGGCCTTATCACTGCTCAACCTTTGGCTATTGTATGGAGCATTGCCCTTTTGAGTCTCTTGCCTTTATTATGGGCATCTCTACAATGCAATCATGGAGGTGATCCACCTTTGTATCAATCCTTGTTTGACAAGTCTTTGGAATGAATATAGCTCTCCCTCATAAGGGATTGCCAAGTTTCAAATAAAAACAAGGAAAACAGCCAAGCCTCTCTTAGAAAATCATTCATTTGATGGAAACCAATACCAAAGAAATTGAGCCTAATTTTTAAGCGTAGAAAACAATCATTTTCCATGACAAGTAGAACATCTCCTTAAGACATAATAATAATCGAATAACCCCTTTGAGTATTCTACATGAGATAAGAAATTTATCAACATATCTTCCAAAGAGTAAAATTACATAAGAAGTGATACATAACAATCCAATCAAGCATCCTATAATAGATTTTTCACATCATACTCTCTACAAAATATTGCAACAATTTTCAAGAAAATCAATACTTAGAAATTTGGGACTACTCTTAGTCCTTGCTCTCAAAGGCACATTCAGAAGTGATGATTTTCAAGTATCAACTTATGTTTCAAATCATTTTAACAATAGTCCCCTAGGTTCACACAGTTTCCATTCCCTAGAAAATTTTAGGCATGGCTCCCTAGGGTTCAGAGGGCTCAATTTCAACTTGGTTTGACTATAATATTTCCTAATTTCTCCTTTCCAAGTTCAATATTTTAGATCCAAGTTTATGACCCTTTTCTTCCATCATTGGGGATCTAGGCCTTTTAAGCTTCACATCCCCCTTTAAATACTTATCTTTTTTAGTATCTCAACAACAACTTGTATTGCTATCTAAGAAATACTTATCCTTTTGAGTAACTTAATCAAAAACTTGTATTTCTAAGGTCTTAACCACATTCTTAATAATGGAATCAACAATTCTTTTCTCTATAAGCACATTCTACATGCATTGGGAAGGTACTTTTTTTCCTTAGGAAGAATCTAATCTAAATTGTTTATGTGAGAGCCTCCTCATTGATATTGATGTTATTAAGCTTGAGATTCTGGTGCACAGATCGGATGTTGTATGCTCGCTAGTGAACGCCAAAAGGTCCCCAAGAACAAAAGAACTCTACTTTTTGCACAAAACTCAAGGTAGAAAACATGCACGACATGAACAACAGACCAATTGGGTGCAATCTCCCTCCATGCCTTGTGTGAGCGCTCCACAAAGCATCTATTTTATGTATTAATCATCTTTAAGCTCAAATAATAGCCCAAATTACAAAATAGCACGCTTTTGGCTTTTGAGTTTGCTTTAGCACAAAATAGAAATAAAGCTAATGGACGGGCGCCCAAAGAGTCAGGCATACCCAATACAATGTCCAAATACAAATATCATAATCGTGCGCCCATGCGCATACAAAATAATAAATAAATATCCAATGCCTTAATAAATAGGCATGACAAAATATAGGTGCCATGCCTAAGGTATGCGCCTATCAAAATATAAGTGATAACTCGAATACATGCTATCCTCCAATGCTTTCCTCCACCACTGCTGCTATCTCTGCACATCAACTGAAGCATTCACAATCGTTAGTAAAATAATACAATTAAACCGACGAAAGTGAATACCTAGCAGTCTTCAGCTACATAAATAAATCAACTAGTTAAAAATCAATCCTAACCTTAATTTATCACAAGTGCGCACTCTAAACTCATAAATGTTTATCAATTTAATATGTATTTTGCAAAATCGCCCGCTATGGAATCACCCATGTACACACTAAATTAATGAAACACCCAAAAAGGATAGGCGTCCCCGTCAACTTCTCACACAAAGAATCCACTTTGTGTATGAGCCCTGGTCAACAAAGTTTACGGAATCCACCGTAAAACCTCACGGAATCCACCGTGGCACGGAATCCACCGTGGCACTGAATCCACCGTGAAATATGCATCCTGGCATCATACCCCCAAGGTGGGGCAGCAATTGTCCTCAATTGCTATTAGCTCAATGTGGAGCTAACAGAGTGGGGAAAGCATTTAAGTCTCTAGCGTGCATCCATTGGGCCTCTTCAATGGGATGGTTTTTAAACTTGACCAAATATCTAGAATATCTATGGCCAGTTCTAGTGGTCATAAAGTCAGTATCTATGATAGCTTCAGGCTCAAGGATTTCAGTCTCTTCATCTAACAAAGGTGGGTTTTCATAAACAGGGTGTACATGTAATTGGCCTCTAAAGGGTCGTAATAAACTAATGTGAAAGGTGTTGTGAATTTTCTAGTGTGGTGGTAGTTCTAACTTAAATGCATTGTCATTGATTTTGTGAATGATCTTGAATGGTCCATAGAATCTAGGTGCTAATTTCACAACTGGGTGTTTATCTACACTTTGTAATCTACGTTTTTCTATTCTTAACCAAACATAGTCATCAACTTTGAAATTCATGGCCTATATTTTCTTATTGGCTTGTTTTGTATATGATTGTTGGGCTTTGGCAATCATGTCTTTAACCTCATTAAAAATAGTAGCGTGCATGTTAGCAATATCATCAGCACTCTGAATTCTATTTGATAAAGATGCAACAGGTGTAGACAATCTATAACCATAAATCACTTCAAACGGTGCTTTCTTTGTAGCTATGTGTGGTGTATTGTTATATGCAAACTGCAATAAGTGTAAATGTGTATCCCATGTCTATGGTTTAGAAATAGTGTAAGCACGTAAAAGATCTAAAATAGTATTGTTAGTGGCTTCTATTTGTCCATTAGTTTCAGGATGCAATGCAGATGAAAAATCAATCTTTGTTCCTAGGTTAGCAAACAAAGTAATCCAAAAGTTATTACAAAATCTAGAATCACGGTCAGAAATAATAACTTTTGGTAATCCATGATTAGTGAAAATAGTTTTCAAAAACAATTGTGCTGCCTGAGATGCTGTTAAAGTTTTCTTGCATGGAATGAAATATGCTTGTTTACTAAACTTGTCTACAACAGTCCAAATCATATCATGGTTAGCTTTAGTAATAGGTAAACTAGTAATAAAATCCATAGAAATCTGTTCCCATGGTCTTGATGGAATAGATAAAGGCATAAGTAAACTATACTGTTTACCATGATGTCTCTTAACTCTTTGACAAACCAAACATTCAGAAACAAAGTTAGATACATCAGTGTCCATATGTGGCCAATAAAAATCTTCAGTCAATGTACGTAAAGTAGATATAATACCTCTATGACCTTGATATGGAGGACAATGAATCTCATTCAAAACAAAAGATCTAAATGGGACTGTAACACATAATCTCTTTTCATAAAACATGAATCCATCATTGTAAGACAGTGAATCAATAGGAATCCAGTTATTTCTAACTAATTTATTCCAATCAGATTGAAAAGTAATGTCCTGATGATAAGTATCTTTCATAGGAGTTAGAGAATCAAATGATATGATAGAGATATAATGAATAGCCAGTCTTCTACTTAAAGCATCGGCTACTACATTTTCTTTTCTTGATTGATATTGGATAAGGGGATGAAAACTCTGCATAAAAGTTGCCCATTTAATATGTCGGTCAGATATTTGGGGTTAACTAAGGAGATGTCTAATGCTTTGTTGGTCAGTCTTAATCATAAACTCAAAACCCATTAAATAATGTTTCCATTGTCTTAAAGCTTGTACAACAGCTAACAATTCTTTATCATATGTGGAATATTTAAGTTCAAATGGTTTGAGTTTACAGCTAGAATAGGCTATGGGATGATTATCTTGCATAAGTACGGCTCCTATTCCAGATCTGCTAGCATCAGTAACTACTAAAAAGAATGGTCTATTGAAATCAGGTAGTTGTAATACAGGAGCATGGGTTAATGCATGTTTCAATAAATCAAAAGATTTATGTTGATTATCAGACCAATGATAAACAATACCTTTCTTTAAAAGTTTAGTCAAAGGCAAAGCAAGTAATGAAAAATTTCGCACAGACTTCCTGTAAAAACTAGCAAGACCTAGAAAAGAACGTAACTCATGCACATTTTTGGGTATAGGCCAGTTCAATATTGCTTCTATCTTCTTAGGGTCAACCTTAACACCTTTTGATGACACAATATGACCTAGATATTCAATTTCTGTTTGAAAGAACTCACTCTTTTCTAGATTAGCATACAATTGATTATCTTTCAACAACTTGAAAACCAAAGACAGATGTTCATAATGTTCTTTCTCATTTTTACTGAATACCAAGATATCATCAAAGAATACTATAACACAATGCTGATATTTCAAAAATATGCAATTCATCATTCTACTAAATGTAGCAGGTGCATTAGTCAATCCAAAAGGCGTCACTAAAAATTCATAATGACCAAATTGTGTTCTAAATGCAGTTTTAAATATATCAGATTTATCTAATCTCACCTGATGATAACCAGATTTAAGATCTATTTTACTAAATATAGCAGAACCTTGTAGTTTATCCATAAGATCATGTATCCTAGGAATTGGATATCTATTCTTTACAGTAATCTTATTTAGGGCACGATAATCAATGCACATGCGATAAGTATTATTATTTTTCTTTACCAATAAAACAGGTGCATCAAATGGAGAACTACTAGGTTTAATTAATCCTCTGTTTAATAATTCCTCAACTTGATTTTGAAATTCTTTATGTTCAATCTGGTTATGCCTATATGGTGCTTTACAAGGTGGTTGTGTACCAGGAATTAAATCTATTTTGTGGTCTTCAGGACGTGAAGGAGGTAGTACAGGTGGTAAATCTTCAGCAAAACAATCTTTAAATTGTGCAAGGAATTCTTTATACCTAGGGTGCATATGTTTTTCTTTAGCTTGAAGTTCATTCACCCAAATTAGATAAGATTTACTACTTTTGCATAATGCACGTTTAGCTTGAATATGAGTAAGCAGGGGGAAATTATTAGATGCGTGCATACCATACAATGTAATGTATTTTCCTTGAAAATGAATTGTAATTGAATGCGTGGAATAATCTATGTCAGGATTATGCCGATGATGCCAAGGCATACCTAGGATAATATCACTGGACTGTAATGGTATAACTAGAAAATTCCTTCTTTCAATGTATTCACCAATTTGAATTTCTAAATCATGCACCTCTTGTGTTCCATTATACCTTGTGCCTAAGAATGCTGCTTTAATGCAATAATGCATAGTAACAGTTTGTAATTTCAATTCTTTCACTAACTTTGCAGAAATAAAATCATGTGTACTACCATCATCATGCAAAATAATCTTTTCTTTTCCATGCACTAAACATTTCATTGTCAATAAAGAATGTGGAGTTGGCATACTTGGTAAAGTATCCGAAGGAGTAGCAATGTCATCCTCATCTTCCGTAAAGTCAGGCATTTCCTCATGTTCTTCATCTTCCATTGCTCCAAGATAGTTAATATGGATAGGTGGCTTCTTCGATTGGCAATTGGCTGCTAGATGTCCAGGTTGATGGCATTTGTAACATACTATAGGTTTGGCTTTAGATACATTGTTTGCAATGGCAGGAAGTCTAGGAATATTAGGATTTGGCTGTGAAGATGGCTTAGGGTTTTGATGGTAAAGGAGGTGGTTTTGTCCAAGACTTACGGAAAGATGATGAAGGAAATCGACTTTGATTGAATCTTCTAAAATTTGAATTGAATTGCTTAGAACCATAGTTACCATTTGCTTGAAATTGTTGTGGACGCTTGTCTCTTCCTCGAAGCTTGTCTTCAGTGTCATGAGCTAAAGAAATTGCATCTTCAAGAGTTGCAGGCTTGAACATATTGACTTCGACGTAGTAATGCCCAAGTAATCCAGACATAAACTTGCGCTTGTGAGTCGCTTCAGGTACGTCTTTAAGCATCCGTAGTTGGAGTAAAGCATTCCAAAAGCATTCAGTGTACTGGGAAATAGGCTCACGATCTCTTTGCTGAAGAAGGTCCCATTTCTTTATGGCTCTTTCATGGAATTGTGGAGGAAGGAAATTCTGCATAAACTTCTTTTTGAAACTCTCCCAGGTAGTGGGACAATCTATGCTCTTACGAACCACGGTCCACCAAAGAGATGCTCTATCCACTAAATGATTAGTGACACACTTGATTTTATCTTTTTCAGCGTATGTCTCTTCATGGAAGTAATCATCAAATTGACTGATGAATGCACGAACAGTCTTTCCATCTCGAGTTCCATTGAAAGTACGGAATTTGAAATTTCTTTTACTTATCTTTGTTTCTTTGCCGATGGATTGAGCTTTGAGAGTCGCATCAATGGTTCGTCGAGGATAAGGTCTTCGGGTTGTGGTCCATCTTTGTCAGTAGTCGATCGTTGTAAATTGGCCAAATGAACTTGAAAGGCTTGCCGGGCTCTTCATTCTTCATCCAATTGCATCATGATTAAATCCAATTTTTGTTCCATGGTAGGTTCAGGAAGATCGCCTTCAGCCATTAAATCATCCATATTTTGTTTGGTCATCCTGTAAAAATTCAAAAGACCTCACACTCTCAAAATCCAATTAGCGGGATGAGCGTAGCTCAAAGTCGGGTATACAAGGCTTATAAATTTTTGTTTGGCTTTCACGGTCTTCGACTTTTGTGGTTGCGGGATTTAAAATCTTCGTAAAATCTGCGTATGACCTTCTGCGTGTGCTGAAACTGGTTTAGCAAGTCTGCGTATGCGAACAGAGTCTTCTAGGGAATAACTTTACAGTTCAGTGCTTCTGCGCAAGAACGGTTCTTATGGGAGTTTTTAGCATAAGTCAGTTTTGACCTCTGCTGACTTGCAGAACTTGCAGAGTTATAGAACTTAAAGTACTTGTCAAACTTTGGAGATTCTTGTGATTTGAGACTTAGTTGATTAAGCTTGGAGCTTAATCTCAGTGCCACGTTGAATTTTAGGGGGGAGGGCCGTTTTTCCAGTGCCGAAAATCATGGCATGAAGATCCTGATGCCGCCGATTTTGAAATTTGTATTGATAAGCTTTTAAAAAGCTTAGTTTTTAAGCTTTTAAGCTTTATGAAGAAGATGAAACTTATATGTTGTGTCTGAGAAAAACGACTTGAGTAGGGAGATATTGACGTGGTCCTCCGCATCCCCAGGCCAATTTAGAGGCTGTAGACAGAGGTTCTTGACCGCCAGGAATCCACCCGTATCGACCGTTCGCGATGAGACTGACTGTAGACCTCAATCGTTCTAGGAGCTCCGCCTTCACGTAAGATGGGTAGCGATTGGAAGCTCTCGATCTCAACTTCGCTCTGATACCACTGGTGCACAGATCGGATGCTGTATACTCGCATAGTGAACGTCGAAAGGTCCCCAAGAACAAAAGAACTCTACTTTTTGCACAAAACTCAAGGTAGAAAACATGCACGACATGAACAAGAGACCAATTGGGTGCAATCTCCCCCTATGCCTTGTGTGAGGGCTCCACAAAGCATGTATTTTATGTATTAATCATCTTCAAGCTCAAATAATAGCCCAAATTACAAAATAGCATGCTTATGGCTTTTGAGTTTTCTTTAGCACAAAATAGAAATAAAGCTAATGGACGAGCGCCCAAAGAGTCAGGCATACCCAATACAATGTCCAAATACAAATATCATAATCGTGCGCCCATGCGCATACAAAATAATAAATAAATATCCAACGCTTTAATAAATAGGCGCGACAAAATATAGGCGCCATGCCTAAGGTATGCGCCCATCAAAATATAAGTGATAACTCGAATACACACTATCCTCCAATGCTTTCCTCCGCCACTACTGCTATCTCTACACATCAAATGAAGCATTCACAATCGTTAGTAAAGTAATACAATTAAACCGACAAAAGTGAATACCTAGCAGTCTTCAACTACATAAATAAATCAACTGGTTAGAAATCAATCCTAACCTTAATTTATCACGAGTGCGCACTCTAAACTCATAAACGTTTATCAATTTAATGTGTATTTTGCAGAATCGCCCGCTATGCAATCACCCATGTACTCACTAAATTAATGAAACGCCCAAAAAGGATAGGCGTCCCCATCAACTTCTCGCACAAAGAATCCACTTTGTGTATGAGCCCCGGTCAACAAAGTTTATGGAATCCACCGTGAAATATGCCTCCTGGCATAAGATTATTGGTAGTAAAATACATTTATTCCTTCTCTTTTTGAATAAAATATTATATCATTTTGATACGAAGACAACATAGCCTTACCATTGATAAGTCAAAACTATGACTTATGAGAGGGGATTTTAGAAGCAACATAAAAGGCTATAACAACATCAATCCAATAGAATTGAGCCCATCATGACCAAGGCTAAAGGGTGTAATAGGGATCTTGAAGATTTAAGGGCAAGAGAGAGAACCAAGGAAGCACCTTGAGGTCCATCATCGGTCAAGGGTTCCATGTTGTTTCATCTGATAGAGTAGTGGAATTGAGACATTGTCATCATGGCCACCCTTCATCTTGGTCTTCTTTACAAGATTTTGTAATGCTCTTGCATGACTTCAAGCTTCCAAAGCTTTGAGCATTTCCATTAGAAAAACTTTAGGCTTTGTATATGTAGCATGGTTTTCCATCTTTTCCTTCCACGATGATGAAGAGTCAATGGGTTTGATACTCTCTCTCTCTCTCTCTCTCTCTCTCTCTCTCTCTCTCTCTCTCTCTCTCTCTCTCTCTCTCTCTCTCTCTCTCTCTCTCTCTCTCTCTCTCTCTCTCTCTCTCTCTCTCTCTCTCTCTCTCCCCTTTATCTTTGTCCTTCCTTCTCCCTTTCTTTTCTTATGTACCTCACCCTAGTTTAAAAAGTCAACATGAAGCGCATCAAAAGATCAAACAATGATCGCATGCTATGGTTTATTAGAGGGTGCTTATATAGCCTCTAAGGTTTTTACTCTACCCTTCTCAAGTCAGTGATGAGCCCAAGGTTTTTCCTTGATGGTATCAAGTAGTTATCTCTCTAGAAAGACCAATTAAATTATCTAAGATGCTATTGTTTTAGAGTTTCTTGATCTTATGCCTACATAATGGCACACTGACTAGTGATGATCGAGTTCATCTTGTTAATAAGGAAAAGGTAAACTTGTATTTCAACTTATCAAATGACGAGGATGCTAAAAATGATGGTGAGATAAAATAATGAGAAGCATCTTTAGCTTTTTAATGTGTTATGATTAACCTTTCTCCCCTTTTACTTATTGGGTGTACTTCACATGGATTGAGGATATTACATCCTCTACCCCTTAAAGGAATCGAGATGACTTGAGAAGAACTAGGGGTGTTATTTACATAGAGTTTTGTGATCGATACGAGTGGCA